>NC_091469.1:452773333-453405000 GCF_036971445.1 Narcine bancroftii | reverse complement strand
ACTTGAGTGAAGTCACTACAGGAAGTAATTCTATGCAGGACATAAAATGGGTGAACATTCTTGCACTGTTTCCTACCAAGAGCACACCAAGTAATACCTGCAACAATAGGATTTTGGCATGTTAAGTGGAGCCTCATTTTTCCCAATGCTTTTTGTTGTTGACAAATACTGAGTGACAAAATTCTTGTCCATTCAAGAGTTGAGAGGTCATGTTGCAACTCTACAAATCTCTGGTGAGACTACACTTATAATATTGTGATCAATTCTGGTTACCACATTAAGGAAGCATGTGGAAGCTATGGAGAGAGTGCAGAAGAAATTATATCAAGGATGTTGTCTGGATTGGAAAATAAGTCTGACGAGTCGTGGTATGCCACAGGGGTTAGTGCTGGGACCATTGTTGTTTGTCATCTATATCAATGATCTGGATGATAATGTTGTAAATTGATCAGCAAGTTTGCAGATTACGCAAAAATTGGAGGCATTGTGGACAGTGAAGAAGGTGTTGAAAACTTGCAGAGGAATGTGGACCAGCTGGAAAAATGAGCTGAAAAATGGCAGATGGAAGTTAATGCAGTCAAGTGTGAGATGTTGCATTTTTGAAGGTAAAACCAAGGTAGGACATACACGGTAAATGGTACGGCACTGAGGAGTGAGGTAGAACAGAGGGATCTGGGAATACAGATAAATAATTCCCTGAAAGTGTCATCACAAGTAGATAGGGTTGCCAAGAGAGGTTTTGGTATTTTGGTCTTCATAATTCAAAGTATTCAGTATAGGAGCTGGGATATTGTATAAGACATTGGTGAGGCCAAACTTCGAGTATTGGATGGAGCTTTTGTCACCAAACTACAGGAAAGACTTCAATAAGATTGAATGAATGCAGAGAAGATTTACTGGGATGTTGCCTGGACTTCCGAAACTGAGTTACAGGGAAAGGTTAAACAGGTTAGTGTGTTATTCTCTGGAGCATTGAAGATTGATGGGAAATTTGATAGAGGTATACAAAATTATGAGGGGTATAGATAGAGTAAATGAAAGTTGCCTTTTTCCACAGAGAGTAGGTGAGATACAAACCAGAGGATGCGTGTTAAAGGTGAAGGGGGAAAAGTTTAGGGGCAACATAAGGGGAACCTCTTCACACAGAGAGTGGTGAATGCCGCATCAATTTAACACGGATGGGAGAAGAATGAAGGTCAATTGACTGGTTGCAGCCCAGTGGGGCTAGGTAGAATAATAGTTTGTCACAGACTAAAAGGGCTGAGGGACCTCTTTTCTGTGGTGTAGGGTCGTATGGTTCTAAGGTTAGCTGAGCTTGGACTTTTCTCTTTGGAGCAAAGGATGATAGGTGACTTAATGGAGGTCAACAAGATTCTGAGAGGTGTAGATAGGTAGACAGCCAGAACCATTTTCCCAGGGTTGGTGCAGGAAATACCAGAGGACATCTGTTCAAAGTGAAAGGAGGAGGGTTGAGGGAGGACAGCAGGGATAAGTTCTTTGCACAGAGAGCTGTGGGTGCCTGGAATGCCTTGTGAGGGTTGGTGGTCAGGGGCTTTTAAGAGACTCTTGGACAGCCATGTGGATTAAAGAAAAATAGGTGATTATGAGGGAAGAAGTGTTTAGTTTTTGTTTAGTAGGTCGGCACAGCATTGAGGGCCGAAGGGCCTTTACTGTGCTGTAATGTTCTAACTTCTGTCTGTATGTTAGCAAACATGGATTCTTAGAATAATTTTTGAGACTTGCCATTTATTTTGACCATAGTTTGGAATTGAATGCTTTTGGATTAAATTTAATTAATTGAACCCACTTTCATCCATGAATATTAATTATTATAATCATTTGCTTTACCTACAAGAATCCTTCTCTCCATGCCATCTAACAAAATGACAGTAGTTTCTCCTTTTCTAAGATAATATTTTAAAACTGGATTGACATCTCCAAATAAAAACTATTGATCTCTTTCCTGGCAAACATCCCCTCGATCTCTGGCGTCCTGGTTCTCTCCCAAGCTGCTGAATGTACTGTTGCAACCCAACCTGCATCTGAGCTGATGAAGCCTGTGTACTATCTTGATAGCAAAGCTGCATTCTAATTAGTGTTTGGCATGGCTAGTGTAACGATATTACAGTACCAGTGAATGTGTTCTGATTTCCTTCACATTCCAGAGATGTAGGGTTAGTAGGTTAATTGGTCACATGCGTATAATTGGGCTAGATAGGTTTGTGGCCAGAAGGGCCTTATACTTTGCTGTAAGTCTGAACTAAACTGTTATTTATCCTGCTCCGAGGTTAAACCTCTCCAATCAGCATTCTCTCTTTGCTGGACCACTGTCTATTTATCCAAAGCAGCATCCATTTACAGCAGCTCTTGGTAAAATCAAGCACATCTTCCTCTGGTATGTCAATTTCATTCCAGTTCTGACTGCCCTTGTGAAATTTTAATTTTAAACATAGCAGTCTCTGATCAGCATCCCTTCACCCCACTACTACCATTGCATTTGGTCTCTCCTTGAAGTGCTGTTGATCTTATTCGTCTTTGAAGTGCCTTGGGATATTTTTTCACTGTAAATATGCCGATTGTTACACAATGAATGGAGTTAAGGCCGATTAAGAAAAGTGTACTTGAAGTACATTTTGTAACATCATGAATAGGATCTCTTGCATTCACTGGGTGATGCCCAGGTTTAATCTTTCTCCCCAAGGATAAGATTCCCAGCAATCTAGCATTCCTGCACTCCACACTAAAGTCTCTGTTTAAATTGAACCTCCATTTGATTCTGGAATGGAGCATCAGTGCCTGACCTCTTAAATGGTGGAAAACCTGGGTATGGTTGATGAAATTTCCTTGAAACACTCTAGTGATTGTGGCCACCAATTGTTTGCGATACCAGACTAGACTAGCTGAAAGTTCTTCATGTATCTATAATTAGTAGCTTTTAATTGATGGTCTTTGTCTGATCACAAGCATTTTTATTCTGGACATTAATTTTTATTCTGGACATTAATCCATCTCTCTCTCCCATCTTGCTGGGCAATGTAATTACCGGGTAGGAATTATGGCGGCTTGCCCACGCGGCAGGCGAACCGGCTCACGGAGTCGCGAGCAAGTTCGGGGCAGATCCGACTGTGAGAGGTCCTGGTGCGGGGAAAGTCCACAGACTGGCAGCTGACATTATTTCCACCTCGCAGGTCACAGGGGCTGTCGGGAGAGGGTTCTTAAGCATGCAGTTTATGAATCAGTAAAGTCAGTTGGTACAACTCACTTTGACGCTGCATGGTTTTTTCACTCGCTGGCCAGCTAGCGTGACCCCAATGGTCCAAATGGGATTTGGACCCAACTATGACCGATCCAAGCATGCAGAATGCAGTTTCATAGAAACTGCCAACTTTCTGGACCTCTCAGATTCTGGTCTGGTTTGAACAGGCCAAAGCCCAATTCCAGGCCAGGCAAATTGTCTCGGATGCCACAAAGTACTATTATATGGTTGGTTCACTCGACAACAGGAAACAGCTGGCCGCATCATTGACTTTCTACACCAGCCATCGGTTGTGGACAGTTATGAAACAATCAACGCACTCCTGACCTGTACTTTTGGCCTCACCCTCCATGAGCGTGCAGTGCGGTTACTCCACTTGAAGATATCCGCCTCCTCTGTAGTGGGATGGTTCATGTGACGATTTCAGTGACCCACACAAAGTAGCAGCCTGTGCAGATATCCTGTGGTACACCAACCAGCATGGCAGGGCCTCCATCGACCAATTTGCTGTGGCTGAGGCCCAGGGCTTCCCCATGCCACCAAGAAAGCCAGTGACACCCACATCAGGGAGTGATCCTAGTTCAGGTTGTTGGTGTTCTTACCACCAAAAGTTACTGCCCACCCTGTTCTTTTCTGGGAAATGCTGGGGCTGGCCGTCGCTAATGGCTATGACAGCTGGCCACCGTGATAGCCTCCTTATGGCACCAGCACTCCAGGCGAAAGTTCTTCTTAGACATAGGGATGGAGGTTAGTGTCTTGCCTCCCTCGAGCTACGACACCCGCACTGGGAAGTCATAACCAGTACTCACCACTACCAACTACAGCAGTATTCTTACATACAGCATGTGAACCATCCTGCTACAGTTCGGTTCCAGCCATTTCACCTGGTCGTTTTCACTGGCAGCAGTGTCGCGGCCTTTACTTGGTGCATATTTCCTCGGGTGCACTTGCCTCCGAGTAGACCTCGAGGGACGACGCCTAGTGAATGCCAAGACCTTCTAGACCTTCTTGCTTGGCGAAGCCAAATTAACAGCCCCACACTTGGACTCAGTGACTTTGTCAGGCAACAAACTTGCCAGAGTACTAGTGGAGTACCCGACCATTATTACACTGCAGTTCTTCACAGACACCCTAAACATGGTGTCCAGCACCACATTCCCACTCAAGGACCAGCACTACATGCCTGGGCATACAGGCTCCCATCCTACAAACTCCACTTCGCCAAGGAAGAGTTCAGGAAAATGGAGGAGATGGGTATCGTATGGAGCTCAGACAGCCCTTGGGCCTCTCCACTGCACATAGTGCCAACGTCGGCTGGAGGATGGAGGCTATGCAACGACTACAGAAGCCTCAATGATGCTACCCAGTGCCCTTCATTCAAGACTTTATGGCCAATTTACATGAGGCATGCATGTCCACCCCAATGATGTTCCCAAGACAGCCCTCATCACCCCATTCAGCCTATTCAAGTTCCTGCAGATGCCTTTTGGATTCAAGAACGCATCCCAGGAGTTCCAGTGGCTCATGGACTTGGTGGGGCGTGGCTTGGATTTTGTCTTCATCTACTTAGTTGATATCTTGATTGTCAGCCGCTCACACCAAGAGCATTTGACGCACCTGCGCCAACTCTGCTGATGCCTGAGTGAATACGGCCTGGTCATCAACCCCGTGAAGTGCCAATTCGGACTGTCAGCCATTGATTTCCTTGGGCACTGCATTGACTGGCATGGAGTGGTTCCCTTGTTGGCGAAAGCCAAGGCCATGCGCCAGTTTTCCAGAGTACAGCCAAGGGCTTACAGGAGATCGCTTTTACCACCGATTCCTACTGCCAGAGGCCTGAATCATGCGACCCCTGTTCAGCCTGATGTCCGCCAAGGCCAAGGAAATCATCTGGGACATGGAGTCAGCAGCAGCTTTCGATCAGGCCAGGGATACCCTTGTAAATGTCACCTTCCCGGTACACCCGCGGGTGGATGTGCTAACTGAGCAGTTGAGGGTCAGTGGAAACCATTCGTATTCTTCAGCTGGAACCTGAGACCCCCGCCCCCCCGCCCCACGGAGCTGAAATACAGTGTCTTTGTCAGGGAGCTGATAGCCCTCTACTTCGCCATCCGGCACTTTCAGTATTTCTTGGAGGGGCAGGAGTCCACAGTCTTCATGGACCACAAGCCCCTCGCCTTCGGATTCGCCAAAGTGTTGGATCCATGATCGGCATGGCAGCAACACCACCTGTCATACATCCCGGAGTATACGCCAGCATCAAACACATCTCTGGGGAAAAAAACTGTCTCGCACCTCCATCCACTTGGTGCATTCCCTGTCCCCAAGGTTGTTCTATGTGGCACTCGCTGAGACAGGAGCTGGACGAAGAAATGTCAGCCTACTGCACTGCAGTTTTGGGACTGCAACTTGAAGATATCCCCATTGGCTCAACAGGCAACAAGCTCCTCTGTGACGGCCAACACAAGCCCATTGTTCCTGCCACTGGAGGTATTCTGTTTTTGACCCACTACATTGTTTGGCCCACCAGTCCATTTGGGCAACCATCCGACTGGTGGCGGATCGATTTGCTTGGCATGGACTGCACAAGTAGGTCGGGAACTGGGCCAGGACATGCAGACACTGCCAGATCTCCAAAGTCCAAAGGCACATGAAGTCCCCTCCCCCTTCAACCCTTCCAGCAGATGCAAAGGAGGTTTGAGCATCAGCATGTGGACATGGTTGGTCTGTTCCAGTTTCCCAGGGGCAAGGTACCTGTTCACGATGGTCCACAGGTTCACCAGTTGGCCATTAGCCATACTGCTTGCTGACATTTCCAAGGAGTCCTGCATGTTTTGGCCTGCCTGGCAACATCACCTCAGACAGGAGGTCGCAGATCACATCCAGACTATGGTCAGCACTGGCACAGCTACTTGGGACCCAGCCGCACCATATCATGGCCTACCATCCACAGTCAATGGCCTATTAGAGCATTTCCACTGGACCTGAATTCGGCCCTGATGGCACGCCTCTGAGATCCGGATTGGGTGGATGAGTTCCCATTGGTGTTTCTTGGCATCTGCCCGACTCCCAAAGAAGACTTAGCCACATCTTCAGCAGAGTTGATATATGGCAGCCTGTGGCACAGAGGAGACACCCGCAGCGGTGCTCACAAGGCTCCGAGAGAAGGTAGGAGCACTAGCTCGTGTCCAAAACTTGTGCCATGGCCCGACACCTTCCTTTGTCCCAAAAGACCTCTGGGTCTGTGACTACATCTTCGTCTGCTGGGGCACATACCAGACTCCACTACAGCGGTCATACGAGGGCCCGTACAAGGTGGTGCGTCAGAATGGAACCACGTGCATCCTTGACGTGAGCGGCCATGAGGAGACCTTCACCATCGACCGCCTCTAGCTGGCGCACCTTGACCTGGAACACCCTGTGACTGTGCCACACCCACGCTGACGAGGTCGGCCACCCAAATGGACTAAAGAGGTGTTGGCCGTGGACTCCGTACCTCCTAACTCTATTTCTGGGGGTGGGGGGGGAGGTGTCATGTGGTGGCTCAACCATGCTACAGGCGAACCGGCTCACAGAGTCATGGGCAAGTCCGTGGCAGATCTGACTGTGAGAGCTCTGGGTGCGGGGCAAGCCCACAGCCTGGTGGCTGGCATCATTTCCGCCCCGCAGGTCACAGGGGCTGCTGCGAGAGGGTTCTTAAATGCATAGTTTGTGAATCAGTAAAGTAGTTGGTTCAACTCACTTTCAACTCTGCGTGGGCTTTTTTTGTTCGCTGCGCGGGTAGTGGACTACAGAATGCTCATTTATTGGACATTTTTTTATGCTTATTGCAGTCAATAGGTTTAGTTTTAGCTGGGGGAAAGTTCTGTCAGAAGAGAAGGATGCTGCTGTGGGGGCTCAGTGTGAAAACCAGACTGACTTCATTTCAAACGTGTGGTTCTGTAACTGAGGATATCCTCCCTAGCTCATCTAATAGAACTGACATAAGGTCTAAAACCATGAACACTACAGTACAGAAACAAGCCTGACAGCCTTTCTAGTCTGTGCTGAACTACTATTCTGTTTAGTCCTGTGACTAACATTAACCACACAAGACCGAGTGCAAGTTAAGCGCTAGTTTTAATAGACTAATATATATTGCTAGGTTTTGCCTATGTCAGAATGGAGGAGCCTAGCGCGGTTGGCTTTATATACAAGGTCGTCAGGTGGTGGCCCCTGGTGACCTAGTGGTATAATAGCTTTTCACCACAAGTCCCAATGACCTGCACCTAGTTTATAGCCCTCCATACCCCTCCCCTCCATGTGGCTGTCCAAATTTTTCTTAAATGTTAAAACTGAGCCAGTATTCACCACTTCAACTGGCGCCTTGTTCCACACTCCCACCACTCTCTGTATGAAGAAGTTCCCCCTAATTTTCTCCTTAAATCTTCCTTCTTTCACCCTTAACCCATGTGCTCTGGTTTGTATCTCTCCTAACTTCAGTGGAAAAAGCCTACTTGCTTTTATCTATGCCCCTCATAATTTTGTATACCTCTATCAAACCTTCCCTCATTCTTCCACACTCCAATAAAGACCAAACCTGTTTCACCTTTCCTTGTAACTCAGTTCCTCAAAGTCCCATCAACATATAAATATGGTCTCAAATTGGAAGACATCAAGGGAGCCATTCTCAGTATAAAGTTGGCCTGGGTAGGGGGTGGACACAGGTTCTAGGCAGGAGAAGATGGAGAGACCCGCAAGCTGCTCGCAGAATTCAGATCCATTTCATTTTGGCCCATCTTTGCTTTCAAGGTTGGCTACAGTCTGGCCTGTTAAGATACAGTTGCAGCTCTGATGAAGAATTTTACTGGATCCAAGACGACCACCTAACCTCTGGATGAAATGTCATTGGGCTGTTAAATGAGCACATGCGATTTAAACTTTGCAATTACTAACCCTGCCAGCTAGAAGAGAGGTTAAATCAAACACATTCATTGTGCCACACATTAATACATTATTTCCCAAATTGCCACAGACTTGATTGAACACAAAGAGCTCCTATCAAACTCTAATAATCCAGCTTTCTTTTTTTTTCTTTTTTCCTTTCTTTATGCAAGGCAACTTTTTGGAAGGCTTTGAATGTTATGCAACGAAAGAGCCTTTTGCTGTATCTCAGTGCACGTGACAATACAGTAATGAATAAATCATCTGATTAGTCACAAATCCAGATGGTCTGGCATCTGGTCTTGGTTCAGGAGTGGAATGTGGGCCTGGGAGTACAGTTGGGGTTAGGCGTGGGAGACCCAGGGTTCAGCATTGAGGATAGGTTTGCAGCCAGAGACTGTATCAAGAATGTTTGTACATTCCCTTCTCCTTTTTAAACACACTGGGTTCATTGGAAAATTTATTATGTGACTGTGTAGCATGCTCACGTAAAAGTGAAATACAAGTTGCTTGGAATTAATAGGAATAACACCCATTCATCAAGAAAACCAGTGAAGGATCTGCTGCTGTAGCACCAAAGGTACTGGATTATCAGCATTTCACGTGTCCTTTAACACAGTGGCCGTTTTCCCCAGGCAGCAGGGAATATAGAGGAGTCGATGGAGGGAGGTTAACCTCGATTTCAGCAGCAGGATCTTTCAGACTTAGCTGCCCACTGAGCAAACGAGATCTTGCCTTTCATCTATGATAATCCAACTTGGTGAGAGGCAGGAACACCATGTTGTAACTGTACAAGACACTGCTGAGACCACACATGGAGCATTATGCGGGATATATTGTCCCAGATACAGGAAAGTTATTATGTTAGAAAGATTCAAAAGAATGTTACTGGGACTGGTGGGGGATGAATTATAGGGAGGCTGGATAGACTGGGACTTTTCTCCCTGGAGTGCAAGAGGCTGATGGATAACCTCAGAGAGGTTTATAAAATCATAATGGGCTGCAATAAGATAAACAGTCACGGAGATATCCAGGAGACTGTGGATGCTGGAATCTGAAGCTAAACACTCTCTACTGGAAGAACTCAGTCGGCTGAATAGCATCAGTGGGAGAAAAAGAATGGTCAACGCTTTGAACCAAAACCCTTTTTGAAAACTGATAAATGGTTTTGGCTTAAAACGCTACCATTCTTTTTCTTCCAGCCCATGAAGTTCAGATAAATGGTCACAGTCCTATTTTCTACGCAGGATGAGGGTAGTGCAAAATTTGTGGGCGTGGGTTTAAGTTGAGAGGGGCAAGATTTAAACAAGACCTAAGGAGCACATTTTTCACACAAAGGTTAGTGGGTTTATGGAACAAGCTGGCAGAGGAAGTTGTAGAGAATAATTGTAATGTTCAAAAGACCTTTAGACAGGTGCATGTATGAGACGAGATGAGAGTTTATCTCCCTACATAAGTTCAATGTACAAATGCACCAAACTTCTGACATGCTGCATCTACATAGGCATGTATGATACACCAGTTACGATAGGATAAATCACTACATATGCCAAGACAAAAAGAGAAAATAAATATTAAGGGTAGCCGGATAAATATTCACAGTTACAGTTAAGTGCAAGAAAGAGTAAAATTTCACTAGTGCAGATAGACCCTTTGGTTGTGCCAGAGTAATTTATGGTTAGGGTTAAGGTAGTACAGGGAGTTTCAAGAGTCTGATGGATGTTGGAAAAAAATATTCCTGTTTGTAGAAGGGCTGGACTCCACACTTCTGTATCTTGTGCTAGAAAGAAGCAGTGTGAAGAGATTATGACTAGGGTGATGGTGACGTTGGCTGCATTCTTGACGTAGTGCCTCACATAGCTGTCAGCTTCGGAATGGAAGTCAGTGCCATGATGGGTTTGACTAGGTTTGCCACTTTCTGCGGACTCTGCATTCTTGGGCACTCGAGTTTTCAAACCAGGCTGTGACACATTCAGTATACTTCACACAATACACCGATGGAAATTTGATAGAGTAGTTGATCTCATGCCAAATATCCTCAGACTTCATAGAAAGTAGAGGCATCAGTGTGGCTTCTTGACAGTTACCTCTATGCACTGGCCCCAGGAGATGTCTTCTGATATATGTACTCCCAGGAATTTGAAGAAGCTCACCTTCTCCACCACTGTCCCACCATTGAAGACAGCTTCCTCAGCCTCTCCTTTCCTAAAGTCCACAATAAGGTCCTTGAGCTTGCTGATGTTGAGAGCAAGATTGTTGTTCTGGCACCACCCAAGCAAATTCACGATCTCCATCCGAAGCTCTAACTCATCATTAATTACCTTGTATTTGACCATCAGTCGGAGAAAGAAAATGGTTGATATTTCAGTTTGGAACCCTTCGTTCCCAAAGGTGTGTGATTTGATCAATGAATTGACCTTTAAATTGCCCAGGTGGTTTAGATGAAATGTAAAATACGAGGTGATGGGATTGTGCGGAGTTGATTAGTAGGCAAGGATACTTAATGGTTTGTGTGGTCTCAGTGGGCTAAAGACCCTGTTTCCAGACTGTATACAATGTGTGATATTAGCTGCAATTTCATTCAACCAGGTAAAATGGTCTCCATTTTGGCACTATAATTTGGTCCAGGGCAATTAAACTCTGCAAATGATGCAAATTAATGTTTTTGATACCAATGGCAATTTCAAAAAAAATACTTGCATTCAGGCAAGTCCTTTATTTCTTTCTTTCTAAATTTAAAGTGTTTAATTGTTAATCAAATAAATGCACTTGATATTCCAGTGTGGAAAATGGGTCCTGGATTTAACTTAAGTTTACAAGGTAAATAACTACTAATTAACCATGGTATCTTTCTCAGATTTAACCAACTGCCCAGGGCAAATGGTGAAGGGAAAAGTAACGAGTAGGATTGTTGTTTACAGAAATTAGCTTGACTCCACAGATGTGTGTCATGGATTGGCGATGACAACTGTGTGTTGTATGAGGGATGGAGCATTTGCAACATTATAAAATGGAGGTCAAGGCAACACGACATACATTATGTTTTTGAAGAACTTGTCATTTTATGACTTTTATTTTGATCAGGAATAGCTCACGATATTCTTGAAGTCCATATTCTGAATCCATTGGAAGCTGCACACCCTCTGCCAAAACTGGCTGTTCCACCAAACGGTTTGGTGGGAGTTGAGTTGGAAAGTGCATTCCACCACTCCCCTCCTCCTCTCTCACAGGAAGGGTTATTTCTGATAAACAAATCCATTTCATTAGATTTGGGACAAAAATTTAATTTTTATTCAGCTGTCAGATAGGCAAGATCAACCCCCGCCCCCCCCATGCCCTCCTCTGGCAAACTCAGCCATGAAGTTCTGTGCAGCGATTCGCATCTGTCCAGAGGAGTATACGGTGGGAGGGTGGCTTTTGCCTTGGAAGTTGTTGAGCCCTGATATTTTGGTCTGTGCCACAGAACACAGGCTGAAGGAACAATCATTTGATCTTGGCCACCCAAGTAGTTAACTGAAGATGCTGTTCATATAATTCTCACGGCCATAACTTCAATCATTACCTAGGCTTTGCAACAGTCCCAGACAGATAGCGCAAGAGATAGGTTAAAAATAATGTTCTTTTACTGGATGCCACTAGAAGATGATTATGGTGAATATTGGAGGTTTAGTTTGCTGCTGTTGGCATTGCAAAATCAGTATGTTGGGATGAGGGCAAGAAGGGGACAATGTAAATCCAAGGTCTGAGAGCTATGTGGAAAGGCTTGTTAGAGCCATAAATGTGTACAATTAGTGAAATGTTGAATGTATTTTTGTTGTCCAACTTTTGCAGGACAACAATGTAGATTTTCTGCAATCACAAGTACCACACATTCTCTACAGAATATTAAGTTTTGCTTTGTATAATATGGTAGCTCAGCAAATGTTCTTGTGCCTATTGATGTTCTTTCGGCTAGAATCCAACCACTGAGGTCAGTGGAATTATTTATTACGAGGGGATTACAAAATACTGCTAATATTTCAGCTTCATGTTACTGTTCACACCCAAAGATGAACTTCTAATTAATTTCCACGTGGTGGATATTAAAAGTAGGGCTAAATATGTAAAAGGATCAGACAATTTTCTGACGTTCTTCTGACCTGTAAACTTGCCATAAGTGATACCACCCATGGTAATTCTCATGAGTAATTACACCAGGAAACTGAAGGTTGCCAGTTCCCTAAGTATCAGTAACAAAAGCCATGATTAAAGGATGTTTATCGTTCAACTATTTTGGGCAGCTTCAGCTGTTCTGTCAGCTGTTCGTGCACTACTAAGGTGTGATTTCTCGGCTATTTCATCTCTTGGCATTAGTATTGGGTTACAGTTTGTACTGACCACAGCAACAAACAACTGTTACTAATGAAGCCAGTAATGTGCTAGTTTACTTAATTTTCTGATGATTTGGGCAGTCTGAGTTTCTTTAATGTTTAGGAAACATGCAATTTTCCCATCATCTTCCACATTGAATAATCCTGTTTAAGGTTACCACCACTGACTTTGGTATTATTTCCAATAATTATCTGTTGAACCTTAAAACAAGCAGCGTTAGCAATTCTTCATGAATGATAAATTGGGTATAAAGAAGTTGGCATCAGGAAGGAGGTGGTCAGGCGTAATCAAAATGCCTGTACCACCTTTTCTCAGTATGGTCATACCTCTGGTATCAATGATAACCCTTTTATATGGGTTGATAATGAGTTTACTGTCATACACATAAGTACAATGTTGTGAGAGTGCCTGCCTCCACCACCTTCTCAGGCAATGAAACTGCCCTTTGGGTGAATAAAATAGAATCTCTCTTAACCTCGTACTCCTCACCTTAACCCTCTGCCCTCTGGTTTTGGACTTCCCTATTATGGGGGAAGATTTTCTCACTTACCATCCAACTTGAGCCTCCCGCAGCCATTGTTACACCATGCAAGTGCACAGGTCCAATAAATCATTTTTTTCAATGGGATCGCTGCACCTGTATGATGCTCCAAGAGAGAAAATGGTCTGAAGTAGGAAGAGACCAAGAAAACAAACATAAGTAAAATAAATATATAATATGGGAAGGTAACCTCTTGGTTATCTCCCTGTCTCATTGTGTGGTCAAATGTTGTTTGCTAAAACTCCCATCAAACACCTTGGGATATTTCACTGTGTTAAATGTGACGATTAAGTTTGTTATTGTCATCAGATCTTTAAAAGAAAGCTCTGGTTATATGAAGTTTTTGATGGGTATCCTCAGTTAGAATCTACTGTAACTTTCATGATCCAGTTGCAGGACATTAGAAGGGATAGATAGAAAGATATGTTCACCCAGTGGATGGTCACAGTCTGGAGCACACTGCCTGAGGGAGTGTCTCCGACAACACTTACAAGGTACTCTGGACAAGCACTTGACTTACCAAAGTAATCACCAAGGCTGCAGTCCAGTGGCTGGTAGCTGGGAGTTGGTGGGCTGAAGAATTTGTTTTTGACTCTATGATTTGCATGAATGCCCTGGCTTTGCCCTAAATGTACATGGTTCACATAATGTTTCTTTCTCAGATAAAATATGCATTGTGAGAAATTGCATGCAATGACCTTGATTGTAACACTAGACATGGTTTGCAGGGAAACATGGTTTATCAGCAGTTCCAATCATTAGACTTCAAAGAGTGTTCTTTTCTGGCTCCAGTAAGCACAAATTATATGTTGAGGCTCAGTTTCAATCCTCAAGTTAAAAACTGTGCAGAGGACACTTTGTGACTGTGTTTGCTGTATTACTGGGCCCAACACTAGACGAGGTATGGGGGAAAAATACGAAGCTTTACTCTTTGCTGCTGACAAATGTTCACTGGAAGTTGTATTCAATTTATAATTGGTGTAACCTGTTATGAGAAATGGATGTACAGTAACAGGCTATTTTGGCCCCATGACTCCATGCCGCCCAATTACACCCAATTAACCTACAACCCCCCCCCCCGGTATGTTTCAAACGACGGGAGGAAACCGGAGCTCCTGGAGAAAACCCACCCAGACACGGGGAGACACATGCAAACTCGTTACAGACAGCGCGGGATTCAATCCATTCCCGATCGCTGACGCTGTAGAGGCATTGCATTAACGGCTATGTCGACTGTGCCAACCCATTTTTATTTAACAAATACTTATTTGGCTGCAACAATCAAGAATTTTTGTCCACACGTGCTTTGGACAATAAACTCATTGTTATTCTGAAGGCTGGCTGCTGGAGAAGAAACAGTTTGATGATAACCCTTGACCACATATCCAAGCATAGTTAATAAGCATGTCTATAAATAAAACCTTGCATTTATGTAGCTTCTTTCACTTTAAGAATCAGAATTAGGTTTATTGTTATGACATATGTCACAAAATCTGTGGTTTTGGGGTAGCAGTATTGTGCATGCCATTCAGAATGTTGTGAAATACTATTGAGCATTATTGTGCCTATTTTCTACGCAGCATTCTCTCATAAACAATAATATAAGATCAGCTGATTATCAGTTCTTATGATGTGGATTGGATGATAAATATTAGCTAGAACACCAGGAAGAACTCCCTTGCTCTGGAAACGGAGTGATATGGATAACAATGCCAACTGCAGGAATAACTGAGATTTCAGTTTAAATCTCCCTCTGTACATCAATGGCATTTTCAACCTAGACTTTTCAGACAAATTGTTGGAATAAGGTTGGAATATGGAGACTATCAATGCATAATGCTCTACCAACAGAGTCACGGTTGGAGAGTAGAAGTGATTATACCTGACACACAGATTTTTGCAGGGTGTCAGTTTTCCTCTGGCTTATAAAACTTTAATGAAACTTCCTGAAGATCAAATGCCCAGGAATTTTCATTTTACTAAGGTTTTAAATTGCTCGACATCTCAAAAAATAATCCTAGCTGCTGCTCCTCAGATGTTTAAATGTCTTTATTCACAAAAGGATTTCAATTTGTTTACCAATTTATAAAAGAAATCACCAAATTAAATTGTTATTTCAGCTGCTTTTAGTAGTTTAGAACTTAGGCGGAAACAAATACAGATCAAATTGGTGCATTGATTTCCATAAAAACATATATTCATTTGCAAATCTGCATGCATGTATTTATTTACAACAAGCAAATGATGTTTCCGGACTATTCAAATTATTTTGATTCAAGGTACAACCATTCGTAAAATGTATTTGTTAAAATAATGCTAACTGTTGGTTTTGTAGCCTCACATGCAACAAAGAGCACAGTTCACATATCAACGTACCTAAGTATTACTCAAGGAAAGAAGGTTTTTTTTCCCCACACAAGATCATAAATTATAATAACTAAGTTATTATAAAAACACAAAGAAAGTTGATAATTTAACAGGGTCCCTTAGTTCTTTGTTTAAACTTTTAAACGGTTGTTCATAAGTTACGAAGATAGACTAATATCAACGTAATTAATAAGAACTTCACTCTTTCCTGCTCTGAACAATCACAGGCTGACAGTGGAAGTACAATCTAACAGGTAAGTGGCAAATCATTAGGAGTCTCTCAATCAAAGAATATGTGAAACTTGGATGTGGCAGTTTGCATTAAAATGGCTGGCAAACTTGGTTAATTCCTATAAATATATATACTTTGCATTGTATTTAATCTCCAAAGACTTTGGAGAAGGCGATCTACCACTCTTCCTTGAGTGCCTAGCAATGTGACTTCAGTTCTACTTCATTGTGGTTGTTTCATAACTTAACTCGGTATGCCTCAAGTCTACCTTTTTCCTGAATATTAATTTAAAAATAAACATACAATTTCAGAAAGTTTAAAGGAGATGTGCAAGACAAATCTTTTAACCAAGGGAATGATAGGTTCCTAAAACGGACTGCCAGCTGTTGTGGTGGAAGCAAATACGTTAGCAGTGTTTAAGAGGCTTCTAGATGGACATATGAACATGCAGGGAATTGAGGGATATGTGGCATGGAGTTTCAGTTTAATCTTGGCACCTTGTTCAGCACATGGGCTGAAGGGCCTGTTCTGACAATTCTCTTCTATGTTCTGACAATGAACTTAAATGGAGTTTTGGGAGCTATATTTAAAATATATTGGTGATGTGACTTTCTTGATTGATTTAGTTTGACATGAATTGTTATGTAATACTACATTATGCTTCAATTGTTGCAGTGACTAATGAGTATGATGGTCCAGTGAAACAATTTATGAACACATGATCTGCAAGCTTGTGTCCTAACCATGCGAACCAAGTTAACTCAGACTCTATTCCCTGCAGCAATCTTCAGGAATCTCCCTTTAGGCTCTGTCAGGGCAGCTAAAGCTGTGTCATGAGTGTGACATGACCTCAGTTGTGTCAAGGATGTAAAAAAAAACCTACCACTTGCCCAAAGGGTCAGAATTCCTATCTTTTTTATTCCTAAAAGCACACCCATGACTAACATTCCAAGAAAGGATTAATTTTAAATTGGATTGCCTCATTTTCGTGACTTGAAAGAGGGAGGTTATTTTGCTTCAGCATTGCTCCCTGCGATGCAAAGATGTTTTAATTGCTTTTTCATTTGTCAAACAAATTGGACTATGGGCTAATGCTTTCCAAAGAAAGGAATTTTTTCTTTCAGCTTTAGGAATTTATTTTTCACTTGTTCAAAATCTGTCCAATATTGACCCACAGGCATCATTTGGTTGTTGGCGGAATATTGGATCACGATGATTCAGAATATAGGATGGAGATTGAGAATATGGTTATGTGGTACTTGTAAAACAATAGAACGTAGACAGCACAGTGTGGGCCCTTTGGCCCACAATGTTGTGCTAACCTTTGTAAGCCTACTCGACATCAATCGAACTCTTTCCCCCACCACCTTTTTATTCAGATGTCTGCTCAAATCTCTGAAGAAGGTCTCTGGCTCGAAACGTCAATTGCCTTTTACTTTCCGTGGATGCTGTGTGACTTGCTGAGTTTCTTCAGCACTTTTGTGTACTGCACTAGACTCCAGCAGGTTTTCTTGTTGGCCTCTATTTTTCTTGCATCTCTAGGTCTATCTGTAAGTCTCTTAAATGTCCCCATTGCCCCACCCTCCACCTTTGCCCCGGGATGCATTCCATGCACCCACCACTCTCTGTGCGGGAGGAAAACAATTAGCCCCCAACATTTCCCCTAAACTTTCCTCCTCTCACCTTAGATGTCCTCTGCTATTGGCCTTTACTGCCTTGGGGGGAGGGGAATGCTGACTGCCTACCCTATATGCCTCTCACATCTCTATCATGTCACCTCTCTTCCTCCGTCACTCTACAGAGAAGAGTCCTCACTTGCTCAGCCTTTGTTCACAAGATATGTTGTCCAATCCAGGCAACAGAATCAAAATCAGAGTTTATTGTCATGAACATGTCATGGAATTTGTTATTTTCCAGCAATGTGGCAATACAAATATTGTTAGAAATTATTTTTTTAAATCAATAAAATTTACTAAAAGCACATCCTGATAAATCTCCTGTGCACATTCTCTAAAGCTCCCACATTCTTCCAACAATGAGGTAATCAGAACTGAACACAGTGTGGTCGAACTAGAGTTTTATAGAGCTGCAACATTATTTCAGGGCTCTTGAACTCAGTCCTCGAGCTAATGAAGGCCAGCACATTACATGCCTTATTTTTTTAAATATATTTTATTTATCATTTTAAATATATAACAATCAAATCCAAAAAATTAAGAGACTCCCTCCCTCCCCTCCTTCATGGCCACACACAAGGCAATTTCTGTTAACTTAATTTGAGATGATCTATCAACCATGATAAAGTTCCCCAGAAGACAAAGTTCTGAATCTACTGGGAAGGTGACTCCCATAATCTTAGTTAGGGTATCATGGAGGTCATACAGAAGGGCCTCACCTTCATGCACTATATACCTTCTTAACCACCCGATCAATTTGTGCAACTACTGTGGGTTTATGGACTTGGACCCCTAAGATCTCTCTGTTTTTCTCCACACTTCTATGAATTCTGCCATTGACCATAGTCTGGTTTCAAGTTCAACCTTCCAACGTGTATTACTTAACATGTTGAACTCAATCTGCCACTTCTCTGCCCAATTCTACATCCTACATCCTATATCCTATTGTAATCTACAACACTCTTCTACATTATCCACAGCACCTTCTGCCTTGTGTCATCTGCAACCTGATTGATGAACCCCTCGACTTCTTCAATCAAGTCATTAAAAAATTACAAAGAGAAGATGATCTCAGACAGATATTTGTGGAATACTAGAGAGTCACCAACCTCGACGCCAAATACATTCTATCCACTATCACCCTCTGCCTTCTGTGGCCAAGCCAATTCCCAATCTATGCAGCCAAAACGCATGGACACCGTGGTTGAAGTAAAAGCTCACAATGCTGGAGAGATTCACCAAAGTGTCCTTTATGTAGCAAAGACAGAGGTACATATCTGACGTTTCTGGCTTGAGCCCTTCATCAAAGTATGAGAAAATGCTGGTGAACGCCAGAATAAAAGAGTGGGGGGAGGGGTGGCATGGCAAGAAATGATAGATGGAGAAGGGAGGGAGGGGACAGCAGTACTGGGGGGGGGGGCGTGGAAAGGCAGGGCTGTGTAGGTGAAAGAATTTGATAGGCAGGAAAGGGGGAGGGGGAAGAAAAGGCAAGCAGGATTAATGGAAAGAAGTGAAGTCAATGTTCATGCCATCTGGCTGGAGTATGTCTAGATGGAAAATAAGGTGTGGTTCCTCCAATCAGCATGTGGTCAGGGTGGGACAGTGGTGTCAAACAACAAGACTTTGTAGTCTTATTTTCAACACTAGCAAGCCTAAGGAGCTTATTGTGGACTTCAGGAAGCAGAAGATAAGGGAGGGGGTTAGTACCTTCATGTTCCTGGACAACCATATGTATTTTCATATAAAATATCAGGGGACTTCTCCAGGGGCTGGCAACCATGACGAAGGTGCACCAATGCCTCCACTTTCTAAGTAATCTGAGGAAATTTGTCATGTCTTTGAATACTCTATTGAGCTTCTTTCTACAGGTGTGCTGTGGAGGGCACATTGACTGGTTACATCAGGACCAGGTTTGGATACTGAAATTCCCAGGAATGCAGAAGGCTGCAAAAAATGACAAACCTAGCCAAGTCCATCACGAGGCACTGACCTCTCTTCCATTCAAGAAATCTTTGTGAGGAGTTGTTTCTGGAAAGTAGCCAACATCATGAAGGACATCATCACCCTGGTCATGCTCTCTTGTCATTACCAACTTCACGCAAAAACCACCGAAACCTGAACTCCAGCATCTCTAGGTTCAAGAACACTTTTCCCTCTACAGTTATCAGCCCTTGTACCTTACTAAAACACTACTCCACATGATTGTGACATCACTTTTTTTAAAACTAACTGCACCTCTGAATATTTATCTATCCTTTTCTATTTTGTGTTTTTTTTTGTGATAATTTTATGTACAATGGCCTCCATGATGTTTTGGACAAAGGAATTATTTTTCTTCCTTTATTTCCCCCTGTGCTCCCCAGTTTTAAATTTGTAATCAAATAATTCACATGTAATTAAAGTGGACATTCCAGATTTTATTAAAAGTTATTTATATACATTTTGGTCTGATCTTCTATAAAATGCAGTACTTTTTATACATCGTTCCCCCATTTTAGGGCACCATAATGTTTGGGGCATTTGGCTTCTCAGATGTTTTGTGATTACTCAGGTATGTTTAATTGCTTCATTAATGCAGGTATAAGAGAGCTAGGCTTGCTTCTAAGCTCTTGATCACCTTTGGAGTCTATTTGCCATTTTTGAACATGAGGACCAGTGTTGTGCCAATTAAAGTCAAAGAAGCCATTGTGTTGCAGAACAACAAGAATAAAACAGTAAAAAAGACACCACCCAAATTTTAAGATGACCAAAATGAACAGTTTGGAGCAGCATTAAGAAGAGTGTACTGATGAGCTCAGTCTAGTCCAAGGAAGATGTCCAATGCTGATGACAGAAGGATTCTCATCATAAAGAAGACAAGTCCCCAAACACCTGTCTAACAGATCAGAAACACTCTTCAGGAGGCAGTTGTGGATGTGTGAATGATGACTGTCCACAGAAAACGTCATGAACATAAATACAGAGGCTATACTGCAAGATGCAAGCCACTAGTTAGCCACAGAAAATGGATGGTCAAATTACAGTTTGCCAAGAAGTTTTTAAAAGGAGCCTGGAGAATTCTGGAAAAAGATCTTGTGGGCAGATGAGACTAAGATTAACCTGCATCAAAGTGATGGCAAGACCAAGGTGTGGAGGCATAAAGGAATGGCCCAAGATCCAAAGCATTCCACCTCATCTGGCGCACTTGTCTTCATTAATGATGTAACTGCTAATGGCAGTAGCAAAATGAATTCTGAGGTGTATAGAAACATATGCTCAAGTTCAAATAAATGCCTCCAAAATCATTGGATGGACCTTCATCCTACAGCAAGACCATGATCCCAGACATACTGTGAAAGCAACAAAGCAGTGTTTCAAAACTAGAAACAGGAAAACTCTTGAATGGCCAAGTCAGTCACCTGATCTAAATCCAATTCAGCATGCCTTCCATATGCTGAATAGCAAACCTAAGGGGACAAGCCTCTGGAACAAGCAGGAGCTGAAGATGGCTACAGTAGAGGCCTGGCAGAGAAGATACTTAGCACCTAGTGATAAGCAGTCATTACATGCAAGGGATATTCAACAAAGTACTAAAAATGACTACATACCATTGCTATGTCCCTGAAATGGGGGTCTATGTATAAAAAGTGCAGAAAATTCTATATGGTTAAACCAAAAGGCATACAACTAACCTTGAATAAAATCTGGAGTGTGCACTTTGTCAATTGTTAATACAAATTTAAAACTTTGGAGCACAGCAGCAAATAAAGGAAAAATATGTCTTTGTCCAAAACTTTACAGTGTGCACAGTATACTTTTTGAAAATAATGATGAGTCGATTGTCATGTACAATATCCATATGCACCTGAAATTCTTACTTGCTGCTTAACATTAATATGCACCTATATTAACATATATTATTTAATGGATTATTTATTAATGTATGTCATAGCTGCAGCTAGCAAGAAGTTGTTCAATGCATCTGTACATTGTGTTTATATGTTTGACAATAAACTCCATCATCATAATCTCCTCAAGGTCCTGTAAGTCAATGAGGCTTAACATGCAATGAAAGAGTCACCAGAATGTGGCCAAAACCAGTTCCTATGAAGGAGTCTGGACTCTGGCCACTCATCACAGCTCTTCATTATGTCAAATATGAAGACTGACTTCATTTGCTGTGGGCTCTTTACAGTGTTACGTTCCTAAGCATTGGTAATAAGTCCCGGAGAGTTTATTATCCATATGCATAAGGACACCTGCACCAAAATTCTTCTCACCTGCAGCCAAACAAGCAAGCACTGAAACAAAGCACGCTGATTTAATCCCTCCATTGTCAGAAGTGAACCCCGTAGGTGGAGGCACGAAGTGGGAGTTAGGGAATTCATGTGCTTATGAGGCACCAGGAGAGAAATTCAACATCAGGCAGCTTGTCTTCTGCGGCAGAGGTGTGAATTGGGGAGTCTTAACGAATAAAGCTCATTTTCCTTCCCCCCCCCCCACAAAATCTGGTAATTGAAAAGATTGATTGGACTGGGAATTCAGTAAGGGGAGTTTCAGCCTGCTTTCTGTGGCAGCAATAAAAACTGAGCATAATTTGAGATTCTGGAGCTCTGGGTTAACAGAACTGTTTGTCTTTCTCTGTTTACACATGAGGTAGCAGAGAGCCATCTGGTCACAGAAATCTTTCAGCTGTCATTTCCATTTTCATACAATTCAGTAACGTGGGCATGGCTTTAACTATAATGGCTGATGTTTCAATTGAAATGTAAAAAGCAAATTATACTTTAATTATAGAACATTAATTTTCCACTGATTTTGATATCAGGAGAAGTGAAAGCTTTAGTACCATGCTGCAGTTTACAGGGCAGTCTTCTATTCTTACTGCATATCTGCAGGTTAGTTCTTAAATTATCTATTCATTCCACAGCTATATTCCAACAGACCAAGATAATTTGACATATGATTGACAAGTGGCGTCAAGTGTATTTTTGTTTCTGTTGGCATCGTTGACAAGAGGGACCAAGATATCTTGATGTGCAATAGACAAGTGGCAAGATTATTTTTGTTCCTTTGGCATGAAATTGATGAGATGACACAGTGAGTAAAAAGCTTGAGTGGGTGAGAACTCACCCCTGCACCATTAACTCGAATAAAGGCCAGAAGTGAATTTTCTATTATTTTGATCAAGGTAGAAAGAAGGGAAGTGAAAGTGTTGAAAGAGTTATTCTGCTGAAGAAGAGTTTCACACTCATCAGAGTACTAATATTGGTGGGTTATTTTTAATTCCAGGAGAATTTGTGTTCTGAGGGTAACCCTGATGAGAGTAGACCATGTTTGTAAAGGTGGATTAACATCTCGGGTATGACCAGTCACAAGAGCTGTGTCGCAACAATGTTTCCTCCTTTGTGGTAACCTGTTAGCTTTGTACATTGTCAGTCTCAGAGCTTCTATTCCTTTGAATGAACGTGAAACGCTGTACAGTAATCTTCTGTGGGGATGAATGTGAGGAAGATTTTCAAGATATTGCCTCGGGATTAGAGTGTCGATCCACAACATTATTCTATTAAGCACAGAACCTTGATTTGTCTCCTCCCATTCTTCTTAAAGGGACATACTGTGGCTGTCTGTCCAATCCTGTCTCTCATTGGGTGAAGCGTGGAATGGAAGAAGGTAATATTTACACCATTGTAATTGGAGATAGTGAGACTGGCATATTGAATGAAACTGAAAAAAACTGGAAATACTTCCCAAACCCTGGCTCACTACTGCACACTTACATGCTTTAAAAGTTAAGGACTGGCTGCATATACTCGGAGATGAATGTAGAGTGGTACAGTAGTAACTGTAAACAAGTGACTGACACAATCTTAAAAGAAAGATTAAATCAATAATGTTACCAAATTGGAAAGTAACTAAACTTTCCTTCACTCCTGTTTGCATCACCCTTGGAATATCAAATTTCTGACAGGTAGAAACTGTAATCAGTCATCTGTTTAGTGCCACTTTCTCCTGTAATAATTGGAGGTGTAACACCTGTCCCTACACCTTTTCAGGCAAGACAGAGCCTTTTTTTCCACTGGCATCCCAGATAATTGGTCGCGCAGTGTCCCAGGATAGGAAACGGTTTGAGCTGTTTGCACTGGGCCACCTTTAACCGGGATAATGACTGCTTTTCCACTGAACACACTCAACCCCGGGGATTGGATAGTCTACCTTCAAATGGAATGGATGTAAATTGTCCTTTTTCCATTGGTTTAATCAGCACACCGGTGTCAGCTGATGCCGGGGATATAAGTAGGGGTAGAGGCCTTACTTTCTGCCGTGATTTGACGTCATTTGATGCCAGCATGCTGATTGTTTTCCTTTTCCACTGGACCCTTAACTGGTTAATTCCTTGGCAAGGTGTCTGTGGAAAAGGGGCTAGAGATTCACATCCCTGCCTACATGCTTCTAATGTGGCATCTTCTACACATCAGCACAGATTTGGAAATTGCTTTGCCAAGCACCTATACTCTGTCCACAGTGATCACCTGGAACTCCCAGTTGTAAGCCATTTCAACTTCCTTTCCCATTCCCATATGACCATTCAAGATGAGGCCAAACACAGACAAACTAATGACAGGTTATATTCCATCTGCATTGTTTACTGCTATCCCTCAGTTAATTTCTCTCCTTCTGATCGAACCAAGTCCTTTTTTCATCTCTCTTTTTTCCAATACTGATTACACCTACTTCCTCTTCCCATTACCCACTCTCTTCCCACTGTCTCCAATCCCCTTCCCCTACTGTCTCATCACTCTTATTTGATTCCACTCTTTACCTTTCACGTTAGATTCCATAATCTACGACCTTTTATTGTTTCCATTAATCACCTCAAGGCTTCTGTTGATATCTTCACCTTTCCCTCAACTCACCTGGCTCCACCTGTCCATCAATCCCTCTACACTCGGATCCACCAATTGCTTGCAAACCCCCACCTAACCTCCATATTGGCTATTTCCCTATTTATATTTGGACCTGATGCAGGGTCTTGAAGCATTGACCATCCATTTGCAATCACAGATGGTGCCTGAGTTGATGAGTTCCCCCAACAGCTCACTTTTTGCTCATATTTCAGCACCTGCAGACCCTTGTTTCACTGCAATGAGTTCAAACCAATAATTAATTGGTTTGGCTGTTTTCCGTTCTCAGAAATTCCTGCAATAAACTAATTTTGAAATAGCTGAGTGCTGGTAAATTTTGCAATGCGTGTTCAGCTCTAGATTTGTAGACATGTTTTCTCACAGTTGGATGCTAGTTTAGACCTCTCTCTCTCTCTCTCTCTCTCTCTCTCTCTCTCTCTCTCTTGGCTGCTCTCTGGCATCTCCTCGTGGCCATATATTACAGCAGAGAGGTGGCTCTTTTCATGTTTTCACAAAGAATCTGTTGAGTAACAAAGACTTTCCTAAAACAGACATGTGGAGCTAACTCAGAGAAACTTTGTATTTCATGGTCTCTTTGCAACATGCTAAGATATTGTTGCTAATATCTTTCCATTTTAAATGACTTCTTTCAGGTAAAAGAATGTATGCAATTTAACTGTATCTCATGTATTGTTTAATGCCTATTCACAGCTGATTAAGTACAGGAAAAGTAGGTATGTGCCACTTCAATTTATAGGTTGTCTAGACATTGCAGACCAAAAGTTTTTGAATGCAGGCAATTCCACTTAACGCGATTTTAACTGTTTCAGAGTTCCATGCCCGTTTAATTCTATACATACTGCAAAACAAATTATATTTGTTTTTTTTTATTATTATATTACATTTATTATCTGAAAACTATCCAAGAACAGATCAAAAAACTTGAAACTCGGCAGACAATTTTTTCCAGTGTTCTTAAATATACTTGAGAGCTTCCAGTTTGGTTCTTTTCCATATGTATTAATTTTTTAAAATCAGATTTGATAAATGGATTGAACTTTAACAAAAGTGCATGGCAGTCTATAAAGAGAGTCATGGATTTCATTACTTGGTTTGGAATGTGCACTTTTGTCTGGAGCTGGACTGCAGACTTGTTTGAGCCACCATTAGCAGACTTGTATAGAACTCCACAACATTGCCTCTTTACAAAACTACTTCCCTTGTATTTTCAGTAGACTTGGAAGTCATCATTGCTTCTGGTGTCTGGTTTTGCTTCAGTGAAGTACTTCAAAGCTTGCCATTATATTAAATGATTGCAGGTTGTTTCATGCCTTTTTGTCTGGATATGGCAGGGACTAGAAAAATCATTAAAATCTCATGCAGTCTGTAAAATATGGAAATCTTCTGAACTGATAAATGCATATCTTAAGTAAATGACTGTCAGGATCTCTGAAGTTAAGTGCTTTGTTCCTGTTTGCTGTCTTTCTCTGTTCCTTGTGTGGTGTTGCAGGATCAAGCATGACTTGTTCCTGGTCCAATTCTGTGGATTCTGAGGTGGCTGATGACACCAGCGATAAGGCAGGAGCCGTCCAAGGAGGCAAACAGGTGGGGATCTTCTGCCATTTACGCAGCACTTCTGTGTGCTCCTGATACATGTAGTGATAGAATTCTACCACAAGGAGGAGTCAGAGATGGAGTGTATGGCATCTTGGGAATACTGTTGCATCAAGGGCTGATTCAAGATGGATGCCTTCACATGATGTCCTGCCTGTGTGTGTTCATTCTTAGTGCTGTTTGCTTTAGTAAATAAATCTAGTTGTTTAAAAATAACCCAAGTTTCTTTATTGTGATAAAAGAAACATTGCATTGTACCAGGAGAGGAAGAAATACCACAGTGTACATAGTGAGTATCATTCAATATCAACAGAGAAAATATGGAGAACCCGACGCTGTAAAATGGACTGGAAATGTCAATCATGAGTGGAGGTTATTTAAACAAAGATTTGTGCTGTACCTGCAAGCAATTGGAATTGATAGCGATCCAGATACACAGAAGATTGCAATGCCACTTACTGTGGTGGGACTTAAAGCTCTAGAGGTTTTCAACACATTTATTTTTGCCAAGGCAGAAGACCAGAGTAAATATGACAAGGTTAAAGAGGTATTTGATAAACACTGTTCACCAAAGGAAAATTAAACCTTTGAGAGGTACGTGTTTTGCTCACGCATACAGCTGAAGGGAGAGGTTTTGAATAATATTTTAACAGACTTGAAATTAAAAGCAAGAACATGCAATTTTGGATCGCTGCAAGATTCAATGATCCGTGATCAATTTTTTTTCTGAATTAATGATAAGAAAGTGAGAGAGAGGTTACTGCGAGAGACAGAGCTTACCTTATGCCAGAGCTGTGATGATAGGCCAAGCCAGTGAAATAGCACATGAAAAATTTGGGTGATGGTGCACACACACACACACACACACACACACACACACACACACACACACACACACACACACACACACACACACAAAATACGAGATACAGGAAACAACAAAAAGATGGAGAGACGTTCGATTATAAACAATGTGGCACTTAACATGCACCCAATCAATGCCCAACTTATGGGAAAGTCTGTAATAAGTGCAAAGGACAGAATCACTGTGCAGAGCAATATTTTCCCAAAGGGAAACAAGACAGAAGTAAAAGTGTACACACTATAGAGGAAACTGCTCTCAGTGATACACTTTATGTGGGCATGGTAGTGCCTGAAGTGAACAGTGTCTAACAGGATAAGTGGACTCAGTCATTACATACAATTGAAACAAATATTCCTTTCAGGCTGGACACTGGGGCAAAGGTCAATTTGTTCTCTGAGCATGACATCAGGACAATGAAGATAAAGCCATTCATCCATACAAATCCTGTACTGCTCAAAGCAGACATGAAAGGTACATGTAAACTCAAGGTGAAAGTTAGAGTACCACCTCAGGTTCACAATAGACCCAGATGGACATTATTCACCTCTTGCTGACAAAGCATGTGAAAACTTAAGCCTAGTCAAGAGTGTGTACCATATTAACAGCGGCAATGCAGTGTTAATTCAGCATAGAGGAAATACTGGATCAATTTCCTGACATCTTCAAGGGGTTTGGAGTTCTACCATTCACCTATTAAAAGAGGACACACAGCCAGTAGTGCATGCCCCGAGGTTGGTTCCAGTGCCACTGAAAGAAAAACTCGAGCAGCAGGTACTCAACTGAATGACTGCACTAGGGGTCATAAAGAAAGTGGAAGAGTCCACGGAATGGGTGAATACAATGGTTTGTGTCAAAAAGAACAGTGTGTGTGGACCCAAAACACCTGAATGTCAATATAAAGAAGGAACATTATCAGATTCTGATTAGGGATGAAATTACAAGTGAGATGGCTGGTGCAAGTTTTTCACTAAATTGAATGCACCCTCGGGCTTCTGACAAATAAAACTGCATAATGATAGCTCAAAATACTGTACATTTAATACACCATTTGGCTGATACTCCTGTCTGACGATGCCTTTTGGAATTTCCTCAGCTCTGGAAGTGTTCCATGGCTCAATAGAACACATCATAGATAGGATAAATGTGGTATGTGTGTACATGGATGATATGATCTTGTGGGGAGTGACACAAAAACAACACAACTAAAGGCTCATCAAAGTGCTACAACACATCCAGAAGTATGGATTGAAGTTAAACAGAGAAAATTGTCAATTGTCAAATTGACAATTGTCAAATTGTCAAAAGGAAATGACTTTTCTGGGAGATAAACTGTCAGGGGCAGGTGTGGAGTCAGACCAGAGCAAAGTGAAAGCAATTTTAGAGATGCCCAGACCCATTTACAAAAAAGGCATATTGAGAGTGCTGGGAATGATCAATTTCATTGGTAGATTCATACCAAATGTGTCTTCCAAAACAATGTACCTAAGGAAGTTGTTACAGGACCAATGGGAATTCAAGTGGACAGACAACCACACGGACAAAATGGGGACGACTGGAGACCATTCTAACTACTGAACCAGTACTTTTGATGCCTTAAAAGATGGAATAGGTTCTGTACTATATCAGGCTATAGGAGAAGATTGGAGGCCAGTAGCATACACATCAAGGATGATAACAACGTCTGAATGTCAATATGCACAGATCGAGAAAGAGTGTCTAAGTCTAGTCTATAGGCTCGAGAAATTCCACAGTTATCTGTATGGTCTACCAAAATTCATGGCAGAGACAGACCACAAGCCATTAATAATGCTAATCAAGAAAAATCTCAGTGAAATGTCGCCGAGAATCCAAAGACTGATGATGAAAGTACAATGTTATGACTTTGAATTGGTGTACACACCAGGGAAACCTATTGAGTTAGCTGATGCATTATCCAAGGCAAAGTAAAGCACGCAAGGAGAATTCCACAGAGACAGATGTGCATCTCCATGTAAATCTGATCACTGAATCTCTTCCCATATCTGACATGAAATCCAAGTAGATCACAGCTGAAACAGGAAAGGACACAGTTCTACAGAAGGTCATTAAGAATCTGAATGAAGGATGGCCTAGAGGCAAATGTCAGCCAGACTGCAACATCAGAGCTGAGCTGAGTGTTGTCAGTAGGGCTTCTACTCAGACAGAGCAGAATTGTCATTCCTCAATCACTGTGATGAGATTCTGAAAAGGGTGCATGAGGGGACCTTGGAATGGAAAAATGCAAGAGGAGAGCCAGAACTGCTATTTATTGGCCAGGAATAAATACTGACTTTTACAGAATGGTTTCAAGCTGTGAGACCTATTTGAAAGATTGTGTTGATGATGATAGTGTTACATTTGTGTTGAACTTTAAATTGAAAGATTATTGCTCTGGTGTGTCATGTTAGATTACGCAACTCAAGGAAAGGGGATGTAGTGATAGAGTGCTACCACCAGGAGGAGTAAGATTTGCAGTGTGTCATGGGTAGATTCAAGATGGATGCCTTCCCATGAGGACCTGTCTGTGTATGTTCTGTCTTAATGCTGTTTGCTTTAGTTAATAAATCTAGTTCTTTTTTACTGTGATAAAAAGAAACATCACAATACGCACGCTCATTACCATCCCAAATGCTCCACCTCTTATGGGTCAGAAATCTTTTCAAGAGGCATTGTGTACCTTTTCAAATCTTTTCCCCTGATTGCCTCTAAATCTTATTTTCATTACTGAGACCTAAGTTTGAGTGCTTGTTTCAGGAGTCTAATGTTGGGCATATGAATGACAAGACCTGTCTGATGCAGCTAAGTGAGAGAACTGGAGCCTCATTGCTGTCTGTGATTGCAGGCCTGGGAGAGGTCCTTGATCTTCCAAAGAATTTGTATAATTTTACAGATATGATTTTAGTGGTATCTTTGCACTGCAGTCCAGTAGATGATGAGTTCTGTATCAGGTCTGAAGACTTGACCTTCAAAGACCCCCTTCCTCTTTCAACTAATGCTGGTAGGTTGAAAACAGTGATAAGTTTCAACATTAATGTTACCAAGAGGTGGCTCCTTTGTTATGAGAAATGGTCCATATGTTCCAAGATTTCAGTGTGAACCATTACTGTGGAAAGGCAGCGATAAAGCAGCTGGGAAGTTTAATAGCAAACCTTTGTCTTATGAATGTTGAATCTAAAGCCCACTCACCTATGATCAGTAAATGAATTGATGGACCTTCCTCTAAGCCTGCACAAATGCAAAGTGTCACATGCATACTGTAGGCTTAGATGATCTTGGTTGGTGAGGGTTAGATGATCTTAGATCTGGAATGTTGTGCTGCAGATTGATTAGTTTTCTATGAGCTCCACTCCCAACCCTCAACAACTCATAGTTGATGGAAATCACAAGACTTTTGAAATTTGTTTGATTTCAAGGAATTTTAAGTGTGATGTACCATCAATAATCACAAAAGGCTGGACTTGTGAAACTATCAGGTTTTTATTAACTAAAGACTGCACAACCATCAACCTCATCGACTGATCGAAGCAAAGAGAAAGGGAGAGCATGCAAGGGGCTATGGGTAGGATCAGTCTCGGGAGTCATGTCCAGCCAGCAGCAGCAAATCATGGCATAAAAGTGGTGTACCACATTTCATCCCTTCTTTTTAAGAAGAGGGTGAAAGGATGTCTATCGGGGATCTCCCCTGCCGCCGCGAGCGATGTGGCAATGGTTGGGGCACTGCCATAGTGTCCTGAGCAGCTTGTGAGGTTGCCCTGTAAACAGATGGTCGAGGGATGGGGATAGGTGGGGTGGTGGGGGAAGTATAGTGCTGGTACATCAATGGCCAGGGGTAGGGGGTGGTCAGCTGCAGGCTCCAGGACCCCTAAGGTTGAAGGGGGGAGGGAGTGTCTGTTGAAGTCACTGGTGGTCAGGGAGTCCCCCGATGGTGCCAGGTCCTAGATTCACATACACACACACACACACACACACACACACACACACACACACACACACACACACACAGCTGTAGTTGAGTGAAACTGTTGCACAGTCGCAATTAATGATTGAGAGTATCATTTATAGGTACAGTAATTCAATTACATTTTGTTTTCCCTAATACTGCCTTGTAATGGGGATCTCAATTCAATGTGTAGCAGATGTCAGGAATTCCATTGATCATATGATCAGACCAGGACTGGAGAAATAGTTTTTGGAAGTTCATATAATGCTGACGTTTCTGCACCAACTGCAAAAAACACCAAAATTTATAATAATTGAGATGGAATATGAAACATGTCAGTGAGTGGAACCTGCCAAGAATCTTACAGTGGTTCGCAATCTTTCTCTTTCCACTCACCTACCACTTTAAGTATTCCCTATGCCATAGGTGCTCTGTGATTAATAAGGGATTGCTTAAGGTGATATGTGGGTGGAAAGAAAAAGGTTGAACCCCACTGTTTTAATCATGACTAATTAACTCGTTCTGTGCACAGTTTCATAACTCCAATGGAAATGGGCCAACAACAATTTTTTCTCAAGCAAAATATTTCAGTTGGGTCGAGAGCAGTGATTCTCAACCTCCCCTTCCACTCACATACCACCTTAGTCATCACAGAGCACTGATGGCATAGGTGTTACTTAAAGTGGGAGGTGAGTTTAAAGAAAAAGGTTGAGAATCACTGATATTCTACAAGTTGCCAAGTCCACCTTGTTTGGTTCTGTCCTAAATTATGCAGAAAAACAATTGTTGCTTCAATATTTACACAAAAGTTCACCTTTTGATGGGGAGCAGTAAGTTGTTTGAGTACAAAGCTGTAATATACTTTGGAAGTAAGCTGCACTCGAAGCAATTTATATAGTGCTGCTGACTTGGAACAAAGTCGTGAGCTATAACTCTTGCTATTTTAAATGTATTTTAAAAGCCAAACTGTTATAAAGTTTGCATTCAACTAAAATCACCATTCTATAATCTTTGTAGGGTATGTTGATGTCAGCAACTGCTGCTTATATAGTGTGAACTGTCAAGATTATCAGGTCAACGGCCTTTGTGTAATTTGGGATAATGGGCCATGCAGTATGATTTCCCCATTCTTCAACATGTACAAAATTTCCAAGCAATTTCTTTTCCTGAATTGTCAGTCATTTTCATCCCATGGTAAAACACGAAAGTCTGCAAACACCGTGATTGAAGTAAAAACACAATGGTGAAGAAACTCAGCAGGTCACACATCAAGGGATGAAGATGTCAAGCCCGAAATGTTGGTTATGTTTCTTTATCTTTGCTCTATAAAGAACACTGTTTGACCTGCAGTGTTCTTCCAGCGTTATGTTTTTACATTTTCATCCCATGTTCACATCATTTGCAACTAATTTATGATTTGTCTTAATTGCCATCTATATATTGTTATAAGCCCCCAAAGGACCCCAAAACCCAGCAGCAATAGACATTCACCAAGACAAGTGGTTACTTAAACAAAAGTTGTTTTTAATTATCTTTAAACATGAAAATAGAATCAAACTTTAACTTATCACTATTAACTTAACTAACCCAAATTAATACCCTTCTCATTCTAAGCGTGTATGATGAGTATATAAATTTAGAAAAGTTCTTTGGTTCACAGTTCAATCTCACGTTTCCTTCTTCCAAGTTCTCCGAATGCAGGCGATTCTCATACTGTGCACATCATTTACATGTTTAAAATTCACCGTGCTCTGGTGCTTGAAAGGTAAATGTTTACCGCTCAAAAAGGTTCTTGTAGGGTTTGCAGAGATATTTGTTGTTTCAGGATTTCCACAACTGAGGCACCACCATTAGTCACCTCAAGGTCTCGCTGATGAAACTTGCTCCATCAGGGTTTTCCAGATGGCAACCTCTTTATTTCAGGTTACCACAGAGTACCTTTTGTTCCACTTATTCCAAGAGAGACATAAGACAGATAGCACTTCCAGCCATCCACTGCTCTGGAACTCTTCATCAGTTTCAACCAGCTCTCTGGCTTGCCCTGTTCACCTGCTTTTCAGTGTCACACACACGAGCTGAGAGAGCTTTTTAACTTGTCTCTCTCTCTCTTGCCAACTGCCAGAAAGCCCATGTGACTCTCTCACTTGCAAAAACCCCCATCTTCTTCAGCAAACAGGAGTTCTCCTCCTTGGTCAAGCTGTTGTCTTAGGTAAATGCAGATAATGAAGTATTTATTTCAGATGCATTTTTATGTTTGGGTCAAGCTAATTATAATATTTTAGTTGGTGATGATTTTAATTGTGTTTTGGAACCTTTATTAGATAAATCTCCAAAGAAAGTTAAAAAAAATCCAAGATGGCAATCTAGGTCCAAGATCTTTGATGAAAGATCTTAATTTAGTAGATATTTGGAGACGTCTTAATCCAACAGAGAAAATTTTTCCTTTTATTCGTTTAGACATGAATCGTTTTTAAGGATTGACTTCTTTTTAGTATCGGCACATTTACAAGGGAAAATACAACAAGTGGAATATAAAAGTAGGGTGATTTCAGATCATTCTCTGTTATATTTTACATATTAAACTTCTGAGAAAATTCAAATACCTTATCATTGGAGATTTAATACAATGTTGTTAAAAATATGAAATGTATTGATTTTTTGAAAAAACAAATTAATTTTTTTTAAAGAAAATTTTAATTCTGTTCAAAGTAAGTTTGCTTTATGGGATGCTATGAAAGCCTATTTGAGAGGACAAATAATTAGTTATACTTCTAAAATAAAGAAGAATCGATTAAATCAGAGTCTTGAATTAGAGAAACAGATCGATGAGTTAGAAAAGGAATTTCAGAAAGATGCTACAGAAGATCAGAAAATAGAATTATCTAAGCTGAAATTGAAATATAATACTTTGCAATCTTATCAATTTGAATGTGTGATTAATCGGACTAAACAACAGTATTACGAATGGGGAGAGAAAGCACATAAGGTATTGGCATGGCAATTAAAGAAATAACAGATTTCGAGGACTATTAATGCTGTCAGATGGAATTCTCTTATTACATAAACCTCGTGAGATTAATGATGAATTTTATTCATTTTATAAAAAGTTATATACATCTGAAGGAAAACATGAAACTGGATCGATTGATCTTTTATTATCACAGTTGAATTTACCGATATTAGAGGATACAGATATACAGGAGTTAGAAGAACCATTTACTGATTCGGAAATTAAAATGGCTATGCTGGAAATGCCGAATGATTTTCGGTTGAATTTTATAAAATTTTTAATGATGATTTATCTACAGTGTTTGGGGATGTATTACGTCAAGTTGGAGAACATTATGGTTTACCTGAGTCTTGTTCTAGTGCTTTAATTACAGTAATTCGTAAAAAAGATAGAGATCCTTTGAAAGTATCTTCATATAGACCAATTTCGTTGTTAAATGTAGATTATAAAATAATTGCTAAAATATTAGTGAATAGATTGGCTAAATTTTTACCAAAGTTGATTTATATTGATCAGACAGGTTTTATAAAGAATAGATATGCTTCAGATGACATTTTGCGCGTGATTAGTTTGATTAATAGATTTTGACAATCTTTAGATCATCCGATGGTGATATCCTTAGATGCAGAAAAAGCATTTGATAGAGTTGAATGGAATTTTTTGTTTAAAGTTTTGGAGAAATTTAAGTTTGGTCCTTCTTTTATTTGTTGGATTAAGGCATTATATAGTAAACCGGTAGCTAGAGTATTGATGAATGGTTTGATTTCAGAATCTTTTAAGTTAACTCGATCAACTCCTCAAGGTTGTCTTTTAACACCAGCTTTGTTTGCGTTAGTGATTGAACCTTTAGCACAGTTGACAAGACAAAATACACAGATACAAGGTATGAAAGTTTTAGATGAGGAGTATAAAATTAAGTGTATTTAATAAACCCAGCTCAGTCACTTTTGCATTTGAAGGAATATTTAAAACAATATGGATGTCTTTCTGGATATAAAGTTAATTGGGGAAAAAAGTGAAATATTACCAGTAAATGAAGGAGATTATTCAGTTTATAAGAATATTATTAATTTGAAGTGGGCTGATCGAATTAAATATCTGGGTATAATTTTGAATGTTAATTATCAATCTTTATATAAATTAAATTATGCTCTGTTAATGAAAAAAAATTAAAACTGATTTGATTAAATGGAAAGATTTACCTATTAATTTAATAGGAAGGATAAATACAATTAAGATGAATATCTTTTTGCATATACAATATTTGTTTCAATTTATTCTGTATTTACTTGACAAAATTTTTTATCGAGATTTGAATAAAATGGTTAGGGAGTTTTTATGGAGGGGTAAATTTTCGAGAGTAGCTTTGAATAAATTAACTTGGAAATATGAGTTAGGGGGGACTACGTTTACCACATTTTCAAAATTATTATGAGATATCCCTACTTAAATTTATTAGTTCATTGATGGATTTGGTACGGCCTCCTAGTTGGGCTAAAATTGAGATGGCAAGTATTTCTGAGTTTGATATACATCAGTTTTTGTTTAGGTGGAATATAAATTTGTTACAACAATATAATGTGCCTATACTAAAACATTTAATGAAGTTATGGATAAAGAAAACTAAAATGATAGGTTCTAGGGGTAAATTATTGGCTTTGACTCCGTTGTATAATAATCAACTTATTCCTTTTTCAATACATAATCAAAGTTTATTGAATTGGAGATTTAAAGGTGTGAAAAATTTGGGAGATTGTTTTAAAGAGGGTAAGTTTTTATCTTTTAATCAGATGAGGGATGATTTTGTTTTGATAAGAATTCTTTATTTCTTTGTTATCAAATTTTATCTTTGGTAAAATGTATGTTTGGTAGAGATATGATTTTACCTAAAATGACTAAATTTGAGTCTTCTCTTATGAAGGTACCAGAGAAGGGATATATTTCATTTATGTATCAAATATTACAGGATGGTATGGATAAAAAGGGTTGGGATAGATCTAAAAGTAAATGCGAAGCGGATATTGGTTTTACTTATCTGAAGAGGATTGGTTAGATATCTGTTATGATAGTGTAACTAGATTGATAAATGTACATTATGCAATGATTAATTAACATTTTTTACATCAATTATATTTGACAGCTGAAAAATTAAAAAAATATGGTTTTAATGAATCAGATTTGTGTTTTAGATGTGATGATACGTTTGGAACTTTTTTTCATGCTGTTTGGTCATGTATATACAATCTTTTTGGAAGAAATTTCAATTGTTTTTAGAATATCTGTATAAGATTAAAATAGTTTTAGATCCAACAGTATTTTTATTGGGTAGTTTGCAACCTCTGAACGGCTTGGGATTAGATAAGTTTCAGCTTGCTTTTGTATATTTAGCTTTATCCGTAGCGAAAAAATGTATTGCTAGTATGTGGAAAGATACAAATATGATTGATATTAATAGATGGCATAATGAGATGAAATATTGTTTATAATGGAAAAAATTATGTATGTTTCGCATGATAATTATAATTTTTTTAATTAAAAATTATACTCGGAATATACTCAGAATATTTACATTTACATTTCAATTTATATTGATTAGATTTTAATATATATATTTAACTTTTTAAAAATATTATTTCTTTTTTCTTTTTTATGGCTCTCCTTAGGAGAGTTGGCTGAAGGGGGGGGTCTTTTCTTGTTCATGTTCATGTTTAATTGCTGTATATGTTATATTATTTGTTTTTTGAATGAATAAATAAAGTTTTAAAAAAAGAATAAACTCTTTAAAAGACAAAAATACTATATTGTATTTATACTGAACAAACTTTACTTCATAAATAAGTAAACCTTGAAGTATTTTACCTTATTTCCACATCTGTGTGATGACATGGATCCATTCCAATATGCCGATCATAACAACAGGTCAACAGCAGATGCCATCTCTCTGGCTCTACACAAAGACCTGGAGCACCTGGACAGTAAAGATGCATACATCAGGATGCTCTTTATCAACTGCAGTTTCGCATTTAACATCATCATCCCCTAAAAATTGATCAGCAAACTCCAAGACCTGGTATTCACCACCCCACTGTGTAATTGGATCCTTGATTTCCTCACCTCCAGACTTCAATCAGTGAGAATTGGTAAGAACATCTCCTCCTCAATCTCCATCAGCACTGGAGTACTTCAGGGCTGTGTTCTTAGCCCTCGTTCTACTCACTTTACACCTATGAATGTATAGCTTGGTACAACAGCAAAACCATCTACAAATATACTGACGATCCCATGGTAGTGCGTTGTATAAAAAGGGGCCATGCGTCAGCATACAGGAGGACGATTGAAAACTTGGCTGAATGGTGCACCAACAACAATCTCTCATTCATTGTCACTAAAACCAAAGAGCTGATTGTTGACCAGGAAGGGAATACAAGAGGTGTATGATCCAGTGATCAATGGGGGAATCAAAGGTAGAGAGAGTGATCAAATTTAAGTTCTTGGGATTCACTATCTTGGAGGATCTTTCCTGGGTCCAACACATAAATGGCATCATGAAGCCCTACTTTCTCAGGAATTTGTGGAAGTTTGGTATGACATTTAAAAACCCTGGAAAATTTCTACAGATGCGTGGTGAAAAGTCTGCTGACTGGCTGCATCATTGTCTGGTATGGGGGCACCAATACCCCTGACCAAAATGCCCTGCAAAGGGTAGTGAACACAGCTCAAGACATCATAGGCAGAACTCTCCCCACCATCAAGAACATCTACAGGGCTATCTTCCATTAGAGAGCAGCAGAAATCTTCAACCATCCACACCACCCAGCACACGCTCTTTTCTTGCTGCTGCCTTCAGGAAGGAAGTATAGGTGCCACAAAATGTGCACCACCAGGTTCAGGAATGGCTGCTACTCCTCCACCAACAGACTCAATCAGGGACTCATTTAAGGACTCTTACTTTTGCACTTGATTGATTGTTTTCATCTCTGTATTGCACAGTCAATTTGTTTACATTTCTTAATTTGTTATCATATGTATGTTGTGTAGTTTTTTCTTCATCTACCAATAAGTTGTAATTCTGCCTCGCCCGCGGGTGAAAAAAAATCTTAAGGTTGTATGTAATGTCATGTATGTAGTGTAACAATAAATCTGAAATCTGAATTCTTTGAAAACATTTAACTATTGCTGCATCTGCAGGTTCCTCCGCTTCCATGGAAGATGAACAATAACGTAATAGATAATTAACCCCCCCCTCCCCAAGTTTATAGATAAAGCCTCTGATTGGATTGACTCAGGGATAAGGTAACAGTTTAAGAGAGTCACCTCAATGGGAAGTGACATCAATGAGCTCTCTATCCTAGGAGACAACCATTGCTGTTTCACACTATTTTATTCAAACAGCTGCAACGAGCAAAGCTCGACCAAGGCACTCTGTTGGCTGAATATTTGCTCCCATCTTCACCAAAGATTTATGTTCTACTTCAGAAAACATTAACTTTACAATTTTAAACTTGGGTGTATTTTTCCCATTATTTTATTCTCATTTATTTTCAATTTTAAAATGTATTTTCCTCAATTTTTTGCCAATTGTTTGAGGCTGCAGGTTGCTTGAATTCTGGATACCAAGGGTTTTACTGCATTCACAATTCAGTGCCATAGATCCATGTACTCAGAAACAGGATCTTAAGCCCACCATGTTTCTGCTGATCATCAAGAGCCTGTCCACACAAATGCCATTTACCAGCACTTAGTATGTAAGCAATTATAGAATTTTGGTAAATAAATTTACCAAAATGATTTTCAATGCTGAAAGAATTGGGAGCCAGAAGATATTGGTTTCAGATAACAGGGAAAAGAAAGATTTACATTTAACAAACAGCGTATCTAACAGCATAGCATTGCGTTGGAACTGCACTCTTGTGCCACTTTGGATTTATGAGCTTCATTCTTTCAAAAGTATCTGAGCTTATAGACCTTCTGTCAGGGAAGCAACTTCTGCAATAAATTTGATACTGTTTTTTTCATAGGTATTGCATATGTCCAGATATGATTGCTATACGTGAGACTTGGTTGCAGGACTGGCAGCCCAATGTTCCGGGGTTCTGTTGTTTCAGATGTGATAGAGGGGGCATGATGAAAGGGAGAGGAGTGGCATTGCTAGTCAGGGAAAGTATAACAACTGTGCTTAGATGGGGCCTGGAGGGCTTCTCTACAGAGTCCATATGGGTGAAGCTGAGGAATGGGAAAGGTGTAACCACACTGACAGGGTTGTATTATAGACCACCCAATCGTCAAGAGAGAATAGGAGGAGCAAATCTATGGAGAGATAGCAGACCGATGTAAGAAACAGAAAGTTATGATCATAGGAGATTTTAACTTTCCACATATTGAATGGGACTTCCATACTGTAAAGGGGCTGGATGGCTTGGAGTTTGTCAAATGTGTTCAGGGAAGTTTTCTAAATCAATATGTAGAGGTATAAATGAGAGAGGATGCAATACTTGATGTTGTATTGGGGAACCAGACAGTGCATGTGACATAAGTATGTGTAGGCCATCATTTTGGGTCAAGTGACCATCATGTCATTAGTTTCATGTTAATTATGGATAAGGATATGTCTGGTCCTCAAGTTGAGATTCTAAATTGGAGAAAGCTAATTTTGTGGAAATGAGAAAGGATCTAGGAAGAGTGGATTGGGATAAGTTGTTTTCTGGCAAGGGTGTGTTTAGCAAGTGGAAGGCCTTTAAAGGCAAAATTTTGAGAGTGCAGAGTCTACATGTTCCTGTTAGGATTAGAAGCAAAATAAACTGGCATAGGGAGCCATGGTTTTCAAGGGTTATTGGCAACCGGGTTAAGAAGAGGGAGGTGTATAATAAGTATAGGCAACAAGGAGCAAATGAGGTACTTGAAGAGTACATAAAATGCAAGAAAATACTCAAGAAAGAAATCAGGAAGGCAAAAGGAAGACATGAGGTTCCTTTGGCAGATAATATGAAGGTAAACTCGAAGAGTTTCTACAAGTATATAAAGGGTAAAAGGATAGTAAGGGACAAAATTGGTCCCCTAAAAGATCAGAGTTGATATCTATCTATGGAGCCTAATGAGATTGGGGAGATCTTAAAGCAGTTTTATGCATCAGTATTTTCTCAGGAAACTCCATAGTCCATACGGAAGGAAGGGAAACCATGGCATGGAGCATTAGAGATTAAAGAGGAGGTGGTGCTTGCTGCCTTAAAGGTAGATAAAGGTAGATAAATCCCCTGGGCCTGACATGTTATTCCCTCAGACCTTGAGGGAAACTAGTGTAGAAATTGAAGGGGCCCAAACAGATATATTTAAAACGTCTTTAGCCATGGGTGAGGTGCTGGAGGATTAGCGGGTAGTTCATGTTGTTCCGTTGTTTAAAAAAGGCTCCAAAAGTAAACCAGGAAATTGCAAGAGAGCCTGATGGCAGTAGTGGGTAGATGATTGGAGGGTGGTCTGAGAGATCGGATGTACAAGTATTTAGACAGCCAAGGGATGATTAAGGATAGTCAGCATGGCTTTGTGTGTGGTAGGTCATGTTTAACCAATCTTATAGAGTTTTTCAAGGAGGTTACCAAGAAAGAAGATGAAGGAAAGGCTGTAGATGCTGTCTACATTGACTTTAGTAAGGCCTTTGACAATGTCCCACATGGGAGGTTAGTTCAGAAGGTTCAGACACTAGATATCCATGGAGAGTTTGTTGAATGGATTTGAAATTGGCTGAATGAGAGAAGACAGAAAATGGTAGCGGATGATTGCTTCTCAGGCTGGAGGACTGTGACTAATGATGTGCCTCGGGGATCAGTGCTTGGGCCATTGTTGTTTGCTGTCTATATCAATGATCTGATGGTAATGTGGTAAAATGGGTCAATGTACTTGCTGGGGGTGATGTGGACAGTGAGGAAGGCTCTCATAGCTTGCAGAGAGATCTGGACCAACCGGAAAAATGAGCCAGAAAATGGCAGATGGAGATTCATGCAGACAAGTGTGAGGTGATGCATTTTGGAAGGACAAACCAAGGTAGGAAAAACACAGTAAATGGTAAGGCACTGAGGATTGTGGAGGAACAAAGGAATCTGGGAATACAGATACATAATTCCCTGAAAGTGGCTTCACAGGTGGACAGGGTTGTAAAGAAAACTTTTGACATCTTGGCCTTCATAAATCAAAGTATTGAGTACAGGAGTTTGGATGTTATTGTGAGGTTGTGTAAGACATTGGTGAGGCCAAATTTGGAGTATTGTGTGCAGTTCTGGTCATCAAACTACAGGAAGGATATCAGTAAGAGTGAAAGAGTACAGAGAAGATTTACTAGGATGTTGCTAGGTCTTCAGGAGTTGAGTTACAGGGAAGTATTTAATAGGTTAGGGCTTCATTCCTTGGAGTGTAGAACAATGAGAGATGATTTGATGGAGGTTTACAAGATTATGAGGGGTATAGACAGTAAATGCGAGTAGTTTCTTTACACTTAGATTAGGACAGACATGGCTTTAGGATGAAAGGGGAAAGGTTTAGGGGAAGCATTAAAGGGAACTTCTTCACTCAGAGAGTGGTGGGGGTGTGGAACGAGCTGCCATCTGATGTAAATATGGGCTCACTCTTTCGGTTTAAAAATAAATTTTATAGATTCATGGATGGCAGAGGTCTGGAAGGTTATGGAATGGGTGCAGGAATGGGTTTTGGAATGGGTGGGACTAGTGGAGTGATGTTTTGGCACAGACTAGAAGAGCCAAATGGCCTGTTTTCTGTGCTGTAGTGTTCTTTGGCTCTATGATATGAGGATGAACATTTTTATTAGAAATAAAACGTGAATGTCCGCAGAGACAGTGATTGAAGTAAAAACACAAAGGAGTTAATAGGTGGATAAAGAGGGAGGGCACACCAGCAGACAGGGAAGGGGGTATCTCAAGTACCTGCAACCCCACAAGGATCTCAAGTACCTGCATATGACCATGTACATTTCTGCCATTGTTGACCTTTGTGGTCACATTTTCAAAATACCTGAGGCCCTTCTTGAATAGAGGCACAACATTTGCCACCCTCCAGTCATCTGCCACCCCACCTGTACTTGATGGTAACATCAAAGGCACCAGAAAATTCCTATCTAGCTTCCCATAGTCCATAGACTTCTGTTTGCTATTGTGCCCTCCCTCCCTTATCCACCTATTACCTCCTGCCTATGGAGCTGTGCTACCCACCATCCTATTTTGTTTGGGTACCTGCCTCCATTTTGGTCACACCTTGAAGAAGGGCTCAAGCCTGAAATGTTGGTTATTTATCTTTATCTTTGCTATAAAAAGTACTCTGTTTGACCTTCTGAGTTTCTCCAGTTTGGTGTTTTTACAAACTCTTTTAATAGTTGGTGCAGTTACAATAGATTGAATGACCACCTCTTGTGATGTTGTGAATCTTGGAATAACCCTATGAAATAAACGGCTGCCACTTTTCAGTGGTATTATATTGACTTAATATTCACTTTATTTCCAATAATGAAACTTTTTAGTTCAACATTATTCTTTTGCTCACGATGATCCTCCAAAATAATGACTGCAGATTTCTGTAAATCATCGAGTCTAATATATCCTAGGTTAAGCCTTAAGCTAATGTGTGATTTAGCTCACAGTCATAATACTTTTGTTCTGTACTGTATGCTTTCTCAGGGTCCTTTCAATGTGTGCGTGCACAACAGCAGGTCTTGTAATTATTATTAACTATGGCTTTCTTTCAATTTGCTACAGAGCTCTAGGAGCATAAACGAAGCTAAATATCGGTTTGGGATTCATTATAAATGGGCATAAATGATTGGATTGCATTAATCTTGTAACATTCCTAGATACCCTGTAGTGAACACAGTATAAACCTGTGAAAAACAAACGTCTGCAGAAGCTATGATTGTGGTGAAAACACAAAAATACTGGAGGAAGTCAGCAGGTTTCCCAGTATCCATTAAAATGTAAAGAAATATAACCAACGTTTCAGGCCTGACTCCTTCGTTTACCTTGACACAGGCATCAGGCCTGAAATGTTAGTTATGTGTCCTTACCTCCTATAGATGCTGTGACCCCTACTGAGTTTCCTCCAGTTTTTTTGTTTTTGCGGTCAAGAATTTATTTTTTTTCCTTCTGGGATCCGATTTCTCATTAAAATAGATTGGTATTATTTATTTACTTGTGTTTCATTAGCTGAACAATGTACTGAAGGAATGCTAATTTGCAGGTTGTCCTATCTCTTTCTGACTGCACATGTAACAAATGTGGCATTCAATCCCTTTCAAAGCATGACCCCTTGCTAATGTAAAACTTGTGTGTATCCTTACTGCTTTGAACTGGAAACCGAACTTGCCTGCCTTGTGTTTGGTTTAGCTGTCTGTCTTCATATATCATCTGCATTGTATAAGAACTGTATAGTCTAGTAAAGTAATAATGGAGCCCAGCACCTTGAAATGTCCAAATTTAGCCATGCCTGAGAGACTTTCAGTAGATTTTCATAATCTCATAATGAAACTATGGCTGAACTGAAACCTTTGCTCTGCTGAGATGAATTTAAATTTTATTCCTCTACTTTGAAGGTATATTTTATTAATTCAAGATTTCTATCTTTTATTGCACTCCCAATAAAATAGATTTTTGATCATGAAACATTCCCATTTTATATTGAACTACAAGATGCTTAGTGTTCTGTCTGATTACATTTGATGTGATGCAAAAGTAAATGTAATATTTTATTCCAGCATCTATTATTTTTCAAAAATTTGGGATCATTTAGCATTGAAAATCAAAGCAGTTTATTCTTCAGTTTTAAGTCTTGATTTTGTTCAAACTTGCATTTTAATCTTATCAAAATATGTGGAAGATAAATGAAGACAATGTGTCTCGAAATAAATTTAAATTTTAAATGTAACTTTTTTTTATTTAAAAAAAAAATTAGTCATACAGCACGATAACAGACTATTTCAGTCCACGAGTCCATGCCATCCAATTTACACCCAATTAACCTACAATCCACCCTACATTTTGAATGGTGGGAGGAACCGTGCCACATCATGGTTTATGTAGCGGTTAGCACAATGCCATTACAGCACCAGTAATTGGGACTAGGGTTTGAATCCTGGCTGTTTGTAAGCAGTTTGTACGTTCTCTCCATGTCTGCGTGGCTTTTTCCTAGGGACTCCGATTTCCTCCCACCATTCGAAATACAAGCAGACATCAGTTACTGTGGCTGAAACTAGCTGGGCTGCCAGTGTCTTAAAAGATGGTTATTGTCTGTCACCTTGTCTTGATTACATTGGATGCCACAAAAATTATCTGTACAGAGAGCTATAGACAGGCTAAGTGAGAGAACGAGGGTGTGGCAGATGGATTACAATGTTGGTAAATGTGAGATTATCAACTTTGGAAGGAAAAATGGAAAATAATATAAATAGCAAGCGATTGCAACATGCTGACATGCAGAAGGACTTGGGAGTCACATGAATACAAATGGCTGTTTTGCAGGTTCAGCAGGCTATAAAGAAGGCAAATGGGATGTAACAGTAAAGTTTCCATTATTGTCATGTAAAACTACATTTAGGTTGTAACATACATGAAATTCTTTGACTTTTGTCTCCCGTAAGGCAGACAGAGCCCCACTTTGTCCAGCTCCCCTCCCAGAAACCTACAGCGCCTGATGTTCCTAGGCAGTCTTCCCTTGCAGTACTGACCAGGCCTAAGCCTGCTTAGCTTCGGAAATCAGACAATCTCATGCATATTCAGACTATAGTGCTTTGTTGCTTGAGAGATTGATTTTAGGAGCAGGGAATGCAACTATACAAGGTACTGGTGAGGCCACATTTGGAGTACTGCATGCATTTCTGTTCTCCTTACTTGAGGAAGGATGGCTTTGGAGGTCGTGCAGAGGAGGCTCACCAGATTGATCTAGAGATGAGGGGGTTAGCATAAGAGGAGAGATTGCGTCATCTGGGATTGTACTAACTGGAATTTAAAAGAATAAGATCTTTCTGTAAAAGATAAAATTATGAAAGGCATAGAAGTTGTTTCTATTAGTGGGGGAGACCAGAACAAAGGGACTTAGCCTCAAGATTCAGGGTAGTAGATGTAGGACAGAGGTACTGCTTTTCCCAGAGGTAAATCTGGAATTCACTGTCCATTAAAAGAGTGGCGGCTACCTTAGTAAATATATTTAAGACAAGCTTGGATAGATTTTCATATAGTAGGGGAATTAAGGGCTGTTGGGAAAAGGCAGATAGGTGGAGATAAACCTATCATCAAATCAGCCATGGTTTCATTGAATGTTGGAGCAGGCTCGATGAGCCAGATGGCCTACTCCTGCTCCTATTTTTGATGTTCTTATATTGGGGATATCTTCCATTTACTTTGAATCAAGACTTACAAACTAAACCGTGAGGCTTTCCCAGCCCATAAAATCAACCAAATGGACTTCCTCATAGAGATGGAAGCAGGTCCACAAGCCCGGTTTCTACTTGCCAAACAATGTGGTGTTCCCCCACCCCCCCCCGCTTTATTTATATACCTATGCCCCTCCGATTTACACCCATCCATGTATTTATCCATGTATTTCTTAAAGGAAGTAAATAGACTCACCTTGACCATTTAATTCATTTCATTCAGAATCAAGAGAAAATGTAAATGCCTTATTAGATTTCTGTTGAATTCCAAATATTATATAATAATTAGTTGAGTAATGTTGTAACACTGAATATGGAGAAACCATGTTTTTGCTGTATATTCTTTCCTTACATAGATTACAAAGTTAGAGTATGGATTTTTTTTTGTCAGCATGGAGGGATGGTGTCCAATGCACCTCTCTACCTTCTAATCCAGCACAGTGCACACTATGTGCCAGCACACTGCACTCTTATCAGCAAGTAGATGAAACAGTTCACGCAGCATTTCACTCATTCAAATTGAAAAGTCCACGCTCATGATCCAAAATTATTGAGGACCCCTTCCACCCCACACACAGCATCTTTCAGCTGCTCCCGTCTGGAAAGAGATACAGAGCTAGCTTGCTGAACGGCCAAAGGAACTGCTTGCACTTGCCATCCAAGACTCTCATAATTATGAAACAAAATTAATTGCTCAATCTATTTATTTATTTGTATAAATCAAATATTAGTCATGCGAATTTGTCGGTATGTGTGCTATTTCTGGTTGCGTGTCCGCATGTTTTGCACTGAGGACCGGAGAACACTGTTTTGTTAGGTTGTACTTGTGCAATCAGATGATAATAAACTTGATGGTCAACACATGGAAACAGAAAGCTGGGCTTTGTAGCACAGACAGATAGACTTACTCTCCTAGTTATAAAAGGCTCTTTCAGGTGGCCAGAATATCCCGATGTAAAGCCACATATCCTACCCCTATGCAGGTCTCGGGGTACCCTCCTGAAAGTGCAGGAGGCGCCTCCGAGGTGCACTTTCTAACCCTCCTCTGGGAGGGATCATTGCCGCAGCACTGAAGTCTCCCTAGGCACCTGTTTGCAGCTGCCTGAAAGCTACAGTGGACAGAAGCCGGAGTGTGCTCCGAGGCACCTCCCATACAGCTGTCCCTTTTAGGTGGACAGCGCAGCGCTTTCCCTGAATGACTAATCCAAAGCTCTGCGTCTGCTTTTGCAGGCGCATTCTTGGCGGCGAATGCGCCTGAAAGCGGCCAATACACATGATCCATGTGTATTGCTTTTTTTTGATGGTTGACTAATTAAGTGTTAATGATCATTATACAGAATTTCTTGGGACCTGCAGCAAAGTTTAAATAGTAGGCAGATTCATTCCTTTTCCATCTGAATGAGTTTATTTCTTACTAGAGTTGCCACAAATTTGCAGGAAAGTAATAGTCCAATATCTCTGTGATTTTATTTCAGCTTACAACAAATGTTGCTGTTAGAGGGGCAGCACAGTTGGCTTTGCAGTAGGCGCAACACCTTTACAGAGCCAGTGATCAGGACCGGGATTCGATTCCTGAGCTGTCTGTAAGGAGTTTGTACCTTCACCCCATGTCTGCATTGGTATTCCCCGGCAGTTCCGTTCCCTCCCACTGTTGAAAACGTACCGGGGGTGTAAATTAATGGGGTGTGAATTGGACAGCACGGACTTGTGGGCCAAAATGGCCTGTTACCATGTTGTATGCTTAAATTTAAATAGTATTTGTGCCATAGCAGACTTTGATATGGAGCTATACATTGTGTTATCCAAGATGATTAGCTAAGGTCTGAAAACATGTACTTGACGAACACCACAAGTCTCAACTTTCCAACGTAAGTACATTCCTGTTATCTCCACCATCTATTTTCCATAATCCCATCAGTATTCTAACTATATTATTTCCTGACCATGCTTTCAGTAATTTAAGTTAAATTCCGAAAGTTTTAATTTTAGCTAATAATCAGCTTTATGCTGGAGGCTTACCAAATGTCCGGAAGTCAAAATTAACCATTTCTATTCACTTTCCCTGTCTGTTTCTTCATTTACTACCTCAAATAAATCATTTTGGTATGTCAGCTGGGACTTACCCTTCATAAATCCATGTTGGTTCTCTCCATTCAGCTCATTTTTGTAGGTCCACATTAACTTCTAAATAATACATTCCAATTCTGCATAACAGATGTTAGACCAACAGGTCTATAATTTCCTCCCTTGTTTGTTCTCTCTCCCTCCTTTTCATTGTGAACAAACTTTGAAAGCAGAGCAGATTCACCAGGTTGTTGTTTGGGATGAATGTTTCAATTATGAAAGGAGTAGCTTTGTTTTTCTTGGAGCCATGGAGATTGAGGGAGGACCTGATGGGTTATATAAATTATTTGGGGCATAAATAGGATAGATAATGTTAAGCATTTCTCCATGGCAGAGGTGTCTTTAGGCCAGGAGGCATAGATTTCAGTGGAGAGATTTAGTTCTCAGGAAGATTTTTTTTTATCCAGAGTATGGTTGCAACTTGGAATGCACTGCCTGAGAAAAGAGAGGAGGCAGGTACTTTTGCAACCTCCAGGTAGTATACCAGGACTTGATTATCAGAACCAACATGGTGTGCTGAGGACATTTTCTGTGTTGTATGACTCCGACGCTAAGAGCATCAAAGCAAAAGGAGCTGTTGTGAAGATTGATGAAAAATTTATACATCGAGCATGTTAGAGAAAACTGAATAGATGATCTTGTTCGTGGGGTCAAAAAAAAATCCCTCATTTTGTTTTGTAGGTGAGCATAGTGTCCAAGTTAAGTTTGGTATTAAATCAAAGTATCCATGTGATGTGATGAATGTGGGCTCAATAGTGTATTTTAAGAATAAATTGGATAAGTACATGGATGGGAGAGGTCTGGAGAGGATTATGGAAAGGGAACCCTCGTTGAGGACTGTGTCGTGTTCCCCTGACTTCTTTCTGAAGTCCACAATCATCTCCTTGGTTTTGCTAACATTGAGTGCAAGGTTGTTGCTGTTACACCATTCAACAAGCTGATCTATCTCCCTCCTGTACATTTACTTCCTCATTGCCATTTGTGATTCTGCCAAGATCTCCCCCATCTCTTTTGGCTCTTTTGGATCCGACCACTCTGATCTTCGCGGGGACCAATTTTGAGACCTACTATTCTTTGCTTTTAATATACCTGTAGAAACCCTTTGGATTTTGATTCACATTGTCTGCCAAAGCAGCCTCGTGTCTTTTAACTTTCCAGATTTCTTTCTTGAGGTTTTTCTTGCATTTTTTTGTACATCTCAAGTACCTTATTTGTTCCACGTTGCCTGTATCTGCTATACACCTCTCTTCTTCTGAACTAGATCCCCCAACATCCGTTGAAAACCAAGGTTCCCTATGCCTGCTAACTTTGCTTTTAATCTTGACAGGAACATATAAACTCTGTACTCAAAATTTTACCTTTGAAGGTCCTCCAGTTACCTTGCACATCCTTGCCTGAAAACAACTTATCCCAATCCACGCATTCTAGATCTTTTCTCATTTCCTCAAATTTGATCTTTCTCCAATTTAGAATCTCAACCTGAGGCCCAGACCTATCCTTCTCCATATTTTATTTGTGGGTTGGAAATACAGAAAAGAAATGGTTGGGGAGATATTGGGATACGATAGTAATATTCAAAATCCATTGAATTCACTGGTGCGAATCATTATGATTCAATAGGTACATGAGAAAACAAATTCAATGCAAATTCAGGAATCACTGATATCTGGCAGTCACAACTATGTTCCTTTGTGCAAGGTAAGACTCCAATCATTAACATGTTTTCTGTGTGAGGTCCATTGACTTCAGTTTTACTAGGCTACTTCATACCACATATTGTCAAAAATTGTACTGTCTTCAAGGGTGGTCACTTTCAGCGCCAGAGATGAAAGTTCCTCAATCTGAAATGTTAACTCTGTTTCTCTTCGCAAGATGTGGCCTAACCCACTGAGTATTTCTAGCATTTTCTGTTTTATATCAGAGAATATCTGAAAATTTCTGTAATTTATTTGGAGAAAGGATTTAAATGTTTCACAGGATGATGATGAAATCGGGGGCAAAAAGAAGCACATTGAGTTAGAGATTGAAATAATGAAGGAAGGAGGCTACACTGCACAGAGTCTGAGGGCAAATAACTGGGGAAAACTTGCTTTTCTGCAATGATCTTTTGTTGAAACAACAATGTGTCCTGAAAAGAATATATTTAACAAAGGCAGGTCAATCAAAGTTACCTCCTGATTATTGAGTGCCCAGCACAAAACCTGCTTAATCAAGTACCTTCCCCAGCAATGTTTGGATTTGCCATATAACTTCAGATAATTTTACTCATAAATCTTTTCTGTTGGTGATTCAACCACTAAGCTGACTGGGTATCAAAGCCATAAAAGGAGATTTTGTTTTCTGAAAGGGCTTATTGGACTTTCTAACCTAAATTTTTGCTCTCATTTTTAACTCATTAAACCTACAGTCATGTTTCAGTTTATCATGAGGACATTTTTGTAATGGATTTTCAATTTGAATGAGAAATTCTAACTCCAGAGCAATTATAAACTTGGACATTTTCATGGAAATAAGTGAAGGAATGTTCTTACTGCAGAAGTACCTATCCACAGTGGAATTGCCTGGTGCTTAATTAGGTGTTGGGCATTTTTTCAAGTAAGGAAGACAGTAAGTACCTGTTCATTTCTTTCTCTTTTCGACAATATGTTTTGTTGGGTTAAATGTAAATATGCTGACTGTTTTTTGTAAAATACGACTCAATGGTTAATTTTGTGCAAACCAAGCTGGCTAATGAATGATTTTAAACATCATCCTGCAAGGCGGTGGCAAAAATGAACAGGTGTTGCTTGGTGTTGATCTCAGTTTCCTAAATTTTTCTCGAGGATGTCTGTTTACCTTTTTTTCTATTATTATGTGAGCTCTTCTCACAGGGTGCCCAGAGGCATCTGAACACAGCTCCTGGCATGCTGTTTGTGAGTGTTCCCACCTGCACTTGTCACCTCGCAGGAGCCACTGCAGCTGTTGGCTCTGAACCTCCCAAGTGCTCTTGGAGCTGCATCCCCAAATGCAGCAATGGAGAAATAATTCTGTCAACTTTGTTGAGTAGTGAAAGATGAGTTGGGAAAATTCAAATATCTGTATTTCAATCACATTTTTTTCTTTTGCAAATTCTATTTAATTATGGTACCCAATGCAATCACTTATTTCTCTTTATTACTGTTTAATTCAACCTGTGTCTTCTTTTTTTGGTGCAAGATAATCAGGTATTCAGTACATTGAATCAAAATTATAAATCTGAAACAAGCATCAAGAGAATAGATTGCTGAGATAATTTGACAGAAAATTTGTATCCTGCTTAGGCGCAGGTGAGGACCTGGAGGACTGGAGAATGTTGTTTCTCTGTTTAAGGACAAAAGGCGCAAACCAGGAAATTATAGGTAATTTCGGTCAAGTGGCTGTAAAATTATTGGGGAAGATTCTCAGTCATTGGATCTACTTGATTGGAAAATCATCAACTTATTTGGGATAGTCAGTCTGCATTTTTGAGGAGATGACAAAGATGGTCGAAGAGGGTAGGCAGTGGATTTTTTTTCTGCTTGGACTTTAGTCATGCATTCGATGAGGTCCCTTATGAAAGGCTGATCCAGTAGACTGTCACGCCCGTTCTGTGGTAGATTGGCTGAGGATAGAGGTGGAACGGTGTTATCCTGATTGGAGGTCTGTGACAAGTGGTGTTCTACAAGGATCAGTCCTGGGACCTCTGATTATTATTAAAATATATATATAGATTAAACAAATAAATGACGGATGAAACTGTAGGTGGGCGGATTAACAAGTTTGAAGATGACACAAATATTTCTTCTTTCTTTCTTTGGCTTGGCTTCGTGGACGAAGATTTATGGAGGGGGTAAAAAGTCCACGTCAGCTGCAGGCTCGTTTGTGGCTGACAAGTCCGATGCGGGACAGGCACACACGGTTGCAGCGGCTGCAGGGGAAAATTGGTTGGTTGGGGTTTGGTGTTGGGTTTTTCCTCCTTTGCCTTTTGTCAGTGAGGTGGGCTCTGCGGTCTTCTTCAAAGGAGGTTGCTGCCCGCCAAACTGTGAGGCGCCAAGATGCACGGTTTGAGGCGATATCAGCCCACTGGCGGTGGTCAATGTGGCAGGCACCAAGAGATTTCTTTAGGCAGTCCTTGTACCTTTTCTTTGGTGCACCTCTGTCACGGTGGCCAGTGGAGAGCTCGCCATATAACACGCTCTTGGGAAGGCGATGGTCCTCCATTCTGGAGACGTGACCCACCCAGCATAGCTGGATCTTCAGCAACGTGGACTCGATGCTGTTGACCTCTGCCATCTCGAGTACTTCGATGTTAGGGATGAAAGCGCTCCAATGGATGTTGAGGATGGAGCGGAGACAACGCTGGTGGAAGCGTTCTAGGAGCCGTAGGTGATGCCAGTAGAGCTCTGTATGTGCTTATCTTTGTGAAGTTTTTCAGTTGGTTGTTTTTCCAGACTCTTTTGTGTAGTCTTCCAAAGGCGCTATTTGCCTTGGTGAGTCTGTTGTCTATCTCGTTGTCGATCCTTGCATCTGATGAAATGGTGCAGCCGAGATAGGTAAACTGGTTGACCGTTTTGAGTTTTGTGTGCCCAATGGAGATGTGGGGGGGCTGGTAGTCATGGTGGGGAGCTGGCTGATGGAGGACCTCAATTTTCTTCAGGCTGACTTCCAGGCCAAACATTTTGGCAGTTTCCGCAAAGCAGGACATCAAGCGCTGAAGAGCTGGCTCTGAATGGGCAACTAAAGCGGCATCGTCTGCAAAGAGTAGTTCACGGACAAGTTTCTCTTGTGTCTTGGTGTGAGCTTGCAGGCGCCTCAGATTGAAGAGACTGCCATCCGTGCGGTACCGGATGTAAACAGCGTCTTCATTGTTGAGGTCTTTCATGGCTTGGTTCAGCATCATGCTGAAGAAGATTGAAAAGAGGGTTGGTGCGAGAACACAGCCTTGCTTCACGCCATTGTTAATGGAGAAGGGTTCAGAGAGCTCATTTCTGTATCTGCCAAACTGCATGAGTTTTTCAAGCTTTGGTGGGACCAAGGAAAACTGCCTCAGGACCTTCGTGATGCCATCATCATCACCCTGTACAAAAACAAAGGCGAGAAATCAGACTGCTCAAACTACAGGGGAATCACGCTGCTCTCCATTGCAGGCAAAATCTTCGCTAGGATTCTACTAAATAGAATAATACCTAGTATCGCCGAGAATATTCTCCCAGAATCACAGTGCGGCTTTCGCGCAAACAGAGGAACCACTGAGATGGACTTTGCCCTCAGACAGCTGAGGAGAACAAAACAAAGGACTCTACATCACCTTTGTTGACCTCACCAAAGCCTTCGATACCGTGAGCAGGAAATGGCTTTGGCAAATACTAGAGCGCATCGGATGTCCCAAAGTTTCTCAAAATGATTATCCAACAAATATTGAAGAATGCTATCAAATGATATAGTGTGGCGGCCCGCCACCGCAGAGATTGAGTCAGCACATTGCGCGGCGTGCACGGTAGTAGACAGCAGCATAACACACTGTAAAGTCTCTTAACTCAGCGAACCGGCATGAGCAGTACAAGATCAGCAGCCCTAAAATGCCGCTGGCCAAGCTGGCCAGCTAACAGATCAATAACAAGCTGGGGAAGAAAGGTATTCACATGCAAGAATGTTTCCACCCGCTATTGTTATTCATGTGGCTGATGTCGGCAGGAACTCCAACTGTATAAAAGGAGCCTTTCTAGCCTCAATAAATCTGTGTTTCTTTGTAGCAGTCGGCTACAATAGCAGGATATCGGCCAGTTGGAAATATGGGCAAATGATGGAGTTTAATCTGGACTTGTAAAGTATTGTACAATGAGAAGAAAGGATACAATTAATGGTGCGACACTAAGGAGCATTGGTCTACAAAGAGGTCAATTACAACAGTCCAGCTGTGTAGAATCTTGCTGGATTGTGACATCAAATTTCAGATTTATTCTCAGAGTACATATGTGACATCACATACAACTCTGAGATTTCTTTTTCCTGCGGGCATGGCAGAATTACCACTAATTGGTAGTGCAAATATTAAACTGTACACAGCGTAAACATGTAAACAGAACTGTAAACAGATAATGAATGCAAACTGTGTAATATAGAGAGAACAAAAAGAAAATCAATAAAGTGCACAAGTAAGAGTCCTTAAATGAGACTCTGATTGAGTTTGTTGTTGAGGAGTCTGATGGTGGTGGGAGAGCAGCTGTTCCTGAACCTGGTGGTGCGAGTCTTAGGGTACCTATACCTCTTTCCTGATGGCAGCAGCGAGAACAGAGCATGTGCTGGGTGGTGAGGTCTTTGATCATTTCTGCTGCTCTCCGACATCAGTGTTCCCTGTAGATGTACTCAATAATGGGCAGGGTTTTGCCTGTGATGTCCTGGCTTGTGTTCACTACCTTTGGTGGGCTTTCAGCAGACTTTCCACTATGTCTCTGTGGAAATTTTCCAGGGTTTCTGATAACATTGTACAATACTTGAATAGGAATTAGCTGCCCAATGATTCACAGTTCAACTTCAAAAACTTTTTAAAACTTTTTTCATCAAAGATTCCTTGAGAGTGCATACAGGCCTCTTTGCATCACCAAGAGAGGCTGGATGATACAGGAAAATGATGGATGTTTGATGCTGTTCCTTATAAAGCATTCAAGAAGTATACACAATGACTGCAGGGTATGACCAGAATTAACACCTCTTACGTGATGCAGACAGTCCCCTGGTGAAATATGAAATCCGTTACCTAGGTCTGTCTTTAACTGGAATTTGTATTTATGTCTGAACCAGCACATACGGTCCTTATTTAGCGTCAGTCAAATGTTTATCATTGTATATTTTTTACCTTTATATGCATATAAGACACTTCTCAATATATTAAAACATAATAATACAGTACAAAATAATAATAATACTTTTAATCACACTTTAAGGCTGAGCAGCGGTCATTTTGCAAGGCATTGCATTGGCACCCACTACTCCTTCTTCTCCACCCTCCCTCCCACCCCTTTACTGGGCCACTCGTCCCCTCGCCCGCCTGCTGCTTTGCCAGGCTGCATGCGATGCAACCTGACAGCAGATGCGCATCACCAATCGCCTGATGATCTAAGGGGTAGCAGGCCAATGGAAAGTGAGCTCCACCTGAACCAGAAGTTGGTGTCATTCTCCTTCTGGTCGGCTTGTCGGTTCGTAACTATGGGTTGTTTGTAAATTGGGAGTTTTCAACCCGGAGTATGCCTGTACTATATTATTTTGCTATATCAGACAAAACAGTGCCTTTTATGAGTCTAATCTGTGACCAGAATAAAATACCTTATTCATATAGACTGAGGAAATTTCTTCGTCCAAGGTATTCCAATGTGGTTCTATTTCTGTCCATGCATAATTCTATTAAATTTTGTATAAATGCAAACTTCCCTTGGACATTACTCAAGGTGTAACTGATAAGCATATTTTAAGGCATTACTTGAGCTATAATGTCCCTTGTGTCATGTCCTGCTAGTAATGATTTGCAGCTTTTGTTGTGTTTGCATAATCACCTGCTTTCTGTTGGATCCTTTGCTAAATCTAGCAAAATATGGCATTCGACTGAATCATAACAAAAATAAATAAGTGAATAAGAACAGCAGATACAAAAATAAATATAGAAAATGCTGGAAGAACTTAGCAAATCAGCTGCATTTGTGGAAAAAAAAGATGCAGTTAATATTCCAGGAGAGAGATCCTTTATCAGAAATTAAGAAGAGGCAAGAGAACATGTTAAGCTACAGGAAAGGTGAGAAAGGAAGTTTCTGATAGGGAAAAACAGGCTCACTGTAAAGCTATTTGATCAGTGAGTGAATGGGAGCAGATGGAAGGTAAGAACATGGGCAAAAGTATTTAAGTATTGCAAAATGCAGAGCAGGAGTACTTGCTTAGCAGGACACGTTGGGCATTTCTCCCACTACTGGGGGGAAAAGGGGAAAGTAAACAAACAGAGCCATTATCATAGATGGGTGACTGATACAAAGACGTTTGGTTACCTTATGGTATGGAATTCAATTTGAGTTCTGAAGGCTGCAACACTGCCATGACGGTAGGTGAGGTGTGAGCTCTCATTGTAACAGTGAGGAGGCCACAGTCAGGTCAGAGTTAGTTTTCCTACATTTTGCAGCTGCCACGTTATTTTGTCTGTGTTCTCATTCTCCAATTGTTGCCATTCATTCAAAGGCCAAATAACCTTTTTTTTTACTCCTTATTTCCAAGATCAGAAAATAGAACTCAGTGAAGTTAACAGCAGCTGTGGAGGTAAAAGGTATAAGATAATGTCTTGGGTCGAGATTCTCCATCAAGGTAGTCTATTTTGGTTTTCTATGACCTCCCTGATAAAACCCAATCAGATCAATCACCCTTCTCACCCTTGCTGCAGCTTTAATGAATTGCTTTTCTCTCCTCAGTTCTAACAAGGGATCTTTAAACTGAAACATTAGCTCTCTTCCCCCAGATGTAGTCTGGCCTGCAGGGTATTTCCACAACTAAAAAGTCTGTTTTGGTCAGTTTATGCAATGGCTTTGACAGTGACCCTGACAAGTTGTAAACATTGGCATACATTTTGAATCCCAGATAGACAATTTCTGGTTGAACAAAAGTCCATTTACTTTGTTAACTTTCACGTTTGGTGATTTCATCGTTTGTAGGATATAAGATTGAAAACAAAGGCCACTTCTTCAGATGCTGGAATCTGGGACAAAGGCTGGAATGCTGGAAGTACTCAGCAGGTCAGGCAGATACTGGCTGACTAAGTTCTTCCAGCATTGTATTTTTTTGTTCTAAAATATAAGATTGTCTTCCTCAGTGATAACAGCAATACAAATATCACCCTGGTTACATGGGCAATGGGTCTGAAATGCAGGATTGTAAGAACATCCAACATCTAACAGTACAATCTGAGCCCTGTGACCCATGATCTTGTCCCGACCTACTGTATGTAAACCTACCCTTTATATTTCATGCATCCATATATTCCGTGCCTTTCCAAGAATCTTTTAAATGTCCCTATTGAATCACCCTCTACCACCTCTCCCAGCAGTGCGTTCCAGGCACCCAGCACTCTGTGTAATACCAAAACTATCTCTGACCTCTCCCCCAGTCTTCCCTCCATACTCCTTAAACAGATGTCTCATGGCAAAGAAACCGAGACACAGGATGCTGCAAATTGACTTTGAGAATGGTTGCATGCCTAACAATGCCCTGCAGAAAATCAATGCTATCTCATACATTGGAATTTGGAATGGTTACAAGTTGTATGTTTGGCATGGGAAAAATCGAAGAGCAGGACAAAAGTGGAGCAATGGGAAGAGAAGTTGGAATGGCATGCAACTGAGAGCTCAGTATAGTCATTGCGGACTGAGCACTGGAGATCTGCAAATCTCCTCTTAGTCTGCCCTCGGCCTTACTGATATTGAGGAGAGTACATTGGGACTACCAAATGCAGAGTTGGAGGAGGTACACATGAATCTTTGCCTCACCTGGAAAGGCCAGTTATGCCCCTGGATAGTGGTGAGGGAAGAGGTGGATGTATAATTAGTATTGCACCTGCTGCATTTGCAGGAGTAAATGATGGGTCTGGGAGGGATGTTGGGTTGGGGGGGGGGGAAGGAAGGGATGAGTGGATCAAGGATTCACAGGAGGGGCAGGGGAAAGTAAGGTTTGAGGTGAGATCCAATTATGGCTGGTAGAAATAATGAGGATGGTGTGCTGGATGTGGAGGCTGAACAGGTGAAAGTTGATGGACAAGGGCAACTGTTCTGTTTGAAGAAGGAGCATGAGAGCAGAAGTTTGAAAATGGAGAAGACTTTTTATTTTAATTTTGAAAATGTAGACATACAGCATTGTAACAGGTCCTTTTGGCCCCTGAATCTGTGCCGCTCAATTACACCCAATTTATATACAACCTCCAAACATTATGAATGGTGGGAGGAAGCTGGACCACCTAAATGAAACCCATGCAAACATGAGAAGAACATGCAAACTCCTTACAGACAGCGTGGGATTTGAGCCCCAGTCCCACTTTCTGGCACTGTAATAGCATTACGCTAACCACACGAGAGTGGTTCCATCATACATAGTAAAAGGGAAGCCATGCTTCATTTCACATGTCCTGCAATGTATCTTAGGAACGTAAGAAATAGGAACAGGAGTCGGCCATGGGGCCCATTGCTCCTGCTCTGCCATTCAATAAAATCATGACTCATCTCCAATTACCTGGTTGTTCTCCATAATACTTCATTCCCCAGTTCAGAAATCTATCTAACTGTGTTTAAATATTTTTAATAAGGCAGCCTTTACTTCCTCTGGCAGAGAATTCCATCAGTTTGCTGCTCAGGGAAAAGCAGTTCCTCCTCATCTTTGTTGGAAATCTACTTCCCTAAACCATGATGCTATTTTCACCTACCAATGTTGCAATAATATCAGTTTCTTTCATAATTTTGTATGACTCCTATCAGATCCGCCCTCATCCTTCTCAACATATCTTGAGAGTAGATTCAACAGAGACAAAAAAAAACTGGGAAGAAGAGGTTGACAACTTTACATGAGACAGGGTGAGAAAGGGTGTGTTCCTGGTTGCTGTGGGAATCAGTGGGCTAATTATAAATGTTGATGGATAGTTTGTCTCCTGAGATGGAGATCTGATATTTTTCAGAAAAAGGCGAGAAATTTTAAAGATGTCCAACCGAATTTGAGAGTGGCGTAGAAATTAATCGCAAATTTAATTAAAATTGACAAGTTCAGGAAGTCATACCAATGCTGTGGTCGATGTAATGGAGAAGGGGTTTGAGGGTGGTACTGGAGAAAATTTGGAACAAGGGGTGTTCCATGTAGCCAACAAAAAGACAAGCCTAGCTCAGACCCATGTGAATGGTGTGCTGCTCTCCGATTTTTGTCCTGCTCTTCGATTTTTCCCATGCCAAACATATAACTTGTTACCATTCCAAATTCCAGTGTATGAAATAGCATTGATTTTCTGCAGGGCATTGTTAGGCATGCAACCATTCTCAAAGTCAATTTGCAGCATCCTATGTCTGGGTTTCTTTGCCATGAGTCTTAATTTTATGTATATCTGCAATGGCACACTCTCTTAGTATCCTGCCTGCCCTTAATCATCATTTTGTCCCATTTTCTGACTAACCAGCAAGGTTGCTATACAAGATATTCTGCACTCTGACCCAACTCTCCTCAATGGAACCACCCTGTGCTTTATCCAGTTACTACTTTCTGTCTCTCACAATACCACTTACGGCAGTTGCCTTTTATGTTGCCATTACCAAAGTTCTGGACACAGTACTGGCTCGCCACTGCAGAGTTCTGATATCCTGGCAATATTGCTTTACATCAACTTTGTTATTTTAACCATATTTTTTTATTTTTCAACTGGCCCTGTTGCACCTAAGTTGTGCACTTTCTTCATGTCTCAGTGGCCAGTCGTGATTTTTTAGGACGTAGGACAAAAACAAAGGCGAGAAATCAGACTGCTCAAACTACAGGGGAATCACGCTGCTCTCCATTGCAAGCAAAATCTTCGGTAGGATTCTCCTAAATAGAATAATACCTGTGTCACCGAGAATATTCTCCCAGAATCACAGTGCGGCTTTCGTGCAAACAGAGGAACTACTGACATGGTCTTTGCCCTCAGGCAGCTCCAAGAAAAGTGCAGAGAACAAAACAAAGGACTCTACATCACCTTTGTTGACCTCACCAAAGCCTTCGACACCGTGAGTAGGAAAGGGCTTTGGCAAATACTAGAGCGCCTCGGATGCCCCCCAAGGTTCCTCAACATGGTTATCCAACTGCACGAAAACCAACAAGATCGGGTCAGTACCGCAATGAGCTCTCTGAACCCTTCTCCATTAATAATGGCGTGAAGGAAGGCTGCGTTCTCGCACCAACCCTCTTTTTAATCTTCTTCAGCATGATGCTGAAACAAGCCTTGAAAGACCTCAACAGTGAAGACGCTGTTTACATCCGGTACCGCACAGATGGCAGTCTCTTCAAGCTGAGGCGCCTGCAAGCTCACACCAAGACACAAGAGCAACTTGTCCATAAACTACTCTTTGCAGACAATGCCACTTTAATTGCCCATTCTGAGCCAGCTCTTCAGCGCTTGACGTCCTGTTTTGCGGAAACTGCCAAAATGTTTGGCCTGGAAGTCAGCCTGAAGAAAACTGAGGTCCTCCATCAGCCAGCTCCCCACCATGACTACCAGCTCCCCAACATCTCCATCTGGCACACAAAACTCAAAACGGTCAACCAGTTTACCTATCTTGGCTGCACCATTTCATCGGATTCAAGGATCGACAACGAGATAGACAACAGACTCGCCAAGGCAAATAGCGCCTTTGGAAGACTACACAAAAGAGTCTGGAAAAACAACCAACTGAAAAACCTCACAAAGATTAGCGTATACAGAGCCGTTGTCATATCCACACTCCTGTTCGGCTCCGAATCATGGGTCCTCTACCAGCATCACCTACGGCTCCTAGAACGCTTCCACCAGCGTTGTCTCCACTTCATCCTCAACATTCATTGGAGCAACTTCATCTCCAACATCGAAGCACTCGAGATGGCAGAGGCCGACAGCATCGAATCCACGCTGCTGAAGATCCAACTGCACTGGGTAGGTCATGTCTCCAGAATGGAGGACCATCGCCTTCCCAAGATTGTGTTCTATGGTGAGCTCTCCACTGGCCACCGAGACAGAGGTGCACCAAAGAAAAGGTACAAGGACTGCCTAAAGAAATCTCTTGGTGCCTGCCACATTGACCACTGGCAGTGGGCTGATATCGCCTCCAACTGTGCATCTTGGCGCCTCAGTTTGGCGGGCAGCAACCTCCTTTGAAGAAGACCGCAGAGCCCACCTCACTGACAAAAGACAAAGGAGGAAAAACCCAACACCCAACCCCAACCAACCAATTTTCCCTTGCAACCGTGTCTGCCTGTCCCGCATCGGACTTGTCAGCCACAAACGAGCCTGTAGCTGACTTGGACATTACCCCTCCATAAATCTTCGTCTGCGAAGCCAAGCCAAAGAAAAAAAAAGAAAGGGCATATATAATTATTGTAGACTTAGTGCTTCAAATACATTTGAATAGATACATTTATAAGAAGATGGAGAAAACTCAGTGAAGGTTGACAGCAATGCCACCTCAATGGTGCAAAACGCGAAGATCTGCAGACACAGTGATCGAAGTAAAAACACAGTTCTGGAGAAACTCAGCAGGTGAAACAGTGTACTTTATATAGCAAAGATAAAGATACATCACCAATGTTTCAGGCCTGAATCCTTCGTCAAGATATAAGCAAACTGCAATGTTGTACAGGCACCTGCCTACATTTGTTCATACCTTGAAGGGCTCAAGCCTGAAACATTGGTTAAGTATCTTTGCTATATATACTGTTTTTCCTGCTGAGTTTCTCCAGCATTGTGTTTTCACCTCTGCTGTGTTCTCATTACTTTTTGCATGCAATTATAGAAATCTTATTTATTCAAATTGGAGTGATGTGCAATGTTTTGGAACATATTTCCAATCTTCTGGCCAAATAGGCAGATTTCATACCTTGCAGAAGCTGTGTTTTTGTATGAACTATTGAATGATTTTAAATGTGCCAGTTGAGATTTTTTCAGACAAACATTTTTTTTATGGTGTATTGGTTTCAATGAAGAATTTTGTAAAGTCTACACAGACTATACATTACACCTCAAAAGTTAAATAAATGGGACCCAACAGTATCTGACAGATGTTTTCGCTGTAAAAAGGAAATGGGAACAACAATTCATGCAATTTAGACATGTGAGAAAGTGAAAAAATTTTGGGAAGATCTAAACCAGATATTAAATAAGATCACAAAAAGCAATATACCAAAATACCCAGAGATCTTCCTCCTAAGTTACATCAAAAACAAAGAATTTGGACTTGATTTGGATGGTGCACAAAAAAGATTTGTTAGGATAGCCCTAACTGTAGCAAAAAAATGTATTATGTCAGCCTGGAAATTAGAAGATAACTTGAGAATACAACAATGGTATATAGAAATGAATAAATGTATTCCACTAGAAAAAATAACATATAATTTAAGAAATAATATTACAATATTTGAACAAATATGGGAGCCATACATGAAACACAATAGAGAAAACCTACCGGGGACATCTACCACCTAAAATGACAGAAGGAGAAGGGAATGAAAAGAATTGACTCAGTGGAACTTGTTTATTTTTATTGAGTGACAACATTGTTTGACAGGTTTAATGTATCTTAGATTCTGAACTTTAAATGAATAGGAGAGGAGGTAGGGAGGGTGGGATGGGAAGGGGGGGGGGAGAAAACGACACTGTATATATTTGAAAAGAAAAATGTATGTATCTTGATCAATGTGGTTTATAGTGTGAAAAATAAAAAATTAAAAAAAAATAATTTTGTAAAGTCAGAAACAATGATTTGAGCACTTCCCCTACTCTGTCCCCTTTTGATCTATCTTGCGTGTGACTTGGGTCTATGCATGGCGAACCCTCCGAGTCACTCAATGAGCTCATTGTAGCCCACATTAGTTGGTGAATGACACTAGCACACGAGACTGAATCATGTCTCCTGACCCTGGCTTTGTGCCCATCCTAGGTAGAAACTGAAGTTCCTCCACTTCCCCCCACCACAACCACTGCACTCTTCCAATCCAACTTTTTGCCGTCTGGTCTCCAGAAAATGTATTGCACATCTCCAAGGTGTTCCCTTTTTGCTTCTGAAGTTAATGCATTTGCATTTGTTGGCAATCTTGTTGACACTAAAGGCTTCTCTGAATTGGGAGCATACCATTTTGAAATAATGAAGTCATGGCCACAGTGGGAAGATTTATGTTTGTTCGTCACTAACAGTGGGACTTTAATAAATGCACATCTGATACAATGCAAACTTAACAGTTTTAGATGTGATAATTATTCAGATTTTTTTCTGATCGAGTGTATCAATTAGTGAATTGAAAGAAGGGAATGAGAAATAAAAAAAAAACTGCAGTTTTCTGGTCATTTTAATGCTCATTGATGTTTTAATAATGTGCGATTTCCATCAGTTATGTACATTCACAATAAGTTTCAGTCTTTTTAATTATTTCAGTCTTGGTCTAGACAGCAGGCATTTGTTCAGTTCAGGAACTTGTTAACAGTCTGTAGCCCCTTTTATTGATTTTGTTTGATCAGTCTTTCATGGGGGAGACCCATCGTTACACTTCATGCACTTCAATTAGTTGCAATCCCTTGATGTAAAAACATGCCTGTTTGATAGATTAATAGCTGCAGAATCTAAAGAATTGACCCAATTCTTTCATTATCCAAGCATCTTGTGTAGATTTTTATAATGAAGATGTAGACGTGTTCAGTGCTGTCTACACTGCTGCTCCTTTTCGAGCATTCAGTGTTACATTTATAAATTATTCAGTTTTTCTTACTTAAAGCCCTGTCATGCATATCTTTTTTGTTAATCTTTAATCTCTGTGCCATCACTCTTTTTATTATTTTAATCTCTCCTGCTTTCCACTCTTTCATTGAACTTGAGTTGCACCGGAAAGTCTGTAGATACTGAGGTCAAGTGAAATACACAAATGTGCCGGAGAAATTCAGCAGGTCATGCAACATCCATAAGATTCAGGCTTGAGCTCTGCATCAGGAATATAATCCCTGAGGAGAACAGAAGGATTTGGGAATACAGATACATAATTCCCCAAAAGTCGGTTCACAGGTAGATCGGGTTGTAAAGAGAACTTTTGGCACATTGACTTTCATAAATCAAAGTATCGTGTATAGGAATTGGGTAGCTATGGTAAAGTTGTATCAGACTTTGGCGAGGCTAAATTTGGACTATTGTGTGCAGTTTTGCTTACCTAACTATGGGAAAGATATCAATAAAATTGAAAGAGTGCAGAGAAGATTTTCTAGGATGTTACCAGGACTTGAGGAATTGAGTTACAGAGAAAGGTTAAACCAGTTAGGACTGATTAGAAGAAATGCAGGGAGGCTTTTTCCACTGAGGTTATGTGAGATACAAACTAGAGGACATAGGTTAAAGTTGAAAGGGGAAAGGTTTAGGCGAATATTTTCACACAATGAGTTGTGGGAGTGTGTTATGAGCTCCCAGCTGAAGTGATTGCAAGCTCAATTTTAAGATTTAAGAAAAGTTTGGACAGGTATGAGGTGGGAAAGGTATAGAGGGATTTTGACTGGGTGCAGGCCAGTGGAACTTGGTGGAATAATAATAGCACAGACTTGAAAGGCTGAAGGGCCTGTTTCTATGCTGTAATGTTCTAGGGTTCTATGTTTGTGCAAAGTGATGAGATAGAGGCATTATAATGCCTTCTCGAAATGAACCTGTCTTAAATGGGCCCATGTTGACTCCAGACTCATCAGTGTGGTTCATCTTTATTTTTTCATGAAGCTGTCTAGTAAGCCTGAACCATTGACTCTGGACTGCATGGTTTAAAAAAAAACAGAATATCATCTATGTGTCCATCTGCTAATTATTGTTAACTGCATCCATTGACTAAATTATCTGTTGTAACCATTTATAACTTTTTCTGTTCAGGGACACCATTCCCACTTGTATAAAAGTTGATGCTCCTGTGGAAGCTTATAGACTTTTATAGAGTTCTGTGTAAATTTTAGTCAAAAAATAGATTTAAATGTTTGAAAATCTATTCAGCACAGAGAATTTTAACTAACCTAGGATGAAATAGTTTGTTTTATTTCGATAGACCACGTTATTAATGGAGTGTGGCAAAATATTCCTGATGGCAAAGGCACATCTGTCTGAAATTTGTTGCTCAGTTTTATTAATTTTACCTTAATTGGTCTGTGTATAATTTTATGAAAATGTCCTTTCTGCTTGATGGCATCATTACTTTTTGTAAAATGAAGAATCTGAGTTCTCTTGGTTCTCATTTGTTTTGAATCATTTGTTCAAAGTGTGTCTGATTATGTTTCAGGGAATGACCTGCTCCAAGCTTGTAGTTTTATCATTTGAGAACCATTGGTACGTCTGTATTATTTCATTGCATTTTGTTATGTATTATGCTTTTACTGATTTCTTTGTTGAATGAATGAACGAAGTGCCATGGAATGGAAAGAATGTAAGATATTGAAGGCTTACACAAAATGCAAATATTTCAAATAACTTAGCTGATAGATAACTGATGTGTAACATCATGAAGGTGCAAAACAGTTGTATGCATTCATGATTGCACATTTGTTTTTCATCCATTGCAGAATTCCTATTTGAGGTGGAATTTCTTTTCTGAGTTATCTTTGTTTTTTTTTCCTTGCTAATCACAGACTTTGCAATGCATGTTGGCGTCCCTGCAGTCTGAACTTGACATGCAAAGGTTCTTGATGAAAATTGAATCATCTCAGAGAGTTAGTACCTTGTCTTTTTCTTTTCCACAGTGAATTGTGCTCATTCTTCTTGATGGACAGGCAATAGCTTTTGTGCAAGCATCTCTGCTGACACAAGTTTAATCTGATGCATTTTGGATTGGGTGGCTGTACGTGCCTGACTGGGTTGGTTGCCAACATCAATGCCTGAATACAGGGCTACAGGCTCCATTGTGGAACTTGTTAAAATAAATTGGAACTTTTCATTTTCAAAAGTGGATTTAAAGCAATGGAAAGGTACACTTTAGTACTCTAACATGCATTGGTTTGAAGGTTTTGATTTGTACCTGTAATGTCCTGAACTCCAACTGTTGCAAATGCTCCATTTGGATGACATTCCTTATGTGGTCTATATTTAGCCTTTCCCTGATGATTTGTATACATATCCTGACAACATCTTCGGGGGCCGTGCCAGAGATGCAGATGATATTCATCACTTAAGTATTCTGACAATCTTTGACAATCTTTCCGATTTATTGTGAAATAAATTAGGAATGGTTCCAATTTATAATTCAGTGTTTGTGAAGGATATTCTGCTTTTGGTTTTGACCTTACTTATTTACTAACTAGGGTGGTGTGACTCACTCACAAGTCTGACTTGATTATTGAAATGCTCTTGTAAAAATTCCTCAAACTGTTGAGATGCATGTGAGAGTTTAAATTTAGAGGATGCTTGCTTTGCTTGGCAGCAGCAGGTTTTGCAGGCATTTTGCCCAATGTTGTTGACAGTTATTTCTTACATTTAAAAAGCAATTGTTTCTTCAAAAAGTCAGTTGAATCGCTGTTAGCCACCATCAAGTTCAAGTTCATCATCATCTGATTGTACATGTGAAAACACAATGAAACAGTGTATCTCTGGACCATGGGGCACACACAGAAATGCATGATACACAGTACATGTTGTCACATAATCAAAATAACTGTATATAAATATTTGAGATGATTTCTTGATCATCAATCTCACCTGGTCAGAACAAGTAAAAGTCAGTAATTGTGATTTTTGACAAATGTGAGCCATTTATTCCATAGTCAATTCCATGTGCTCAAGTGATGGGAGAAAATTCTTTATTGATCAACATACTGCAAAGTGTGAGAAATGAGCTTTAAAATTGGCTTTACAAGTCCCAGTTGTCCAGTGCAATGGCGTGCATCAAATCTGAATATTCCAGCTTAAAACACTCCTGATTTTTGATTTAGACTAGAGCTAATAAGCAAACCTAGTTTCTGACCTGGCCATGAAAAGGATTAATGTTCAACTCTGAATCTTATCCACATAGAAATAAAGAAAGTCTTTAGAATATCCAAGAGGATTTTTTGGATACTGCACTTGAAACCCTATAGAAATGACACAGCATTTGCCAGAGCCATTTATCTGTGGTTGAAGAGCCAAGATTCTTTTATTGTCATGTATATAACACACAGGTTTATGAATTTTTACTTGCCATAAAAGCACACATAGTGGTGCCAGTAGCCTGGTGCTCCACCAGTCAGAGTAAAATTAGCAATAAAGAGTCTCTTCAGAGATACCAAGCGTCCATAGTTACGCCTCAAGCGCTCCTACAAACTCTGTAGCCACAGAGCCTCCTGTTTGTACTGGTGATGAACATAAGCTCCTTGTTCTGAACCTCCAATATGATCAGGAAACTGTTAACAACCTAGGCCCTTTGGGAGCCCTGCTCACCATCAGTACTCTCACAATTCCTTATACCTGATTCTTATAGCTATATCTCCAGTAGCCCGCAGCCTGGTGTGAGTCTTTCAGTCTCCTAGTCCATCGCCGGTCCACTGCAGTTGTCGGCTATGTCTCAAGTAGCCTGCAGCCTGGTGTGAGTCTTTCAGTCTCCTAGCCCCTCACCGGTCAACTGCAGTTGTCAGCTATGTCTCCAGTAGCCTGCAGCCTGGTGTGAGTCTTTCAGTCTCCTAGCCCATCGCCGGTCCACTGCAGTTGTCGGCTATGTCTCCAGTAGCCTGCAGCCTGGTGTGAGTCTTTCAGTCTCCTAGCCCATCGCCGGTCCACTGCAGTTGTCGGCTATGTCTCCAGTAGCCCGCAGCCTGTTGTGAGTCTTTCAGTCTCCTAGCCCCTCGCTGGTCCACTGCAGTTGTCAGCTATGTCTCCAGTAGCCCGCAGCCTGGTGTGAGTCTTTCAGTCTCCTAGCCCCTCGCCGGTCCACTGCAGTTGTCACCATTCCTGTAGGGTTATCTCCCAGGCTACTGCTCCTCAGCAGGGGTGTCCCATACCAGAGTCTCCCACTCTGGTGCCCTGCATAAATCCAATGATGCCTTGGATCTCTCAATCTTCATGGTCTGCTGCAAAACATGGGCCCCCCGCTCTCTTGTGTATGGACCTCTATGGGTACATAAATTAAAACATAGGCCTGTTGTGGGGGTGAATTTCCCTCTAGAACCGGAATTGTTTATTCTGGGGAATTTGGCAGTTATAAAAGTTAACTTCTCCAGATATAAATCTAAATTTATTAAAATTGTGTGGTGAATAGCCAGGAAATGTATAGTGGTAACAAAGAAATCAGATTCCCTACTTCACATTGATCGATGGAACATGGAAGTGCAAAATTGTATTCCCCTTGAGAAGATTATTTATAGTCTTAGGAATAGATATAGTATGTTTGTCGAAATTTGGCAACCTTATTTAGATTACTTTAATACCCAGATTGTATACTTTATTTTGATATTTGTCAATTAGTATACCCCTTATTAGAGATGTAATACTTTAAATGATGTGACTCTGAGATGTCGAACCTTGGTCCTGATACTTTTCCTTTTCTATTTTCTTTCTTTTATATAATCTCCCTCTATTCCCTGCTCTCTGTCCCCTTTTCTTTTGAATCAGGGGAGAGGGCACTGTGAGAAGAGGGACTCTCCTTTCTTTTTTTATTTTTCAGACCTTATGAATGTTTTTCTATGATTTTATATTCAATGTATTGTTATATTAATTGAGTCCTATCTTCGGCATTTTCTTAAAACTTAAATGAAATATTTAAAAAAATATAGGTCTTTTAAAACCTGTGCAAGACCATCAGAATAATGACTGGGCAGTAGAACCCTGCGGTGCAGCACCCTGTCTCTGCTCCCTGCTCTCCCAGGTCTGCACCAGCACCATTTTATTACAGGCGATAGATAATTCAGTTTTTGTGTACTACTACTGTGAAGTGCATGAGGGGCCAAATTGCTGGCTTGTGCAACAATACCAAAAAGCTGAACAATGCAGTTCAACTGATTATTTAAAATATCATCAGACAGTTAAAAGAAAGGAAAAAAATATGAACCTGTACAGTAAACTAATAAAATACTGGTTTTCAAAAAGTTTATCCATATGGTAATATTTATCCATAATATAATGAATGTTTAAAATGAAACATATGCTGTATTTTGATGTAGTTGTAGATTTGTATTCCCCACCCAGAAGTGGAAACAGGTCACTTGACTCATTTGAGTCCTTCAGTGTCTGGACCCAGAATCGAATGGAGAGAAACCAATAGGAGAACATGTACTTCACCTGTTCTCACACATCTTCTCTCTATGTTCTTTTCCGTCGATGGAGAAGATTCTTACTCTAATCTTTTTGATGTTAACTAAGTCACCTGAGGCAGAATAGAAATTGATTTTGTTCAGAAAAATAATGGAAAAACAAGAAATAGCTCTGGCCTGTTGTACTACTTGTCTGCCTTCTGCTAACCATATTTTCTTTGGTCTTAGAGTTGCCTAGATATAATGCAGCTCACCATTACCTGAGTGGAACAATGGGCTACATGCTTTTTGGGAAAGGAGAATGTGTGACTCTGGAAATATATTATTCTTCATTTTGTCCTGATCTTTGCTTGGGCTTGGGATTCTTTCATGGGCAATAAAAATTAGTTCAAAATTTTGAGTTATTCAAAATTCTGCCTCTGCTTGGTTATGTGATTAAAATCTAAAAATATTTCCAAATACTTAACATAGAACACTACACAGTACAGATCATTCAGCCCTCGACTTATATATTCTAACAAAATAAAGCAACCCTTCCTACCCCATAAGCCTCTATTTTTCTTTCATCCATATGCCTAAGTATCTCTTAAATGCCCCTAATGTTTCATCCTCCATCACCACCCCAGCAAAGCATTTCAGGCACCCACAACTCTGTGTGTGTGTAAAAAAAAAAAAGAAAATTACCCTTGATATCTCCCATGAACTTACCTTCCTTCACTCTGTACAGACGTCCTCTGGTGTTTCCTACTCCGAACCTGGGAAAAAGGCAATGACTCTGATTCTCAGAATCTTGTTGACAGATCTCTCTATTAAGTCATCTCTCATCCTTCTTTGCTCCAAAGAGAAAAACCCTAGCTCTGCTAACCTTGCCTCATAAGGCTTACTTTCCAATCCAGGCGACGTCCTGGTAAATCTCCTCTGCCCTCTCTCCATAGTTTCCACATCCTTCCTTCAATGACCAGAACTGAACACAATATTCTAAGTGTGGTCACACCAGAGATTTGTAGAATTCAAACCTGACCTCCTGATTTTGGAATTTAACCCCCATCCCCAACCTGCTGTGAAAAGGAAGGCATTGTGCTTTTGAGATTTAGCATGTAGATTTTAGTGTGTGGCCTGTACCCTGCTGAATCATTTGCCAAAGTTAATGGCTGTTGCGCAAGGATTGAGATTAACCAATGAATGAGTTTTATTGCAACTAAATTAACACAATATTCTGTACCTTCTTAGAATGCATGGTGTAAAGAGAATGTGCTTGATTGCTTCCCAAATCTGTAAGACAGTTGCCGAAATATACTTTGTGAACCAACCTGTCATAATTTTAAAAGAGAGTCCTACTTTCTTCTTGCAGAACAGAAGCCCAAAACATTTAAGAAGTTCCCAGACAGGCCTTGGAGAGCAGGCTGAGCACCTCTCAGTCGCATCTGCAGATTCCTTTGAAGCAATGGCCGAGGCAGAGGCGCCGCATCTTTTTAACAGAGGAACCCGCTTGCGTGCAAGCCTCCCCGTTGTCCGATCTACCAATCAGACAAAGGATCGATCATTAGGTAAGGTAGACTTGGGCCTTCAACTGGATTGCACTCTCACTTTAATTTCCTTTTCATCTGTGATGAATTATCCACCACAGGCGAATCAACGGGATCCCTCTGTAGGTTTTGGCTGCTGAAGATCTGACTTTGAATATTACATTCTCTTTGTTACATCCAATCATGTTTAAATCAACAAAATACTGCATTACTGATGCTAAATAAGTTGAATAAGATGTTCTAATATTCTCCAATGTAACTTGGATTCCAAGCCCTGAATGATCTGAATGTAAAGGTGCCAGGAAAAACATAGTTTTCTGACCACAAGTTGAGAAATTCTGTAATTCCTTCAGTTATGCATTTTAATAGGTTGTAAATAGAAATGCCAAGGACAATTTTTATTGTGCATTTTGAAAGGTGATGAGGCTGTTCAAAATGAATACTGCTTGCAATTTTGTTTTGAAAAACTCTGATTGTAGCAATTCATAAATTGTTATGAATTTGGAACATTTGAGTATGTTCTTTGTTGTCAAATATATGAGCAGTTCAAGAGCTATTTGTTATTTAGGCTCCTTGCATTTAGCAGTTTTCTGTCATTTGCCTCATAGATTATGGATCCTCAGTTGCTCATCTGGGTATTTTTAAAATGTAATGTATGTTTCTGTCCTCACCTCTCCTTTGGACCACAGATTCCCACTTAGGGCAAAATACATTTTTATCTCTTCTGTCCAAATCTCCTGTGAACTAACTAGTTCGTAGATCCTCACCTAAAAACCTCTCAATCCAAGCAAAATTAACCTTTCTATTGAAATGTTATAGGTTGAATGGAAGCAAAATTATGTGAATGGAAGCAAAATTATTGGGTAAGATTGTTTGTGAGAGGAATTTTGTTTGCAAAAAATCAGCTCCCACTAGCAATGGTGAAGGGCCAGCTGAACCGTTAAATGACCAGGGCCATTAAAGTCCTTGTCTGCAAGCAGCAAACAGATGTCTTCTGGCATTTGCTTGAGAAAAAGTTGCTCAAAAAGCAGACAGGGCTCATGTCCATCCATGAGCCCCAGCATTTCCTTCATTAGTTCAGAAGGTGTGCGGTTGCCCAGGCCATCCACATGGAGAAGTCTTGCTGCCCTGTTGCATCGGGAAAGGCAGAAAATACGTATGAGCAGGACTTTGATGACTTCATACCTGTCGTTGGCTGGAGGCTGGCGTAAGAAATCAACAATACACCCCAAGGTGTCTTGGTCCAGCGAAGCAATGACATAGTAGCATTTCATTGTGCCAGCGGTAATCTGGCAAAGATAGAAATGGGCCTGCGGCTGCGAGGTCCAAAATACTGGAAGTTTAAGCGCAATGGCATTCTGCACATCCATTGTGAGGTCCAAAATGTCTTATGGACTGGTGGAGTCACCAATGTAACGAGAGGTGCCGTGAACAACACACAACAGAGTCATCTGTAAAATGACTGCCGCCCAGCCACTCTTTCATCTCCACTCCTAATGATGTCATAAGCTCTGAATGTCTAGCTTGTCAGTGTTCCGGCTCCCATCTCACGAGAGGCTGAACCTCTGAATGAGTAGGTGGTTGGAAAAACATGGACTTGTTATGGAAAGTCAGACTTTGTGTGGGGAAGATCCAATCTCAGAAAGTTGACTGAGATTTTTTTTTGAGGAAATGACAAAGATGATTAATGAGGGTCTGCAGTTTACCACATGGATTTTATTTTTAAAAAATGGTGGCGCAGCCAGGGCTGCTGCAATGGCAGCACTGCTGCTGGTGTGGACTCAGGGATAGTGGGGAGTGGAGGCACAGGGCTCACTTGTGGCGTCCAACTGCTCAGTCTTACAGCTAATGGCTCCATACAGGGTTTAAAAGACCTGTTAAAGGAGCTAACAGTTTTTATTTAAAATTCTGCTACTGTGATCTGGGCCCAAGATGTTGGTCCCAGTGTTTGGCAGCAGCTATGAGGGGTTGCAGACTCCAGGGGAGCAGCGGACTGGCGCAGTGTACCAGTAATAGGGAGATCACCCATCCGCCAACTCCCCCACCCACCCCATTGAGAAGGAGAGCAGAGGAGATGATGCTCAGGTTGTGGCCACTGTGGTGGACCATTGAGGAGCTTTGTGGCTGAAGGACCGCACAGAGGTGTAACCTGTTGCGGACTTGCAGGCGAGGAACACACACAGGCTGTGAACTCCTGCTGACTTGAGGAAAAAGGACTCACACTAGACTGGGTCATAAGAACTAGGTATTGGAACTGGGATTCCAGAGGGTGCTGAAGGCAAGAAGGACTCCTGAAAGGCCTTGGGCACTGAAGGCTTCCTAATCATTCAGCTGTGTTGTGCAAATATCAGTTCTAAGACCTCTATTGTTCATAATTCATATTAATAATTTGATTGGAAATTGGGTGGCTGGATAGTAAGGTTGTCAAAGGATTTATCAGGATATATATCAATTGGAAATTTGGGTGGAGCAATGGCAGATGGCATTCAATTTGGATAAAACTGATGTGTTGCATTTTGGAAAGCCAAATTCAAAAGGAAAGCATGCAGTGAGCAGCAGGCCCCTTCGGAGCAATGATATAAAGAGGGATGCAATGAGTCAGTCATAATGCCTTTGTCTCGGGTCTGCTGTCCTTGAAGAACCGACGCCTTCTTCAATATTTCAAAGATCAATACCAGTTCGAGGGACTGATGCTCTTGAAACTCTGTGTCTCCCCATTTATTCTCCCCCGATGCTTACACTTTCCTCTGCCTGCAACCACTTCAGGTAACAGTGGCAACCTTCAGAAATGTGCTGTCTGCGTGATTTCCAGCTTCATGGCATATGAGGCCAGCCTTTACTCAAGGCCTCATCCAGATCATGAGATCCTCTAATTGATGATCTGTCACGTGTGTTGTTGATCAGGATGCAAGAAACATGCTGGATTTTCCTTATGATACATGATCCATAGTACATGTAATTGATGTTTCCTGCTGTGACTCCATTTGTTAGAGAAGGAACTAAATCTCTAGCAACTTTCACACAAACATTTATCATCTTTCTGCTTTGGTGGTTTATTTTATCAATTATAATTTTCTTCTCGGTGAATTCCTACTTATTATTTTCAGTGCTCTTCATCCTTCCTTCCACCCATTTCCTGACCTTTGAATTCTGTTTAAGATACCCTCTGACTGTTTGTAAAGTTATTTAGGTGAGACCTCAGTCATAACATCTCCTTGAACTTCATGAACAAGTTTGTCTCAAGCTAATCAAGATGCTCTCCCAATCTGTGAAATTATTTAAAAACACAAGCCGACAGGAACTGCGTGAAGCCTGGAAATTCCCAATCTGTCCCAACCAACTCTACAGTCTGTTAGAACCATAGAATACTACAGCACAGAAACAGACCTTTTGGGCCATCTTGTTCATGCCGAATTGTTCTCTTAAGGTACAGCTATAGAAAGCCATTGAGCCAGAAAATTTCCTTAATGGTAATGAATTGTTAAGTTGCTAAAAGTTAATTATGGTCATGGAGAATTGTACAACAGAGAAACTGGCCTTGCAGCTAACCACATCAATGCTGATCTTAATGCCCATTGACACGAATTCCACTAGACTGTGTTAATTTGTTTTATTTCTTTGTTTTGCTCATTCAAATACCTGTCTAGGTATCTCTTAAATGTTGCTATTGTTCCTGCCTCCGCCTCTACATCTGGCAACTCATTCCAGATGTGAAGGATTTACCCATCAGATCTCCTTCAAACCTTCTCCCTTAAATCTATTTTTATACATCCCTGCCATGGGAAACAGAATCTGGCTATCTACCCTACCTTCACCTCTCATATTTTTATATACCACTATCATGTTAACTCTCAGCCTTCTTTGCTCCAGAGAAAACAGATTCAGCTTATCCAATCTCTAGAACACAAGTCTTTGGCGGCTCACCACAAGGCAGGCGAACCAGCCCCACTTGTAAGCCACGTGGCGGGGCTGCCGGCCAAAATGGCGCAGTCGGGGGTTTCACTTCCTTCCAGCTCGGGGCTCAGAAACCCGCGCTGGGGGATCACGTGATACCCGGATGACGTCAGCGCCCTCCAGTGCGGTTCTCAGCCAGGTCCTGGCTGGGAGTATAAGTGCAGCCCAGCAGCCTGCAATAAACTAGTCTGCTCACTGAGCTCAACCCGTCTGGTTGCGTGTGTTATTGCAGGAGCAGTGTAGCCGCTGCTACAAGTCCACCATTCCAGACAAGACCCTTGCAATTTTGTTCTGCAGTCTCTCCAGCTTCCTCTATTCTTGCATGCAGTGTGGTGAGCAGAACTCCCAAATGCACCCACACTCACATTTGTACAATGTAACGTGATGTCCCAACTCCTACTAAGTGCCTTGTCTGATGAAAAAAAGCATGCCATATGCCTTTTTGATTACCCTGTCTACCTGTGTGGTCACTTTAAGGGATGTTTGTACTTGTACCCTGGGACCATCTGCTCAATAACACTGGCCCAGTTTAGGTTTCTAAAATGCCTCACTAACTGTATGAGTTAAATTCCATTTGCTATTCCTTTGCTAACTTTTCCAATTGATGACTCTCCTGTTGTAACCTTAGACAACCTTCTGTACCAACAATTTCAGTGACATCAGAAAGCTTACTAATCATGCCACCTAAATTCTCAAATAATTAACATATCTGACAAACAACAGTGGACATAGCATCTATTGTTATGGCATATCACAGGTCATCAGCCTCCAGTGAGGGGGGAATAACCCTCCACTATCATCATATGCCTCCTACCATCAAGCCAATTTGGATCTCATTGGCTGGCTCACAATGGATCCCATGCATTCCAACCTTCTAGACCAGCTGACCATGTGGACAGCACAGGAACAGGCAATGAGCACAATGCCAAACTTATCTAAAACCCTGCAGTTTGCAAATTGTGCATATCCTTCCGTTCCCTGCATATTAATTTTTTTCTATCAAGAACCTCTTAAACGACTTCTGGCTGCTCATTCCAGGCACCAACCACTCTTATAATAAAAAAAGCTCTTGCATTGTATAACTTCTTTAAACTGCCCTGCACCCCCCCCCCCCCCCCCCCCCCACTATCAGAAATGCAGATCCTGTGCAATATGGCATTTTTACCCTTGGAAAAAGATTCTGGCTGTGTGCCTCATAATTTTATAAAATTCCATGACCTCTCGCCTTCTCCTCCGATGCTCCAGATAAAAGATTGATTTGTCCAATCTTTTTTTATAGCTCAGACCTTCTAATCCAAGCAAAATTGTGGAAAATCTTTTCTGGGCCATTTTCAAAGCTCCTACACCATTCCTGTCATGGGGTGGCCAAAATTGTACATAATACTCAAGGGGCTTATTAAGATCCAATCAATGAAGACAATCATATAGATCTGTTGTCCTGCGGTATCCTTTAATAGCTATCCACACTGTACTCAACTCCAGAAGCATTGTGTCATCTGCAAAGTTGCTATCCATGTGTGCATGCATGTGTATGTCTGTGTATATCCACAAACAGAGGACTCCAGCCATAATAACACCCTCCACCACATATAGATTTAGAATTATCTATTATATTTATACAGAATTAGAGTTAGTCATTATGTACATTATATACTTAACTATATGTAGGTATATCTACTTTAAGTTTCAATCTTAAACTTTATCCAGTATACTTATTTTTTTTCTTTTTCTTTTCCTACTTTTGTTTTCTTTTCTCTTTTCATGTCCTTTATGGGGATTTTGGAGTGGGAGGGTGTAGGTGGGAGGGAAGGGGATGAAATATTTTAATTAAAAAAACAACAAATAACAATGAAAGGCATTTAAAGCATTAAAAATGTTTAATTCTTACCAAAAAAATGATAGCCGCCACTGATCCCTGAATGTCCCCAATGCCATCACCGAAACCTCCAAACTGCCACCGCCAATCCCCAACATGTCCTCACCGCTGCCACTGATCCCTGGGGAGGCTTCCCAGGATGTTGGAACATTCCCTGTCTCCTCAGTCACCGGAACTCCTGACTGCCCGAGACCAGACTCCAAATCCTCCCCTAAGCCTACCGCAGATGCACACTGGGGAATCTGGTATGTGCGTGTGGCAGTAGGCCGAGAGGAGGGTTCGGAGTCGGTGTTGGGAACTCTGGTATGCTGAGGATGAAGGGAGAGAAGAGGATTGGAGGGGAGGGAGGAAGAGGGAGGGAAGGGGAGGGAACGCCACTGAGCCTGAGGTCCTGTTCCTGCCCGGGAGGATGCTCTCCTTGATGATACCAGGACAAGGAATTCTTCCGACCCCTTGCAGCTGGGAGACAGTGGCACATAGTTTGAGAAGGAGAGTTGGAGAGAAAAGTCAATAAGGGAAGGTAAAGAAGAAATGGAAAGAGAAAGGGGAGGGAATTAACTGAAATGGGGACAATCATTGTTCTAATTTCACATCGGGTGAATTTTTTCAAACTGTGAGGTCAGTTCGGCTCCGAAAAAGTTTCGGATAAATGAGAATTTCTGATTTGTTTCCAATATCCTCATTTATCCAATTTTTTTTAAATATAAATTGGATAAATGAGGATTTTGGAGAATCCGATTTTGGATAATTGGAGTTGTACTGTAGATAAATACAAGGTATGAAGTAAAATGGTTGAAATGAAATATACTGCAATGACTTTTGCAAAAGAAGTCACCATTTCACTTTCTGTGTAATCTCTGAGTGAAATCCATTCCATGTTTTTATTTTGCATCCAATTAGTTAAGCATGGCTACTGTTAAAGTCTACTGGTTTCTCACAGTGAACCTTCAGGCCTTGTGTAATTTCTTTTTTTAAACTTTATTCATTTGTTCAAAAAACAGTAATATATGACATATGCAGCTCTCCTATGGAGAGCCATAAAAAAGAAAAAAACAAAGAATATGAAAGAAAAAGTTAAATATACATATTAAAATCTAATCAATATAAATTGAAATGTAAATATTCTGAGTATAACAGCTACTTACTAATTAAAAATTATAATTATCACGCAAAACATACATAATTTTTTTCCATTATTAAACAATATTTCATCTCATTATGCCATCTATTAATATCAATCATATCTGTATCTTTCCACGTATTATCAATACATTTTTTCGTTACGGATAAAGCTAAATATACAAAAGCAAGCTGAAACTTATCTAATCCCAAACCTTTCAAAGGTTGCAAACTACCCAATAAAAATACTGTTGGATCTAAAACTATTTTAATCTTATACAGGTATTCTAAAAACGATTGAATTTTCTTCCAAAAAGATATGTATACATAACCAAACAGCATGAAAAAAAGTTCCAACCGTATCACCACATCTAAAACACAAATTTGATTCATGAAAACCATATTTTTTAAATTTTTCAGGTGTCAAATATAATTGATGTAAAAAATTGTAGGTAATCATTGCATAACGTGCATTTATCAATCTAGTTACACTATCGTAACATATCTAACCAATCATCTTCAGAAAAAAATAAAACCAATATCTGCTTCCCATTTAATTTTAGCTCTATCCCAACCCTTTTTATCCATACCATCCTGTAATATTTGATACATAGATGAAATATAACCCTTCATAAGAAAAGTCTCAAATTTAGTTATTTTAGGTAAAATCATATCTCTACCAAACATACATTTTACCAAAGATTGAATTTGATAATAAATACCAAAAGAAATAAAAAAATAAAAAATAAATAAAGAAATAAAGAATTCTTATCAATACCAAAATCTTCCCTCATCTGATTAAAAGATAAAAACTTACCCTCTTTAAAACAATCTCCCAAATTTTTCACACCTTTAAATCTCCAATGCAATAAACTTTGATTATGTATTGAAAAAGAAATAAGTTGATTATTATACAATGGAGTCCAAGCTGATAATTTACCCCTAGAACCTGTCATTTTATATTTCTTTATCAATAACTTCATTAAATGTTTTAGTATAGGCACATTATATTGTTGTAACAAATTTATATTCTATCTAAACAAAATTTAATGTATTTCAAATTCAGAAATACTTGCCATCTCAATTTTAGCCCAACTAGGAGGCCGTACCAAATCCATCAATGAACTAATAAATTTAAGTTGGGATGCTTCATAATAATTTTGAAAATGTGGTAAACGTAATCCCCCTAACTCATATTTCCAAGTTAATTGATTCAAAGCTACTCTCAAAAATTTACCCCTCCATAAAACCTCCCTAACCATTTTATTCAAATCTCGAAAAAAATTTTTATCAAGTAAATACGGAATAGATTGGAACAAATATTGCATACGCGGAAAGATATTGCTTAATTGTATTTATCCTTCCCATTAAATTAATAGGTAAATCTTTCCATTTGATCAAATCAGTTTTAATTTTGTTTTATTAACGGAGCATAATTTAATTTATATAAAGATTGATAATTAACATTCAAAATTATACCCAAATATTTAATTCGATCAGTCCAAATTAATAATATTCTTATAAACTGAATAATCTCCTTCACTTACCAGTAATATTTCACTTTTTTCCCCAATTAACTTTATATCCAGAAAGACATCCATATTGTATTAAACACTCCTTCAAATGCAAAAATGACTGAACTGGGTTTATTAAATACACCAATACATCATCAGCAAATAAATTAATTTTATACTCCTCGTCTAAAACTTTCATACCTTGTATCTGTGTATTTTGTCTTATCAGCTGTGCTAAAGGTTCAATCACTAATGCAAACAAAGCTAGTGATAAAGGACAACCTTGACGAGTTGATCGAGTTAACTTAAAAGATTCCGAAATCAAACCATTTGTCAGTACTCTAGCTACCGGTTTACTATATAATGCCCTAATCCAACCAATAAAACAAGGACCAAACTTACATTTCTCCAAAACTTTAAACAAAAAATTCCATTCAACTCTATCAAATGCTTTTTCTGCATCTAAGGATATCACCATCAGGTGATCTGAAGATTGTTGAAATTTATTAATCAAACTAATCACACGCAAAATGTTATCTGAAGCATATCTATTCTTTATAAAACCTGTTTGATCAATATAAATCAACTTTGGTAAAAATTTAGCCAATCTATTCACTAATATTTTAGCTATTATTTTATAATCTACATTTAACAATGAAATTGGTCACCATTGGTCACCATTTAACAATGAAGATACTTTCAAAGGATCTCTATCTTTTTTAGGAATTACTGTAATTAAAGCACTAGAACAAGACTCAGGTAAATCACAATGTTCTCAACTTGACGTAATACATCCCCAAACACTGTAGATAAATCATCATTAAAAATTTTATAAAATTCAACCGAAAATCCATCATCACCAGGCGATTTACCATTCGGCATTTCCAGCATAGCCATTTTAATTTCCGAATCAGTAAATGGTTCTTCTAACTCCTGTATATCTGCATCCTCTAATATCGGTAAATTCAACTGTGATAATAAAAGATCAATCGATCCAGTTTCTTGTTTTCTTTCAAATGTATATAACTTTTTATAAAATGAATTAAATTCATCATTAATCTCACGAGGTTTATTAGTAATAAGAGAATTCTGCCTAACAGCATTAATAGTCCTCGAAATCTGTTCTTTCTTCATTTTCCACGCCAATACCTTATGTGCCTTCTCTCCCCATTCTTAATACCGTTGTTTAGTCCTATTAATCACACATTCAAATTGATAAGATTGCAAAGTATTATATTCCAATTTCAACCTAGATAATTCTATTTTCTGATCTTCTGTAGCATCTTTCTGAAATTCCTTTTCTAACTCATCAATCTGTTTTTCTAATTCAAGACTCTGATTTAATCAATTCTTTTTTATTTTGGAAGTATAACTAATTATTTGTCCTCTCAAATAGGCTTTCATAGCATCCCATGATACAAACTTACTTTGAACAGAATTAGAATTTTCTTTCAAAAAGAAATTAATTTGTTTTTTCAAAAAATCAATAAATTCCATATTTTTTAACAACATTGTATTAAACGATAAGCCATTTGAATTTTCTCAGAAGTTGCATATGTAAAATATAACAAGGAGTGATCTGAAATCACCCTACTTTTATATTCCGCTTGTTGTATTTTCCCTTGTAAATGTGCCGATACTAAAAAGAAATCAATCCTTGAAAACGATTCATGTCTAGATGAATAAAAGGAAAAAATCTTTCTCTGTCGGATTAAGACGTCTCCAAATATCTACTAAATTAAGATCTTTCATCAACGCTTGGACCTGAATTGCCATCTTGGATTTCTTAACTTTCTTCGGAGATTTATCTAATAAAGGTTCCAACACACAATTAAAATCACCACCAACTAGAATATTATCATTAGCCTGACCCAAACATAAAAATGCATCTGAAATAAATATTTCATCATCTGCATTTGAGGCATAAATATTAAGTAAAGTCCAAAATTCACTAAAAATCGTACAATACAATTTAAGAATACATCCTGCCTTTTCCTCCATTGATTGTAATTCAAAAGATAAATTTTTATCTATCAAAATTGCTACACCTTTAGCTCTAGAATTAAATGAAGAAGAATATACATGCCCAACCCAGTCCCTTTTTAATTTCATGCTTTCCTTCACATTCAAATGTGTTTCTTGTAAAAAAGCAATATCAATTTTCATTTTCTTAATATACACCAAGACTCGCTTACGCTTGATCGGACTGTTTAATCCTCGAACATTAAAAGTAGCAAACCTCAACTTTGACATATCTACTATTATTACTAAATACCAATAATATCTTTATATAAAAACTTAAATCAACGTATATAGGCCCTCCAATACGAAAAAAAATCACAAATTAAAAACAAACTGAAATAAAAATAAAAAAATAATAAAGAAACCCCCCCCCCCACAAAAAAAAACTACCAAAAGATAGTAATCACCTAAACAAAAATTGGGTGTGGGTCACCCACCAGTGGCTGATTACTAGTAAAGAACTTAGAGCAAATCTCTCCCTCCCCAGCTGTAATTTCTAAAGAGGGTTTTATCGGCTACCCAACCCCAACCAACCAATTTTCCCCTGCAACTGCTACAACCGTGTCTACCTGTCCCGCATCGGACTTGTCAGCCACAAACGAGCCTACAGCTGACGTGGACATTTACCAATCTAACAGCCTCCAACCCAATCTATTACTGTTCCTGTTTCACTATTACTTCCTGTTGACATTGAATGATAGGCTTCACAGTTCTGACCAGAAATGTACAAAAAATACAAATTGGTTGTGAAAATTAAATGTGAGGAAAAATAAACAAAGATTAAAATTGCAGGTAAGGTTGTTCTATGTAGTTCAAGAGAAACATTTTACTTCGAGGCGTTTGATTCTATTTTTGGTGTTGATAAAGTATTCAAGATTTGAAAGGGAATGTTTCAAAGGAGAATTTTCATGACAGATATTGAGAGGATGAGCCCCCCTTATGGGAGAATCTAGATTACAAAGAAGGGGCCATTCGTTTAAGGGAGAGATAAGGAGAAATTTCTTCCCTGAAGGTTGTAACTCTGAAATTCTCAACTTCAAAGAACTGTAAGCTATATTATTGAATATGTTCAAAGTACATTCAAGGTGAAATGAATGGACTATTGATCTATAGGTTCTGAATGGTCACTGGAAGAGGCAAGAACACGGAGTTAAGTCCAAGCTGTGATCAGCAAGATCTGTTTGAAAAGCAGAGCAGGCTTGAAGGGCCATACAATTTACTTTTCCTATTAATTCTTATGGTTACATTTTCCACAGAGGTTCTAGCTTTGACTCATATTAAAAATATATGTTTAATTCAACAGACTCTAGTGTGTTTATAAAATCCCTCTGAAGCCTAATTTTTTGGTACAGCAGAGAAAGGAAGGAAAGCATTTTGAATGCTGTTGGCATTATTACTACTCTTGGAACAGACCATGGCACTGAGATGATTCTATTCATCTTGAAAGTGACAGTTGTCAGTAGATATGGGTCAAGGTTTGTATAAGTTGCAGCTTTATTGGCCAAGGCAGACCTTCAGTTTCCCTCAGGTTTTGAGCTATTGCATAAAAATCTTCTGTTAAAAGACTAGAATTTGGTCTGGTTCAATAATAGGTCACATTTTTCTTTTCAATAACCCAAATACTCAAAACGATATCAGATGGTTAATATATTCTTTGTATGAGGAGGGAAGTGTCTTCACAGCTATTTCTTCACTTTAATAGGATCTTCTTAACAATTCACATCTGGCTTAAGCACATCATGTTTATTTGTTCATTTCTCCGAAGACTGAGGACGTGTGCACATTTATTCAAACGAATTTCTACAATAAACAAGATTATCCTCCAGGATGACAGCTGAATGCAGTGAGATATTGGGCTGTATTTCCAAATACCAGATTATAAGAAATGAGAGATGAGTGTTTCAAACTTTCAGACTATCAATCAGCAATATGGGACTGGGTGCATTTGAACATAATAAATAGAAGCAGGTTTTGGCCATTTAGTCTGTCATGCAAACAATGAGAAGGTAGAGGGACTCAACAAATTATGGAGAGAAATAGTCGACGTTTCGGGGTGAGATGTTTTTGGGTGCTAACTCAAAATGTTGGCTGCCCGTTTCTACCCAAGAATCCTGCTTGTCCTACTGAGTTCTTCCAGTTTATTTCAACATTCTGGCATCTGCACTTGTGAAACACAAAAGTCTGCAGATGCTATGATTGCAGTAAAAGCACAAAAATGCTTGAGGATCTCGGCCAGTCTTGCAGCAAGGTATATACATATTACCGACGTTTTGGGTCTGAGCCCCTGATTAGATGCCTACATGCTTTTTGCTTATACCTTGAAGAACGGCTCAGGCCTGAAATGTCAGGCATATATCTATGGATGCTGTGAGACCACCTGCAGTTCTTAAGTTCTATTAATTAATCTCAGAATCAGAATTTATTGTCATGAACATGCCATTAAATTTGGTGTTTTGCAGCAACATCATGGAGCAAACATTCATATTATAATTATCTTACAACATTACTATAAAAAATATAAGAATGTTAATGCATGATAAGGCAGTATCTTTGGTTTATTGATTATTCAGAAAGCAGGGAAGAAGCTGTCCTTGTGCTGTTGAGTGCTTGTCTTTAGGATCCTCTACCTTTTTCACGATGGTAGCAGAGTAAAGGGCATGGCCTGGGTGGTGGGGGTCTTTGAGGATTGAGGCTGATTTTTTTTAAGATACTGCCTCATGTAGATGTCCTCGATGGAGTGAAGTCTGGTGCCTGTGATGTCGCAGGCTGAGTTAACAACCCTCTGCAGTTTATTCTTGTCCGAAGAGTTGGCGCCTCTGTACCAGGCAGTGATGCAACCAGCTAGAATGCTCTCCACATTATACCTGTAAAGGTTTATGAGAGTCTTCAGTGACATACCAAATCTCCTCACAGACACCTCACAAAGTACAGCTGCTGGTGAACCTTCTTTGTGATTGCATCAATGTGGAGGTTCCTGGACAGATCCTCAGAGATGATGACACCCAAGAGTTTTGAAGTTCTTGACCCTATCCACTACTAAGCTCTGATGAGGACTACTTCATGTTCCCCTGACTTCCTCCTGAAGTCTACAATCATCTCCTTGGTTTTGCTGCCATTGAGTGCAAGGTTGTTGTTGTTACACCATTCAGCAAGCTGATCTATCTCCCTCCTGTATGCTTCCTCATTGCCGTTTGTGATTCTGTTGTCATCAGTAAACTATTGGACCGCAGATAGCATTGGAATTGTGCCTGGCCACACAGGTGTATAATGAGTTGAGCAGTGGGCTAAGCACACAGCCTTGAGGTGCCCCTGTGTTGATGATCAGTGAGGAGGAGATGCTGTTTCCAATCCACACTTACTGAGATCTTCCAATGAGAAAGTCAAGGATCCAGTTGCAGAGTCGGGTACAGAGGCCGAGAGTTTGTGCTTGGTTTCAATAAAGTTGTGACATCTTTTATCTCAGTACTTCAATGTACTCATGACCCTTGCTTTCACATATTAATCTATTAATCTCTCTCGTGAATGTACTCTTTTGTATCATCCCTTGATTCTCCACAGCCCTTTGAGTATTGAGCTCCAAATATTCACCACTCTCTGGATGGATGAATTCTTTTGCTCTTAAATCTGAATGACAAATCTCTTGTTTTGAGTATCTGACCCCCAATACCCGACACCCCATCCTCCTTATCGTCCATACTGCACCCCGCTTGGCGTCATTAGCAAATCTTTGATATATTGCACTGGGCTCCCTCATTCAAGTCATTGATATAGCCTATGTGAATCTGAATCCCCTACACTGTGCTCTAGATCTTGGTCCAAACATCAACCATGGAGCTGAATGTCACAAGGTTTGATGAGAAAAACTGCTCTTGGCATCAAGAGAGCATTTGACTGACAGTGTGAATTTGAGCATCCTGGTAAAACAAAGGTCAGCTTGGCCATCAAAGGAAAGACGCTTCAGTGGCAAGAGTTAGAACTCAGAGGATGGTTATGTTTCTTGGCAAGTCAATCAACAGAGCTCTAGGATATCACTGTAGGAATTAGAACATAGAAATCTACAGCCCACTGCAGGCCCTTCAGCCCACAGTGTTTTACCAAACAAATAACTATCCAGAATTTCCCTATAGCAAAAATCCTCAATTTTTTTTCCATTTCAACTTACCTATCTAAAGGTCTCTTAAAAGATCCAGTTGTACCTGCCTCCACCAACATTGTCAGCATCGCATTCTGTGCATCTACCTCCTTCTGTGTGGAAAAACCTGCCTCTTACATCCACCCTGTATTTCCAAGCACCTTAAACTATGCTCCTTTGTGTCAGCCTTGGGAGAGAAAGCCTCTAGCCATCCTCTCTTCATCTTGTACACTTCATCCTCTGTCACTCCAAGGAGAAAAGACTGAATTCATTCAATATATTCTCATAAAGCATGCTCTGCAATCTAGGCAACACCCTTGTAAATCTCCTCTGTACTCTATCACATCCTCATCTTCCTTGTAATGTGCTGACTAGAACTGACACACCGTACACCTTCTTAACAACCTGTGCAATAGCTTTGAGTATCCTCTACACACAGAACACAAGATCTCTCAGTTTGATCACACTGCTTAGATCTCTCATTAACATTGTATTTGGGCTTCAAATTTGACAAACCGAAACAAACTACTTCACACTTTCCTGGCATAAACTCCATCAGCTACTTCTCAGCCCAGCTGTGAATTCTCTGGCAACTTTCGGCAACCCTCCAGACTATCCACAACACCTCCTACTTTCATGTCATCCAAATGCCAACTAACCCATCCTCATCCATGAGAGCTTTCTTGAACAGATCCATGAGAGCTTTCTTGAACAGTATGTTACTGAACCTACAAGGGAACATGCTATCTTGGATCTGGTCATGTGCAATAAGACAGGTAAAATTAGCGATCTTATTGTTAAGGATCCTCTTGGAAAGAATGATCACAGTATAATTGAGTTTCTCATGCAAATCCAGGGTCCAATAGTTTGCTAAACTAGTGTATCTGAAACTCAGTGTAAACAAGGAAAACAACAAGGGAATGAGGGAGGAGTTGGCCAGTGTTAACTGGGGATGGCAGGACAGTTGAGGAACAGTGGAAGACTTCCAAAGAGATTTTTCATGCTGCTCAAAAAAAGCATATTGAAGTTAAAAGCAAGGACAGTAAGGGTGTGACAGCCAACCAAGGATACCTAAGGAATAAAGGAAGGCATCAAACAAATGCTTGTATGTACAAAGTCAGCAAGAGCAGTGGGAACCTAGAACATTAAGAAAACTTTAAAAGGCAACAAAGTACCATGAAGCAAACAAAGAAAGGGAAGGTAGAGGATGGAAAAAGATTAGCACGAAATATAAAATTAGCCAGTAAAAGTTTTTATAATTACATAAAGTAGAAAGGATGGCTAAAGTGAAAGTAGGTCCCTTAAAGGATGAGAAGGGGGAACTGATATTGGGTATTGACAAAATGGCTGAGGTTTTGAATGACTATTTTGTGTCTAAACAGTGGAGGACATGTCTATTATACCAAAGACAGATGTTATGGATGCAATGGGAGGTGAGGACCTATATACAATAGATATCACTAAAGAGGTAGTGTTGACCAAACATGTGGGCTTAAAGATAAACAGGTCCCCTGGTCCTGATGGAATGCAATACATGGTATTGAAAAAATTGGGAGAACTTATTGCAGAGGATTTGGTGATAATTTACCAAAATTCTTGGGACAGATCCCATTAGATTGGAAGATGGCAAATGTTATGCCACAGTTTGAAAAAAGGATGTTGGCAGAAGGCCAGTTAGTTTAATATCTGCATTTTAGAAAATCATAGAACATAGATCAGCACAACAAAACACCTCGATGTTGTGTTGGACCATATTCAAAAAATTCTAAACCCTCCTTACCTCTTCCATCCATGTGCCTGACTAAGGGTTTTTGAAATGCCCCTAATGTTTCAGCCTCCACCACTATCTCTGGCAAGGCATTTCAGGCACACACATCTCTCTGTATAAAAAAAAATCCTGATCTCTCTCCTAAACTTTTCTCCCTTCACTTTGTACATGTCCTCTGGTGTTTGCTATTCCTGCTCTAGGAAAAAGGTGCTGGCTGTCCACCCTATCTACACCTCTCATAATCTTGTAGACCTCTATTAAGTCTCCTCTCATCCTTCACTCCAAAGAGAAAAGTCCCAGCTCTGCTAACCTTGCCTCATAAGGCTAATTTCCAATCCAGGCAACATCCTGGTAAATCTCCTCTGCACCCTCTCCATTGCTTCCACATCCTTCCTATTACTAGGTGACCAGAACTGAACACAATACTCTTAGGTGTGGTCTCACCAGCGACTTGTAGAGTTGCAACATGACCTCTTGACTCTTGAACTCAATCCCCATATGAATGAAGCCCAACATCCCATAGGCCTTAACTATCCTATCAACCTACACAGCGACCTTGAGGGATTTATGGATTTGGACCCCAAGAAAACCAACCATTAACCCTGTACTCACCCTTTTGGTTTGTCCTTCCATCATTAAAGAAGAAACAGTGAGGCATCTGGAATGCAACAGATTCAGCAAGCAGACACAATATGGATTCAGCAAAGTCAGGTCCTGTTACAAATTTACTGGAAATCTTGGAGGATATAATGAGTGTAGTAGATAGAGGGAGCAGATGAAAATTCTTTACTTGGATTTCAAGAAAGCATTCGTAAGGTGCCACATAAAAGATTTCTCCATAAGATAGGTATGCATAGAGTTGAGGGTGATGTGTTTACCATGGATAGATGATTGGTTAACTAATGGAAACCAGAGAGTTGGGATACATGGGTGTTTTTCTGGTTGGCAATCAGAGTAGTGTGTTGCAGGGGTCAGTGCTGGGCCCACAACTGTTCATGATATTGGAAGGGGGACAGAATTGAGTGATTTAAGTTTGCCGTTGACATTGAATTGAGAGGAAAAGCAAACTGTGCAGAGAATACAGAGAATCTGCAGAGAGGTATATAGGTTAAGTAAGTGGGCAGATGAAGTACAATGTTGGCAAATGTGAGGTTATCCACTTTGGAAGGAAAATTGGAAGATCAAATTATTATTTAAATGACATACGATTGCAGCCTGCTGCTGTGCAGCAAGAGGGATTGTGCATGAATCACAAAAGGTTGGTTTGCAGGTACATCAGGTTATCAAAAAGGTAAATGGAATGTTGCCCTTCATTGCTCGAGAGGATGAATTTAGGATTAGAAGGGTCATGCTGCAACTGTACAGGGTACTGGTGAGGCCGCGTCTGGAGTACTGTGAGTAGTTATAATGGCTGTGCAGGGGAGGTTCACTAGATTGATTCTAGAGATGAGGGGGCTAGCCTACGATAGGGGTGGCCAAACTGCGGCCCATGAGCAACATGCAGCATTTTGACATACAATATGCGGCTCGCAGAAATATGTTGGCTGAGACAGGAATCATGATATTTTTCAGGCTGTGGCTTGCGATTGCAAGATTGTGGCATGTATGGTTGTGTTGCAAGTAGTGAAATTAGCAGACATGTAATCCAGGCCGCCCTCTCATCCGAGCTACCAACGCCCCCTCATCCGAGCTACCAACGCCCCAGCCGTGGACTCTCGCCTCGGCCCCACCCACCCTCCATCCGAGCTCTAACATCTCGGCTCCTGCCCATTCAAGCCTGAACTCGGACTTATCACCTGGTCCCAGCCACCCTCCTTTTGAGCTCCCAATGTCCTGAATGGGACTTGACCAATATAAACAAAATATTTGGAATGTATATGTGTATTTTTTGATTATTGAAACTAATACAAATTAGCAACAATTACATACATGAATAAATATTATTCTGTACATGCATTTATAAAATCTTTGTAACAAAATGTGCATGTAAGAGTAAAAAGTTATGTAATTTTTTTTCATATCTTGTGGCTCTAAAACATCTGAAGTTTATCATATATGGCTCTGACGTTAAGCAAGTTTGGCCATCCCTGCCCTATGAGGAGAGAATGAGTCGTCTAGGACTCTACTTGCTGGAATTTAGAAGAATGAGTGTGGATCTTATAGAAATGTATAAAATTATGAAAGGCACTGATAAGATAGAGACAGGTAGGTTCTTTCCACTGGTAGGTGAGGTGAGAACTAATAGGTCATAGCCTCAAGATTGTCGATTTAGGACGGAGAGTGGTAAATCTGTGGAATTCTTTGCCCATTTAAGCAGTGGAGCTACCTCAGTAAGTATATTTAAAGCCAGGTTGGATAGATTTTTATGCAGTAGGGGAATAAAGGAATATGGGGAAAAGGCAAGTAGCTGGAGATGATCTTATCATCCGATCAGCCATGATCTTATTGAATGGCAGAGCAGGCTCGACTGGCCAGATGACCTCCTCCTGCTCCCGTTTCTCATGTTCTTACTCTGTCATCAGGTCATTTGTAAAAATCACAAAGAGGGTTCCTGAAACAGATCCCTTTGAAACACCATTGATCACTGACCTCCATGCAGAAGTACAAAGTTCAAATTGATTGTTGGAGTACATTCTTGACATCACATACAACCTTAAGATTTTTACTGCAAGCGAGGCAGAATTACCACTTATTGCTAGTGCAAAAAAACTGTACTCTAGAATATACGTGTACATGTAAACAAATAAAGAAATATAAGCAAACTGACTGCAATACATAGAAGAAAAAAAATCAATAAAGTGCAAAAGTAAGAGTTCTTAAATGAGCTTCTGATTGAGTTTGTTGTTGACCAGACTGATATCTTTTAGGCGGCAAAAACTACACAGATTGCTCCATATTTTGCCTCACCAATGTTTTATACAACATCCTAATTCCTACATTCAATATTTTGATTTAGGAATATGCCAAAATCTCTCTTGACAATCCTTTTCTACCTTTAACACCACTTTCAGGGAATTATGTATCAGTATTCCCAGATCCCTCTGTTCTACCTCACTCCTCAGCGTCCTCTCATTTACCATGTTTGACCTTCGAAAATGCAACACCTCACACTTGTCTGCATTAAATTCCATCTGCCATTTTTCAGCCCATTTTTCCAGTTGGTCCAGATCCCTCTTCAAGCTTTATAAACCTTCTTCATTGTCCACAATGCATCTAATCTTTGTGTCATTTGCAAACTTGCTGATCCCATTTAACATATTATCATCTAAATCATTGATATAGATGACAAACAACAATGGTCCCACCACTGATCCCTGAGGTGCACCACTAGTCACAGGCCTCCAGTCTGAGAAACAAACATCCACCATTACTCTCTAGCCATTGTCTAATCCAGTTCACTACTTCACCATGAATACCTAACGTTTGAAACTTCCAGACTAACCTCCCATTGGGACCTTGTCAAAGGCCTTACATTTAGATTCAGAAGAGTGGGAGGAAGGTGACAGAGGAGGGAGGAGGTCAGAATGGAGCTCGAGATGGAGATGGGATGCCAGAATAAGATACTGTGGGGATTGGGTTGGTGAGAAAAGAAGGAGAGAAGGCTGATGGGATATGGGGTGTCAGGGCAAGAGCAGTTGTGTGGACTGGTAGGTTAGGGAAGGGAAGATAGGGAGTCCCATGTAGAGATACGGGAGATAGAAATCAGGCCATCCCCACCAGGTCCCCTCACTGCCTCTCCTCTTTGGTTCCATCACCCTCCACCTCACCTTCTCTTTGTATTCTTATGCTCTACCCTCCCCCTTCCTTTCCCTCTGGTCCCTCTTTATACCATCATTCTCACCTAATCAGATTCCCGCATCTGCAGCTTTTGGGTTTGAATCACCCACACTCATCTTCCACCACCTGACCCCTCAGTTACTCTTGCCCCTCTCTCCCTTTGTCTGGCATCTCCCAGTCCTCTGACTCTCTGCAATATTTCACTTCTCCCTGATTCACTAATCCCATGTGAGGTTCCTTCTCCACTCCTCCTACCCTGTCCTCATTACACTTGCCTGTCTTCTCTGCATCCCCAGTCTCGATAAAGGGTTTTGGGCCGAAACGTCAACCGTTCGTTTTCCCCCCACCCCGATGCAGACCCGCAGAGTTGCTCCAGCATATTGTGCCTTGCTCCCTAAATGTATAATTTGATCTTAATATTCTTGATCTTAATCTTGTGAGATCGTTTACTGACGTGGCATTCAGTTTAAATAATTGCTGCAACTCACATTTGCAATGGAAATGAAACAACACCTACTTCAAATGGTCAGAGCGGGGCTACTGATAAAACTAGCCTTCATTCCTCAGCTAACCTCTCCTATTCAAAAACCGCCTGATGACCCTCCATCCAGTTAAATGTGCCCAAATGTCTTTCGAAGACACAGGGCTTGATTATAAAAATGTAATTGTTCAAGGCTCTCCAATTTTGTGGAAAATGGGTTTATATAAAATCAAATAAGCATTTATCCTCTGGGTGCTTTAGTGTATTTCCATTGATCAATTTGAAAGAAACGTTAGGAGACAATAATAGTTTCAAGCAAATATAAATCGATGTGATAGTACAGTCACTCCTATAACAAGTTATAAAGTTATTTTAAAGGATTACTTCCAATTTTTTCACAAACAGTCTTTTCATGGCCACAGTACATTCTTAATCCATGGAACTATCTATGTTTCACAAAGGCATCTGATGTTTTTCAGGTCTCTACTGACCTCTCCAAAGCATCATAATGCTGTGCATTCTTTACTGTCTTATTTTGCCTTTTGGTGTGAGATTGGACACAGTGTTTATCAGAAGATTCCACCCCAAAGTTCCACATATAAGCATTAGCAATATTTGAGGGTGCAAATTAATGGAAAGAGCATAAATCTTTTGCACCAAGCTTCCATAATAAACTATCAGTATCAAGATCTAAAGAGTATGCTAAAAATAATAGATACTTGTAGCGGGTTGCTATGGTTATAGCTCGAGGTTAAAGAAAGAAGACTCTCATACGAAGGGAGAGTAGTCAATACTGACTTTTTATTGGATGCAGCTCTGCCTTTTATAGGTAGCTGGCCACGTCACCACCGGAGCATGGGTTGAGCAGACCTCACTGCAACTGGCTGTCTCAGATCCACAGGCTCGGATTGGACCCCCTGTGATCCGCTATGAGAGAGGGTTTTCCATCCCGCGTGCAGCTTGCTTGATCGCCGTGTTTGATAGTTGGTTCCTTTGTCAGCCCACATTGTAGGCTGCGGGCCGCTACATACTCTAATTTTTGTGTATTTAATTTACATTTTTTTTCTCTCGTATCCTGCATTCATTGCCTGCTGCTCTCATGCTAAACTTCCCGTTGAAGTGCAGTACTCAGAAAGTTTTATTTCAAGTTTTTTGGATATTTGGTATTCACATTTTTTTTCCTATCAAACATCGCAGAAAACGTAAATTAAATTGTTAATAATCAGACAAGTGCAGGTAAAGAAGCAGTAACAATTTATTTTTAAGTAATGTAAATCTTAATAAATCTTTTAATTTTTAGACATTTTTTTTAAAGAAGGAGGGAAACTTTGGACTATTTTATGCTGGAACATGAACATTGCAAGACTGCAAGAGCCGCATCATGCTCAGTGCAACAGTGTATTTGTACTGGGCCGGCAGCCTGAGATGTAGTAAAGGTTTGTGCTCTAAACTTACAAGCTTCTCTGAGTGTTTATTAAAACCTCCGATGGTACAACCGAGGACATAACATGGAAGTGCCTTTGTTTTGTTTCTGTGTTATTTGGGAAGCTTCTTAAATAACTTAGAGATGCAAGATTCAAATACCAGAAGAGAGTTTACTTACTGATGCCTTCACACACTTATTTATATATATATATATTGCATGATATTAACTACAGTGTATTCTTACACTGTATTCTTACGCGTTTACAAAATAGTTCACATTATCTGACTATATAACATCCATCCTTCTCAAGATAATGAAAAAAATAGTGTTCTTTGTCACTTTCCAGTGGAACTTAAGTAACTGAATGTACACTAGTTTATTTACACAACTATTTTTAAATAGTTCTTATCAATATTGCACAGGTGGCAGTATGTTCCTTTGCCATCTTGTAGATCTGGCTGCAATTGTTGGGCTCTGTGTTGCTGGTCCACATGTAGGTGATGTAGCTTGTTGTGCTTCGCCTGACAACTGCTGTGTTGATGTTTCAGTATTAGTGGTCGTGGTCTCTTCACTTGATGCCTCACTTGATGTTGGTGTTGCAGGATTTTCTGGTATTAAAGTTTTCTGCTTTATCACATCTTGTGTCAGCCAGATGTGAATTCTGTTCCTCCTCAGCTGATTGCCAGAATCTGTCGCGACGATGAATGATCTTGGTGTCTCAACTTCTCTGGTGGCCTTTGCTGGGGTCCATGTTTTCAACATTGCTCTTGAATATGCACATGCTGCCCTCTGAAGAGTTCTGGCTATGTTTGTGCAAGTTTGTTATAATGCTGGTGTCCTTCTTCTTGTGTGTCAGCCAGTCTTCTGGTTTCCTCCTGGTCTTTTGGAGGGTGTATTTTGATTGGCAGACTTGTTTTATATCTCCTGCCATTCAGAAGTTCTGCCAGGGACTTCATGTCAGCCCTTAAAGGTGTTGTTCATAATGGTAGAAGAGTGAGATATGGGTCTTCTTTTGTTTTGCAACACTTAACTAGTGTGCGTTTCACAGTTTGCACTTGTCTTTCAATGAACCCATGACATTTGGGATAGTATAGGGAACAAACCCATACTCTGCAGCCAGCTTTCTAAATTCTTATGATGTCACATATTACTTGCTTGGGTATTCCTTGTTCAGCAAGGAGCGCACTCATTATTGAGGTGATAGTTGATGCTCTCAGGTCTTTCACACTTTTGACAAATGGAAATTTAGAGTAGTTACAGGCTACTATTAAATACCACTCTTGATTCTTGGTGAACAAGTCTACTCCCATTGTGTGTCATGGTCTGGCAGGTACTTCTGTGGAAATCATTTCCTCTTTTTGTTGTATGTTTCTGTTGATCCTTTTGGTCATCTTCTTTGTCTGGATCTCATAATTGACAAAGATCAACTGAAACTCCTGGCAAATATCCAGACCTAGAATTGCTGGTCCATCTGCGTCCACCATCCGAAAGGTGCAGAGGATGTTCTCTCCTTTATGGTAGCCATTGATCTTACTCTCCCTAGCTGCTTGATCATGGCTCTACCATAGGCCATTAATGTTATATTTCCAATGCACAGTATTTTGGATACCCTTTTATTATGTTCTCTGGGAACATCTGGCAGTAGAGTCTGAGTGGAAGGGCGTTGCTTTATGATCTAATATCCAGCTTCACTTATAGGTTAAATATCGTAGGCTTGTTCTGGATTGTCCTCTGTATTTGGATCCTTGTGTGCAGCCTACTTCCTTCCTTCAACTCACCCGACATCTCGTGAAAGTGTATGGATTCTATGACCAGTATCTGGGTCAATTCTTCATTGTTGTTTCCTTTTATGTGGTGGATCTTCTTCTTGTCTTTTATCTTCACTGGTATTACTGTTTTCTTCATACCAGATATGCACATCTTCACCCAGTCATTTGCTTTACCATAGGCTCATCATTCAGAATCGTATATGGAGCATTTATTTCAGTCTTCGAAGGGATGTTATCTGCCACACTTCATGCAGATCTTGGGGTTTGCATTTTTCATATTGTGTTGTTTATAGCATCAACCCTTCCTTCTCTTTGCTGTGAGTGGGTCTGTATTGATAGGGATTTCATTTGCATCCTTGTGGCTTTGAAGGATCTGGCTGTGTCGATAGCTTTGTCCACCTTCAAGCTACCCTTCCCTATAAGAGACTTTTGCACTTCAGGATGGGGACTTCCCAATATTAGTTGATCAACCAAACTTTCCTCTATATCGCACTCTCATAAACCTATGCATATGCCACACAGTGGTGGCACCACAGTTACTACTGTGAGAAGGGTGTATTCTTAAGCAATTAGAAAACAGTTAACATTATCCTGACTATATAACTGCCTTAATTTAGAAATAAGAAGTCCTTGGAGGAATATGGAAGATGAGCTCATTAATTTGCTTGTCCATTTTGAATTGTATTGATTTTTTTTTTGTGGGGTGAGAGAGAAGAGCAGCAGTTAGTGCTGCTATCTCACGGTTCATGGAACCAGGCTTCATATCATATCTGTGTGAAGTTTTTTCATTCTCCTCATGACTGAAAGAGTTTCCTTCAACAATCCAAAGACAATCTGGGAGGCAAATTGACTAAGGTGCCCTTCATTTAGATAAGAGTATGTGAGGGAAATCAATGTGGGCCTATGGAGAAAGAAGATCCCTCTGCAAGCTTTGAAAGCCTTGCTTGGTGTCCACAACTCCTCCAATCTTTGTGTCACCTGCAAAATTGCAGATCCAATTTACCACATTTTCATTCAGATCATTGATAAGGATGACAAACAGCAATGGTCCTAGCACTGATCTCTGAAATACAACACTATGAGAGGCCTCCAATCATCCTCTATCACTCTCCAGCTTCTCCAGTATAGCCAATGTCGAATCAAGTTTACTACCTCACCATGAATACCAACTGTCTGAACCTTCCTGACTAACCTCCCATGTGGAACCTTATCAAAGGCCTTACTAAAGGACATGTAGACAATATCAATAGTCTGTCCTTCAACTTTCCCGGTAACCTTCTTGAAAAAAATTTATAAGATTGGTTGAACACGACCTACCACCATAAAGCCATGTTGAATACTGTAATCAGTCCCTGGCTAACCAAATACTTGTACATCCAATCTCTTAGGTCCCCTTCCATTAATTTACCTACTACTGATGTCAGGTTCACTGGCCTATAATTTCCTGGGTTACTTTTGGAGCCTTTTTTGAACAACAGAACAACATGAGCTGCCCTCAAATCATCCAGCACCTTACCTGTGGCTAAGGACATTTTAAATATTTCTACCAGGGTCCCTGCAATTTCCACACTGGCCTCTCTCAAGGTCCGAGGGAATATCTTGTCAGGGACTGGGGATTTATCCACCCTTATTTGCTTTAAGACAGCAAGCACGTCCTCCTCTTTCATCTATACATGTTCCATTACCTCATTGCTTGTTTTCCTTACTTCCCTTGACTCTGCCAGTTTCCTGGATAAATACTAATGCAAAAATTTGTTTTCTTAAACATAGCTGAACACTCAGATCTTCAAGAGAACCAATTTTATCCCTTATTATTCCTTTTGATTTTAATATACCTGTAGAAACCTTTAGGATATTCCTTCACATTGTCTTCCAAAGCAACTTCTTTAGCCCTCCTGATTTCCTTCTTTTTTTCTTGCATTTTTTATTCTCCACAAGTAACTCAATTGCTCCTTGTTGCCTATACCTACTGTACACCTTTCTTCTTCATAACCAAATCTCCAATATCTCTTGAAAACCATTCCCTTTGCCTCTAATCCTGAAAGGAACATACAAACTCTGCACTCTCAAAATTTCGCCTTTGAATGCATTCCACTTCCTGATCACATCCTTGCCTGAAAACAACTTGTCACAATCCTTGCTATCCAAATCCTTTCTCAATTCCTCAAAATTGCCCTTTCTTCAGAATCTCAACACATAGACCAGACCTATCCTTCTCCATAATTAACTTGAAATGAATGACATTAATATCTACTAGTAAACAAAAGCAAAGTGGTTACTCAACCAGGTACTCAAATAGTACCTCCAAACCTGTGACATTTTGCTTCAAGATGGGTACACACCATCCTGATTTGGAAATAAATTACTGGCCCTTGATTGTCCCTAGGTTTACACCCTGAAACTAACTCCTCACCAGTACTTTGTGAGTACAATCACCTGAAGAGTTACAGGTATTGAAGGTAGATATCCACTACTTTCTCATGGATAGTTAGGAATAAATGCTGGCATTACCAACAGTGCTCAGGTACCCAAAATATCAAACAACAAAATCCCTTGTTGAGCTTTGCAACCAGAAATTGATCTGTTTCCTGTTTTCTCCCCATTAAATAATTCTCAATTCTTGCTGGTGTACAATTTCCAGTCTTCAGTTCAGTAACATCAAGCCCAAAGCACCACATCCACAGGTTTCTTCTCTAAAACCCAGAATTGTCAACTATGATATCCCTGAGGTAGACCCATATTGACTCTGCCCTTTCTATTATTTCACATGTATCATTTCCACACTTTTGTGAGTACTGTTACGAGCCCAAAGGACCCTAAAACGCAGTAGCAATAGACATTCACCAAGACAAGTGGCTTTCAAAACAAAAGTTTTTTAAAATCAACTTCAAATATGAAATAGAATCAAACTTTAACTCTATTCTTATACTATATTCTATACTAACCCAAATTACCCCCTTCTAATTCTAAGCGCACGTGTATGTAATGTGTGTGTAAATTCAAGAAAAGTTATTTGGTTCACAGTTCAATCTCACTTCTCCTTCTTCCAAGTTCTCTGGTGGCAGACAATCACCATACTATGCACAGAATTTAACATGTATAAAATTCACCAGGCTTGGTGCTTGAAAGGTAAATGTTTACCGCTCAGGAAGGTTCTTGTAGGGTTTGCAGAGAGAGATATTTGTTGTTCCAGGACTCACAGGGTTCCATTCCTTCCTCTATTTCAAGAGAAACATCAGACAGATAGCACTTCCAGCCATCTACTGCTCTGGAACTTGCTTTCATCAGTTTGAAACATTTTTCCCTGGATTGCACTTTTCCGTTACTTGTCAGTGTCCCACACATGGACTGACTGAGCTGTTAACTCAACTCTCTCTTTTTTCCAACTGAAATTCCAAAGAGAGCATGTGTCTTGCAAAACCCCCACCTTCTCTAGCAAACAGGAGTTCTTCCTTCTGCTCCCATCTGTTGTTATTTTAGGTAAACAATCCAGAATTGACCTTTCTGTGAGCACTTTGCAGAAAGGGTACTGATAGACAGCATGACTCTAGCAAGACAATGGTCAAGCATTTTATGTGAAAGGTACTTGCATTCTCCAGAGATCTTGCAATGTGAATTCTTCAGTCTTTCAAATAAGATCTGTTTTAAAATGTGTGTATGTATATGTGACCTACTCTAAATCTTATAAATTCTCCCCAAATATTAATATTGTTACAGTACTGACGTCAGACTAATTAACTGGCATCTCCAGTCCCCCCAGTCTGGGATAATCAATATAAAATCTGTGGACGTTTGTAAGATTTAACCATTGAATTCATGATCTCCAAATCTCAAATCTGAGAATGCAGGACATCAGATCCTGGGGACATGTTGGCATCCATTATCATTTTAAAAATTATTTTTGTTAATAGCAGTAACTAAGTCTTCACCTGCATCTCCTTTATTTCCTACACATCCGCTCTTGCCCCTTCCACCCTGTGTTGCAACAAGGACAGGATTATCCTTGTCCTCACCTATCACCCACATGTCTCTGCATTCAACGTATAATTCTTTGTAGTTTCTGCCACCTACACTAAGATCACAACATCAGTCACATCTTCCACTCCCCTCTCCGTCTTCTGCAGGGGCCACAATCTCAGGGACTCTCTTGTCCACTCATCCCATCCCACTAATCACCCCCTTGGTACCTACCACTGTGACTGTAAGAAATGCTGTACCTCCTTCCTCACCACAATTTGGGGCCCACAAAGTCCTCCCAAGAGAAGCAACACTTCACTTGTGAACCTGCAAGGGTCATCTACTGCATCCGGTTCTCCCAATGTGACTTTCTCTACATTGGTGAGAGTAGACACATTTAGGGAGATCATTTCTTTGAGCACCTATGCTCTGTCTGCTGCAACAGCATGGATCTTGTAGTGTCCAACCATTGCCACTCTGACATATCTGTTATTGGCCTTGTACACTGCTAAACTGAGGTCACCAACAAATTAGGGGAACAACACTTTGTATTCCATCAGTGCACTCACGAACCAGATGGTATTAACATCTATAATATTGATTAACCCCATCCTGCAAGGATCTTTCTTTCCCTATCCCCCTGTCTCTTTTTCTCCAGCTCCTCACACCTTTCTAATTCCCTCTCTTCTCAGACCTACCCTTTCCCCTTAGCTTTTTTTCTCTTCTATGTTCTCACTTGCTTGTGCCCTCCCACTGCTCTTTCCTTCCTTCCTTCCCTCCTCTCCTCCTTCCACCTTTCCCAACTTTTTATTCAGTTCCTTGGCTGTTTTTGTTTTTGCCCAGGCCTGAAATGTCATTTCCCTTTCCTACTTCATGACCTGCTGAGTTTCTTTAGCATGCTGCAGCTTTCACTCGACTCCAGCATCTGTGGACTTTCTTCTTTAACATACTAGCCATGACAAATACATTGCCATCCAAACAATTTATATTGATGACAAACCCTCAGTACCAATTGGGATTGACAGCACCAATCCCTGAGGCACACCACTCGTCACTGTCCTCCGATCTGAGTATCAATCCTCTATGACCTCCCTCTCACTCTCACCAAAGTTTGTTTGTTTCAACTGAAACCGGGAAGTTAAATCTAAGCAGAGCAAACTATGAAGATTTGAAGCATTAATGATGGCCAACATCAAAAAGAAATGTGTAGATGAATTAATCCTTTAAGGAACAGAGCCCAGAGAAAATGTTGTTGATTACCTTGGACCTTTCTTATTTTCTACTTTACTTCTCTTTTCGCAAAGAGAAGTACATGTATCCTGGAATATTTCATTCCTGAAACTTGCCATTTTGGAACTTAAATTTAAAATTTAAATTTAGATGTAACAGGCCTTTCCAGCCCACGAGCCCATGCTGCCCAATTACACCCAAATTAACCTACAATCCCTGAACATTTTGAAGGGTGGGATGAAACCGGAGGACCCAGAGAAAACCCAGAAAGAATATACAAACTCCTTACGGACAGCGCCAGATTAGAACCTGGGTGGCTGGTGCTGTGCTAAGTGCTATCCATAATGGGTACTTCTGAATAATTTTATCTCACTTTGTTTCTTCCATCATCTCTCTTATTATAAATGTTTGCTACAAACATATAAAGTTCCTTTACATTTGACTTTAGTACTTTCTTTTTCTCTGACTCTAAATGGAAGAATATTTTTATGTTGTGTACTTTGTCTTTCCCTGGCAGGCTCTAGCTATCATTAGCCATTTTGCTACTGCCTATTATCTCTGTACCCTTTATAGCTTTGATGTTTTCTTTCACCAGAATCCAATCTTCCCTTCCTTCAAAGCTCAAAAACTTGTGTTACACGAGTCCGGAGGACCCCAAAACCCAGCAGCAATAGATATTCATGAAGACAAATGGTTACTTAAACAAAAGTTGCTTTTAATTATCTTTAAACATGAAAATAGAATCATACTTTAACTTATCACTATTGACTTACTTAACCTAACTTAACCCCTTTCTAAGCACACGTGCATGTAATATGTGTGTAAGTTCAGAAAAGTTCTTTGGTTCACAGTCCAATCTCACTTCTCATTCCTCCAAGTTCATTGGTTGCAGGCAATTCTTATATTGCGCAGATAAAGTTCACCAGGTTTTTATGCTTGAAAGGTAAATGGTTGCCGCTCAGGAAGGTTCTTGTTGGTTGTCAGAGAGAGATTTGTTGTTCCAGGACATCCACAACTGATTATTTTTTAATTAGCCACTCTAGTATCTTGCTGATGAAACTTGCCCCATCAGGGTTCTCCAGATGATAACCTCTTTCTTTCAGGTTCCTTTTTGTTTATCGATTTCAAGTGAAACATTAGACAGCCAGTCCTCTCCTCTTGTATGAACCACAAGGGCTTTGACCAGGGTGAACTAAGCCCTCACAACCCATCTTCCCAAATGGGGTTTTCCACAAGCTTGCCAGCTTGTCCTGTTTCAGTCCCAGCTGCTGCTGCTGACTGTAAAACTGCAGAACTGAATTCTCTGTGTCTCTCTCTCTCTCTCTCTCTCTGTGAGAGAAAGCCTGTTTGACTCTTTCTGCTTGCAAAACCACATGATCCTCTTAAAACAACTCCAGACAATCTACGGCTCCAACAAGATCTTTCATTTGTTGCCTTTTGTAAACAACAATCCATTAGTGAAGTGTCTTGAACATTCTCCAAAGCTCTTGCAAAAGGTGTGGAGCCAATATGTCTAGCATTAGAAGAGCTTCAGTATTTCAAATAAGATCTGTTTTAAAGTGTTTGTATGTGACATACACTAACAAACCTTTCCAAATTTATATCCCATAAACATATCTATATACTCTGTCACATTTGTTTACACCCCATAGTTATTTGATTTGTTAGCTGACTGTTCACAACCTCATCCAAGTGGAGCCATACACAGTGGAATATCTCCCTCTTCCCCCATCAATCAACACCCATTTCTTCTATGCCAATCATACATCACATGATCAACTCTATTTTATTGACATGTGGCTTATGTGCATGGTTCATTACCTTTGTGGATTTTCTGTTAATTCGGAGCTACGGTGCTGATCCTCTTCCTACAGAACCATCCCCCTTGTTCTGTTCATGCTCTTCGTTCCCACAGAACTGAGTACTCCTTCTCCTACTCCTCCCATTCCAACCTCTGAAGCCCCAAGGACATATACTTTTTCTGATCTTAGGCAGATAACACAGCCTTTGACATTCACAATTAAACAGCAGCCTGTGATTCTATATTGGTTGAATTTGTTAGTGTATTGGAGTCTCCATCTCAGCCTTAAAATGCCATTGTCAACCACAGCCTGTTATCTGCATGAAAGGGGGCGTGATAATCTTGCCAATGTCCTCTGTGAATTTTCTTCTTTTTATCCTCTTTTAGTTAAGAAGTGGGAGTAAAGAATATAGGAACGCTATTTAAAGTTGTCTATGTTCTATTTATAAAGAAGAAAATTATACTTGTTGGTATCGGCTGCATCATTTAGAAAACCCATGGAACTAGTCTTTAGGTATTTCTTGCGAAAACAGTGGGAGTGAGTGGGCTGGTGAACTCATCCTTGCAGTGCAAGTTCTCGGCTGCACCATTTCATCGGATGCAAGGATCGACAACGAGATAGACAACAGACTCGCCAAGGCAAATAGTGGCTTTGGAAGACTACACAAAAGAATGGAAAAACAACCAACTGAAAAACCTCACAAAGATTAGCGTATACAGAGCCGTTGTCATACCCACACTCCTGTTCAGCTCCGAATCATGGGTCCTCTACCGGCATCACCTACGGCTCCTAGAACGCTTCCACCAGCGTTGTCTCCGCTCCATCCTCAACATTCATTGGAGCGACTTCATCCCTAACATCGAAGTACTCGAGATGGCAGAGGCCGACAGCATTGAATCCACGCTACTGAAGATCCAACTGCGCTGGGTAGGTCACATCTCCAGAATGGAGGACCATCGCCTTCCCAAGATCGTGTTATATGGCGAGCTCTCCACTGGCCACCATGACAGAGGTGCACCAAAGAAGAGGTACAAGGACTGCCTAAAGAAATCTCTTGGTGCCTGCCACATTGACCATCGCCAGTGGGCTGATATTGCCTCAAACCGTGCATCTTGGCGCCTCACAGTTCGGCGGGCAGCAACCTCCTTTGAAGAAGACCGCAGAGCTCACCTCACTGACAAAAGACAAAGGAGGAAAAACCCACCAACCAATTTTCCCCTGCAACCGCTGCAACCGTGTCTGCCTGTCCTGCATCGGACTTGTGAGCCACAAACGAGCCTGCAGCTGACGTGGACATTACCCCTCCATAAATCTTCGTCCGCGAAGACAAGCCAAAGAAAAGAAATTCATTGGTTACCACGTTGAATTTTTTAGGCTCCTCCATGGACATGAAGGTTGTACTGGTGGCTCACCTGTAAGAATTCTTGGTAAAACATTGTTTTCATTTGATGTGTTCCGAGTTCCAAAGATTACATACTTGTTTCACGTGCATGGCTACCTTATCCTGAAATTCCATAGCCTATTTCTGAGTGCACTCAATTGCCCAGTAGTTGATTTCCCATTTTGCAGTTTAACCTTGTGAGAAGACAATAATCTGAAGCCAAACACACTTTTATCTCACCCCACCTGCCCTCTCCTCTTTACACTAGGCTCCTGTACTAACTTCCCTCCATCCTGATGAAGAGTTTCAGCTTGAGACGTCAACCATTCTTTTCTTCCCACTAGTGCATTTTGACCTGACTGTTCCTCCAGCAGGTTGTGTGTTTGGCTTTATATTCTAGCATCTCCAGTTTCCTATTTGTCTTAAGTGGAAAATAATTTGTGGCCTCATTTTTCATCTTGGCATTACCTTCTCTGCCTGCAACTAGGTGATTTTGCACATTTGGCAAGGGTGTGACCAAGTTGGCATTACTATTAAGGCTCACCTCAGAATCTCCAGCTGACTCTGTAGCTTGTATAGAATGGGAACTCTTCATTGCTTCGGGAAGTTTTTCACCCAACCCATCAGGCAAGAGAGAAAGGAGGTGTTATCCCTTCTGCAGAAAACTTCAGAAATGAATGTACTCCTGAAGTTGCTAGGTGCTCTGGTAAAGCATGGGAAGGAAGGCAAGCAGTAGCAGCCTGTCATGAATGCTCCTTGAGGTTAAGGAGGAAGAGCATGGTCTTGGATAAAAGCTGCTTAGCTTAAGATTTCAGATTTATTGTCAGAGTACATATATGACATCACATACAACTCTGAAATTTCTTTTACCTGCAGTGCGACACAATTACCACAAAAAATAAACTGCACACAGCATAAACAATCAAAAGAACTATAAACAGAGAGCAAATATAAACAAGCTGATTGTGCACTGCAGGGAGAGCAAAGAAAATCAATAAATTGCACAAGTAAGAGTCTTTAAATTAGTCCCTGATTGGGATTGTTGTTGAGGAGTTTGATAGTGGAGGGGTAGCAGCTGTTCCTGAACCTGGTGTTGAGAGTCATGTGGCACCTGTACCTCTTTCCTGTGGTGTGTGTGTGTGTGTGTGTGTGTGTTGATAGAGAGAAAGAGAGAGAGAGAGCTTTAAATGACGGTTGTGGTAAATGTCATCAGCAGAAGAAAGGGAGACCCCAGTGATCTTTTGCAGTTTTAGATTTTTTTTCCCTTAATCTCGATGTTTTTACATGTTTAACCATCGTTTTATTCTAGTCTTAATATTCAGTATTTTTGGCTGATCTGCAGGTCTATTGGAGTTGACTATTTTGAATGTGACAGCACTTAGTGTGTATGATTTGTTACAAGCCCAGAGGACCCCAAAACACAGCAGTAATAGATATTCACCAAAACAAATGGTTACTTAAACTAAAGTTGCTTTTAATTATCTTTAAACATGAAAACAGGGTCACACTTTAACTTATCACTATTAACTTCACTAACCTCACTTAACCCCCTTCAAATTCTAAGCACACGTGCATGTAATGTGTGCATAAGTTTAGAAAAGTTTCTTTCATTCACAGTCCAATCTTACTTTTCATTCCTCCAAGTTCACTGGTATATAGGTACACAATCCTTTATCCAGAATCCTTGGGGGATAATGCATTCCAAATTTTGGATTTTTCTGTATTTTGGAAAGCCAGATTTAAGCACACCCGAATTGTGCTGCAGTATCTACCCCGACCCCATTCCAGTCGCGCTGCCGTCTGTCCCCCCCCCCCGCCTGCCTGACCCGCGCTGCCAGTCTCCCACCGTTGCCCGCCCGACTCGCACTGCCGGTCTCGCCCCTTGCCCACCCGACTTGTGCTGCCGGTCTGCCCGACTCATGTTGCTGGTCTGCCCAACTTGTGCTGCCAGTCTTTCCCCCTCGCCTGTCCAACTCGTGCTGCCGGTCTCTCCCCCTCACCCGCCCGACTCGTGCTGCCGGTCTCTCCCCCAAACCTGTCCGACTCATGCTGCCGGTCTGCCCGACTTGCGTTGTTGGTCTCTCGCCTGCCCGACTCACACTGCCAATCTTTCCCCCTCGCCCGCCTGAATCACGCTGCCGTCTCTCTCCCCACTTGCTGGATTTTGGAGCTTTCCTGATTTTAGATGGCAGATAAAGGATTGTGTACCTGTACTGTGCACAGAATTTAACATTTAAGAAGTTCACCAGGCTTTGGTGCTTGACAGATAAATGGTTACTGCTTAGGAAGGTTCTTGTCAGTTTTCAGAGAAAGGTTTGTTGTTCGCTGGACACCCACAACTGATTCCTTGTAACCAGCCACTTCAGTGTCTTGCTGAAGAAACCTGCCCATCATTTCAGGTCACCACAAAGTTCCTTTATGTTTCTCTTATTTCAAGTGAAACATTAGGCAGCCAGTCCTCTCCTCTTGTATGAACCACAAAAGCTTTGACCAGCACTCACAAACTGTCTTCGAAATAGGGTTTTCCACAAGCTTGCCAGCTGGTCCTGTTCCAGTCCAGTTGTTGCTGCTGTCCAAAACTGTAGATCTCTCTCTCTCTCAGAGAAAAGCGTGTTTGACTCCCTTTCTGCTTGCAAAAACCACATGACCCTCTTAGAACAGCGAACAGAACACCCAGGCAGCCTGCGGCTCCGTGTTCTTTCATCTGTTGCTTTTCAAATCAACAATTCATTAGTGAAGTCTCTTGGGCACTCTCCAAAGCTTTTGCAAAGTCTCATGGCGCCAGCATGTCTTGCTTGAGCAGAGCTCCAGTATTTTAAATGAGTTCTGTTTTGAAATGTTTGTATGTGACTTACGCTAAAAACCACCTGCCACAATTTATCTCCCAAAAACTTATTAGTAATCTGTCACAGATTACCTGCTTTGCTCTCAGAAGTCAGTGCCACATTTCACTAAAGTGAGTTGTTCAGTGATAAGGCACTGTATAAATGACTATTCTTTGCAAAAAAATGCAGAAGTACAGTACAGAAAAATAAAGCATCTGATTCATGGTGCCCTGTGATCATCAATGACTCCATTGAATAGTAGGGCCGGCTCAAAGAGCTGAATAGACCTCTCCAACTATTATTTTCTCTCTTTCACTGTTTACTTTATGGCATCATTCTGTGTATAGATTAATGTTGGATAGTCTCTTAATTAACTATGCATAAAAGTTAAAACTATACTTTTGAGACCAAGTTCTGTTGAGAATCATGCCATTAACTGCAGACTTTCCCCTTACATTTGGCCTCCCAAGATGCAGCACTTCCCATGTGCTCAGATTAAACCCCATCTGCCATTTCTCTGGCCATATTTGTAACCGCTCTGTATCCTGTTGCATTCTTTGATAGCCCTCTACACTATCTACAACTCCAGAGTCGGGTCAATCACAAATTTTCCAGTTTTTAGCTTTAAAAAACTCCTTTGTTACTTTTGTAGCATGTTTGGGATCATTATATTCTAGTAGGATTAAACGTCGTTGTTTGAAGGCATTTGCTCAAACTTGAGCAGATAAGATTTTTCTATACACCTCAGAATTAATTTTACTGCTGCCATCAGCAGTTATATATTCAAAGAAGATGAGTGCATCGGTACCTGTGGCAGCCGTACATGCCCAGTCACAGAAGAGGTGTATGTTTAGGATCTCGGGCAGTTCCTCTACACATCCACACTTTGCTCTTGCCATCACTCTGATACAGGTTAATCTTGGTTTCATCTGACCACAAGACCTCTTTTAAATACTCTTGACAAACTGTAATCTCGCCATCCTGGCTTGCTCCTGACTTGCATCTTGCAGTGTAGCCTCTGTATTTCTGTTCATGAAGTCTTCTGCAGACATTGACGAATTCACATCTGCCTCCTGATGAGTGTAACTGATTTGTTGGATAGGCATGTGGATGCTTTTCTTCATAATGAGGTCTTCCTTGGCTTACCAGTCCCCCTGTGACTACTATACTCACCATTCTTCTTAATGATGTGCCAAACCATTGATTTTGGTAATCCTAAGGTTTGGGCAACGTCTCTTACTGTTTTCTGCTTGTTTTTCTGCCTCATAATGGCTTCTTTGATTTTCATTGGCATAACTTTAGACCTCGCATTGAAAACTACCAGCAACTACAGACTCCAAAGGTGATCAAAGGTTTCGAAGCAAGCCTCGCTCTCTTATACCTGCACCAATGAAGTAATTAAATATTCCTGAATAATCACAAACAGATGTGAAGCCAAATATCCCAAACGTTATGGTGCCCTGAAATGGAGGAGAGGAGGTGTGGCGGGAGAAGCGAAAAAGAGCAGGAGTCAATGTAGCCCAGGTACGGAAATGGAGGAACTATGTATAACATTGCTGTAATTTCTACAAGATCAAACCAAAATGTAAACAAATAACCTTGAATAAAACCTGGAATGTGCACTTTAATCACATCCTGATTGTTTGATTACAAATTTTAAACTGTGGAGCTCAGGGGCAAATAAAGGAAAAAAGAATCTTTTGTCCCAAACATTATGGAGGGCTCTGTATTTCTCTTTAGAAGTGAAATGCTTGTGAGCAGATTTATTTTCAATACATTTATCATTTCATTGAATGGAGATGAAAAATTTCATTTATTTATAAACCTGGTTTCATTTCTGTGTCTCTGTGGCCAGGGTCTGGGGTGAGAAAGTGTTTGTTGGAGATGTTATCACATAATGAGCAGTCATTTGTTATTATTGATGAACTCCCTGGAGAGGAACTGCTTGCTGGCTCAGTCACTGTGATCACACCGAATAATTTCAGCAAATGAATGAGTTTGAATGTGTTTTTCACATCCCTGAAAGTGCTAAATGTATGGTTGTAGTAAATGTCAAAATCAATGTTTCTGCTCACAAGAAAAACTTTTTGGAGAAGTTATTGCTGGCACAGACTTTATGGTCAATGATGAAGCAAGGTGGGTTTGGAGGGTGATGAGAGGCAACCAAAGAGTTCCAGTGCTCTTTCTGGTGAAAGCATTCTGTCACATTTGTGGCCCGAAATGTGAAGTTAATAAAACATCAAACACAAGTTTTATCAGGTAAACTTCTCAGTGTCTTTATTTTCCAGTTTCCTTTGTTCTCCTGCTTGTGCTCTTATCTCTCTCTCATATCACGTGACTTCCGGTACATCTCATACATATTCATTATTATGACACATTCCTATAGGCCATTTGAGATAGCCCAAAAGTTGAGATGTAAAGGTGGAGAAACTCTGCCAAAACGCATAATCACCCACCTTTCTGAAGGTGCAGATGCGGTCTCCGAGCTACATATTCCAACTCCGCTACGAGAGGGATCATCTCCGCAGCGCAGCCCTCCACTGATTGATTTGAACAGGCAGCCGCGCTAAGCGGCTGTTTGGGGGCAGGCTCGTGAGGTCACAGTGACGTCGTCAGCCTGAGACACAGGAGCGTGAATTTTATCAGAGTTTTAATGACATTAATGGCCTTACTGAGGATACGCTGGGTCTCATTCTGAACACCAAGACAGGCTGAGAACATCATCAGCATTAGACTTGCCTTCTCCGGGGCCACCACGATCCAGTACAGGGCTCTTCTTCTTCGGCTCACTTCAGTCATGTCACGTCGATGGGTGGAGCAACGACAGCAGTCGCTCCAACTCCATGGGGCTCTGGAGGGCACTACAAGGTGCCTCTCCTTTGAATGGGATGCTGAAGCAGCCTTTTCGGGCTGCAGTCTAAATAGTAAGTTCCCATTTTTCCATCCGCTCCGTAGCCAGTCTTAAGGCGGAGGCCCGACATGTAATGGCCTTGTATCTGGTCCTCGTTTCTATTCAGGATAAGTTCAACAGGGTCTTTGACTCCTAATGTTGACATGAAGCTATTTGAACTTCCACTCAGGTGAAAGAAAATTTGATAAATGTGAAACTAAAGGTCAGAGTAATACAGCACAGTACAGGTCATTTGGGCATGAATGCTTCTGCTGACCATCAATAGCCTCGTACCATTTCTACCCGTGAATAAGTTGGTTCAGCAATTCTTTGTTTGCTCAAGATTCCAGCATCTGCAGCTTTTGTGTATCCTATCCACAATAATCCCATTTACCAACATTGATTCGTAACTCTCTATGCCTCTGTCTTTCAAGTACTCACCCAGGTACTACTTAAAAATGGAGAGAATGAACACTCTCTCGCACAGTGTTCCATATTGCAGTCACCATCACTGAAAGCGTTTTCAAACGACCATTTCAAGGGTAAGCCTAAGCGTAATAGTCAAATTTTGTGAACTAATTTTTAGGGTAAAATTTAGGGGGTTGACTATTACACATTATACTACTTTCGAACAGGTTAAGAACCCACTTCGAATGAGGCATCAGGAGCTTGGATGGGTGGGGTGGGGTGGGGGGAGGATCCGGGACCAAGTGGTAAATCTGTGTTCGAGGCGTTGGGTGTTTGGATGGGTGAGCAGCTGGGGTTTCGGGAGCTTGGATGAGCGGGCAGCAGGATCCTGGGTGAGTGATGGTGGTTGGGGGGTTGGGAGCTTGGATGGATGGGCAGCCTCAGACTAGATGAGTCTCCACAATCAGGGCGCTGGGAGCTCTGGTGGATGAATGGCTTAGGGCAAAAATAGGGGATCAATCTTTACACATAATATATGGAAAATACCAGATTCTAGGGCCAAAAATAAGGGGTGGACTTTTACATGCGATTAACTATTACATGCATTTAAAAATTTAATTTTCATATCAGTATAATATTTACACTTGAAATTTGGAAAACTACACAGCTTGTGAAGGGACTGGACAATGAAAATAGCTTCAGGATTTCTATTGAGCAATACGATCATTTACTGTATTTCTCAAAGATGCACTGAGCATTGATAGAGAACGCTGGTGTTTGGCATTGGTGACTACACAATACCACCCATGATTCAGAAGCAGGTAAGAGCTGACTGTCATATACTTCACTCCAGATATTAACCACGGCTGTTTCTAATTCACATAAATGACATGCTCTTGAACGTTACAAAGTGATTAGGTTTGCTGATGAGTTTAAACCTATTGGCGCATTAGAACTAAATGAATTAAATGGACAGACTTCTACTTTGTGGGCATGTTAATCAATGAATTTAATATGGGTGAGTGAAAATAGCTACAGGTGTAAACAATATCTTGCATTAGTGTGACATCTTTCACAACCTCTTGCCAACCTTGAGCAGGGTGTGCAATGAAAGTTGCTGCAAAAGCTCATTTCTGATTTTGAACAAAATCATTTGTGGCCGATGCCAACTCACCCAATGGAATGCTAAACCATCTAACTAAGCTGGTGAAGGCAAGACAGAGGAGTTCTGACGCAAATGCTCAGAGCTCTATTTTGACTATACCTTTTTTTAATTTTTTTTTATTTTTCACACTATGAACCATATTAATCAAAATAAACAGAAACATTTCCCATTTGAATATACACAGTGTTAATTTTTTTTCCAATGGAATACATTTATTCATTTCCATGTACCACTGCTGTACTCTTAGGCTCTCTTCTGATTTCCAAGTTGACATTATACATTTTTTTGCTACAGCTAAGGCTATCATAATGAATCTTTTTTGCGCTTCATCCAGTTTGAGGCCTAATTCTTTACTTCTTATATTACTTAGAAGAAAGATCTTTGGATTTTTTGGTATGTTGCTTTTTGTGATTTTATTTAATACCTGACTTAGATCTTCCTAAAAATTTTCCACTTTCTCACATGCCCAAATTGCATGTACCTTTGTTCCTGTTTTCTTCTTACAGCGAAAACATCTATCTGATACTGTTGGGTCCCCTTTATTTAACTTTTGGGCTGTGATATATAGCTTATGTAACCAATTATATTGTGTCATGCGTAACCTCGTGTGTTTTGTATTTCTCATAGTTCCAGAGCATAGCTTTTCCCATTTTTCATTTTTTATCTTTATGTTTAGATCTTGTTCCCACTTTTGTTTGGGTTTACAGCTTATTTCATCATTTTCTTTCTCTTGCAGTTTGATGTACATGTTTGTTATAAATCTTTTAATTATCATTGTGTCTGTAATCACATATTCAAAGCTGTTTCCTTCTGGTAACCTCATTCTGCTTCCCAATTTGTCCTTCAAGTAGGTTTTCAGTTGGTGGTATGCAAACATTGTACTGTAAATTATTCCATATTTGTACTTCATTTGTTCAAAAGATAATAAATTATTTCCCAAAAAACAATTTTCTATTCTTTTGATCCTTTTTCTCTCCCATTCTCTAAAGGAAAGGTTATCGTGAAAAGGATTAGTTGATTTTGCATCAATAGTAATTTTGGTAGTTGGTAATTTGTTTTTTTCCTTTCTACGTGAATCTTCCATATCTTGAGCAGATGGTGCAGTACTGGTGAACTTCTATATTGTACCAGTTTTTCATCCCACTTATAAAGTATATGTTCTGGTACCTTCTCCCCTATTTTATCTAGCTTTAACTTGGTCCAATCTGGTTTTTCCCTTGTTTGATAAAAGTCTGATAGATATCTTAATTGTGCTGCTCTATAATAATTCTTAAAGTTTGGTAGCTGTAAGCCCCCTTGTTTGTACCATTCAGTTAATTTATTTAGCGCTATCTTCAGTTTCCACCCCCCCCCCCCCTTTCCATAAGAATTTCCTTATTATTTTCTTTAGCTCATTGAAGGATTTCTCTGTTAAGGGAATTGGTAAAGATTGAAATAGGTATTGTATCCTTGGGAAGATATTCATTTTAATGCAATTTACCCTTCCTATCAGTGTTAGTGGTAAATCTTTCCAATGTTCTAAGTCATCTTGTAATTTCTTAATTAATGGCTGATAATTTAATTTGTATAGATGGCCTAGATTATTATCTAGTTTAATACCTGTATTGGATTACTTGTGTTTGCTATTTAAATGGTGATTCTTTCTTAAACTTTGTGAAATCCACATTATTCATTGGCATCGCTTCACTTTTATTTGTGTTGATCTTGTACCCCGATATTTCTCCATATTCCTTCAATTTCTTATGTAATTCTTTTATTGATAATTCTGTTTCTGTTAAGTATACTATGGTGTAATCTGCAAATAGACTGATTTTATATTCCTTCTCTTTTTATCCCTTTTATTTTCTGTTCTTATCAATTCTGTCAAGGGTTCTATAGCTAAAGTGAACAGTGAGGGAGATAGTAGACATCCCTGCCTAGTTGACCTGCTTAATTTAAATTGGTTCGATATATATCCATTTACTGTCACCTTCGCCAATGATTATATAATGTTTTAATCCAATTAATATATTTCGGTGGTAGGTTGAACCTCTGTAGTACTTTGAATAAATAATTCCATTCTACCCTGTCAAAGGCTTTCTCTGCGTCTAAAGCAACCACCACTGTTGGCGTCTTATTTCTTTGTACTGCACGGATTAAGTTAATGAACTTACAGATATTGTCCGTTGTTCGTCTTTTCTTAATAAATCCAGTTTGATCTAGTTTTACTATATATGGTACACAGTTGGCCAATCTATTTGCTAATAGTTTTGCTATTATCTTATAATCTGAGTTAAGTAGAGATATTGGTCTATACGATGCTGGTGTTAGTGGATCTTTCCCCGTCTTTGGTATTACTGTAATTATTGCTGTTTTACATGAATATGGAAAGTTTTGTATTTCTTCTATCTGGTTCATTACTTCCAGGAGAGGAGGAATTAATAACTCTTTAAATGTTTTATAGAATTCTATTGGGAGTCCGTCCTCTCCAGGCGTTTTATTGTTCAGTCGCTTTTTTTTAATATATCCTGTATTTCCTCTATTTCAAATGGTTTTATCAATTTGTTTTGCTCCTCTTCTTGCAATTTCGGTAGTTCAATTTTAGTTAGAAACTCATCTATTTTGTCTTCTTTCCCTTCGTTCTCAGTTCGGTATAATTGCTCATAGAATTCCTTGACGTTTTCATTGATATTTGTTGGGTTATATGTAATTTGTTTGTCCTTTTTCCTTGATGCCAATACTGTTCTTTTAGCTTGTTCTGTTTTAAGCTGCCAAGCTAGTATTTTGTGCGTTTTTTTCTCCTAGCTCATAATACTTTTGCTTTATCTTCATTATGTTCTTCTCCACCTTATTACGTTTGTAGTGTTTTATTTTTTTGTTTGCCAATTCTCTTCTTTTTGTTGTATCTTCCCTTGTTGCTAGTTCTTTTTCTATACTTACTATTTCCCTTTCCAGCTGTTCTATTTCCCGATTGTAGTCCTTCTTCATCTTAGTTACATAACTTATTATCTGCCCTCTGATGAAGGCTTTCATTGCATCTCATAATATAAATTTATCTTTCACTGATTCTGTATTTATTTCAATGTACATTTTAATTTGGCACTCAATAAATTCTCTAAAATCCTGTCTTTTAAGTAGCATGGAGTATAATCTCCATCTATACATTCTTGGTGGGATGGCCCTCAGCTCTATTGCTAATAACAGGGGTGAGTGACCCAATAACAATCTAGCTTTATATTCCATTTTCCTAACTCTCCCTTAGATATGGACTGACAACAGGAACAGGTCAATCCTTGAGTATGTTTTATGTCTACTCAAATAATATGAGTATTCCTTCTCCTTTAGTTGTTGTCTCCTCCATATATCCAAAAGTTGAATTTCCTGCATTGATTTAACCATAATTTTGGCTACTTTGTTCTCTCTGCTAGTCTTTTGTCCAGTTTTATCCATCTTTGAATCCAAATTAAGGTTAAAGTCCCCTCCTATCAATATATTCCCCTGCATATCTACAATCTTCAAAAAAAATATCTTGCATAAACTTTTGATCCTCTTCATTAGGTTCATATACATTGACCAAATTCCAGAGTTCTGAATATATCTGACATTTTAACATTACGTATCTCCCTGCTGGAACATTTTGATTGGTACATTTTTATTGATTAATATAGCTACACCTCTGGCTTTTGAGTTATATGATGCTGCCGTTACGTGCCCTACCCAATCTCTCCTTAATTTCTTGTGTTCCACTTCAGTTAGATGTGTTTCCTGCACGAATGCTATATCTATTTTTTTATTTTTTTCAGTAAATTTAATAGCCTCTTCCTTTTGATTTGGTTATGTATTCCATTAATATTTATAGTCATATAGTTCAACCTGGCCATTTCATACTTTGTTTACATCTCATTTCTGCTTCCTCACCACCACCTTTCCCCTTTTCCCCATTTCCATTTTTCAGTTTTCTATTTTTGAACGCACTGTATGACAACACTTCTAAAATATAAAATATTTCAACCATTCCCATATCTAAAATTCCCTTAACCCCAAGTGACCCTTGCCGGGCAACCACAACTCCCCTCTCCATTCGGACTGCGAACCCGTTCGCAAGTGTCAACTGATTTCGCAATGACTGTTATTCTCTCCCACCCAACCCCCTCCAGAAAAGACTTTTATCTTCACATTACAACAAAGTTTCCCCTCTTTTCTTCTCTGTTTCTTTTTAATTATTTATTTATTATTATTAATTTTTTTTACCCCTTTTTTCCCCCTTCTCCCTTACTTCCCTTTTCTTCCCTCCTTTAGTTCTTACTTACACATTATTTTTACTTATATATATGTAGTTTGTCATTTTTCTTTCTTCTTGTTACATCTCTTCATCTCTCTTTCTGTCTTGCAGGCGTTCTGAAAATTCTCATGCTTTCTCTGGATCCGAGAACTTTCTGTTTTAAGCACCACTGGATATCTTAACATAGGATCGATTTTGCTGCGTTAAACTCCTTCCTCTTCTTCAGGAGCTCAAAACTTATGTCTGGGCAGAAATTTTTTTTTTGACCTTTGTATTCCATTGTTTTTTTTTATCTTCTCTCATTTTATTCATTGCCTTCTCCAATATATTTTCTCTTGTCGTGTATCTCAGGAATTTTACTAAAACAGATCTTGGTTTTTGTTGTGACTGTGGTTTCGGGGCTAATGTTCTGTGTGCTCTTTCTATTTCCATTCCTTCCTGCATTACTGGCATTCCCAGGACTTTTGTGATCCTTTCTTTTATAAATTCTTTCATATCTTTGCCTTCTTCATCTTCCTTAAGGGCCACTATAGTTTTCCATTATATCCATCTTCTGAGCTAACAACTCCTGTGTTTCTTTAACATTTTTGTCACTTTCTTCCAATTTGCTTTTTAAGTCATTCGCTTCCATTTCTACCTCTTTTACATATTCTTCCACATTTTCTAATTTTTTCCCTACATCTGTTATAATCAGCTCAATTCTACTCACTTTTTCTTCTGTACTTTTCATTTTTCTTTTAATTTCACTAAATTTTAGTGTCAGCCATTCTTTTAATGCTTTCATTTGTTCTTGAACTTTTTTTTAATCAATGTACTGTCCATTCATTTTACCTCCTATTCCTCTGTGCAGAGCTTGGTGTTCTTCTTCTTCTTCTTCTGTGTCTGCTCTTGGGTTTGTGTCTTCTATTTCTCTTCCTTGTATCTGTGTCTCTTCTGACTTTCTTGTTGAGCTGCTTGGCTCAGTTTGTTGGGTATTTTTTTTCCATGGTGTCTTGATGTTGGTCCTCTTCTTCTGGGCTGGTTATCTGCTGTGTCTCTAATTTCCTTTTTTCTTTCTCACCCTTCCCGTTCCCATTGCTTTCTCTATCTTCCAGTTGGGAACCCTGCTGTTGGGCCTCTCTCAGCTGTTCGTGCTGCGGAGTTTCGCTCCACAGCTGGTTCCCCTCCAGTCGGTGTTGTCCTTGTCGTGCACATCGCGCATGCGCAGTTGTGCACCATTGTTTGCCTCCGTTAGCCATTTTTGCAGTCCTGTGGTTATTGGGTCGCAACCCTGTGGGGTCTCCACTAACCTCGGGGAGTGGGCTCCTCTTTCCATGGCGGGTCCCTGCTTTTTCATGCAGGTAAGGCCTTCACCTTTCTCTTCTGGCGTCTTTCTTTCTTCTTCCCGTTGTTTTTGCTTTTTCTTTCTTTAGTGCCATTTTCTCCATACCTTTATTTTTTATTTGTTGTGATTTGTGTGTCTCGGGCTTTGCCTTTTCTTCACTTTTTTCCTTCTTTGCTGAAGAGGGCTGGTATTCTCCTACCAGCCACTACTCCATCACGTGACTTCTCCTTTTCCTTGTTGTGTGCAGTTGCACACCTCTGTTGGGCTCAGTGCACCATTTTTCCAGTCCCGCGGTCGGGAGGTCGTGACCCTGCGGGGGGGGTCTCCACTAACCTCGGGAGCGAGGGTCCCCGCTTCTTCGTGCAGGTAAGGCCTTCCTCTTTCTCTTCCGGCGTCTTGCCTTCTTTTTTTCCCCATTGTTTTTGGTTTTTCTTTCTTAGGTGCCATTTTCTTTCTTTTCTCCACACCTTTATCTTTTATTTGTTGTGTTTTGTGTGTCTGGGGCTTTGCTTTCCCTTCACTTTTTTTTCTTCTTTTCTGGAGAGGGCTGACATTCTCCTACCGGCCACTACTCCATCACGTGACTCCTCCCATTTTGTTTATACCTTGAGGGTTGCATCCAGTGGTGATTTCCAGGTCAACGAGGAGACAAGAATATACTGAATTGGATTTGGAGATGACCTAAGGCTGACCTCTCATTTTAGGCTTGATTGCAATAACACGTAGAAGAAAGAGTCATTTCCGTTTGGAAACATGTCTGATGATATTGATCATAATCACAAAAAATCAGTTCATATCAACCTCAAATATCATTGCAGAATATGCCTGTCTCAAGAAATACGTGGTTCATGTTAGTGTCAGGGAATGGTTGAGCTGCTATTAACATTTTTTAATAATGCATAATCAACATTGGACTTGGGCCAAATAGGGCCTTTCAGAGGAAACTGTTGGTATATTGACAAAACAATTGAGTGAGGCAAGGTTAGTTTCTGAAATGGTTAATGTGTCAGTGCAACAAAATGGCAGCGCCAGTCACCCAGGCTCAAACCTGTTGCTTGTCTGTTCTCCCTCTGACTGCGTGGGTTTCCTTTGGGATCTCTGGTTTCCTCCCACATTCGACAGATGTATGGGGTTAGTAGGTTAATTGGTCCCGTTGATGTAATCAGTTGGGGGGGGGGGCGGCGCAGGCTCAGGGACTGCAAGGGCCTGTAACCGTGCTGTTTCTCTAAATTGAATTAAAGGCATCCTCATATTCCTTCTACCATTCCTCTTTCTTCAGTGATATTTATAGTACATATCAAATATAATTTGATGTTCCATGCAAAGGAGCTGTGTGTTTGGTTGTACTCTTGCCCCATGTTCCCTCCACTGCTCTCTGACTTACCAAATGCTGAGCTTCCCAGTCAGGTGCTTACCTGAGAGAACAGCATATGACCAGAGGAATTTGAATTGATTCTGTGGAAGACGCAGCTTAATTGCTGGCTTGTAGATTTCCTACTGCCAGTAGTGTTTGGGTGTTTCTCAGTTGGGGTTTTGTATAATTTAGCAAAGTTCATTTCTGCATGAACTGAGCACTGGCTTACAAGGACATATGATTGTATATGTGGGTGGTCCCTGTGAAGCAGCTTTAAGGACCAAGAAGGCAGAGAGCAGCTGGGCAGAAGGCTGGAAAAAGGATGAAGGGAGTGAGGAGGAGTCTAAATCTAGCACGGTTACTCAAGGATCCCAATACATGACCCCACTCCAGGAGCTCTATTACCTCCGGCACTATGCAGAAACCACTCAAAGGAAACTGACAAAGTCCTGACCACAGGCCACGAGGCAACTGAGGCATGGTACTTTGGCTACTAAGATCGTGTGGCCCTTCACAATTATACTGCAGGCAACTTGCTGACTGCAGATGTTGCACCAGTTTGGTATGAGCCAGCACATTCTGGCTGTGTGACGTTCACAGGGTTTGTGGTGGAAGGAAAGGGTACCAGGTGCCTCTCATTAAGAGGTGCCTCAAAATTTTTCTCTGGCATAAGCCTGAGGTCCTATGATTCTGCACAAGTCCTGGAAGCCTCTGTCAAAAGTGGTTCACCCAAATCCAAGATGTCATCTATCTGAACAATCGTGGACCTCGAAATAGATGTGTTTTAAGTGACAACCTTTGGGCAGTATTGGCAATGTCACCGTTTACTCTTCATTCTTAATTGACTTAACACTAGGGAGGCACTAAATACTCTCTTGGTGGGTCTGGAGTCACAAAGTTTTTTGAAGAGTTGATGAGGGTAGGTCAGAGGAAGCTATTTTCATAGACTTTAGTTCGGCATTTGGCAAGGTCCTGCACAGTAGGCTGATCCAGAAGATAAAGGTGCATGCGAGTCATGGAGAACTGATCATTTGAATTTGCTATTGGCTGATCCATAGAAAGTGGGAGTTAATGATGGAGGGTTGTTACTCTAGCTGAAGAACTGTGACCAGTGATGTTCTGCATGGATCAGTGTTGGGTCTTGTTGCTTGTGATAAGTGCCCAACATAATATTTGGGACAGACATACTTTTTCTTTTACCTGTCCCTGTGCTCCACAGTTTTAAATTTGTAATCATATAATTTACATGTAATTAAAGTGTACATCTCAGATTTTAATCAAGGCTATTTGTATGCATTTTGGTTTGACTACATTTAGCAATTACAACACTTTTTATACAGAGTTCTCCCATATCAGGGTACCATATTATTTGGAGCGTTTGGCTTCACACACAGTTGTGATTAGTCACGAACATTTATTTGCTTCATTGGTGCAGGTATAAGATAGCTTGGCATTCTTCTAAGCTTTTGATCATCTTTTGAGTCTGTAGTTGCCATTTTCAACATGAGAAACAGAGTTAGAACCATTGAGCCATATAACATTACAACAGAGAGACAGGCTTTTTCGGCCACTCTATTCTGTGCTGAACCTTTTTTTTTGCCAAGTCCCTCTGACCTGCACCCAGACCATAGCCCTCCATACCTCTCCCGTCCATGTACTTGTCCAAATTCCTGTTAAATGTTAAAATTAAGCCACAGTCACCACTTCAGCTGGAAGTTCATTCCACAACCCCTCAAGTTCCCCCTTAATTTTTCCCCTTTCACTCTTAACCCTGCAAACCCTTTACTCTCAATATTTCACCTTTGAAGGTCCTCCACTTACCTCACACATCGTTGCCAGAAAACAACTTATCCCAAACCACACATTCTAGATCCTTTCTCATTTCCTCAAAATTGGCCTTTCTCCAATTTAGAATCTCTATCTGAAGCCCAGATCTATCCTTCTCCATAATTAACTTGAAACTACTGATATTATGTGTTCCCCTACACATACTTCTGTCACCGGTCCTGTTTCATTCCCTGATAGGATATCCAGTATTGCACTCTCTCTAGTTGGTACCTCTATATATTAATTTAGAAAACTTTTCTGAACACATTCGGCAAACTCCAAGCCATCCAGCCCTTTTAAAGTCCCAGTCAAAATCTGCTACTATCACAACCTTATATTTATTGCAGCTATCTGTTATCTCTCTACAGATTTGCTCCTCCATTTCTCACTGACTGTAGGGGCAGTCTACAATACAACCCCGTGTGGTCGTACCTTTCCTGTTCCTAAGCTCTACCCATATAGCCTCAGTAGGCAAGTCCTCTGGTCTGTCCTGCCTGAGCACAGCTGTGCTATTTTCCCTGACAAGCAATCCCATTACCCCCCCCACCCCCCACTTCCCCCCCCCCCCCATTATATCACGTCTAAAGCAACGGAAGCCCAGAGCCCAGAACATTGAGCTGCCAGTGCTGCTCCTCTTGGAACCAAGTTTCACTAATGGCCACAATGTCATAATTCCACATGCTCAAAACTTGTCTGCCTTTCCTACAATACTCTTCTCATTGAAAGTTGTGCCAATGAAAGTCAAAGAAGCCATTATGAGGCTGAAAAAAAAGAGTAAAACAGTAAGATACATCACCCAAAGCTTAGGATTACCAAAGTCAACTCTTTGGACCATCCTTAAGAGGAAAGAGCATACTGGTGAGCTCAGGGACTGGTAGGCCAAGGAAGATCTCACTCCTGATGCAGAAAAATTAATATCATAATGAAGAAAAATCCTCAAACATGGTAGAACAGATTAGAAAGACTCTTCAGGGGGCAGTTTGGATGTGTCGATGACTGCTGTCCACAGAAAACTTCAATGAACAGAAACACAGAGGCTACACTGCAAGATGCAAACCACTAGTTCACCACAGAAACAGGATGGCCAGATTACAGTTTGCCAAGAAGTATTTTAAAGAGCCTACAGAATGCTGGAAAAAAAGTCTTGTGGCAGATGAGACCAAGATTAACCTGTTTCAGCGTGATGGCAAAAGCAAAGTGTGGGGGCGTAAAGGAATTGCCCAAGATTCAAAGCATACTACCTCATCTGTGAAACATAGTGGTAGGGGTGTTATGGCCATGGCATGTATGGCTGTTACAGGCACTGGCACACTTATCTTCATTGATGATGTAACTACTGATGGCATTAGGAAAATGAATTCTGAGGTGTATAGAAACATTTTTGTTGGTGACTAGCATCAACCACACGAGACAGAGTGCAAGTAAAATGCTAGTTTTTATATACAGCTCGGCCTTGCCTCTGTGCAAGCCTAGGCCAGAATGAAGGAGAATAAGCAACAACCAGTTTATATAGACAAGGTCACCAGGTGAAGGACCCTGGTGACCTAGTGGTGTAATAACATACCAACACATTCACCCCCCTTAAAATATTTTTGGCCTTCCACCCCCCCCCCCCAACCCCTTTTCCATGTGTTCATAAGTCCAGTATCTGATGAGGTTTCCTTTTCCTCCTGGATCTTCGGGGTACTGGGGCGGGGGGGGGGGGTGGTGGAGGGTATTGAGGGCCGAGGTTCCTGACATTGGATGGGAGTATGCAAAGGGGGTGTAGGGCTTTCCATCCGAGTACTGGTTGTTGGGGGTGTGTTGTTCGGTGGGGCCCCATGGGGTGGCGTGACAATCCTCCATCCTGGTGTCTGTCATTCTTTGTTCTGGTCCATTGGGGTCCGCGACTCTCCCGCGTCATCCATGGTTCCTTCCTGCTGATCCGTAAGGGTCTGTGGCTCTCCTGTGTCGTCCATACGTCTGGCCAGTATGAGGTTCCTAGTGGCCACCGAGTCTTCCCGTCCGTCCCTGAATGCAATGTATGCTTAGTGGGGGTTCGCGTGCCTCACTTTCACTGGCTCCACCAGAGGGTCCGTTTTGTGTGGCCTGAAGTGTTTCCAGAGGATCGCCAGTCCCAGTGTCATCAACCATCTAGGCAGCACTGTGCCTGTCGCGGCTTTTCTTGAGAAAGAAGACATATGGCCATGAGATGTCGTGTTAGTGACGATACATTTTCCCTTTCTACCTGCCCATTACCTCTGGAGTTATAGCTTGTGGTGCGACTGGTGGCGATGCCACTATCTCTCGGGTACTGCTGGATCTCAGCACTCATAAAGACGGCACCCTTATCTGTGTGTATGTAGCTGGGGTATCCACACATGCTGAAAATGAATTTCAGGCACTTTATTACCGTGGCTGCAGATACATCAGGACACGGAATAGCAAAAGGGAAGCGTGAGTTATCATCTATGGCATTAAAGAAATAGACGCTCCTGTCGTAGGAAAGGAGTGAGCCTTTAAAGTCGAGGCTGAGGCGCTCAAAAGGTCTTGTAGCTTTTATCAGTGTGGCTTTATCTGGTCAGTGAAACTGCGGTTTGCACTCCACACAAATGGGACAGCTCCTGCTTACTATTCGTACCTCCGCTACTGAGAATGGGAGATTTTGGGTTTTTATGAAGTGGAACAGTCTAGCGACTCCCAGGTGGCCCAGCTAATTGTGCAAGCTCTGCAGCTGGGACATGTGGTTGAGGGCTGCACAGGTGCCCCTGGACTGTGCATCTTGGCACTCGTTGAGCCTCCCTGGATGGTATAGAATGACATAACTATACATAGACAATTCTATCCTCCAGCGCAGGATTTTATCATTTTTTATCTTCCCCCTGTTCTGGTTATCGAACATAAAAGCCACAGATTGTTGGTCCGTGACAAAGGTAAAGCGTTTACATGCCGGATAATGTCTCCAGTGCCTTACTGCTTCTACCATGGCTTGAGCCTCCTTTTCCACTGCTGAGTGTCTTACCTTGGACCCCTGTAGGGTCTGCGAGAAAAAGGCTACTGGTCGCTCCTCCTGGTTCAGAGTGGCAGCCAACACTACATCTGAGGCATCAGTCTCTATCTGAAAAGGGATCGTCTCATCTACGATCGCAGGGTTGTTTTTGCAATCAGATCCCTAATGTCCGTGAAGGCTTTGATAGCTGCTGGGCTGAGAGGAAAAAATTGAGGCTTTTATGAGTGGGCGGGCCCTGTTGGCATAATTGGGACCCACTATGCATAACATGCGAAAAGTCCCAAACATCTCTTTCAGGTTTTCTGTGAGTGTGGGACCGGGAGGTCTAGAAGGGAGCACATGCAGGCAGGGTTCAGGCTGATGTCCCCACTCTGCACCACATAACCCAGGATGGCCAGTTTCCTCGTGCTAAGGACACATTTATCCCTATTATACGTTAGATTGTGGTCCTCTGCTGCCTGAACAAAACGTTGGAGGTTAGTGTTATGGTCAGCTTGAGAGTGGCCGCAAATCATAACATTGTCCATGTATGGGAACACCGCCTGGAGTTGGTACTCGTCTACTATGTGGTCCATCTCCCGCTGGAACAGGGATATCCCATTGGTGATGCCAAAGGAGAGGTGGAGGAACTGATACAGCCTGCTGTCTGCCTCGAACACTGTGTATATCCCGTCGCTCTCTCTCATGGGCAACTGGTGGTACGCTGCCTTGAGGTCTATGGTAGAGAACACTTTATACTGAGCAATGCTGTTTACCATGTCCGCAAAACGTAGCAGTGGGTAGGCATCCAGCTGTGTAAATTTGTTGATCGTCTGACTGTAATCCACCACCATGCGCCACTTCTCCCCTGACTTCACTACAAAGACCTGTGCTCTCCAGGGGCTGGTGCACTTCTCTATAACGCCCTCCTGCAGGAGTCTGCGGGCTTCTGGTCTAATGAACTCTCTGTCCCTTGGGCTGTACCTCCTGCTCTTGGTGGCCACTGGGGTGCAGTTGGGAGTGAGGTGAGTGAATAGTTGGTGGGGGGCGGGGGGGGTTTCTATATTCAGGGCCATCAGGCTACATGTTGCCTGTTCTTAAGGGGCCCATTGTGTACTATCGTGATGCTTTTCAATTGGCCCTGGAAGTCCAGCCCCAGTGGGACGGGGGCACAGAGGCATGGGAGAACTAGCAGCTTAAACTCTTAATGCTTTGTGCCCTGTATTTCCAGTGTGACCCTGCAGAAATATTTTAATTTAGCTACGTGTCTGTTAGACGCTAATAAAATCTGGTGGTCACTCGGGTACGTGTTTAGAGCAAGGCGTTCTACCAGTCCATGGTCTATGAAACTTTCTGTACTCCCGCTATCCATCAAGCAATTTACCGTCGACCCGTTAACTTTAATCCAACAGTAGCATCCGATAAATTGTGTGGACTCGCCTGATTCAAACGCAGAGAGGCCAGCATGTCCTCCATTCTGGTAGTACTCGGCATCCTGGTCATAGTAGCACTCTGTATCGTATTTATCCCCCGATAGCGATGTCCTCTGTCCCGCACTCTTTGCCCAAGATGGCCTACACCAATACAGTGATCCCAACCATACTAATAAAGTAACAAGAGTTTTTCAAAGCAAAAAAACTGGAAAGTTTGTGATTGGCCAAGTCAATCACCTGATCTCTGGAGTTGTAGATAGTGTAGAGGGCTATCAAAGAATGCAACAGGATATAGAGGGGTTATAAATATGGCCAGAGAAATGGCAGATGGAGTTTAATCTGAGCACATGGGAGATGCTGCATTTTGGGAGGCCAAATGTAAGGGGAAAGTCTGCAGTAAATGGCAGGCTTCTCAACAGCATTTGGTCTCAAAAATATAGTTTTAACTTTTATGCATAGTTAATAAAGAGACTATCCAACATTAATCTATACCCAGAATGACGTCATGAAGCAAACATTGAAAGGGAGAAAATAAGAGTTGAAGAGGTCTATTCAGGTCTTTGAGCCTGCCCTACTATTCAATGGAGTCATCGCTGATCACGCAGCTTCAGGGCCTCAACAACTTTCTGCATTAGGGAGTTTCACCAGTTTGCAACTCTACGAGTGAAGGAGTTTCTCTTCATCTCACTGCTAAATGGCTTATCACTTATTCTTGGATTGTTACCCCTTGTTTTGGATTCCCCAACATTGGGGAAATTCTCCTGCATCTAACCTATCTAATCCTGTCAGAATTGTATATATCTCAATGAGATTCCTCTCATTCTTCTAAATTCAAATGAGTATAATCTCAGATGATCCAATTTTTCTCTATATGTCCGCCCTGCCATCCCACAAATCAGTCGAGTGAATCTTTGCTGCACTCCCTTAATAGCAAGAAGGTTCTTCTTCATATCAGGAAAGCAAAACTGCACACTCTACTCAAGGTGTGGCCTTACTAAGGACCTACACAACTGCAGAATACCTCCCTGCTTCTCTATTCAAAGCTTCTTACAGTAAACAATTCAAGATTCAATTTGTTGTCTTTTTAATAAAACAGTGTCATATTACATGAAATTGCTTTTGCCTGCTGTAAGGCAGACAGATTCGCTATCGGCAGAAATTGCCTGATGCGCCTCTTACAGTCAGAGAAAGTGAAGCAAAAGTGATTCTCCCCAGAATCAATGAGTATCTGTAGATTGGGCTCCAGCAATTTGCAGTTTCCACATCCACACAGAGTCCAGTCCAAACCATTGGCAACCTGAGCTCCAGATCCGAACCTCTGACAGGAACCCTTCGGTCCTTTTGGCACCCCCCTCGCATCCGAGTTCTGATACCTGGTAACCCTTCAGCCAGTTTCGAGTCAGTCTACAGCAGTTCGCAGCCACCATGAGTCTCCTGACAGCAGTCTCCAGCAGCCCACAGCCTCTGTGGGTTCCTCACCTCCTTGAGTCACCGGCAGCCCACCCCCATGCTTGGGTGTTTGAGCCTCAGACCCTTACTAGTCCCCCACAACGGTCACCATCCACGTTCATCATCTCCATTTTTCTCCTTCTCAGACGGGGTGGGGTGGGGGGATAGTCTCCCCATTTCTTGTGCCCTGCTCCAGTCCTCCACTCCGCTGGAGTCTGCAAACCCTCATGGCTGCTGATCATAGGCACCGCAGTGTCAGGATTTTAAATAAAAGTACTGTCGGCTCCTTTAATGGGCTGTTCAAAGCCTGAGCGGAGCTGACGACAGTTGACTGGGTGGTTGGACCCCACAGGAGTGCTGTATCTCTGCTCCTTGCTCCCTGCAGGTCCATACCAGTGGCAGCGCTGCCATTACAGCAGTTCCAGATTACCATGTCGATTTATTTCCTCACTACAAGCTGTACCTGCAGTCCAACCTTCAATGCAGCATTGTATCTCGAGCGAGAAATTCATTTTTGGTTGTTGATGAGGCCAGAATGGATGCTTTTAAGGGAAAGAGCCGGTGGGGGGGGGGGGGGAGAGGAGAGAGAGAGAGAGTGAGAATAGGTGGCATTTGGCTGATGTGGAACAGGATCCCAATCCTGTTTGTGTAATTGATTCTCTAGTTGCCTGTATTCAGGTCTTTGTTAGTTACCTTTTGAGTGGTTGCTGCATTGTGTTCAAAGATCTTGCGCAAAAACTTGTGCAAGACAGGCATACTTTAAAAATAGACACACACAGGTGGCAAGCTGTCGGCGACTTGTGGGCGAGGATTCCACACAGGCTGCAAGATGCTGGAGACTGCCTCATGAGAACCAGGTATCGGAACTGGGATTCTGGAGAGCCTTGAGGTTAAGAAGGGCTCCAGGTGTTAAAGGTTTCTTCATTGTGCCAGATGTTTGGATCTTGGCTGGGGTTGGCCGATGGTTTGAACTTAAACGGGAGCTCTGGAGGCAAATTCGTGGCACTCACAGGCCACAAAAGGCAATTTTGCAATATATTACATTTCTATTTTATTACTTGAGAAAATTAGATCTTTGTTGGCTGTAAACCATTCTATTAAAAGTGAAATAGAGTGAGACAATATTGTTAGCTGTGTGATTAATCCTGGTGATTGGGTATCCATCAGGAGCACTGCAATGCTGAAATGATGTATTTGAAATTCAGTTGAATTTTAGCATCAACTTTATTTCTCCTGAACTGTGTGAATTTAGGATAAATGAATTATCTCTGCTTAATAAATTTTACCAGATAGATGGCTAGGAAATTGAAGCTGTAATTTAAAAAAAAACTTGAAGTTGTAATCTTTGATGTGAAGTTCTCAATTTGTTCATCACTTATGATGAAGCTCAATTTTACTCTCACACAAGAGGACAAGAAAATGTAAGCCCACCCTGGCATTTAATATGATAATGACTGATCTGACTTGATCTTCGACTCCTTCTCTGTATCAGATCCCCACGACCCTCAATTCTTCTGAAAGGTTCTAAAATCAATCCACCTCCATTTTAACTGTTACTGATCTGACCTCCACAATTCTCTGAAGATTCACTAGCCTGACTGAAGATTTCTGAAATAAACCAGTAATTTGTCTTCTATGAAACCAGAAGGTGCAGAAAAATGAGAAATATTGTTACTATGGCAAGAAGTCAGGGTCGCTGAAAATATAGCTGATGCACAGAGCTGTGACAGAACAGTAACAGCTTTATTCTGCCTCGAAATATGGACTGCCAGACCTGAAATTGCCTGATGTTGCAAATAAGACAAAAAAAATTCCATTCCAAAACATTTGACCCCCTCAGCCTTCATTTACAATTACACAAAAAGTGATCAGAAAAATAAAGTTGAAGATGGTCATGCTGATCAAAATATCATGCACATTTTTAAAGAAAATTATTCAATGTAAAACAACTGGTCAAACTAGTTGACATTGCAGTTGAGTTGTAAACAATGTCATAAAATGCTGGAGCAACTCAAACCTGGCCCCAGGATTAGTGCCATCATTTATTTCCTTTTTTTCCTCCAATTTTTGAAAACTCAGGATTTGCAGAAAGCATCTTAAATGCAATTACAAATGTCCTTTTTTTTAGACAACGGTGACAATCTCCAGCTGTCGGAGCCACTTGAAGTGTTCACGTAACTCAACAAAACCCTGTTGTTGCATTATCTTTCTTTCTTTCTTTGGCTTGGCTTCGCGGACGAAGATTTATGGAGGGGTAATGTCCATGTCAGCTACAGGTTCGTTTGTGGCTGACAAGTCCGATGCAGGACAGGCAGACACGGTTGCAGTGGTTGCAAGGAAAAATTGCTTGGTTGGGGTTGGGTGTTGGGTTTTTCCTCCTTTGTTTTTTGACAGTGAGGTGGGCTCTGCGGTCTTCTTCAAAGGAGGTTGCTGCCCGCCGAACTGTGAGGCGCCAAGATGCACGGTTGGAGGCGATATCAGCCCACTGGCAATGGTCAATGTGGCAGGCACCAAGAGATTTCTTTAGGCAGTCCTTGTACCTCTTCTTTGGTGCACCTCTGTCTCGGTGGCCAGTGGAGAGCTCGCCATATAGCACGATCTTGGGAAGGCGATGGGTAGTGTGGGTATGACAACGGCTCTGTATATGCTAATCTTTGTGAGGTTTTTCAGTTGGTTGTTTTTCCAGACTCTTTTGTGTCAAGGTATTTGCCTTGGCGAGTCTGTTGTCTATCTCGTTGTCGATCCTTGTATTCGATGAAATGGTGCAGCTGAGATAGGTAAACTGGTTGACCGTTTTGAGTTTTGTGTGCCCGATGGAGATGTGGGGGCCTGGTAGTCATGGTGGGGAGCTGGCTGACGGAGGACCTCAGTTTTCTTCAGGTTTCCGCAAAACAGGACGTCAAGCGCTGAAGAGCTGGCTCTGAATGGGCAACTAAAGCGGCATTGTCTGCAAAGAGTAGTTCACAGACAAGTTGCTCTTGTGTCTTGGTGTGAGCTTGCAGGCGCCTCAGATTGAAGAGACTGCCATCCGTGCGGTACCAGATGTAAACAGCATCTTCATTGTCGAGGTCTTTCATGGCTTGTTTCAGCATCATGCTAAACGGGGAGCTCTCAAAATCTAGATTTTTGGTAAACAAATTTTGTGTCGCTTTCTTTTTTGACACATGGATCTGTTCTGGATGAGAAAGCAAAATGGGGTATAGAATTTGGACCTTCCCTTTAGTTGCATCATTCAACATTTCTTGTTTTGTTGTTTATTAATGGAACGCAAAACATTAACTTTTAACATTTAAAGGATCAGGAACTATTCCTGCTGTTATTTATTGTGAACTTCTGATGTTTTCAGGGCTAGAATTGCATGTTTGTAATTAATCTTGTTTTCTCTCAGCATCTTTCATTCCATATTTTTATTTCAGGTGCACTATATCTTCAGTATGGAGATGAAATCGCACAATTTGCAATGCCAAACGAAATCACATCAATGGATACAGTTCATGCACTTTTTGTACGTGCCTTCCCTAAGCAACTCACAATGAAGATGCTGGAATCTCAAAATGTAGCTGTGTATATCAAGGATGAGGCTAGGAATGGATTCTACGAGCTAACTGACTTGAGGTAAGTAAATGTGGCTGCATTCATATTGTTAACTTGTACTCAGTTGGATATGGGATAACTTTGTTTTACAGTCCTGAGATTCAAATGTATTTAAATTCCATGTTCGAAGTTAAGGTTTGCTTTTGTAAATACATTTTTGTCAATAAACTTAAATCTACTTAACACAAGATATTTTCTTTTGCAGTAATACAGGTGAATGAGCAAAATTAAAGTTCATCTTTGTTTCCGCTGAACATGTCTGTGAATGTACAGATTCTATTGCCAATGTGTATATGTACAGATGGTAGTGTAGGATGACTGTGATTGGCTGAGAGTGTAGCCACGCCTACTGGCAGGTCTTAAAGGATTGCTCCTAGCCAGACCAGGTCATTCTGGACTGGTCGACCTACATGTGATATGCTCCAGTCTTTTAGTTAATAAAAACCTAGATTTGGATCTACAAGTCTTTGGTTCTTTCGATGCGGTCTACAATGTCTTTCTGTGAAAAGATTTTCTTCTGTGATAAGCTGTGGCTTTGGTTGTCTCAAGTAATACACTACAAATGTAACCACGTGAGGTTGGCAAGATCTGATTGGGATTGAGTTGTATGATATCTTGTGGTTTGCATCAGACTTAGAAATTATTTCACCAAGGGCCAGATTGTGTCTGATCCACAGACCAGTAGGTAACAGACTGTAATAGGCTGTTTCCCTTAGTTGAACCAGTTGAAGTTCCTCAGAGATTGGAGATCCCCATGGCCCAAGTGCCACTGGCTGGCATGTGGAGTCCCTTGATGATCCCTCTTCATTCCACTGGCAGCTCAATCACCCAGCCTGTGCATCCAGAGGTTTGGATGTGGAGCCCGGGCTGCTGATGGTTTGGACTGGACTCTGTGTAGCTGCGGGGGCTGCAGCAGCACTTGGAGGCAAATCCACTGACAGTTGGGGAGTCTGAAGGGACTTCTCTTTCTCTGACAGCAATTTCTGCCAATGGCGAATCGGTGTGCCTTGCGGCAGACTAATTCAAATTCTGTGTAATATGTACTGACTTTATTACATGACAAAAATGAAATTTTAAATCTTCTCGCCTTTTCATAATCCAGGCTTTGCTGAGAGTTTCTTATGAGCTGGAATATGTGGGTGGTGAGGCACCTCGGAAAAAGTGAAAAACCTGAAAACAACAATATCACTTGTTCTGTTTAGGATTTGTTGGGGAGTTGGGGGAGGGAGGCTCTTGGAGGTGGGGGGGGGGGGTGGGCAGAGAAATTCCACAGAGGGAAGGGTTATGGTAGTCTGGGATGGGGGATTGTCCAGCAGGTTGTTAAGGAAAGAATAAAGTTCTTAACTTTAGCTGCTAGGTAATTCAGCTGAGACTTGGTACCTGGGGTTTCCCTGTCAATCATCTGGGAGAACTACACATTGCAGGCCATCAACATGGAGGCCAATCACGGGAATTTCCCCCAAAAGCTGAAGATCAAGGGGCAGCTCAAAATCTGCAGGTCCTGGGCCACTAAATGTGAGGTCAGCAGTGCTGGCAGTGAGTGGATTCTACACCCATTACAGCTGTAATACACAAAAGTAATTGAAGTAATAACACAGCTCATCAGTTCAAACATAACCAACATTTTTGGCTTGAGCCTTTTATCAAGGTTTGAAGCTGCATAATGTGTAAGCATGGATATTGTCTGATTGGATGGACCAGGTCAGGGACAAGGGAGGTTTCGTGAGTAATTTCTTTTTCAATTCTCTGCATTTGTATTTGTAGCATCGCCTCAAATTGAGGGTTGTCTGCATGGCATCGGTTTGACACATTCAGATTTGAATTTGTTCGTGCTCAGCACTATTTGAACATCTGAAATAAACCTCAAAATATTGGAAAATCTGTGGAGAGAGAAACTGAGTTAATGTGAATAACCTTTGATCAGAGCGGGATATGTGTAGAAAATGATATATTTTACTAGTAGAGGGTAGGGGAGAGGTGGGGAGAACAGAAGGTGCATTGATACATTGGTGTTGGCTGAGAGAATTTGGTGAATGCACGTTAATAGCATCCAATAAGTTGAGAAAAGTATGAAAGCAGGATAATGATAAAAATGCCGTGCATTTATGTGCTTGTCATCATTCTTCATTAAGCAGTGACATAAATTGTGTCTTTTTAAAGCTGACTATTTATAGTTCTGGGCAAATGGAGCATTTTCAATGCAGAAACTTTACTGTTTTCCTTATATGAATGTTGCTTCAGTCCTGGACAATAAATCTTTCCAGTTGATTAGAAATGAATATCTGCCAATTCCTACGTATCTCCATGTTCAATTACATAAATCACCCTGTCTTTGGTAGAGTGAATCTGAGATGTGTTGCTGGATCGTGAGCAATGGTTTGCTTTCTTTGTTCCATCCCCAGTCTACCATGCTTTACTGTTTGCAATGGAACACCGACTATCTTGAAGATTCCAGCACACTTCTCCATTAGCTGAAGGTGCAACTTGGCAGAGGTTTCCTGGATGACCTTCAGAATGTTCGTGGCCACATTCTTACCTCATGAAACACTATATTCCCATAATCTGGTTGTGATGGTTATTACTAGCTCCCCAAGCCTTTCCCTTCATGGCCAAAGCTTGCCATTTCTTTTTCCAAATTACTTTATGGCATTTTTTATTCCCTCATCCAGCCCAAAGATAACTGTCATCTGTCAAAGATGATCTGTGACTCGAATCAAAGCTTTGCTCAAACACAATAGACAATAGACAATAGGAGCTGGAGTAGGCCCTTCGGCCCGTCGAGCCAGCACCGCCATTTTACAGATCATGGCTGATCACTACCATCAGTACCCCTTTCCAGCCTTATCCCCATAACCCTTAACTCCTTTGCCCACTAGAGTCTTATCTAACTCTCTTTTGAACATAATCAGCGAATCTGCCTCTACCATCCTCTGTGGCAGAGCATTCCACAGATTCACACTTCTCTGGGTAAAAAAATGTTTTCTCATCTCCGTCCTAAAGGGCCTACCCTGTATTCTTAAACTATGCCCTCTAGTCCTCGTCTCCCCCATCATTGGGAACAAGTAATCCGACTTCACCCTGTCTATCCCCCTGATAATTTTGTATACCTCAATCATGTCCCCCCTCATCTAGCCTTTCACCATATGTCAACCCCGCCATCCCTGGAACTAACCTTGTAAATCTGCGCTGCACACCCTCTATAGCTAGTATGTCCTTCCTCAAAATTGGAGACCAGAACGAACTGGATGCAATACTCCAGGTTGGGTCTCACCAGGGCCCTGTACAACTGCAGAAGGGCGTCTCTGTTCCTATACTCCAATCCCCTCTTTATGAAAGCCAACATGCCACTGTGATTTCTTCACAAACACCTTCATTTACTAAGCCCTGAGTTCTATCTTTCCAACTGCTCTTTATTCACCAGTCCACACAAGATTTTAGGGATACCTTTTCAATAAGGAAAGTAGAATGCAAATTTCTCTTTGGCTTGGCTTCGCAGACGAAGATTTATGGAGGGGGTAAAAAGTCCACGTCAGCTGCAGGCTCGTTTGTGGCTGACAAGTCCGATGAGGGACAGGCAGACACGGTTGCAGTGGTTGCAGGGGAAAATTGGTTGGTTGGGGTTGGGTGTTGGGTTTTTCCTCCTTTGCCTTTTGTCAGTGAGGTGGGCTCTGCGGTCTTCTTCAAAGGAGGTTGCTGCCCACAAAACTGTGAGGCGCCAAGATGCACGGTTTGAGGCGTTATCAGCCCACTGGCGGTGGTCAATGTGGCAGTGTCACGGTGGCCAGTGGAGAGCTCGCCATATAACACGATCTTGGGAAGGCGATGGTCCTCCATTCTGGAGACGTGACCCATCCAGCGCAGCTGGATCTTCAACAGCGTGGACTCGATGCTGTCGACCTCTGCCATCTCGAGTACTTCGACGTTAGGGATGAAAGCGCTTCAATGGATGTTGAGGATGGAGCGGAGACAACGCTGGTGGAAGCGTTCTAGGAGCCGTAGGTGGTGCCGGTAGAGGACCCATGATTCGGAGCCGAACAGGAGTGTGGGTATGACAACGGCTCTGTATACGCTTATCTTTGTGAGGTTTTTCAGTTGGTTGTTTTTCCAGACTCTTTTGTGTAGAATGCAAATAGATGCTTAAGAAATGCCTTATGTTTTTTGGCCTTTGCTGCTTGTTCCACAATAGGCTTGGTTAAGACCAGAGCCCTGTGCAAATGGGCCTTTCTGTTGCTGAGATCACGTGCACCATGGTTAACTCCACAATAAAGGCTCGTGCAAACTACTGGAAATCAGAAACTCAAGATCCACCCCAGAGTTACATACTTTGCACTCTCAGCCTTTTTGTATTCATCTGATTCAATAGTTTATTTTAAGTAGAAACCTTTTCAAACATCACTTCCAGATGGCCCTGGAATCTGGGCAAACAATGTGAATTCCATCTGTGGCCGTGCAGCACAGCCTGTTTCAGACCAGTTCTGATTATGGTTTGTATTTTAAATAAAAGGCATTCTTACTGATGTTGCTGTTCCTTTTAGAGTAGATTACAAATATTTCTTCTTCTGCAGAAAATTATTTTGTGATTATTTACTCATTTTTTTGACAAAGGTGGCTGGTGGCAAAAGGAAGCAGGTCTCATGGGCCTTTTGGAGGGACATCCCAGATGTGAAAATTGTTGGCAGCTTTTTCTGTCAGTCTCTTGCTTTAATACAAATGTATCCATTCCTTTGCAGACCCACCAACCTCAGTTATATCCAAGTGATTCGTCAATGATGTACTGGTTAGTTAAGTCAGCGCTGCCACCTATTGCCTCCTGAAATGTACCAAGAAGCAATTCTATATGACTGCAAGGATTTAAATTTTTAGGCTTCCTGATTGTTCTCTTTTAAATATGCCAAATGAGCTCCAGAATGACAGAGGCCAAGAGTGCTCCACTTGCAGTCCTTTTTTATGCACTTACCTCAGATGGATGGATAGTAAAGATGAAGACATCAGAGACTGCAGAATTTGGAGCAAAAATCCAAATTGCTGGAACAACTCTGAGGGCCAGGCAGCATCTGTCAAGGCAAAGGGATGGTCGATGCCAGATCTCCATCCAAAACGTCAACCATCCCTTTGCCTCCACAGATGCTGCTTGATCTTCTGAGTTCCTCCACCTGGTTCCGTACATTTTGACAACAGGGAGAATAAAAGGAGAACATTCAATTTATGATTTAGACTAATGTTATCCAAGTTCTCCATTTGAAATGTATTGTCGAGAGAGTTTGAGTTGTAGATTAAAATGAACTTTGACACATTGGCACAAGAGTAGTGTTTTGTTTATCGTTCTCCTGAGTTCATTTGCTTCAGGTCTGTGAACAGGAAAAGAAAAACAGCTTCTGAGCTTCAGAGAAATAGGCCAGGACTGACAATTGTTAATAATGGTAGTAGAGGAAGTCCAAAATATCAGCGGCAAAACTCTCCCACCACCGACAAAAATCTACATGGAATGCTGCCATGGGAGAGCACCAGCAATCATCAAGGATCCACATCACCCAGGACATGCTCTCTTCTGGCTGCTGTCTAAAGAAAAGAGGTATAGGTGTGCAAGACTCGTACCACCGGGCTCAGGAACAGTTGCTACCCCTCCACCAACAACAAACTCAATCTAAAACTCATTTAAAGACTCTTACTTTGCCCATTAATTATTACTGAATATTTTTCTCTCTATTGGACAGTCTGTTTACATTTCTCTCTTTTGTATACAGATATCGCAGCTACTTCAGTAGAGCTACTAAAGCAACACACACACACACACACACACACACACACACACACACACACACACACACACACACACACACACACACACACACACACACACACACACACACACACACACCTGATTTATGACTTTACAAGCTTCTTTTATATATCGCATTTCCCAGGCTCCACGGGACAAGGTGGGATGTCACTACAAGTTTGCTGCCGATCCATGGGACTGGCAGGTTTAAATTAAGCCTGACCTTCTCCAGCAAACAACAGGAGTTCGTCTTTTGGTCAATCTGTTGTTTTAGGTAAACAATAACCTCTCAATTATCTTTCTGTGAAGAGGTATTAGGAGCAGCCCTGTCTCTTGCTGTGGCTTTTAAAGACAGTAGTTCATTCATTCACTTCAATTAACAGCCACTTGTGAAAACTCCATATCATTCTTTATAGCTTCTGTAAAGTCACTGTGAATATGAAATCTCCAGTATTTCAAATAACATCTTTTTAAAAATGAGTATGTATGTAACCTACTCTAATTTTACTAATTCATCTCCCAAAATAATTTCCCAAATATTCCATCACAGGGGCTACTTACAATAGACAATTTATCATTGTGTCTTCAGAAGGGGGAGGAAACTGGAGTATCCAGGGAAAACCAGCAGTTACAGGAAGAATGTACAATGGTGAAGAAGGCAAGAAAATGGCAGCGTTGCCAGAGCTGCTGTAACGGCAGTACTGTCGGTCATGTTGACTTGATATGATCAGGGAGCAAAGGCATAGCGTTCACCCACGGGTCTAATCACCTGGTCCGACTACTGCCGGCTCCATGCAGGCTCTTAAAGTCCCACGGTGTCTATGATTGGCAGCGGCTTTGAGCGGTTGCGGACTCTGAAGAAGCGCAGGACCCCAGAAAACCGGAAGACCACCCCCCCAAAAACCCTCAGTTTGAGAAGGAGTAGCTGAGGAGTTGACCCATAGGATGGTGACCATGATGGTGGACCAATGAGAGGCTCTGAGGCTGAAGAACCCACGGGTTGGTGACTTGAGGCGGGGAACCCACATAGCCTGCGGGCTGATGGAGACTGGCCCAAGATGCGCTGCAGGAGTACCAGGTATCGGAACCGGGTGCAAGAGGGTGCTAAGATTGCTGGAGATTTCCTGATCATGTCAGAGGTTTGTATAGGGAGTTTGGGTTTCCAATGGTTTGGTCTGAAGTCTGTATGCTCACAAGGCCAAATCTACAGGCATTCGGTGACACTGGAGATGTTGGGGGAGGGGGTGGGTGGATTCTTTTGCTTTTCTTTCTCAGGGGCACTGGGCAATTTTTGCTGAGAGCCTTATGGTAGACTAAAGGAGATTTCATGTTATATTTCATTTTCTGTTTTATTACAGGACAATAAAATAATCTGTAATCTTGAATACAAATGCCTACTGAGTCAGTCAAATCTGGATTGTTTGAGTTGTCAGGCAGCAGCACTAAATGCTGTGGCACCTTGCAGCCACGTATATATTGACTTCTGCTTGAATTAAAAGGGTGCATTATCAATATGCAGACCACTTACTTTTCTGTTTTCAATCGGGAAACGTCAGGGTTAATTGAACTTGGAGTACGTAGTAACATTGTTTTCACATTGACAGTCATCTTACATGAAAAGAAAAATACTGGAGATGCTGAATGAAGCAGAAAGTGGTGGAAATATTTAGAAAGTCAGTGTCTGTGATCAAAACTATGAAAAGTTAGAAATCAAACCTGTTTTAAATTGCAGAGAGGGTCAAGGGCAGGAGAGAACAATGGAAATATTGGATAGAGTGGAGAGCAAGAGAGACTAGGGCACAAAAGATGACAGCGCCAGCCAAGAGAGAGAGGGAAAGGCATGGTAATTGCAAACTCATTGTCTCTCACCATGATCTTGATGGTATCTGGTTCCTGAATATTCTCCCCATTTCTCCAGCTCTGTCATCTGATAATGACAACTTTCACACCAGTGTTTCTTTGCTTTACTCTTAATTGGAGCTTCCATCAATCATAGTGGCCAGAGATCTCAGTTGTGTCTGTTCTGTTTCCCGGACTTGTCTCTCACTCCTGTCTACTCCCATACCACAACAAGTCCCTTGTCCTCACCTTCCACGCCACCAGCCTCCATGTTCAATCGATCTTCCTCTATCAGAATCAGGAGCAGAATTTCTTTTGATGGCCTACATGGACCCAATAAGTCCAAGGACCTTTTCTCCTGCTTTTTGACTCCATCTTTCTCTCCCTTCCCCATCTACATTAATGCACACTCCCCTTCTCACTGCACTTTTCCATCCAAATGCAAGGGGTGCAACTCCCATCTTTCCTACCATCCAAGAATCAAGCTATATTTTCCAGGTGAAAAGCTTTTGGCCTCTTCACACCATTATTGGTGACCCTCCCGAGGACCTGGGTAAAGTACCCAGAAGGCTGAACCTCCCGGGTCTTTCACACTGCAGCCTAACTTACCTGGTAAATTGGCAACCGGGCATTTTAAGGAGGGTCCCGCCTCCAGCGATGACGTTGCGAGTAGCACGTTATGCACTCACAGGAAGCCCCACTGGAACTTGAAAAGCATGGTTTTAATAGCGAACGGGAAGGATTTACGATTGCTGGCCCTGCAACTCTGTGCCTCAATTGCAGGCAACGAGTGTAAACGTAGTTGTCAATGGTATGTTACAAACACTGAAGGAACAAGACCATATATTTGTGGGGCATATGATGTGACGCACACACGCAGGCATTGACGCCACGAAGCTTACCATTTATGTTTTCACACTGCCGGAATGGAATTGATGGGTGAACTCTGCCAGGATCCGAGAGTACCCTCCTCCACCCAAGTCTCAGAGCCCAGACGATTTTGACTGACCCTGCCTGGTCCGACCTTTTCACACTGCACAATTCTCAGGTGGGTGACTGGATAAATTCTCGGTTAACCCACTTGTATATGGTGGTGTGAAAAGGCCTATAGTACTCTACCGAAACTCACCATAAATCACCCCAGGACCATCAAAAGATCTGTCTACTAACTCCAACTGAATATTTACTTCATGATTCTTTGATGTGCAGTATCTCTTTTTCTGACTTGCATTTCTGATAATTTAATTGATTTTTGCTTTTGTAGTTGCTGTATCTATTTTGAAAGTAGAAATTTTGGTGCATCTGTGCATTGTAGATATTTTTGGTAATAAACTTACATTGAACATTCATTTGGAAGGACAAGTGAATCAATGTGTTGCATTCAGTGCTCATCGTGTATCTTTCCTGCGTTGGAGAACTTCATCATGGTACTCCTAAAAGCTCCTCTTTTAAATAAAAATTTATATCAATAATCCTCCAAATTTCTTTTTATGTTTTCAGCTGATATTCTGGGGAAAAGAATATAACAAAAGAAATGACACAGTCCTGAAGGGCTCTGAAATTAGGCTGGTGCTTGAAGAATGCCAAAGTACAAGAAAGAACCTTGACTATTGTTGAGGTTGAAGGAAGAAAAAATAAGGAATTCATTCATTGTTCACTCTTTTTCCACTTTTGCTTTCCATCCATTCCCATCCCCCAAATCCTTCTAGTACCCACATCTCAGTCTTCAGCAGCCTTTCAAATGAGCTCAAAGGCTAGACATCACCTCTGCTGCTGACATCACCTGATTAATCTTGGACTGAGCCATTTCCATAAATAGATGACTTTATATCATGGGGATGTATAGAGTGTGGTTATAATCTCAGGCCTCACTGGAAGCTATCTGATCTATCTCAGCTGAACTTGAATGCATGTCATCTATGTCCTTCAGAAGTCCTTAGCTATATCGTGCCGAATTTCCTGTGCTCACATTACACCAGTTTGTACCTTGGGCTTCTCATACCTACTGGGGCTCGACTCAAAATGTTGACTTGCACCTCTTGCCTTAAGGGGTGCTGCTTGACCCACTGAGATCTTCCAGCATCCAGTATTATGCTTCAGCATCTGTGGTCTCAGTTTTTCCTTCAGGCCTCTAATTTGTATTCCCCTTTGAATGCCATCAAGCTTGAAGAGAGTTGAAAATATTGCCTGATTCAATATGAATAATAATGTTTGATTGTTTTTGTCTGCAAGGTGCTCACATAATGGGACGGTTATTTTGTACATTTAAATCCATCCATCTGTAAATATTTTTCTCTCATTACTGATGTTGAATCCAATTAATTCTCAAGGATTTTGCTGATGTCTCTGCACCAAACCATGAAAGCTCTTTCCTTTTCAATGTCCTTCTCTGGCTTGTGTCTTTTTGCCAGGCTCAGAGAACCATATTTGACCAATTTATTTTTCATTCGGCACCAAACCTGTGATTCTTTGCCATACTGCCTCCTCTCTTGAATGTTTTCATTGTGTCTCAGAGAGCAGAGCAGGAAATTGTATTCAAAGGGCAGCCTTACCAGGGTTCCGAGCAGTTCAGTCTCAATCTCCTCTATTATTTTAGTTATGAAGTTCTACATTCTTAAGTTATTGATTGCCTCTCTCTCTAATTTTTTTTCCTGAACCTGTTTGGCTCTAAATCATTTAAGAAGATTGCCTCCCCTGCATGTTAAGGTTTTAACTGGCAAGTTATTTGTCCATTTAAATATATTGGAAATGTAAAAAATGATGGAATGGGTGTCAGGTGGGAAAATGTCAAAGACTTGTTCCTGCTGGGGGATTGTGGAATTAATGTAAGGTCAGAGTAAATGAAAGGTGGGGGTATGTTGCTAAATGGCGCATGCTGATTGGGCCAAAGTGTCTGTTTCTGGGCTGTATTTAACTTTGTCAATTGGCAGACAAGTAATGTAACTGAGAAATGTAATGTTAACTTCTGATCACCTCTGCCATTTAATTATCTTTTTGTACAGTCATTCAAGATATTATCCATCCCACTTCCTCTCTACGATACATTATCTTTAGGTGCCAATTCCTTTTTAGAAGTATAGTATTGCACAGTGTAGGAGTCCATATGTGCCACCATGTCCTTGGAAGTTGCTATAAACTCAATCCATTGATCAGCAGGTTTCCCCTTCAAAGTAAAATACAAAAATTTGTAGACACTGTGGTTGAAGTACAAGCACAATGCTGGAGAAACTCAGCAGGTCGAATAGTGTCCTTTATATAGCAAAGGTAAAAATACATAACCAATGTTTCAGGGCTGAGCCCTTCATCAAGGGTATGGAAAAATGTCAGTAGATGTCCGAACAAAAGTGTAGGGGGGAGATGTGGTCATAAAAGCAGGAGGCGATAGGTGCAGAAGGGAGGTAGGAGACAGCAGCGATCAAGGAGGTGATATTTATTTTATTTGTAATAAAGAAAAGTGTTCTTTTATAACATCTATACTTTACTAGCTGAAGTACTCATGATCTTGTGGAGACATCCATCTTTGAATCTACTTACTGCAGTAACTCATCTCCAACTCCATCTTTCTTTTCTTTGGCTTGGCTTCGCGGACAAAGATTTATGGAGGGGTATGTCCACGTCTGCTGCAGGCTCGTTGGTGACTGACAAGTCCGATGCGGGACAGGCAGGCACGGTTGTAGCGGTTGCAAGCGAAAATTGGTTGGTTGGGGTTGGGTGTTGGGTTTTTCCTCCTTTGCCTTTTGTCAGTGAGGTGGGCTCTGCGGTCTTCTTCAAAGGAAGTTGCTGCCTGCCGAACTGTGAGGCGCCAAGATGCACAGTTGGAGGTGATATCAGCCCACTGGCGGTGGTCAATGTGGCAGGCACCAAGAGATTTCTTTAAGCAGTCCTTGTACCTCTTCTTTGGTGCACCTCTGTCTCGGTGGCCAGTGGAGAGCTCGCCATAGAACACAATCTTGGGAAGGCGATGGTCCTCCATTCTGGAGACGTGACCCACCCAGCGCAGTTGGGTCTTCAGCAGCATGGATTCAATGCTTGCGGACTCTGCCAGCCGAGTACTTCGATGTTGGTGATGAACTCATTCCAATTAATGTTGAGGATGGAGCGGAGACAGCGCTGATGGAAGCGTCCTAGGAGCCATAGGTGATACCGGTAGAGGACCCATGATTCGGAGCCGAACAGGAGCATGGGTATGACAACGGCTCTGTACACGCTGATCTTTGTGTGTTTCTTCAGGTGGTTGTTTTTCCAAACTCTTTTGTGTAGTCTTCCAAAGGCGCTATTTGCCTTGGCGAGTCTGTTGTCTATCTCTTTGTCGATCCTTGCATCGGATGAAATGGTGCAGCCAAGGTAGGTAAACTGGTTGACCGTTTTGAGTTCAGTGTGCCCGATGGAGATGTGGGGGGGCTGGTGGTCATGATGGGGAGCTGGCTGATGGAGGACCTCAGTTTTCTTCAGGCTGGCTTCCAGGCCAAACATTTTGGCAGTTTCCACAAAACAGGACGTCATGCACTGGAGAGCTGGCTCTGAATGGGCAACTAAAGCGGCATCGTCTGCAAAGAGTAGTTCATGGACAAGTTGCTCTTGTGTCTTGGTGTGAGCTTGCAGGCGCCTCAGATTGAAGAGACTGCCCTCTGTGCGGTACCGGATGACCACAATGTGGTCAGGATTATCACTAGCACCCTTATCATTACATCCCCTTTCTTTGAGATGTTAAATCTAACAACATGACACACTAATGCAATATTCATTTCAAGTTAAAGTTCCAACACAAAGGTAAACACAAACATCAGCAGCACACATTTTTTAAATGTGCATTTCTTTCACTTTTAGAGGTTCAATCTGTCAGGTGCTTTGTGTGTATCTTTTTAACACAGGTGCTTGTGTTGGCTCTATTATCTAGGATTGGAGGTGTTTCCTCTGATGTAGGCTGAATTTTTTGCACTTGATGTAGGAGGTGTGGACATAGGGGAAGGGTGGCGCGACTGGTGGGGAGATATAAGTGAATGAGGGAGTCATGGAGGGAGCTGTCCCTATGGAAGGCAGAGAGGGGAGTAGAGGGGAAGATGTGTCTGGTAGTGGGATCCTGTTGTAAGTGCCAGAAATTCCTGAGGATAATGTGTTGGATCTGGAGGCAGGTTGGGTGGTAGGTGAGGATAAGGGGGATTCTATATTTATTGTGTCTGGAGGCAGCAGGAACCAGGGCAGATGAGTGGGAAATAGAGGAGATGTGGGAGAGGACTGAGTTGATGGTGATGGAGAGGAGGCCACATTTGTGGAAGAAAGCAGATGTGGCCTGGAAGACCTCATCTTTGGAACAGATGTGAGGGAGACTGATAAATTGAGAGAAGGGGACAGGGTGTGAGGAAGTGTCGTCGAGGTAGTTATGGGGGTTGATAGGTTTGTAATATAGGTTGGTGAAAAGCTTGTCTCCCGAGATGGAGACAGATCCAGGAAAGGGACTGTGTTGTGGAGATGGACCAGGTGAGTTTGAGATTGGGGTGGAAGTTGGCTGCGAAGTAATTGAAATTAACAAGCTCATTGCGCATGCATGAGGCAGCCCCTTTCAAAGTAACTGACAATTCTCATCATAATATTAGCATTAGAAAATCATGGAAAATTTATGACACAGTAAGAAGACATTCACCCCATCCCATTTAATCCTGTGCTATTTAATCTGCCTCTCTCATGATTTCAAGCACTACATTCACAACCAATTGAGCCTTTTTTTTAGTCATTTCCTATAATTTCAAACACCTACTTTTATATTGGGTTAGCCCATGTACATTTTTTGTACACAACACACAAAATCAAATATGATGTTTCATACGGCAAGACAATTATCAATAATATCAATTCTTTACTGTGTATTTGACTATACTGAAATACTTTTGCATTAATTTTGCTCATTCTTGTAACATTTCTGTAAATCATCATTTTAATATTACCATGTTGCCCATCTTTGTGTCACCAGCAAACTTTGATATGTGGTTCTATCTCTTGTTCAAGTCTTGTGCAACATGAATTGTGAAATTTTGTAAACAGATCAGAAAATAAATAACTTGTCTGGCACTGATCTCTTGTAGAAAAAATAAATGGTGAGCTGGGCCACTCAGTCAATTCATGTCAACTTTACATAATGTACATTCTTTCCATTTAAATTGTAACTTGGCTGAAATAAACAACTCACTCATTGGTAATAGTTAAATGTCAGTTGCCATTTTTGTTAAATATTCGGCCAAAACAAAGCTAATTTTCAATTTGGAGTGCAGTTCCATTCATCATTTCAAGTTATTTTAACGACATGTCACATAAGAAAGCATTTCTTCATTCAAATGCATTATTTTATAAATGTAAAAATATGTGAATAGCCTTCAAAAGAATAGAATAGGGTAACATTTGATGTTGAGGGCCATCGTTTCTTTTGGCACTAAGACTTTCCTCTGAATATTTAACTAGTAATCAACTCTTCCGATACCCTGTTTATACTTCAAAGAAATAGTACAATCTAACAGTCCAAATGGCTGTCTCTCTTGCTCTCATCTAAATCTCTGGGGGATCATTACCTTTTGGAATGCGAATCTAATATTTTGCATTTTGAATTTCCAGTTGTGTTCAAAGCTTTACATTTCTTGAGAGATTTGCTCACATTATATCTACAATTTCCTTTTGGTTGTGGATATTAAGGACAATGTTTTTTCAATGAAGTCTTGAAAGCTTTCAACATTGACTTGACTATGGGAAAAGTGTGCTCTGGTTTTGTGGATGAGCAGACATTGGCATGGTCTTTGGGACTAAATGCAATGTGATTGCTGATGTGCAGAATAGTTCCCCAAATCTGGTCAACGTGAAAGCATGCAAGCTGACTTGGGCATGCGCCAGACTAATATTAAGGCCACTCAGTCACCCTGTTTCATTTCAATTTGATGAACAATTCAGATAGTGTCTCCTACACTAATCGCTGTTTCTATTTGTGGAAATATTCTCTGTGTGAATTGCAATGGGCATTGAAATGCTTTTATGGGAAAGCTAGATGTGATGGAGAAAAGAACAAAGTTGGTGCTGACATGGAAGGGGAATTGAATGGAGCCGAAAAACCAGAGTAGATAATTTGGGCAAGACTAACATTTTCTATCTCACATTTATACAGCATATATGGAGAAGAGTTACAGAATATAGGATTAGAACGAAAAGAAAGATCAATTTGCACCAAGCAAAGTTCATTCAGGAGCCTGATGGCTGCCAGGAGGAAACTGTTTTTAAAGCTGTTGGTGTGTACCTTCACACTCCCTTATGGAAGGAGGGACAACAGAGTGTCTGGGGTGTGATCGGCTTTTCAGTTTGTTGGCTGTCTTTCCTCAGCAGTGGCAGATGTGGATGGAGTCCATAAGCCATACTCATTACCCTCTATAGCTTCTTCTGATCTTGAGCAGAGCATCTCCATACCACACTGTAATGCATCCAGCGAGTATGCGTCTGATGGTGCACCTGTCAAAGTTGGGGCAGCACGTTTGGTGTAGCGGTTAGCACTCCATCTTTACAGCACCAGTGACTGGGACCGACTGGACTGGGGTTCGAATCCTGCACTGTCTGTAAGGAGTTTGTACGTTCTCCCAGTGTTTTTCCTTGGTGGCTCCAGTTTCCTCCCACCATTCAGAACATATCGGGGATGGAGTTTAATGAGGTGTAAATTAGGTGGCATGGGCTCATGGGCCAAAGTGGCCTGTAACCGTGCTGTATATCTAAATTTTTTTTAATTTAAAAAGTTGTTGAGGGACAGGGAGGACCTGTCAAACTACCTTCGTCTTCTAAGAATGTGGAGGCATTGGTACGCTATCTTGGCTATCACTTCTCCTAGCTTATGTCATTGGAGATATTTATTCCTAAATCATTTTGAAGTCCAAAACTCATTGAAAGTGGCTATGCAAGTGGATAAAGCAGGTCTGCCTGGCTTCATTGGGTGGGGTATTGAGTGTAAAATTAAGGAAGCCATGTTGCAGCTCTATAAAACTTTGGTTAGGCCACAGTTCCAATGCTGCGTGCCATTTTGATCGCTCCAAAAATGTGGAGGCCTTGCAAATGGTACAGAAGTGGTTTATCAGGATGTTGTCTGGTTTAGAGGGTTAGGAGAGATTGGACAAACTTTGTTTGTTTTGTCTGGAGTGTAGGAGGCTGAGGTAAAACTTGATAAGAGGTGTATAAATCATGAAGTGCATTGAGAGGGTAGACAGTCAGAATATTTTCCTCAGGGTAAATGTGTCACACACTAGAGAACATGGTTACAAGATATGGGGAAGCAAGTTTAAGGGAGATTGATGGGGCAAATAATTTACATAGATGTTGGTATTGGGCAGCCAAAAGCAGTGGTGGAAGCAGGTACAATACAGGGTAGTAACATTTCAGAAGCCTCATGATAGACATGTGAATATGAAGGGGATGATGGATATCTATCAAGTGCAAGCAGCAGGATCTTCCTTTAATTTGGATATCATCTTCAGCACAGACATGTGGGCTGAAGGGCCTATCCTGTGCTGTATAACAAAGCTACCTACTTTTTCATCTTTAATGCCATGAAAATGAGAACAGAAGTTGCAAACCCTGTTTTCTCTCCTAAAATCAATAAATCATTTCCTTCATCTCAATGACAGTGAGAGAGATGTTAATTATCTTGGTCTCATGCCACTAGACTTTCAATCTTTTTCCTTTTTTCTGTCTCTTCCTCAATTAATGCTGGGCCCACTGCTGTGGTGTCATCAACGAATTTGAAGATAAAGTTGGAATGGTATTTGGCTCTGCTGTCATGAGTGTAGAGGGAGGTAATAGGGTGCTGAGAACATTACTGAGAAGAACTGGTGTTGAGTATGATTGAGAATGAGTTTCTTTGGGACTATGAAGGCAGAGCTGCAGTCTATGAGCAAAAGTCTGACGTAGATATCTTTGGCAGCCACGTCTTCTGGGGCTGAATGGAGAACCAAGCATCTGCTATACTTCCGTTTGGCCAGTAGGGAAATTAAACTGGGTCAAGGCTGGATGGTAAGCTGGATTCCAACACTGGCAGTCACTCCACCTTGCATGCTGCATCTTCTTCAACCTGACTCCATTTGTTTTTATTGCCTCTCTCCCGTTATCTGGCATCTGCCAATGTACTGCCTCTGCCCTTCATGTTTCACCTCCACCTGCTTCACCAATTCCACAAGAGACCACTGTCCAATGCTCTCATCTCCACACTAGCCACTCTTCTACATTTCCCTGTTTTGATAAAGCTTCTGCTCAAAACATCGACCATTATTTTTCTCCCACTATTACCACTTGACCCGTTGACTTCCTCCCATATAGTGTGCTGCTTAGAGTTAATGAATTGCTCAGATCTGGTACATTTCTGCAGAAGTAATCAATTATACCTACAAAGCTGAAAATGACCCAGATAACCTTCAGCCCATTTGTCTAAAATATCAAGGAATAAGTGAATAAAATAAGGCACTATAGCAATCAATTGGATATAGAACATCAATTTAAATCCAGTTGAGATTCTGACTATAAACGTTTTGAGATTGACTAAAGTGTAGACCCTTTCACTCTTGCATCCCACTAAATTGGCTGTTTGGTGCTCTGGGATAGGAATGGGGGTTTGGCTTTTCACACTTGACCACTCCTAAATGGGACACTTTCACACTTGCAAGGAGCCATCCCTGGGGTTAGGACTGTTCTACCTTCTACTGGTGACGTTATGACGCATCAAGTGAGAGTGAACCTGCCCTAAATCCTGATCAATATATTTGAACAAAATTAATCATGCATAATTATAACATAATTAAGCTTTATGTACAGCACAGTATGAGTTCTTCATCTCCTGTTGTTGTTGTGTGGACCTATATAAACCTTTATAAGGGACCTCGAGAAAGTGCGAGCAATAAATAGTAATAGTGGACAATTTTTAAACAGGGTGGGAAAGTTGGTAGCACTATCACGTACAATTTATAAATATCATGGGAAAAAGCGTTGGCGGACCTGCCCTCCCAGAATTCCATGAGGCAGAGAAAGGGCTGTATGCCCGGCTGCATACATGGGCAATCATAGAATGGTTTCTCTGGTGCATGGTATTCTGGGAAGTCAGGTCTGCCATTACTTTTCCCCCCACAGTCTTTATAAATTGTGCGCCTGTACCAATTTTCCCACGCTATTTAAAAATTGTCCTCTTTTGCTATTTACTGCTATTTATTTCCTCTCTCTATCTCTCTCTCCCACTGCAACTTTCCCATGGCAAAGTTTATACTTCCATTTTAATTTTTTCTTCCTGCACACACGCAAAAACTTGGGCCATTTCAATCCCACAATGCAATTATGCCTTTCACACTTGCCTGATTGCAATGCTGGCGACTACAGACACTGGGGATTGTACCAGGGGTCGAGGCCGTCAATCCCCGGTGTGAGATGACATCATCTGACGCCAGTGTTGAGCTGAGTTTGCTTTCACACTTGTCACTTTAAAGGCTGATTGGCGTTTGATTCCTGGGATCACTTGCAAGTGTGAAAGGGGGTTGCGTTTACTCACATGATAACTCTATCAGACTTCGATAAGACATTTGTGATTTTTTTAAAAGTTAGATCTGGGTTATTTCATAAAACAAATTCGGATCAGGAGAAGGTTTCTGGAATTTACGTGGATCGATTGTAAAGTGATTAACTTTATAATTCAGCATTAGTGAAAATAGGAGAGAGGAAGGTGGAAAACAACTTTTTTTGTGATCAGGTCCTGACATTGTTGCAAATGCAAAATGATGCATTACCTAAATTTTGTTTAGTTCTTTTTTTTTTAAAATTTTTTGTTTTTCACACCATAAATCACATTAACCATGGTACACACTTTTTCCTTTTGACACATATACAGTGCCATTTTCTTCCCCCCCTCCCTCCTCCCAACCCACCCTCCCCACCCCCCCTCCCGTCCATTTAAGGTATACAATCTAGGATACATTTAACCAGTCAGACAATGTTGTCACTCAACAAAAATACACCAGAAATTCTACTGAGTCCATTCTTTTCATTTCCTTCTCCTTCCATCAACTTAGGTAATGATTGTCCCCGGTAGGTTTTCGCTATTGTATTTAATGTAAGGCTCCCATATTTGTTTGAATATTTCAATATTATTTCTTAAACTATATGTTATTTTTTCTAATGGAATACATTTATTCATTTCTATATACCATTGTTGTATTTTCAAATTATCTTCCGATTTCCAGGTTGACATAATACATTTTTTTACTACGGCTAGAGCTATATTAACAAATCTTTTTTGTGCACCATCCAAATCAATTCCAAATTCTTTGTTTTTTATGTTACTTAGGAGGAAGATCTCTGGATTTTTTGGTATATTGTTTTCTGTTATTTTATTTAATATCTGGTTTAGATCTTCCCAAAATTTTTCTACTTTCTCACATGTCCAGATTGCATGAATTGTTGTTCCCATTTCTTTTTTACATCGAAAACATCTATCAGATACTGTTGGGTCCCATTTATTTAACTTTTGAGGTGTAATGTATAGCCTGTGTATCCAGTTATATTGTATCATACGTAACCTCATATTTATTGTATTTCTCATCGATCCAGAACATAACTTCTCCCATGTTTCCTTTTTTATCTTTATATTTAAATCTTGTTCCCATTTTTGTTTAGTTTTACCATTTGTTTCCTCATTCTCCTTTTCTTGCAGTTTAATATACATATTTGTTATAAATCTTTTGATTATCATTGTATCTGTAATCACGTATTCAAAGTTACTTGCCTCTGGCAAACTCAAACTGCTTCCTGATTTATCCTTCAAGTAGGATCTCAATTGGTAATATGCCAGCGCTGTATCTTGAGTTATATTGTACTTATCTTTCATTTGTTCAAAGGATAAGAATCTATTTCCTGAAAAACAATTTTCTATTCTTTTAATCCCTTTTTTTTCCCATTCTCTAAAGGAAAGGTTATCTATTGTAAAAGGGAGTAACTTGTTTTGCGTCAATATTAGTTTTGGTAATTGATAATTTGTTTTATTTCTTTCTACATGAATCTTCTTCCAAATATTGAGGAGATGATGTAATACTGGAGAACTTCTATGTTGTACCAATTTTTCATCCCATTTATATAATATGTGTTCAGGTATCTTTTCCCCTATTTTATCTAATTCTAATCTCGTCCAATCTGGCTTTTCCCTTGTTTGATAAAAATCTGATAGGTTTCTTAATTGTGCGGCTCTATAATAATTTTTAAAGTTTGGCAGTTGTAAGCCTCCTTGTTTATACCATTCTGTTAATTTATCTAGTGCTATCCTCGGTTTCCCCCCTCTCCATAAAAATTTCCTTATTATTTTCTTTAACTCCTTGAAGAATTTCTCTGTCAGGTGTATTGGCAATGCCTGAAATAAGTATAATATCCTTGGAAAAATGTTCATTTTAATACATTTTAATTTTTTATTTGTTTAGTTCTTAAGAATGGCTTATATGTTCACACTTGTCATTGCAAACAGGGTCAGCTCCAAGGGTGGGGGGGGTGGAATCTGCAGAAATTCCCCTCCCAAGCGAGGTGCTGTGCCCCCCATACGGTCGTGGCCATCACTGGCCGTCATACCCACCCTCACCCCATCCAGCATCACTAGCATCTAGATATATGCACATTAGATGACTCTTCACCTGCCCTTGTATCCTACGTCAGAGGGGTGGATAGCACTGTCCCCACACCTCAGTCGACAGGTAGATCCTGGCTATGGCCCCCCCCCAACTAAACGAGCCCCCATCTAACAAGCTAATGCCCCAATCTAATATTTGTTCTGGCACCAACCCTGATTAGAAATCATAAAGAGAAAAGAAAAATGAATTGAACCAAGTAACACAGCCCTTTTCACATTGGCTAACCAGTAAATTGGCTGTTCAACGAACCAGTTAAAGAAGCTGTTTTTGCCGTACACACTGTACCACTATTAACCGGTTCTCTGCACACACTCACCACCAGGCATCCCAGGGGAGAGGAGCGCCCATCCTCACTAATTGGTCCCAGGATACCGTATGTTGCTTTCACTCTGGGCTAACCAGCACGCAGATTTCAGATTGCCCAGGGGATGTTACACCCTATCTTAGCAGTCCATCCTGTGGGTGGTCTGACACCTGTGTGCCAATTCACGAGCATTCACACTGGCCCTTTACCCAGTATATTGGACATTAATTACTGAGATAAAATGTCAGTGCGAATGGGGCTTAATAAGACTTCACAAACTTGTACCAAAAGGTCAGGATAAAGTGAGCGTGGAGAGGATGTATCTAGCAGCAGGAGAGTCTAGGACCAAATCACAGAGCCACTGAATGTAGGGATGACACTTTAGAATAGAGATGAGGAGAATTTTTTTTTGCCAGATGGTGGTTAATCTGTGGAGATTGTTGCCAACAGACAGCTCTGGAGGCCAAGTCATTGGGTAGATTTAAAGTAGAGGTTGATAGCTTCTTGATTAGTAAGGGCGTCAAAGGTTATAGGGAGAAGACAGTAGAATGGGGTTGAGAGGAAAAAAATATTGGCCATGATTTGAATGATGGAGTGGATCGATGGACTAAATGGCCTAATTCTGTTGCTACATCTTGTGGTCTTATTTGGAAAATTTGAAATATTTACTGTATTAAGATAATTATACCTGAATATCTCAGTAATTATGGCAAATCGAAACTTTGTTTTATTTGCAGCCTCACAATTATTTGTCCTGTTGTAATTTATTTAGCCTTTCCAGGTTAAAAAAAAGGTAAAATTTAATTTTCCAGGCACTGATAATATTGCTAATATTGTTACTTTTGTTTGGTGTAATAGAGTAGAATTAGGAGCCAAGTTGAAAAAAAATCAGCCTTGGGCTTTAATTACCATTTCAATTATTTTTATTAAAGTATAAATTCTTTCATCATTGTTTGCAGCTTTGTTTATTTCTCCTATTCTCAGCACAGTGAAATCCATTCAGTATTTCTTGATATCCAATTCTCTTCTTAAACCCACGTCACCCCAATATTCCATGTTCCTTGTTTCAAATCGCTTTCTCTGGCAGCTTCTTGCTTTCTGTATTCTCCACAGTCACTCCCAGAATGATCTGAGTGACTTTGGTCAAAACCTAATCCATCATACTCGTCACAACCTATTCCTGCTGCTACCTTCAGGTAGAAGGTACAGAAGGCTAAAATCCAGCACCTCCTGGTTGAGAAGAGTTTTTAGCCAATAGAGTCAACCCCATCCCCTTTCCTAGCATCCCCACCCACCTCAGTGCTACCCTAACACTAAACATAATCCGCTTTTGGACCATCAAACAATCTGTTCACATGATTGAAATGTCACATTTTTGGACCAGCCGCAACTGTGAATATTTATCCTTTCTCTGGTCTAGCATGTGGTGATCATTTAATGCACACTGTTGTGTTTGGTGTATTTGTTAGGTAACAGCAAGTTTGAATTTTGGTCCATCTGTACATTACACTTTCAGATGTCCCACTAAACACGCATCAAACTTAAGATGCAAGGATAATTTAGAGCACTGCTCCCCCAAAGAGAGAAAAATCACAGAACATCAAAAAATAAGAAATATGCAACTCTCTATTAAGAAGTGATCAGACAACGTTTTTAAGGGATGAAGAAGTGACATTTGAATGATAGGCAATCGCCATGTGCTAAATGTATTTCCTATGCACTTAACAAATTTAATCTCTAATTGCAAGACTTGGTTGTGGATGTTGAACTGTTTAGACAATTTAAAACGACCAATATTTGAAATTAAGTAGCGTCTTTTAATAGAAGGAAACATCCCAACCCACTTCTCAGAGTGTAAATGGATACAAACACATTGCCCAGTTTACATTGCAGGTTATGACAAGGTAAAATATACCAAAGAAACCTGGAGCAATTTAGATCACTTTAAGTTGGTGAATAGGATTTTGCATGGGTGTAAGGGAAGCAACTTTGATTTGTGGAGTATGGAAGATGGGAGGCTGGCCAGAGGGCATAAAGATACTTAAATCTGGAGAACAGCAAGTACTTGGTTCAGAATGCAGCAGGCATTCTGCAGAAGTAGGGCCAAAAATTAATAATTTTCCAGAGCTAGACGTAGATGATCTTGACCACACAACCGATATATCAGCCTAGAAATTCACTTGAAGACAATGAAAAATAGATGTAGATTGCAAAATCAACAAAAGTATCTGAATTGGGGGAATTCCTTAACTGCCCCCAATTCAAACATAGATAGTTTTATTATTGTCTCAATTATTTTAGCCTTGTTCACTATTTCACCATGACAGTTAAACTTGGAATTCAAAATCAAGTTTCAGTAGTAATGGCCCTGGAACAACCAGACAGTCATAATGATCCATTTGGTTCACGGATTGTTTTGGTAAAGGAATGAAACCAGGTACTCTTGCCCACTTTCACCAATACATGTCTCATCACAACAGCCCTCTGAAATTGGGCATCTGCTTGCTTCTTGGGGATTGATGAATACTGCTGGTTCTCATGTCATGTGGATAACATAACATAACATAACAATTAGGCCCTTCTAGTCCGCACCGAACCAAACACCCCTTTCTAGTCCCACCTCCCTGCACAATGCCCATAACCCTCCATCTTCTTCTCATCCATATACCTGTCCAACCTTTTCTTAAATAATACAATTGACTCCGCCGCCACTATTTCTCCCGGAAGCTCATTCCACACGGCTGAGTAAAGAAGTTCCCCCTCATGTTACCTCTAAAACTCTGCCCCTTAATTCTTAACTCATGTCCTCTTGTTTTAATCTTTCCTCCTCTTAACGGAAATAGTCTATCCACATCCACTCTGTCTATCCCTTTCATAATCTTAAATACTTCTATTGAATCCCCTCTCAACCTTCTACGCTCCAAAGAATAAAGACCTAATCTGTCCAATCTCTCCCTATACTCTAGATGCTTAAACCCAGGTAACATTCTGGTAAACCTTCTCTGCACTCTCTCCACTCTGTTTATATCCTTCCTATAATTAGGCGACCAGAACTGCACACAGAACTCCGAATTAGGCCGCACCAACGTCTTATACAGTCTCAACATCACCTCCCAACTCCTATATTCCATGCAATGATTGATAAAGGCCAGCATACTAAAAGCCTTCTTCACCACCCTATTCACGTGAGTTTCTACCTTCAGGGAACGATGTACCGTCACTCCTAAATCTTTCTGCTCTTCTGTATTCCTCAATGCTCTCCCATTTACCACGTATGTCCTGTTCTGATTCTTCTTAAAATATCGTGAAATTGCACTTCCTGCTTGCAAGGTTTGAGGGAGACTTTTATTCAGTGTTTCCCCTTAATGCTTAATGGTTTCCATTTACCACATTTTTTTTATTAGACTTCCATGAAATTATTTTGTCTATTCCCATTCAATCCTTCGATAACATTTTCTCAAAACTGACAGCTGCATTTGATTTTGTACCAGGATGTGGTTGTACCTGAGTGTTTGATGTGTTTTGTAGAATTGGTTTTTTGACTAGCTGTGAAGTAGTACATGTACTGACTGACTGGGCTATAATTGATAGCAATCCTATAGTTCAACATGTCTGCTCAAGAAGGCTTTGCGGGCCAAGCCTGTAATTTTACAGTTAATGTACTTTCTAAGTAATCATCATGGAAGGTTTAAACCCACATTTTTAAAAATCAGGGATTCATTTGCTTGTTAGTACCTGTATGAATCAAGAGCTGTGGTTGAAGTAGAAGGAGATGTGCAGCCTTCACAACAGATTGTTGTTTAAATTGTAAAAGATCATTGCTGCTATTGACTGTGTCAAATCTGGAAATGTTAAATGTAGCTAAAATACTTTTGGATTCATTTTTAAAATAAAAGCTCTCGTATGTAATTAGTAATTACATGTAGCAGAATATAGGTGTATGAGGCTATCACTATAAACAGTAAAAAGTTTGAAGATCTGCTTAATCTCTCATACCACAGGATCAAAGAACAAGCAATTTCCAATTTTATATCCAGAATGTGACATTGTTACTTTTTAATACTTTTCATGATACGGACTGCTGACGGTTCTCTTTTATGATAATCTGACAAAGTAATGATTTTTTTTGGTAACAATTTATCGGGCATTTGGCAGTAGTTCCAAGTCTCTCAAGAACATACTTCTCTCTCACTACAATGGTGATATTATTAACGTGGAATACACTGTGACACTGAATCTGTGGTATCATGAATTCTGATGGGAAAATATAATCACGTCAAGAATTGAGATTTGTTTGAGGAGAGCTGTGAAGAGACTAGACGACTGTAACACGATGAAGTCATCATGAAAGATATTCATCAAAAATACACAAAAGGCCATCATTATCTCTAAATTAGAAATTCTGTACTGTTTGATAAGAAATATTTCTTTAGAATTCTTCTCAATTTCTTCATGGGCATGTCTGCCTTCAGTAATGCAGTGGATGTAAAATGAAGACTGCTTGGGGATTGGGTTGGTCTGAATTTTCCGATTTTCCAGTTCCTTGGGCAGTACTTTTAAAATTCAAATTTAAGGAGGAATAAAGAAGAAACAAACAGGTAAATGTTGATAGTTTATTCATCTTGCTTCATTTATCAAAACGAGTAGTTTTAAAGAAAAATAGTCAAAATGACAAAAATGTAAACAATTTTTTTTACTACACTAAAGAGTCCATAATGTTCCAAAATTAACATTGTGAAAGAAAAATACAGTATACAAATTAATTTATGTGATAAGATTACCTGTATTGAGCATGCTCGCTTGTTGCCACTGTGTGCACGCACGCTAAATTTAAAACGTTTGAGAGTTTTCAAAAAGTCTGGATTCTTGGGTGGTCCGGATTTCTGACGTCCAGATTTTTGGACTTTCACTACAGAGTTAAATTGCTGCAGGTGACTAAGGACTGACAAGCTTCATGGTTTGTGTACATTTGCATTCATCTGTAATCATTTTTAAATTGTGTCAGTATCAGAAGAAAAAGTCGTCGTGTTGATGTAAGGTGGACAGTATGGTTAGCACAACACCATTACTGTGCCAGGTTCGAATCCAGCGTTGTCTTTAAGGAATTTGTGTGTTTGTCCTCTGACCTGTATAGATTTTTTCCAGTTTTCTCCCACCTTCCAAAAACATACAAGGTTGGTACCTTAATTGTCTGTAATTGGGTGGCAGGTGTTTCAATGGCCAGAACTGGCTTCCACCGTGTTATAAATCAAATTCTAAACTAATTATAAATGATTGGTTACCCAACTACTGGAGAGCGTTTTATTCGTGTGGTTTATGAATTGTCTACAAACACTTCCAGTCTGCTTATTGTTGAAATTTATATCAAATAGGGAAATTAATGAAATAAACATGTGTTATTAGATGTTTTGATTATATGCATCGCTCAATGTGATGGATATAAAATTGTGTGAATTGCTCCATCCACAGGAACAAACATTTGACATTTGAATAAAATCTTTATGTTGAAAGTTTGCTTTTTGATAGCCAAAGTTTATCAGCTCTGAGGTTCTGAGTTCACATGTTATCAGGTAAAAATTGAGCTACTAACTTCTTTCATAATTACTGTTGTGTTTGATTCTAGGAGTATTCAAGACCGAGCTCTATTGAAGGTTTACCACAAGGATCCTGCTCATATTTCTTTTAATCATTCTTCAAGGGCTTTAAATGGCGATGTAAGGGTAAGTAAAATTAGCCATACAAGTCCGTGTTTGTACATGCGAAATATTTGTTGTCCTAATTTCATCAATTATGCATGACAGATCAAATGATATTTGTTGTGGACATTCAATTGGCTGTGGACTTTCCCAAAAATTAACTTGAGTGTAACTAGCTGACCATACGTTGCAAAAATGAACCTTTTGGCTTTGATCTTTCTCCATCCTGTAGATAGTGTAAATCACCCCTGCAGCACACTTTTGTGATAATGATCACATGGTTTTGTGAGTGACCCAGTGGGTGTGTATATCTTTTTTAAACTCAGGATTTAAACTGCAGAGGCAGTCCACTTTTAAAAATGATTTTTGCCTTTTAAAATAAATATTATCTCTATGGGATGAAAGGTTAGTTTCAGATGCTAATGGTTTAAAATACAATTCTAATTTCAAAGCACTGTAAACGTACCAGCAAAGTGGTGGAGGTGGGGAGCAAAACAAGGTGGATTGGCCAGCCCTGTTCTGACCAGAAAGATGTAATAGTTGGCACCAATAAGCAATTGTAGCCTTGAGCATCATTTTTACCGAATATATCTGTCAGGTTGATGAAATTTCAGTTGATGGATTGGCACGAACTTGTGTGCGGGATGCAATTCCACCTTTGAGGGAAAACAGCTCAATATCTTGCTGAATTGTATTAATTGGTTGTTCATAATCACTAGTTTGCTTTATTATCAGGTATAGAAAGAGGCAAAATTTTGTTGACCTGTAAAGGCACAGAGGTGCTAGCCTAAGTGATGTGGAAATTCTGCTGAATGCAACAATTCCATCATTGTTTTAAAATGCCTAGTTATCAATTTTACAATTAAAAAAAGCTAAATAAAAAAGGTGATGATGAGTCATCACATTGTTCTTTTCAATTGTACAGTGAAGGCTCCTTTAATTCATCGTGCGGCAGTCCACACAGGTTTTCTTTTCATTAAACTCCAGAGTGATTACATCAATATGTATTGAGTTCACAAATGCCCTTGTGTTCTCAGATATTGCATGCACTGGTACTCCTTGCCAGATAGAAACATGTGGAGCAGTCGGAGCTTGTTGGCTGTGTTTTTAAATGAGTTCAGCGATAGATTTTAGGTGTGGCCTTGCAGCTATTTTCAGGCTGTAATCATATCATTCCACCCTCCACTCTGTTTGTTTGCATATGTGATAAGCAGCAGCGAAGTGTTTCCGTCGTCCAGCTTCAGAGGTGAGTTTTCTCCACACACTCCTCAGCTGTGATCACTGTTTTCCTAAAGGAATATTCCAGAATGTATTCTTGGAACCTACTGGTGTGCAGCCTAGTTTAAGAGAACAAATGCTTTTATACATTAAAAAAAATTTGGTTTGCCTTTGAAATGAAGATTTAGTTAGACATCAGTATGAAGGTATGTGTAGTTATGACTTACATCATGTTGTCGATGAGCAGGGGTTTTATATGTGAGGTGAGAGTTTAAATCAGTGTGCTTAAATGGCATTTTGTGCTCAGACAGACAGAATGATTGGGCAGATAGTCTCAGAACCTGCATGGAAAGTCACCGTGACCTGAAAATAAAAAGTCATCAAGATGGTCTCTGATCTGGACTAATTTATTTCTTTCCACATTACGTCTCCAATAATCAAAATTGTTGCCTAATGTTCCAAAGAGCTTTGCAGTTTTCTAGCAAGTTGAGATAAGCCTCACTGAGCAATTACTCAGGAAAAAAAAAGTTGTTTTGCTGCAGCATAAGGAGCTCTGTCACAAATAGTGAACAAAACCGTTGGTACAGCAGTCGCATACAAAGGAATGGTGCAATGATTTGTGGAATTAAATGATTATGTGCTGAATTTCTGAGTGGAACCTTCATTCATAAAATGCCGAATGAGAAAGTGAAAGCATTCTGTGAAACTTTTGCACATACATCACTGTACTGTTTGGAGCTTTGAACACAGGCACATATTATGTGAACTTTTTGTGATGTTGGAGTTCCTCATTGGTAGACCTGCGTGTTGAGATGAGGAGAGATTTTCCTTTCGCTCTCTCTCTCTCCCACATTTTCTTCACCCACTTACCTCCCTGTATTTGTGAACTGCTGTCACAAATACGTTAACTCTTTGCTGTGGAAGCATCTGTCTTACTCGGTCATTTGTGTTTTGAAAGTTAGTAAACTACTCAACCACTGGAGGTCACTGGCAAGCTTGATCCTTCCTTTGTCTGACAATTGCAGGTTGTCGTGTAGTCTTTTATTTCTCTTTACATGGGAAAACGTATCCCTGATGACTCATTTAATTATTTCCATTTCTGAGTGATGCAGCCCAAGATGGTTCTTAAGCACATTATCAAACAAACTATTTCACTATGTGGTGGTTCTGAATCCAATTTTACCATTGAAGTTCCACTGGCTCAGCCCAGATCAAAGCCAAAGGCTCCCCAGTCTCTGTGGATCTCTGATGTACTTGATACATCTGCTGAGTCATTGTGAAAGGTCAGTACACTCGTGTCTGGCCAGAGTTATTTTCAATCCTATGTGGCAGTGGTTTTATTTTTGAAACAAAATTAAATACAGACTATGATATTATTCAGTAAGAATCATAGCTCCTACCCATCGACCATTATTCTATATATCATTTAGCAGTTCTGCTTCGGCACATTTTACATTAGTTTGTTTTATCCAGTTATTGAGAGATATCTTTCACTTTGATTTGGTTCTTACTGCCTCTCCTTCCCCCACCATCCCCTGCATCCACTTCCAAGTAAACCCCTTCCAAAAATAATATGTTTCAATTAACTTCAAAGGAAATGAATCTGAGAGGCAAGTGTGACCAGTGCTTGTACTCACTCAACACTCCCCCAACAAAGTATGGTTTCTTCACCTTATATGGACTAGATTAGGCTGATGTCACATTTGGACCCCACTTCTTACCAAAGTTCCAAATCCCACCTGTTGTTAATGCCCTTCATTGCACAATGACTCTGAACTAGTTCCAGTCCAAACAATGTAATTGACATGGTTTGGATTTTTAATTATTTTGTATGGGAAAGCATTTATTTAATGGATACAGCACGGTAACCGGCCCTTCTGGCCCATGAGTCAGTGCTGCCTTAAATACACCCATGTAACAAATTATCCTTAACCAAGTGTCCTGGGCCACTGGCACTGTGGTAGCATTGCATTATCTTCTACGCTAACCGTGCTGCCGGTGAATAGTGTTGGGTAATGGAGTTTGTGTAATTGAACAATGTTTTTCTTAAAGCCATGGGAATAAGGAAAATATCTATCCAAACAGGTATTAGGAAGACGCATCTTGAACCAGAGTAAAGAATACTATGGTGTCACTGTTATATCCAGACTGCCCTTGTATTAACTTCTTTAAAGGACTGTTTCTGTGAACATGCTTGGCAATCATTTTTTTTTATTATTTGCTGGTGATATAAATGGAGTTGTGACCACCAGTCAGCATCTGTATCATATTATCGATAAAAATAGTGTACGAACCCTATGTGCGGTTCATATAAATGTTCCCTTTCTCTCTTCCTCACTCCTCCCACCTACCTCCACCTCTATTTTCTTCCTCTCAAAGGAATAGTTCCTTTGTTTTCATTTCTGCATTAAACACCAATTTTGATCCTCAAGCTGATGATGGAGGGCAACACGAAAGTTTGTAGACACTATGATTGGAGTAAAAACAAAAAAAAAATGCTGGAGTAACTCAGCAGGTCTTTGTGTCTATAGGAGGTGAAGATTTATAACCAACACTTTGGACCTGAGCCCTTCCTCAAGGTATGAGCAAGTAATATTGGTTTTATAAGAACCTAGAAATGTTGGTTATATATCTTTACTTCCTATGGACACTGCGAGACCTGCTGAGTTTCTTGGGCATTTTTGTGTTTCTACTTAAGCTGATGATAATCAACCTGATTGCCTTCACCAATTTTAGGTAAGACATAACGGAGGACCTCTCTTGCGGAAGGAAGTATTGAGGACAAGTGGTTAATGTGCACATCGGCTCATGAAATGTTTCCAACAGTTTGACAAATGCTATATTAAGTGTTAGAATCTTACCTCTTGCAATTACTCTGGTATTTTGGTGTTCTGAGTTAGAGTTAACTGCCTGAGTCTTTCCTAAACTGTAACGTACCGTGTTTTGATCAGAAATGTTTACAAGGTCTGGGCAATAACCATGGAATCTGGATTTTGATTCTAAATTGGCTGCAAGCTTGGCACAGCAGGGCATCATAAGGTCCTTGTAGACATAATCCATAGTCACATTGAAGGAAAATTTGCACATATTTGCTAAATTAAACAAAGTGTGATAATAGTTTTCCTGAAGGCACATACTTAGGCCTTAGATTATCCTGTATTACTGCTTGGGAATTCTGTCTGAATCGCTTTACTATGTCTGCAACAGCCGTTTTGGTCAGACTCTTAATTACTTTTGCTGCAGGAGTATGGTCTTCCAGGATTTTAAGGTAATTTAATGAAACTTTGACCAAGGAAGCATCTGAGGATAGCATTATATATTGCCTGGGATAATCACACAGGATCTTGTACTACCCAAAGCATTTTAAAATTACAACACAGAAGCAGCAGATATTGAGACTTTGAATAAATTAAGCACATGTAGAAAGAAAATAGAAAGCTGAGTGATGGGGAGAAGGCCCAAAACAGATGATAAATGGATTGTTCTCACACAAGGCTAGTATGTGCTTACTAGGTTGAAGAGCTGCCTCTTGCGCTGTAACAATTGCATGATTGTAAGTACACAGTTGGCAGTAAGCATGTAAAATCGAACCTGACATTGGTATATGGTTGCTGGTAAGATAGTTTAGAAGAAGTTGTATGTTATGGAAATAGGCTGCTCAAGCCAACTCATCTCAAGCCAAGTTGCCTCCCTGAGCTAGTACCATGTGAGTGTAAGTCTGAAAGTTTATTGTCAAAGACACAAGTACAGATTACCAAAATCACACAGGAACGAAATATACACCACCTCAATAGTACAAATTGAAATTGCCACTCTATGCCAAAAGAGAAAAAGAGGTAATGAAAATAAAAGGATAGATAAATATTCACAGTTGCAGTTTGAGTTAAAAAAAAGACATGTTCCAATAATGCAGATAATTTTTTTGGAAAAAAAACCCAGAGTGGTCAGGGTTAGGCTTGTATGAGGAGCTTCAAGAGCCTTGTAGCTGTTGGGAAAAAAAAGTTCATAAACCTGGAGGTGCTGAACTTGAGGCACCTTCTGTGTGTGGCAGCGAGAAGATGTTATAACCAAGGTAATGGGTATCCTTTATGATGTTGGCTACTTTCTTGAAGCAACACTTCATCTAGATGTCTTCAATAGATGGGAGGTTGGTGCCTGTGACAGGCAGCAAGGTTTGCCATTCTCTTCAGCCCTCTGTGTTCCTCAGCACTTGAGTTGCCAAGCCAGGTCATAACTCACCCACTCAGTATACTTTGCTCAATACACCTGTGGAATTTTAGTATTATTTGATGACATCTCGTTAGACTTCTTGGAATATAGAGGTGCTGGTGTGCCTTCTTCACAGTTCCATCAATGTGCTGTCTCCAGGAGAGGTTCTCCGTTTTGTGGACTTGCACAAACTTTGAGATACTCCACTTTGAGGAAAAGTCTCCCTTTCCCAAAGTCTACAATATTCTCCTTATTCTTGCTGATGTTGAGAACAAGATTACTGTTATGGAACCAAACAGCCAGATTTTATATCTCTATCATGTATTCTGACTCATTGTTATGTGTTATTTGGCCAATAATGGTGGGGTAAATTAATACAGGTACTCCCCGACTTGCAACCTATGCGACTTGTCTATCTGCACATGTGACCGATTTTTAAAAAAATATAAGAAAATATATAAAATTTACGCTTTTTTTGTTGTATTTGACAAACTGTAACAGGGATACAGGGCATGTAAGAGCCAAAATATGTGTACTTATCTTATTAGTTGGCATCCCATGTCCTTTAGGCTGGGCGCAGCCATCTTGATCCCTGAGTCTTCGGTTCGCACACGTGCAACCCACTGTGCATAGTGTGTTCACGTATTGGAATTCGGTAGGCGCATGCGCGGTGGCTTCGTGTATTGGAGTTCGGTTGGCACATGTGTGAGAGATAAGGGCGTAAATTCAATATTGTCAGGGCGCTTAACACTTGCATTGCGCCAATTGAATTCCAATTTGAAGACTCGCACATGCACACAGGAATCAAGATGGTCGTGCCCAGCCTTGGGATGCTGACTAACAATATAAGCTTGGACCAGAATGTGGAAAGATTCTCCACGGTTGATCGACGTATTCAGGAAGCTTTAAGTTGTCATCATATCTATGATTGAAAAAAAGATTTGATTAAAAAGTTTGCTCTCTGACTATTGTACTCCACATGCGCGGGCAATAATCCGACTTAGGTCCATTTCGAGATACGACTGATCCTTCTGTCCCAATTATGGTCATGAGTCAGGGAGTACCTGTATATAGATTTGCATTGCAGCTGAATTTTGCCACAGAATTGTAAGTGTAGAGGAAATAGAGCAGGGGAAACACAGAGAACCTTGAGGTGCCCTGTGCTATGTTGATGCCGCCAATTGACATTGCCTGAATATCCCTTTAAAATATTTCTATCCATATACATGTCAAAAGTCTCTTTGAGGAAAAAAAAAACCATGGTTTACCTTGCATTTCTTCAATGCAAGAGGCAGAACAGATAAAACAGATGAACTCAAGGTGTGGATTGGCTCAGGACACAGTTTTAAATTAGTCTTAAAATAGTTATGGAGAAAGATTGGACTGATCCATATGTTAAAGTCTTAAATTGAGGCAAGGCTGATTTTGGAGCAATTAGGCAGGAACCTGCAGAAGTTGATTAAGAGAGGATGTAAGCAAGGGGAAGGCTGGAAAGTGGGACATTTTTAAATGCAAGAAGTCAGGCACTGAATGGTTCTGTTTGGGTGAAGGGCAAGGGTGCAGGTTTAAGGAACCATGGCTGATGAAAGATATCGGGGATCTGGGAAGGAAAACGGAGGCGGCATACTTTAGATTTAAACAGTCCGGTTCAAACAAATCTCTTATTGAGTACGAGAAATTTTGGAGTCTGCTTCAGAGGGAATTCAGGAAGGCCAAAAGAGGACATGAAGCAGGTCCATCAGGAAGGATAAAGGAAAATTCCAGGAGATTCTACAGGTATATTTGGAGTAGAAGGGTGGTTGGAGAGAGAATTGGTTCTATTGAAGAGCAAGGTAGTCAGCTTCATGTGGAGCCACAGGAGATGAGTGGGGTTTTGAACGAATACATCATCAGTCTTCACTGTGAAGGAGATCATGGAAGCCACGAAACTGAAGGAAATGAGTGGTGATGTACTGAACCATATTAGAACTACCTTGACAGGCTTTGAGTGTACCAAACAGGACAAGTCCATGGGGGTCTGATGAAGTGTATTGATGGAAGCTGGAAATTGCAGCCCCTTGTTGAGATATTTAAATCATCTTTGGCCTCGGGTGATGTGCTGAAGGACTGCAGGATCGTTAACGTTCTGCCGATATTTTGAAAAGGCAGTAAAGACAAGGCAGGTAAATTACAGGCCAGTGACTTTGATGTCAGGGGTCAGAAAGTCATTGGAGGGATTTTTGAGGGACAAAATCTTTTTTAAAATGTTAAGACATACAGCACAGTAACAGGCCCTTTCGGCCCACGAGTCTGTGCCACCCAGTTACACCCAAGTAACCTACAACCTCCCAGTATGCTTTTATCTACCAAACTTCTAGCATTTGGATAGTCATGGTCTGATTGTGGGAAGTCAACATGGATTTGTGCTTGGTAGATCATGTCTCGCAAATCTGATCAAGGCTCTTAAGGAAGTGACAAAGAGAATTGATGAGGCCAGGTAAGTCCAACCAGGGCAGGAATTGCATGGTAAATGATAGTTATGAAACAGAGAGATCTTGGGGCACAGGCACATCTTTCCCTGAAAGTGGTAATTCAGGTAGTCAGGATGGTGAAGAAGGCATGGGCTTCAGTTGGTGGGGTATAGAGTACAACAGCTGGGAGCAGATAGAGTACTTTGTGCAGTTCTGATAGCACAGTTAGAGGAAGGATGTTAATACACTGGAAGGGCTGCAGTGGAGAGTCACAAGAACATTGCCAAGGCTTGAGTTATAGGGAAATGTTGAATAGGCTGAGTCTTTACTCCTCAAAACATACCGAGGCTGATGGGTGATCTTTTAGAGGTCTATAAAATCATGAAGGCGTGCATAAAGTGAATTCTCATAGACTCTTTCCCATAGTAGTTAATTCTCAAACTAGAGGGCATAGGTTTAGGGTGAGAGGACATAAGAGGCCACTTTTTGACAGAGATGGTTGTCTGCATCTGGAATGAGCGACCAGAGGAAACGGTAGGTGGGCTCAATAACAACTTTCTAAAGGCATAGACAGGTTTACAGATAGGAAGGGCTCAGAAGGATATGGACCAAATGCAGGCAGATGAAACCAACCTTAAATGCCAATTTGGTTGGCATAGATGAATGGGCTGAAGGGCCTGTGCTATGGTGTTACATAGATGATGGCATGTTAGACCCTCTGGTTTTTCCCCAAAAAAATGGCTCAAAAATATTCCTCCAGCTTTATAAACCAGGATGAAATTAGGGTGATCATGGTGAGAAATGCTGACAGTCACACTGTCGGTCCCTGCACTGTTCATTGTCGTGTTGAGAAGGTGTCAGGACTGTGAGAGACAAGCCTGGACACAAGGGTTTGCTATCAAACATTAGTTTTATTTACACACAATGAATAAAAGAGCATGGGAAAATCGTAGAGAGAATAAAACACATGCACAATATATAAAGGAGCTTTGGACAGTACAAGTATATTTTAATAAAAAATACACACACAGTTTATAAAAGAGCATGGGAAAATAAACTGCAAGTGTTGATCTATAGAAGTGGATTTCAAACTTTTTCTTTCCACTCACATACCACCTTAATTAATCCCTTATTAATCACTGCTACCTATCGTTGGGGGCTGGTGGCAGCCTGTCATTGGGGAGCAGGTGTTAGGGTTCAGGTTAGGCTTAGCAGGTCACAGCAACAGAGAGCAGGCAGCGGACCACTGGGATAATGGGGCACAGGAGAGAGCAGGCAGCACTAAAAATATTATGGTACACAATATACTAAGTAAATTACACTCCACAATATACTAAGAAAATTACAGAACACGATGCACATCATGACCTGTGTTGGTCCCAGAATGCCTTCAGTGCAGTTTACACTGCAGTCGTTCCGGGAAAATGACAAGGGCTCTAGGTGAAATAAAGTCGGGCCTGAAATAGCACCCTCATTGCGGTTCCATGCTTTTTGCCCAGCACAAGTTCCAGAAAAAAAAGGGAATAATATCCTGGTATAAAGTGGTTGTGTAAAAAGCATATTAAATTAATTTGGTGTTCAGGGGCTGCACATAATGGCATCCAAAGGAAAGAATTTTGTATTTATGTGCATGTCTCCGGAGAGGTCCTGAGCTCTTTGTAAGCAACTAATGATAATTAAAGCACAAGGGCTGTTGTGTATCAAGGTCAAACTGAGCCCTGGAGGTCAAATTTATAGATTGGTAAAGCATTTAGTGTTCTAATTAAATGAGCAAGTGGATGGGCAAGGACATAGAAGTGCTGGAGAAACTCAGCAGGTCATGTAGCATCCATAGAACGTCAAAGGCAGTTGATGTTTTGGCCCTGGGCCCTTCATCAGGAATATCGAAAATCAGGCGGATCCTTGAATAAAAATGTGAGGGGGGGAAGGGGATGAGCTCAAGCTAGCAGGTAATAGGAAACAGGTGGATACACTTGGGAGGATAGAAAAGAAAGAGGCTGCAGTGATCGGGCAAGAGGGCAGAGAACTAAGGAGGGTAGCTTTCTGAAAGAAGAAAGAAGGGAAGGGGTTGGGAGCTGGAGGAAGGGACACAAAGGGATGAGGTAAAGGGAAAGCCTGGGGAAGGAAAGTTATCAGAAATTGGAGGTCGATATTGGTAGTGGCTGGTTGGAGACTGCCAATACGGAATACAAGGTGTTCCTCCAATTTGCAGGTATACAAGGCCATGGACAGACATATCAATGTGACAGTGGCATGCGGAATTAAAGTGGTTGGGAAATCACTTGCTAATGCAGCGAGAGAGAGAAAAGGTGCTCAACAAAATGATTTTGCCAGTCTCTGTCCACTCTGCGCAATACAGAGAAGGCCACATTAAGAGTACTGAATGCAGTAAATGGCCCTTACAGATTCACAAGTCAAGTGTTGCTTCCCTTGAAAGGATATTTGGAACCCCGAATAGTGGTCAGGGAGGGAGTGTCAATGCAAGTGTAGCATTTCTTGTGGTCACAGGCATTGGTATCCTGGGGCCCTACTCTGGGAGGGGATGAGTGGAGTGAGTAGTCCCTGCGGAAAGTGGAGCAGGGAGGGGAAAGGGATGATATGTCTGTGGTGAAATTCTCTTGAGGGTGGTGGAAATTGCAGAGAATAATATGTTAGATGGGGAAGCTGGTGGGGGAGGTAAGCGAGGACAAGGTTACCCCTATCCTTGTTGCACTGGGGGTGGGGGGTGGGAAGGGTAGGTGGGTGTATTGATGTAGCCAGGACAGATGTGTGTAAAATAAAGGAGACATTGGTGAGAGCTAAGTTAATGGTGGTGGAGGGGAAGTCGTATTGGTTTTTGGAAGGAGGAGGACATCTCAGATGACTATGTCCCGGTCATTTGGAATACAGATCAGGAATCTCTTGTGAAATGATTTGGGCTTTCAAAAATCTATTGTCGGCCCATACGTCTGCCCTAATTTCAAACTTAATTCAGTGATACCCATCTTTTCTGTGGTGATGATCAGGTGGATAATCAGAATATTTTCTGAGTGTCACTCAGGCAGAATTGTCTTGTTGCCACTGTTCTGTGCACCATTGAAAGTTTAATTCTTCATTAAGTTCAGTGGCAGAGAGCCAACCTCCTACAGTTGCCTGCCAGTTACTTCTCCATTTACTTCAACTCAGAGGAACAACTGCAAAGAAGACAGAGCATAAGAATGTAAAGAACATAGGAAAAATGAGCAGGTGGTGGCCATCTGGCTGATCGAGCCTGCGCTCCACCATATAATAAGATCATGTTGATCTGGCTGCGGCTCAGCTCCTCTTACCCACCCACTTCCATAACCCCTTAATTCCCCAGTTTTTCAAAATCTGTGTCTTTAATACAATTTATTCAGGCAACCTCTACTAGTTCGTTGGGCAGGTAATACCACAGATTAAACGCATGAAGAGCTCCAACCCGAAACGTCGGCAATCCCTTTTCTCTCACTGATGCAGCTCGACCCGTTGAGTTCCTCCAGCAAATTTGTCTTTTTAAGATCCAGATTCCATCATCTGCATTCTCATCTCTGTCTAAAATCTACTCCCTGAATTGGAGTCTGTGTCGCCAAGTTCCAAATTCACCTGCCAATGGAAACAACCTTCCTGCTTCTATCTTATGGAGTTATGTTCCTCTCATAACTTCGTGTGTCTCTATTACAGGCAACTCTCAGATAATTTACTTCAAAGTTTATCTGGAAAAGGGACTTCTCAATTTGAGTGAGAATGAACTGTGCTTTACTGCATCACCTGGATTGTAGCTGGGTCCGGGGATCTAATCATTACCATACAGGAGTGTTGGTATGGGCTGGGTGACAGTAGCAGCAGAGATGAGCCAGACACAAGCACGCCGTGGACTGTCATACTCATTCATCATCTGTCCCCTGTGTTTCCAGTTGACCTTTCTTGCTCTGCTGATGGGTGTGACTGTCCATTGCTTTGTGTCTCGACAGCATTTCAGGAGTGAAGCTGTTGCTAGGCAGAGACCACCTCCACAGTACAGAAAATAGAAATCTGTCATTCAGATACAGGGATGAGAGGGAGTGTGCATTATTTAGACAGATTAATCTCTCACAACCCAGCTCTTTTCCTGTGGCTTGGCAATTATTTTCACTAACAATTTTTTTTGCCAACTCTTTTTTTAAATTTTCTTCTTGAATTCATTTCTTCCACCTATCGAAACAGCAACATTCCACACCATAACTCACTGGAGCAGAATCTACCAACGTGGCTGGCACTCAGCACGCACATTCTCCACTCCTCCAATCTTGCCTCATTGGGATGCAGGAGGGCTGCTTTGCAGATCTAAATAGAGCTGGAGCTCTCCAGCAAGGTGAGCCAATGGCAATTAGCAAATCACATGCCATGTCTGGAACCAAGTTCCACTCAGCAAGTTACAGGAAGCACAGTCATGTCATCAACACCCACTTGAAATGTTGGCATCAGCCCTGAACTCCCTTCGAATTATTGGACTTAAATCCAGTGGTCTTTCTGTGAAGACTTTGAGAGCGTGTGGTTTGGATTAGTTTTTCATCTGTTCTATTTTCCGCACTTCTACAATCCACCTCCCTCTGAAGGTTGATGTGACAGGAAGAATCTGTGGTCTATATTAAATTCAAAACAGAAGAGCAACAGGAAAGTTATATCACATACACATGGGTGTATTCAGGAGAGAGGGGCATTAAAACAATCAAGATTTTTACTCTTGATGGCTGTCATGCAAACCAAACCCCATCCTCCCCCCCCCCACCATTCCCCACCCCCAACCCCGAAGTTCACTCCATCTGTATTCCCCATTGTCTCACGAAAACAGCTAGCATTTTAAAGGACCCATCCCACCTTGGCCAGGTCACACTTGCTTCTCCCCCTTTCTATCAGACAAAATGAGCTTGAAAACACAAACCTCAAAATTCAAGGACAGTTTATTTCTTGCTGTTATCAGACCTTAAATGGATCTCTCATTGGTAAAATATTGATGCCCTGATGTCATTTGATCTGGATTTTTTTCCTAGAGCCTATACTTTGTCTTTGTAAAACTCTACTCTTTCTGTAAACACTATACCAAGCATTTTTGCTTTATTATTGCACAATCCACTATGCTTAAGTCTGAGGTGACTTACCTGGATATTCCAAAACACTTTTCACTCTATCTCGGTACACACTTTTGTTTTATTATTGCACAATCCACTGTGCTTAAGTCTGAGGTGACTTACCTGGATATTCCAAAACACTTTTCACCCTATTTCGGTACACATTTTTGTTTTATTATTGCACAATCCACTGTGCTTAAGTCTGAGGTGACTTATCTGGATATTACAAAACACTTTTCACTCTATCTCGGCACACATGATAATAGACAATAAATTCCAATAAACAATGCACGGGGACATCCCTTGACTAAACTGAAAGATTTTAAATGGACAAAATATTACGCTAGCCTCAGTTGCTCATGCTCCGTATGCTGAACTGCCTGATGCCATTCAGGACCAGACACAAGATGCTCGAACCTGGACCCTTATTCACAGCTCAAATAATTTCATGCCTGCAAATAAAACTGCAGATGCTGCTCGACTGGTTGCAGTCTGACAGTCTTTCTGGGTTTTTTTTGTTGCAGAATTGTTAAAATAGATTTCACTACATGGTTTCATTTGTCCAAGGTGGTGCAATTCAGAAGGGAAAAGAAAAGGTGCCACATATTGTTTCAAAAGGAGGGAATTCATCAGAGCAAAGAAAGGAAATCTTGGTGTTCAGCCTGCATAAATCACTTCAACAAGCATGGGTTATAGTGATAAAAATAAAAGATGAGAAACTGATGTGCAGCCTTAACATTGAACGGATCTGCCCAAATATGATTTAGTAAATTCATATAAATCAGTTAAATATTCCATTTTCATCTGCAACTTGTCCACACAAAATTCTTTGGCAATTTAGGATAAGGTAGTTTTTCATTCATTTGGCGATGTGAGAACCGTGGTTGTTGCATTAGCTTTGATGCAAATGGATTCTTTGAAGCTAGGATTTAAATAAGTTTTTCTCATGGCGCTCACTGAATATTTTTCATCTGTATTCACTAAAGAGAATGATACTGTGGTTGTAGAATTCGGCGGGAGGTGGGGGGGAGAGAAAGATGGTTAAATTTCAGAATGTTAGTGTCAAGGTGCAGTTATTTAGAGCCATCAGAGATTTAAAGGTGTCTGAATCCTTGGGCATGATGAGATTTATCTGATCTTGCAACAGAAGACACATGAGGATAGAGCTGGAGCCCTGATGGAGACATTTAAATTTTCGCTGGCCGCAAGTGAGGTGCCAGATGACTGGAGAAGAGGAAATTATATACCTTTTCAAGATGGCAACAAGGATTAACAGAGTAACTGCAGACCCGTGAGTGTACTGTTATTGACAGCAAAATAATTGGAAAAGGTTGTGACGAACACGATAAATCTACATTTGGAAAGGCAGAAATTAATAAAAAATAGTCAACATTGCTTTGTTAGGGCAAGATCCTGTCTGACCCATTTGACTGAATCTTATTAAAGAGGGAGCAAACTGTGTTGATGTTGTCTGCATAGACTTCAATAGGGCATTTGACAAGGTCCTATGTAAAGGTCAAGTCCAAAGGTTTTGAGCCCACGGGATCCAAGATATCTTGTATTTGTATGTGTGAGTTCAGAGTTGTAATGAAGGAAGAGATTCTTTACTTCAAAGTTGTTGTAAACAGCACATGAGGCATGTCATGAGGCTGCAAGCCTCCATTACAGATCTTGAATACCGTCACTTGTGCTGTGTCATCCCCCTGTTAGCAGCCAAGTCTAATCAAGCAAGAACTATAATCAAGGCCTTGCTAGTTGCATTGCAACCATGATCACTATCATTACATCTCCCTTTCTTAAAACAAAAGTAGCTTCCTTTTAACTAACATGTTTTCTATGTATAACTCTGCAAATTTAACTTTAACACCAGGAACTTACATTTTCATTATTATTACCATTTTTTAAACTTGTGTGTTCACATTTACATACACTAAAACTTGAAGAGAGAATAAGATAGCACTACTTCATTCTATAACAGGAATCTTTAAATTTGCTCAATAAGTCTTTTAGGAGGATTCACGTGACTTGGCAATCTCCTGATTGATTGTCTTTGAATCAGAGTTGATGCCTCAGATGGTGTCTTCTCAGCTGTGTATTCAGGTTGTTCAACAGTAACCATCTTTCCATCTACTGTGGCTGGTCCCATTTGAAGATCTCGACGATTTCTTCGCAGAACAGCACCTTCATCTGTCTGAATGGTGTATGATCTTGGCTGGACTTTACTAAGGACAGTTCTCTTCTGAGTCCATAAGTTTGTTTTGCCTTTTAGCTTTACTTGGTCACCAGAGTAGGGTGTCGGGTGCTAGCATCTGCTCTTTGTCCTTGTGTTTCACTTTGACCATGCATTCTCCTCACACTGGTATATCAGTACCTGAATATCCTGTCACCTTCATTTTTGTTCCATATGTTTTTGGTCACGGAATAATCTTCTTAAAATCAGTCTCTGATATTACATTAATTTGTGTTCCAGTATCCAATTTAACTGAAATGTTTATGTCATTCACTTTTAATCTCAACATCCAGTCTTTGATTCCTTTCTTGTTTTCAGTCACAATGTCTACATAGAGTTCCTCTATCTCCCTTTCATCTACTGCATGAACCTTGCTTTGTGCACTTGGTTCCTACAGCAATGGGCATAATGGTTGCTTTTGTGGCACATATAGCATGTTTTATACCATATGCTGGACACTATTTTGGCAGGTGTTGTGGCTTTCGATTGTCCCTTTCATTTTTGTTCGTTGGCCACGCCTCTCTTTCCACTTTTGCACGCTTTTTGCTAAACGGTTTACGTCTGTTCTTGCTCACTGCATTCACGTTGCAGCTAGTTTCACTGAACAGCTCTTTTGCCTGTGTTTTTACAATTTTTGTAGCCTTACAGAGTGCTGTGGCTTTTTCCAGGTCTAGAGTTTGCTCTTAGCAGTCTTTCCCTTAGGCTATTATCTGGTATACCACACACAAGTCTGTCTTTTATGAGCGATTCAGTCAGGCCACCCAATTCACACGTTTTGCTTCTGTTTCTCAATTCAGTCACATACTGATCAATACTTTCTTCCGTTTTCTGTACACATGTGAAACATCTGTGCCTCTCAAATGTCGCGTTACGTTTAGGTATGCTGTAAGCCTCGAATTGTTCCATTATATTTTCCAGTTTCTTTGTGTCTCCTTCAGCAGCAAATGTGAAGTTATGCTTCATCACCCATGACATACAAGAAAACTGACACTTTCACTTTATCACTCCGACTGCCACTAAATACAATCCAAAATGCTATTTATATCTGTTCCAATTTTCAGCCACAATACTTGTCAGCTGAAGATTCACTGGTAGATGTAATCCTTCCATTTTTCACTTTGTTAGCTTTTCTTAGCAGATCAGTTGCTGGCTTTAGATTTTTCTTTTAAAGTATTTCCTTCTAATTTCCTTCATCCCACTTCTGACACCATGTTTCACCTTGTATTTGAATGTGTGAATTCTTAGACAACACATGGATGAAGGAAAAGGTTTTTTAATTTAAAGTTGTTGTAAACAGCACCACAAGGCTGCAAGCCTCCATTACAGATCTTGCATACTGTCTCTTGCTCTGTGTCAGCCCCCCTGTTGGCAGGAACTATAATCAAGACCTTGCTAGTGGCCAGGCAAACATGATCACTATCATTAAGTTGATAAATAAGATAATCAGAAGGACAGCCTTAGGATGCAGAAGCATATTAATTAGTTGATAAAAGTCGCAGAGCAATGGCAGAATGAATTCAGTCCTGATAACTACAAGGTAATGCCCTTGGGAAGACTAACAAGGGCATTTGTATGCATTTATTGTTAGGAAGTATTGAATAGTAAAACTTTGGTGTATGTCCAGAAAGCCCTAAAGGTGGGAGTGCAGGTAGATAGGTGGTGAAGAAGACAATTGGGATAGTTGCCTTTGTTAACCGCAACATGAGTAGAGAGGTTGCAGTACAAATCTATAAAACATTGGTTGGATCATACCTGGAGAACTGTTGGTGATTTTGGTCACTATGCGATGCAATGAAAGTTAATACATTGGAGTAAATGCAGATGGAATTCAGCAGTGTTTTGTCGAGGATGGAGTGTTTCAGTTATGAGACTGGATAAGTTGGGTTTGGTTCCTTGAGTGGTGTAAGCCAAGGGGAAGTCCTGATTGAGGGGTACAAAGTTAGGGTGGGTGATATGAAACATTTTCCATTTGAAGAGGTGCCAAAAACTAGATATTCATCGCATTATTCAAGAAGTATCAAAATGGTCAAGTGAATTGCCAAGACCTTGGAGGCCATGGAACAAGTCCTGGAAAATTGTATCAGGGTGAATGAGTAACGGAGCCACAAGCATTCTGCTGGAGGGAAAGGAAATGCCTACAAATATATGGTCGTGGAGCAGGCCTTGTCACTCCTTTTTTAAAAATGTAATTTAACCCAGGGAAAACCCATGCAGGCCACTGTGAGAACGTACTAACTCCTTACAGACCAAGGTCATTGTCACTCTGTTAGGTTTGCACTAACATCATTATTTGTAATGGGTAGAACATCATATGAAAGATGATGCAGATGCAGGGTTTTGACTGGCAACGTTGTCGATTCCTTGCCTGCTCCTACAGATACTGCCTGACCTGCTGAGTTCCTCCAGCAGATTATTTGTGGATCTGGATTCTAGCATCTGCAGTCCCTTGTACTTCAGGGTTATTGATAGCCAACATGAACATGTTGGACAGAAGGGCCTGTCTCTCTTCTTTCTGACCCAAGAACACTATGACACTTCATGGTTCATATTATAATTCCACTTTAAATCTGCTCAGTATGTAATTCCAAAACATCAAGTAGTTTCCTGTTCAATTCTACATCATGCTCTGTTTGCTACAATTAAAGTTTAGCTATGCTGATTTGTTTCCTGGTTAAGGGACTTTCTGCTCATTAGAATTTGTCCACACTGCCTCCTATACCAGATAATTATGTGAATATATTAGTCTGAGAGGAGCCCTTTCCAACTGCTCCAATTATTTTGCAGCTATTTATATGCCAGCTTTTTTCCATTCGGACACAAATTTGCTCTGTTTTTTTTTCCTTTCTCTCCATTTGTTCTCAGATAGTAGTAAACTTTACTAAACATGGGTGTGTGTCTCTATTGCAGCAATCCTACAGAGGTTATATCTGCAAATGTACGCTCCTGGAGCAGGGCTTTGTCAATATTTTTAGTAGATAGAACATTATCCAAGGCACGCCCTTACATTTCTAATATGCATTCCTGACATGCAGAAATTTGTACTGGGAGCATGATGTCTTAAAATTGTTTTCCGCTCAAAAGAAAAACATTCACGAAGGCACCATTTTTCTTGAATGTTTAAATGCTCCAGCAGCCTTGTTACACTCAGAGTTCCAAATACACCACTGAAAATGGTGAGAAATTCATTGAAACAAGAGGATTTCATATTATGTGCAAATATGATGTGTGACACAACAACATTTTTTTTTCCAAGTTTTAATGAATATGCCTGCAGTTTTGGGTGGGGCTGATGGGTCAGAACATTCTAGAATTCAGTTTTTGCTTTTACCAAGTAAGCTTTTTGTTTAACTGACAGCAAATAAAATGTTCTAATTGTCCTCTGTAACCTGATTTTTTTTTTGGATATTATTGGCAGTTATGAGCCCTCACAATTGGTGGCCAGTGCGCCATACAAAGGAGTGACATGATCCAGTACGTAACATCACGATTTGTCCATCAAGAGGGTTACTTCAGTTTTTAACATTTGAGTGACATCCAAAGTAACAAGTAACTTCCAAAATACCATTTAAGCAGTTTGATCTTTTCATGTTTGTATTTGTTTAATGAGAACCGAGAAACTATCTGACCACCAACAATCAATTTGATTATAATTTTATTTGTAGATTAGTTATAGCGTCACAGACCATAGAAAATAAGTCTCTTCTTCTCTTTGGCTTGGCTTCGCGGACGAAGATTTATGGAGGGGGTAAAAGTCCACGTCAGCTGCAGGCTCGTTTTTGGCTGACAAGTCCGATGCGGGACAGGCAGACACGGTTGCAGTGGCTGCAGGGGAAAATTGGTTGGTTGGGGTTGGGTGTTGGGTTTTTCCTCCTTTGCCTTTTGTCAGTGAGGTGGGCTCTGCGGTCTTCTTCAAAGGAGGTTGCTGCCCGCCAAACTGTGAGGCGCCAAGATGCACGGTTTGAGGCGATATCAGCCCAGTGGCGGTGGTCAATGTGGCAGGCACCAAGAGATGTCTTTAGGCAGTCCTTGTACCTTTTCTTTGGTGCACCTCTGTCACGGTGGCGTCACAGACCATAGAAAATAAGTACTCCCGCCCAAAATATCAATGACCTTTATGCTCTCTTCTCATTTACCAGCATTGGTCTCATCTTCTCATGTCCTTCTCTGCTGTGTCTATTTAGGTGTCTGTGTACAATGGTCATTTAAATGTGATTGTATCGGATTCCTCCACCAACTCTATCAGCATGTTCCAGATATTAACCATTTAAAAAAATATTACCCCAGATTCCTTTTAAAACTCCTTCCTCTCACTTTAAACATTCCCTATTGTTTTGAATATACCTTAATTTAAATTATGTTTCCCTGTTTAATTACTTTAATATTTTTCTCTTGGTTTTGCGGATTTCAAGCAGAGATAGCATAACAGAGAAAGGGACACCTTGCCCCACGCGTTTTATTTACAGAGTCGTCTTTTGCAATTGCCCTTTGAATCACTTCACCTTTGGAGGATGTGTTGCTGAAGTCTTAAGCTCTGGAAGTGTTTCAGTGATCCTTCTTCTGTCTCTTCATTTTATTCAACTTTTCTAAATCCCTTGTTAAAATCTACGCCTCTGACCCAGACTGTGTCTGAATTACTCCATGGGTGCTTATGGTCAAATTTTGTTCAATGTCCCTGTGATGTACTTTGAATGATCTTACATTTAGATTGTTCGATCAAGCAATCTGAACAAAATAATTATCTTGTAATGCTGGGTGGATCCAAAAACATAAGAATTTATTACATGATTGAAATGCTCAACACAGCAGATGCAATGTTTGAAATAAACGCGTGTTGGAAATATGAAGACCCTTCCTTCAATGTTGACCTTTTTCTCTGCAGAGCAATTACCTACTCTCAGAATGCTTCAAAATAATCCTTTGAGAACTTTAATGTTTAACAAATTGTATCACTATTTCTTATAAGCTCTTGTGCTCCATTTCACCATCCTCTTCCCTTCATTTGCTCATTACCTTCAGTCTGTTCACACATGACCCTCTAACATCTTTTGTGGTCCATTTTACTGGTTACAGATCCAGTCTCTATGGTTTTAATCCTTTTCTACCCTCCCCTCCTTTCTGAAAACCTCTTTTCTACCATGTCCTCTTTATGTTTATTTGTCCCCTCATCCGCTACACTCTCTCTCTGCTCATCCACTGTAATCTCTCTCTCTGCTCATCCGCTGCACTCTCTCTCCACTCATCTGCTGCACTCTCTCTGTCCCCTCATCCTCTGCACTCTCTCTCTGTCCCCTCATCCGCTGCACTCTCTCGCTGTCCCCTTATCCGCTGTACTCTCTCTCTGCGCCTGCATCTGCTACACTTTCTCTGTCCCCTCATCCAGTGCATTCTCTCTTCCCTCTCATCTGCTACACTCTCTCTCCACTCATCTGTTGCACTTTCTCCGCTCGTCCCCTCATCCGCTGCACTCTCTCTCCCTCTGCTCAACCCCTGCACACTCTCTGTCCCCTCATCCGCTGCACTCTCTCTCTCCCTCTGCTCAACCCCTGTACTCTCTCTGTCCCCTCATCTACTACACTCTCTCTCTGTCCCCTCATCTAGTGCATTCTCTCTTCCCTCTCATCCGCTGCACTCTCTCTCCCTCTGCTCAACCCCTGCACTCTCTGTCCCCTCATCTACTACACTCTCTCTGTCCCCTCATATAGTGCATTCTCTCTTCCCTCTCATCCGCTGCACTCTGTCTCTGTCCTCTCATCCGCTGCACTCTCTCTGTCCCCTCATCCGCTGCACTCTCTCTGCCCCCTCATCCACTGCACTCTCTCTGCGCCCTCATCTGCTGCACTCTCTCTCTGTCCCCTCATCCACTGCACTCTCTCTGTCCCCTCATCTGCTGCACTCTCTCCCCCCTCATCTGCTGCATTCTCTCTGCTCATCCCCTGAACTCGCTCTGCTCCCTCATCCGCTGCACTCTCTCTGCGCTCTCATCCGCTGCAGTCTCTGTCATTTCTAATGTTCTGTTCCCCATGTTGCATACTTACTGTCCCTTGTCCCTGCAATCTCTCTCATTCTTGATCTTTCCCTGTATCTCTCATTCATTTTTTTCTCTCTCACCCTGATACTCTTTCCACCTGCCCTCTTGTTCCATACCTCTGCACACTTTCATTCTCACTCTCTTCATCCTTCACACTTTTCCTCTCTGTCCACATCCTCTCTCCCTCTCTTTCCTGTACATTTTCTTTACTTGCATTCAGTCAGTTCTCTTTCTCTCAGATTTTCTCTCTATGTGGCTCCCATGGCTACCTCTAAAAATCATTTTTGCATAAAAATCATCTTGCTGCATTGAAAAGTTGAACTGAAAAAAATGTTAAGGTTTGCTGAGCTATGAGATCTCTTCCATTCCAAAATCCACTCACTGCAGTTAAACTTTCTTTAGCCTTGAAAATGGAACTCCTTCACAAATAGATGGTTCAAAGATAATGATGAAAATATTGGAATCTTATGTGTTTGCAACCAGTTGAAAACTTGTATTTTCATCCAACATAAGTAACATTAATCTTTGAAAGTTTGAGAGTCACAGCAGCGCTTTCTTACTCATGGTTAATTGAAAGGGTTTGAATTTAGGAGCAGGGAGGTTTGTTGCAACCTTTTCAAGTACTGGTGAGGCCGCATTTGGAATATTGCGCGCAGTTCTGGTCTCCTTACTTGAGGAAGGATGTACTGGTCTTGGAAGTGGTGTAGAGGAGGTTCAGCAGAATGATTCCAGAGAAGAGGGAGTTAGCCTATGAGGAAAGTTTGAATCGTCAGAGACTTTATTCATTGGAATTCAGAAGAATGAGAGGCAATCTTATAGAAACATATGAAATTATAGACAACATAGGTAGGTGTGTTTATTGATACAGCAATGAGCTCTCTGAACCCTTCTCCATTAACAATGGCGTGAAGCAAGGCTGTGTTCTCGCACCAACCCTCTTTTCAATCTTCTTCAGCATGATGCTGAACCAAGCCATGAAAGACCCCAACAATGAAGACGCTGTTTACATCCGGTACCGCACGGATGGCAGTCTCTTCAATCTGAGGCGCCTGCAAGCTCACACCAAGACACAAGAGAAACTTGTCCGTGAACTACTCTTTGCAGATGATGCCGCTTTAGTTGCCCATTCAGAGCCAGCTCTTCAGCGCTTGACGTCCTGCTTTGCGGAAACTGCCAAAATGTTTGGCCTGGAAGTCAGCCTGAAGAAAACTGAGGTCCTCCATCAGCCAGCTCCACACCATGACTACCAGCCCCCCCACATCTCCATCGGGCACACAAAACTCAAAACGGTCAACCAGTTTACCTATCTCGGCTGCACCATTTCATCAGATGCAAGGATCGACAATGAGATAGACAACAGACTCGCCAAGGCAAATAGCGCCTTTGGAAGACTACACAAAAGAGTCTGGAAAAACAACCAACTGAAAAACCTCACAAAGATAAGCGTATACAGAGCCGTTGTCATACCCACACTCCTGTTCGGCTCCGAATCATGGGTCCTCTACCGGCACCACCTACGGCTCCTAGAACGCTTCCACCAGCGTTGTCTCCGCTCCATCCTCAACATCCATTGGAGCGCTTACACCCCTAACGTCGAAGTACTCGAGATGGCAGAGGTCGACAGCATCGAGTCCACGCTGCTGAAGATCCAGCTGCGCTGGATGGGTCACGTCTCCAGAATGGAGGACCATCGCCTTCCCAAGATCGTATTATATGGCGAGCTCTCCACTGGCCACCGTGACAGAGGTGCACCAAAGAAAAGGTACAAGGACTGCCTAAAGAAATCTCTTGGTGCCTGCCACATTGACCACCGCCAGTGGGCTGATAACGCCTCAAACCGTGCATCTTGGCGCCTCACAGTTTGGCGGGCAGCAGCCTCCTTTGAAGAAGACCGCAGAGCCCACCTCACTGACAAAAGGCAAAGGAGGAAAAACCCAACACCCAACCCCAACCAACCAATTTTCCCTTGCAACCGCTGCAATCGTGTCTGCCTGTCCCGCATCGGACTTGTCAGCCAAAAACGAGCCTGCAGCTGACGTGGACTTTTTATCCCCTTCATAAATCTTCGTCCGCGAAGCCAAGCCAAAGAAGAAGGTGCAATGAGAACTAGGGGCATAGCCTCAAGACTCAGGGTAGTAGATTTAGGATGGAGATGAGAAAGAACTGCTTAGGTAAATATATTTAAGACAAGATTGGATAGATTTTTACATAGGGGAATTATGGGGAAAAAGGCAGGTAGGTGGAGATGAGCCTATCATCAAATCAGCCATGATCTTAGTGAATGGCAGAGTAGGCTCGACTGGCCAAAATACCTACCCCTGCTTCTATTTCTTTTATTCTTGTATCTTAATTCACATATTGAGGGGTTTGAGAGAACTTGAGTGACAAGCTCTTTAAATTTGGTTACCATTATATTCTTTTGGAAATTAGTGTTGATTTTATCACCACATCTTGGATCATCTTACCGACCTGTTCTTTAAAATGTTGCCAAGATTTCTCTTTTAGGAAAAGCAACATTTTGCTGAAGTCCACATCCCTTGTTAGAATTTTATCTCAAGAGTCTCTTCCCCTAACTGGCTGTGTGTCCTTTCGGCAAAGGTATGAGATCATTTTAGTGATGAGATGGATTTGTTATCCAGAGTTTCTCTTAGTTTTAAACATGATGCAAAGTTGTGAACTGTCTGGTTCAGCCTCAGTCAATTGCCAGTGGGAGACATTGAGTCAGTAATGTAAAGAAGTTGAGTTTGTGGCAGGAAATGAAGGAAGTGCCTTCTGTCCAACCAATAGTTATGAGAGGAGAAACTGCATGCTTATTTTGAGCATTAGACAAGCAATTGTCTGATAGCTGATCATGGTTACAAAAATGCAGAAGTAGCAAAACGTCTTCTAAGCATTATGATGTGCTGGTGCAGGTCCAGCCTACATATCCATAGTTGTGTAGTTAGATCATGCCGACTGAAATAGAGATAATTTTTTTTAAACCACTAACTGTCCATGATGAGCTCCAAGACCTTTCAGTGGTATACATTAGCTTATAAATGAGAGCATAAATTCCCAGGTGCAAACACTTTATATTATCTCACTATGTTGCAATTACTTTAAGTGACAGTTTTATCTTTAACATAATGGGTTTTCTGTAATGTATTAAGTGAAGTGTTCCTTTGTAACTATAAGCATCATTGTCTCAATGCTCAAATTGAATTAGATGAAAAATGTGGAATAATTCCAAGATAAACTTAAACTGTATTTTTATCTTTATGATAAAAGTAAGCATGTGATCACCTGTAAAAAGATTTGGTATCACTTTTAGTGCTATGTGTGCCTGTAATTTAAAGAAAACAATTTGCACTACAGAGATTTATTTTTGCTGTTTCTCTCTGAAACTTCTGTGATGTTAGTTCCATAGTGAACTTTGAAAGCTAAACATTTTCATGTATGAGTGGACAAAGAGCAGGACATTTGTCCAGTTCCCCAGGTTCCACATTAAATAAGACAAATAAAGCTGTGGTCTACAGGTACAAAGGGAAATAATGTGGCAGTGATAGCAGGAATGGCTCAAAAATGGGCAGAACTGAGCATATTTATTTTGTAAAGTAAAACCCCCCTGCATTCCGTAATTGAAACAACCTCAAGCAATGGCAAAAAAAAATTGGAAAATAAATAGGTACAAAATACCAAGTTTAAAATTGGTGTGCTGTGCCAATTGTACCAATCACACTGCACACAAATGGAAAATTCACTTATCCAGCATTTACCAATCCCCATAGGTGCTGGACACCAAGGGTTTTACTGCATACAAATTGTTCAGGAAGGGAAAAGAAAGGGAAGAGGAGTGGGAGTGTTGATTAAAGAGCATAGTTCATTCAGTATAGGAGAGTGGATGTCACAGAGGAACAAGTCAGAATCTGGTTGGAGGTAAGAAATAGTGCATGGGGACATTGCATTAGTGGGTGTACTCTATAGGTTATCAGCAAGTAGTAAGGATGGCATAGTTAGCGTAGCGGTTATTGCAATGCCTTTACAGCACCAACAATGGGGACCAGGGTTCAAATCCCACGCTGTCTGAAAGGAGTTTGTACATTCTTCCAGTGGCTGCATGGGTTTTCCCCAGGGACTCTGGTTTCCTCCCACCATTTGAAGCATTGCACGGGATATAGGTTAATTGGGTGTTAGTCAGCAGCACGGGCTTGTGGGCTGAAATGGCCTGTTACCGTGCTGTAGGTCTAAATTTTAAATTTAAGAGATATGCAGAAGCAAATCCTCAGGGAAGTGCATGGGGGGGGGGGCGCTTTAATAACATGAGCATTATCAGGGTAGCAGTAGCGTTAGGACGGACAAGGTGAAGATATTCTAAAGTATGTCCAGTATAATTTTTTCTTGCAGTGTTTTTCTAATGCAATAAGAAAAGATGCATGGAGATGCAAGACGTCGCAGATGCTGGGATCCAGGAGAAAAGTCAGCAAATGCTGAACCTGCTTCTGGGGAATGAAATGGGTTAAGGGCACTAAATTTCAGGTGGGAAACATTTAGGAAGTAGAGATCATTGCATCATCGTATTGAGGTTAGCTGTGAAAAAAAAGGAGAGGGAGCTGGCTGAAAGCCAACTTCAATGATCTGAGAAAGGATTAGGCCCCTGTAAATTGCAACCAGGCAAAACTAACAGAACAGTGAAAGAAGATGTGATTCAGGTGCAGTTAACACATGTCTTCCACTGAGCAACAAAGGAATAACAAATAATTCTTGAGATCCATGATGACAAGAGAGAGGCACAGGGAGGAGAAGTAAAAGAAGGAGCTGTTTTTGACATGTCAACTTGTAAATCCCAGTGAGAACTGGGCTGATTATAAAAGAACCAAAGGGCAAAGTCAATGAATGAGAAAATATCAACAGCCAATATAAATGGGAATCCACAAGGCATATAAATAGTAAGGAGCGAGAGTGGACCCATGAGGATAAGTTGAGAACTTGGACGTGGAGGATGAGGGTAGCCTTAAAGTACTAGATAAGCACTTTGCATCTGTTTTCTCCAGAGAAGAAGGGGCATTCAAAGTAAGAGTGAAGAGGCGATAGGCCAGGCACAAGATGTGTTTAAAATCGAGAGCTGGTTGATTTTGAAGTAGGCCAAGTTACCAGGACCAAATCGATGCACCTTAAAATTTGCAGGGAATTGTAGGTACACAGACCTTAATGTTTGAATTCACTTTGGAAATGGGATTGGTGACAGAGGACAAGAGTTGTAAATGATCAAAATAAAAGCGAGTGAGTAAACAAGCCGGTGATGAGAAAGCTGGGACAGGATTAAAAGTTGCCTGCAAAAACTGGATTTACAAAAGCATAGTTTTCAAGATTCAAACTTCCTTTTATGTCATTTAAAAGTGCAGAACATGTAATATTACACAAAATTGCCTTCTGCTTGCCATAAGGAGGATAAAGGGTTGCCATTAGTGTTGCCCAGTGCCTCTTACAGTAAGAGAGAAAGAGAAGTAAAAGAGACCCTTCCGAGTCACCTCCTGCAACTCCTACAGCCTCTGCAGCTGCACAGATCAGGAAGCCTTCAGTGCCCAAGGCCACTTGGGAGCCCTTTTTGCCTTCAGTGCCCTCTTGAATCCCATCTCTGACACCTCATTACCGTGAACTAGTCTGCAGTAGCCAATGTGGGTCCCCTGATCATAAATCGCCGCACCCTGTGTGGGTCCCTCAGCTGCTGAGCCCCTCACTGGTCTGTTGCCATGGTCCCTGTCCTGTAGGGTCATTTCCTCTGCTTCTCCTTCTCAATGAGGGGCGTTCTACCCGTTTCTGGTGCTTTGCTTCCCAGAGCTCCAACCCTTCATGGCTGCTGTCGAGCACAGACCTCCACAGTAGCAGGGTTTCCCTTAAAAACTCCACTCACCACTCACCAGATCTGCACCTAGCGGTAGCACTCCCATCACACAGCAGTTCTAACAGCGCCACTAATTTTTTAAAAAAGCCTAAATAGTTGGGTAGAAGTTTCTGTCTGTGGAATTGATCAGGTGCATGAACCTGATGCAGTCAGGCTTTCAATAAGTTAAAGTAGCTATTATAAAGACTGATTCAGAGCATGTTAACAGATCTTTCTTTTTCTTTGGCGTGGCTTTGTGGACGAAGATTTATGGAGGGGCACGTCCACGTCTGCTGCAGGCTTGTTGGTGACTGACAAGTCCGATGCGGGACAGGCAGGCACGGTTGCAGCGGTTGCAAGGGAAAATTGGTTGGTTGGGTGTTGGGTTTTTCCTCCTTTGTCTTTTGTCAGTGAGGTGGGCTCTGCGGTCTTCTTCAAAGGAGGTTGCTGCCCGCTGAACTGTGAGGCGCCAAGATGCATGGTTGGAGGCGATATCAGCCCACTGGCGGTGGTCAATGTGGCAGGCACCAAGAGATTTCTTTTGGCAGTCCCTGTACCTCTTCTTTGGTGCATGTTAACAGAAAGGTCAGGGGAAATGGTTATTTTGAGGGACAAGAAGATGATAAATAATGGTGTTCCTCAGTGATCAGTATTATAGCCATTTAAAAATATCTACAATGAGCTCAACAGAATAAAAGCCATAGTTTCTAAATTTGCAGATGGTTCAAACAGCACATTGTTGAGAATAGCAAATTTGAGAGTGATGTCATAAAGCACCAAAGGCTGCTTGAATGGGCAGAGATGTGGCAGGTGAAGTTGAATGTGAACTGATACACTCTGGTTTGAAGGGAGACAAATAGAAAAAAGGGTACTGTTCTAAAGCAAAAGGACCTGGGGATATGTGTGTATGTTATAAACGGTCAACCAGTTTACCTATCTCGGCTGCACCATTTCATCAGATGCAAGGATCGACAATGAGATAGACAACAGACTCGCCAAGGCAAATAGCGCCTTTGGAAGACTACACAAAAGAGTCTGGAAAAACAACCAACTGAAAAACCTCACAAAGATAAGCGTATACAGAGCCGTTGTCATACCCACACTCCTGTTCGGCTCCGAATCATGGGTCCTCTACCAGCACCACCTACGGCTCCTAGAACGCTTCCACCAGCGTTGTCTCCGCTCCATCCTCAACATCCATTGGAGCGCTTACATCCCTAACGTCGAAGTACTCGAGATGGCAGAGGTCGACAGCATCGAGTCCACGCTGCTGAAGATCCAGCTGCGCTGGATGGGTCACGTCTCCAGAATGGAGGACCATCGCCTTCCCAAGATCGTGTTATATGGCGAGCTCTCCACTGGCCACCGTGACAGAGGTGCACCAAAGAAAAGGTACAAGGATTGCCTAAAGAAATCTCTTGGTGCCTGCCACATTGACCACCGCCAGTGGGCTGATAACTGGATAACCAGAGACCGTGCATCTTAGCGCCTCACAGTTTGGTGGGCAGCAACCTCCTTTGAAGAAGACCGCAGAGCCCACCTCACTGACAAAAGGCAAAGGAGGAAAAACCCAACACCCAACCCCAACCAACCAATTTTCCCCTGCAACCGCTGCAATTGTGTCTGCCTGTCCCGCATCGGACTTGTCAGCCACAAACGAGCCTGCAGCTGACGTGGACTTTTTACCCCCTCCATAAATCTTCGTCCGCGAAGCCAAGCCAAAGAAGAGATTAAAAGTAGTTGGGCAGCTTGAGAAAGCAGTTTATTAGACATACTGTGGCAGCCTGCCACCCCAGAGATCGAGCCGGCACATCGTGTGGCACGCAGGTTAGTAAACAGCAGCATAATACACTGTAACACGTCCCTTAACACAGTGACGGTCACGGTTGAAAGCTGGAGCAGTACAAAGTCCAACCCTAAAATGGCGCCGGCCAAGCTGCCCAGCTAACAGATCAGCTAACAGGCTGGGGAAGAACATGCAAGAATGTTCCCGCCCACTATTGTTATTCATGCAGCTGATGTCAGCCCATCAAACAAATGATGGGAACTCCAACTGTATAAAAGGAGACTTTCCCACCTTGATAAATCTCAGAGCTTAACCTCCCACACTATGAGTGTGTGTGTTTCTTTGTAGCAGTCTACTACAATACACACTTTCTCTATTCGAGGCATAGAGTGAAAAAGTAAGCGATGTCAGGCTGAAGCTTTGGTAAACATGACATCAACCTCACCTGGTTACCTCATTGTAGGAAGGTTGTATAGACTTGAAAGCGGGTCCAAGGCAGATTTATAGGAATGGCTGTTGGAATAAGGGACTACAGCTGCAATGACTGATAGGAAAGGCTGGGAGTGTTTACTTTCAATAAGACAAGACTGAGGGAAGACATGCCAGAAGACTACAAAATGGGGAGGTGACTGGACAGAATGGCCATTCTCATAATAGTGATAAGAGGAGTTGACTCAGCACGAGGCTGGAATCTGGAATGCACTGTCTGTAGAGGTGATGGGGGCAGGCTTTATTGCAGCTTTCAATGGGCTATTTGATGTGGTGAGAAAGGATTTGCAGGCTACAGAGGAGGGTTCGGTGGTGAGGCTCTGGTGGTCAGCTGCATGGACGGTGGACATGATGGGCTGAATCGCTTTCTTCTCTGCTGTAACCATTCTGTGCTGACTTGTCAGAGCCTGTGGCGAACCAATGTGTGTTTATCATTAAACAGTTCCAGATTGAGAAGATAAATGAGTAATGAGAGTTTATTGTCATACAAGCACATTGCACAGATGTACTGAAATTCTCACTTACTACAACCAAACAAAAGTTACACCAACTACAGTAGTATATATTAAATTACCACAATATGCCAAGGCAGAAAAAGGATAATAAATATAAAAGGACAGATAGATAATTGTTCACAGTTGCTGATAGCAAATGGGAAAAAAATCTTTCAAAAGTGCATGCAAGCTTGCACTAATTTATGGTTTGGTTAGAGTAATAAGGGGAGATTGAAGATCCTGATAGGCACTGGATTAAAAACTCTTCCTGAACTAAGAGGTAGTGTTCAGTTGCAGCCCCTTTTCAGTACCATGTTGCATCTGTGCATGCGCTATTTTCTTTGGTTGTTTGGTGCATGCATGTCAGGTTTTGCGTACTGGGGATAATTGGGCTATGCATGGCGGGTTTAGTGTACTGGGGCAGTTGGTGCAGGCACAGTGGGTTTCGTGTACTGGGGACAGTTGGAGCAGGCGTGGTGGATTTTGTGCACTGGTGATGGTTGGCAACGACATGTGTGGTGAGTTTCCCGTACTTGGGATGGTTGGGGCAGGGGTGGTGGTTTTCACATACTGGGGACGGTTAGTGCAGAAGCGGTGGGTTTCGTGTACTGGGGACGGTTGGAGCAGGCGCAGTGGGTTTCGTGTACTGGGGATGGTTCGTGCATAAGCTGTGGGTTTTGTGTACTGGGAACTGTTGGTGCAGGCATGGTGGGTTTCGTATACTGGGGACAGTTGGTGCAGGTGCAGTGGGTTTCATGTACTGGAGACAGTTGGTGCAGGCGTGGTGGTTTTTGTATACTGGGGACAGGTTGGTGCAGGCACAGTGGGTTTCGTGTACTGGGGACAGTTGGAGCAGGCGTGGTGGATTTTGTGCACTGGTGATGGTTGGCAACGACATGTGTGGTGAGTTTCCCGTACTTGGGATGGTTGGGGCAGGGGTGGTGGTTTTCACATACTGGGGACGGTTAGTGCAGAAGCGGTGGGTTTCGTGTACTGGGGACGGTTGGAGCAGGCGCAGTGGGTTTCGTGTACTGGGGATGGTTCGTGCATAAGCTGTGGGTTTTGTGTACTGGGAACTGTTGGTGCAGGCATGGTGGGTTTCGTATACTGGGGACAGTTGGTGCAGGTGCAGTGGGTTTCATGTACTGGAGACAGTTGGTGCAGGCGTGGTGGTTTTTGTATACTGGGGACAGGTTGGTGCAGGCACAGTGGGTTTTGTGTACTGGGGACAGTTGGTGCAGGTGTGGTGGGTTTTGTGTACTGGGGACAGTTGGTGCAGGTGCGGTGGATTTCGTGTACTGAGGATGTAGGTGCAAGCGCAGTGGGTTTTGTGTACTGGGGTTGGTTGGTGCATAAGTGGTGGGTTTCGTGTACTGGGGACAGGTTGGTGCAGGTGTGGTGGGTTTTGTGTACTGGGAACAGGTTGGTGCAGGTACAAGGGGGGGTTTCCTGTACTGGGGGCAGGTTGGTGCAGGTGCAGTGGGTTTTGTGTACTGGGGACAGTAGGTGCAGGTGCGGTGGGTTTCGTGTACGGGGGATAGGTTGGTGCAGGCACAGTGGATTTTGTATACTGGGGTTGGTTGGTGCATGTGCGGTGGATTTCGTATACTGGGAACTGTTGGTGCCGGCATGGTGAGTTTAATGTACTGGGAACGGTTTGGGCAAGCGTGATGTGTTTTGTGTACTGGGGTTGGTTGGTGCAGGCATGGTGGGTTTCGTGTACTGGGGACAGTTGGTGCAAGCGCGGTGGGTTTTGTGTACTGGGGAAAGTCAGTGCCGGTGCAATAGGTTTCATGTACTGGGGCAGTTGGCACCTGCATGGTGGGTTTCGAATACTGGGGACAGTTGTGTTTATGCAGTAGGTTTCACGTACCAGGGATGATTGGGGCATGTGTGGTGGGTTTGGCATACTGGGGATAGTTGGCGCTTACTTGGTGAGTTTCATGTACTGGGGGCGGTTAGTGCAATTGCAGGAGTTTGGGCGTGATTCATTAGCCCGTCAACTTGGGTGATGAGTTAAAGACTAGGTGGGTGAGTAGGGCTCGAATATTCTTTGTTGTCTACTCCGAATATCGTTACAACTTTTGTTATCATTATTATTGGAACGTTACGATCAAAACAAGTCTTTTGTGTTTATCAATAAATATTTAAAAACTCAACTGGGCTTTGCAGTGAATTAAATTGAAATGCATCACCAACAAGAACCCTACCTGGCCTCCAAGCGCCCTTTTCTGGATAGTAGTCACTTCAGGGGTATGGTCTGTATGTATATATGGTATGAGCTGGCCCATCCCCTGAACCTGTGTCTCCTCCCTCCCAGAAATCCCCATAAAGTCTGTTACACCCAAACTCCTCCCTCAGTACCTGCCTTGGATCCGGGTCAGCAACATGAGAGATATCTTAAGGTGATTAAAGGCTATTAATCTCAACTCTCTGTCTAATGTGGTTGATCAATAGTGCTACAATTTAATCACCTTAAATTTTTGGGCCATGGACAAGGCAATACAGGCAGATAAACTGGACACCAACCCTAAAGATCCGGAGGCCTCAGTCAAATTTGATCAATGGTTGCAATGCCTCATTGCTTTCATGAGATGCAACAGCATACAGAGTGAGGAAGACAAACGCTTCACTCAGCTTGGACACTGAGTCTTCCAGATGATAAGGGACTGCACTACCTACTTGGCCGCAATGGAGCTCCTGCAGAAAGATATCGGACCCCGACGAATGTCATCTATGCCAGATTCCTTCTGGACAGTCGAAGACAAGTACCTGATGAGTTAGTCGATGAGTACATGCAGGTCCTGTGGGAGCTGGGGCGAGCCTGCAACTGCAGAGAAGTCTCTGCTGCTGCCTGATACACAATGCACGTGTAGCTGGGTTCAAGTCTGATCACATCAGACAGAGACTCCTGGAAAAGAGCAATCAAAGCCTATAAGGAGTAGTCAACCTGGCTAAAATGCTTGAGCCACGCAGCTGAATGCAGAGGTCTTCTCGGAGAACACGGCCGCCACATGGGGAGCATGGATGCTGCCATCTTGGCACACTGGATTCCAGATCATTGCTGCCACCATTGAGCACCCAAAGTGCTACTTCTGTGGACACACGAAGCATCCCCGGAAGAACTGCCCAGCCTGAAACTATATGCTCCACCTGGGGGAAGAAGAGACACCATGGGAAGGTATTTAGGTCCCAACCCCCTTCCAGCAGTGACGCATCCAGTCGAAATCAGCTGCCATCTTGGACCGTGTCACTTCTGGCTTCACCTCTGGCATCACTTCCGGTTGTAGGAAATGGTTCGGCAGGGCCATGGGAGTGCCAATCCAGATCAACACCACTTCCGGCGGCAAGGAGCAGCACTGTGTGCGCGGCATAGGGGCAGCCATCTTGGTGGGTGCCCCCCAAACCAACTCTATAGCAGCGACTCAGACAACGACCAGATGCTGGCCTCAATTGCCCTGGATCAGGACAGCCCACATCAACTGGCCAGGGCCATGATGAACATCGAGTAAGTAAATGGTCACGTCACAAACTGCTTATTCAATACGGAGAGCTTCATTCACACAGGCACAGTACAGTGCTACTCCCTCGTGGTAACCCTGGCAAAATATAAAGTCTTCCTGGCCTCCTAATCCCATTATGCTGAGATCCACGGCTGTTGCACCGTGACGCTGACTGTGCGGGGCATGGAGTATGAGAACTTTAAGCTCCTTATCTTGCCACAGCTCTGCACACAGAGCCAGCTAAAGAGTGTCCAAATGCAGTTTGACAGCCCACACCCGCCTGTCATGATCCGCAACTGCAAATTCTTAAACCTCTTGACCCCCTCTCTGAACATGACCTGTGGTCTCCCTAACCTTCGGAACCACCACCACCCTTGTTCAAGAACCTTACCCCCGACTGCAAGCAGATCATCGCCAATAGTGATACAAAGCCTTCATCGAAGCAGAAGTCAAACAACTTCTGGCAGAGGGGATCATAGAACCCAGTACCAGCCCCTGGAGGGCACAGGTGGTGGTTGTTAAAGGTGGAGCCAGGCTACACCCAAACCATAAACCGATCTACCTAGCTGGATGCCTACCCACTCCCGCATCGCTGACATGGTGAACAAGATCGCCCAGTTCCGGGTCTTCTCAAACATTGACCTCAAGTTGGCCCACCACGAACTCCCAATCTGTCTGGAGGACACCCCATACATTGCCTTCGAAGTGGACGGCCACCTCTACCACTTCCTCCGAGTCCCTTTCAGGGTCACTAATGGGGTCTCTGTCTTCCAGATGGAGATGGACCGAATAGTGGATGACTATGGACTCAAGGCCACTCTTCCTCACCTAGACAATGTGACCATCTGCGGCCAAGACCAGCAGGATCATGACTCTAACCTGCAGAAATTTCTCCAGGCCACAAAGAGCCTCAACCTAACATATAACCAAAAGAATTGCGTGTTCGGTACTTCATGGCTGGCCATGCTGGGTTGCATGGTGGAGAATGGGTCTGACCCTGACTGCATGTTGGAATTCCCATTGCCCCATACCCTCAAGGCCCTGAAAAGGTGCTTGAGGTTCTTTTCGTATTGCGCCCAGTGGGTCCCAAGTTATGCGGACAAAGCCCACCCTCTGGTGAAATCTACTACCTTTCCCCATCACCAAGGCAGCAATGCGTGCTGTGGATGAATGCTTCCCATTTCAGGTGGAGAGTTTGACTTTGCCCTGGCTGCCACGATCAAGCAGGTGGGCAGATCAGTGGCTTTCTTTTCCCGAACTTTCTAGAGCCCCTAACTTTAGCATTCAGCCATCGAAAAGGAAGCCTAGGCCATAGTGGAAGCTGAGTACCACTGGAGGCACTACCTGGCTGGAAAACTATTCACCCTGCTGACTGACCAACATGCAGTCACTTTTATGTTCAATAACAAACAGTGGGGAAAAATTAAGAACGGCAAGAGGTGGAGAATTGAGCTATCCACCTACAACTTCAAGATCTTGTACCGGCCCTGGAAGCTCAACGAGCCTCCCGATGCTCTGCCCCATGGCACATGTGCCAACGTGCAGTTGGACCTCCTCCAAGTCCTTCACAACAACTTCTGCCATCCCAGGGTCACCAGGCTCTACCACTTTATTAGAGCCCACAATCTCCCCTACTCGGTTGAAGATATTGGGGAGCTAGACAAAACCCACATTATCAAAGCCATCTGCCCCTTCGAGCAGTTGAGCATAGATTTCAAGGGCCCTCTTCCGTCCACCAACAGGAACATATACTTCCTGAATATCATTGATGAATACTCCCGCTTCCCTTTTGCCATCCCCTGTCCGGATATGACTACAGCCACATTCATAAAGGCACTGCATATCTTATTCACTCCTTTTGGATACCTCGGCTATATCCATAGCTAATGGGGATCCTCGTTTCTGAGGGAGGAGCTGCGCTAGTACCTGCTGGCCAAGGGCATAGCCACGAGCAGGACCATGGGCTATAACCCCCAGGGGAACGGCTAGATAGAAAGGGAGAACGCCACCATCTGGAAGGCAGTCCTCCTAGCCCTCAGGTCGAAAGGCCTACCCATCTCCCAGCAGCAAGTTGTCCTCCCTGAGGTGCCGCATGCCATGAGATCCCTCTTCTGTTCCGCTGCTAATGTGACACTGCATGAAAAGCTCTTTTCCTTCCCCAGGAAGTCGGCATTGGGTGCCACACTGCCATCCTAGCTGACGACCCCTGGAGCCGTACTGCTCCAGAGGCATATCAGATGCCACAAGACTGACCCTCTGGTCGAGAAGGTCAATCTCCTCCATGTGAACCCCAAATATGTTTACGTGGAGGACCAGGATAGGCAGCAGGGAACGGTTTCCATCCGAGACCTGGCTCGTGCATGGAACTCCTCAACCAACCAATCAACATGCCCTCATGGTAACCCTGGTCAACTGGCCCCACTAATTGCACCTGACACCGTGCCCCAACCCCAGACCGAGCAACCTCACAGTCCTACTAACCTCGGAGGCACAACTCTGTCTAATGTGATTGATCGATAGCACTACAAGGGGTCCTTTACGATGCAGGCTGCCTTCTTGAGGCATTGTCTTATACAGATGTCTACAATGGTGCCTGCACTGGACGTCATTTTCTGTTGCCTTCTGCATTCCTAGTCACTCGAGTTACCAAACGAGAGAAGTTGAATGTTTAGTGGATTTAGTGCAGAAGGGTCAGAAGTGAGAAAACCCAACTTCTGGCTCATTCTACTTATTCCTTGAAGGGCTCAGGCTTGAAATGTCAGCCACATATCCTTGTTTTTTATGGATGCTGAAAAGACCTTCTGAGTTTCTCCAGCATTTTGGTGTGTCTTTACTACAATCACAGCTTCTGCAGGCTTTCGCGTTTCACTAAGTCAAACACAGGTGCTGATCTCCCATCCATTGAAAAAAGTAGCCATCGTCATTAAGGATCCCCTTCACCATGCTCACTCGCTTTCTCACCAGGCACGAGGTACAGAGGCCTATAGTTCAGCACCTCTGAATGGTTTATTTCCAACAGCTATCAAGATTTTGAAAGTCCCTGTACCACCCTAAACAGGAGGCTTTCTCCAGGACCAGCCTAAGAACTTGTCTGCACTGTTGTAACTTAACATTTTGTGTTGTACTAACTGCAAATGTGAGTATTTATCTATACTTTTATGTTTATTATCTTTTTCTGTCTTGTGCGTTAACTTGTGCTTATTGTTTGTTAGTGTACTTTACCTACCTATGTAGCTGCAGGAAGGATTTTGGTGTGTAAGTACAATGTACTTTTACGTATGACAGGAAACATTCCCCTCTGCTTAGCCACCTGGAAATGGGCAGTGGATAAAGAAACACACCCAACATCAGCTTTCACTTCATGATTCAGCGTACCTAATTCTGGAGCTTCCCGAGGATACATAACTGGAGCTTTTTTTAATAGATGTCATGGGATAGCTGTGGTTGCAAGCAGGAAAGTCTCATACTGCAGTTTCCCCCAGTCTCCCTGACCAATGGCCTAATGCTTTGACCCAGTAATCCTAACTGGAATCTCGGAAGGGTGGGGGACGGGTATGATGATGTTGGAATAAAGAAAGAATGTCCAAAAATGTACTCCTATTTTAAAACTGTCATTTTTCTTCACTTTTTGCTCTCCACCTTAAACCGCAAGAAAGATATGAGGCCTTTGTTATTGTCCGATATTTGAAGCCACTTCGTAGGCACATAGCTCAGCCACAGATGTTCTCAGTCTACTCAAATAATCCCAGAGCAACTTGCCTTCACCAGTTTCCTCATGTCACTTTAAAATGTTCCTTTTAGATCTCTCATCAATCATTTTAAGAATTTGTAAATCTGGGTTAAAAGAACCAACTTTTTAATAAATGTAATTACTTGAATTACCTTTGAGCTTTTGTATATATTTTCTTGCCAATAATCTCCAGTTTAAAAAAAAACAGAAAGTCTAGTAAACATTATGGGCCCTGATGCTAACGGAACAAGACCACTGTGTGCGGGCTTGGTCACAGCAACACCACTGTGTGTGGGATTGGTCAAAGCAAGACCACTGTGTGAGGGCTTGGTCACAGCAAGACCACTGTATGAGGGCTTGGTCACATCGAGACCACTGTGTGTGGGTTTGGTCACAGCAAAATCACTGTGTGTGGGCTTGGTCACAGCAAGACCACTGTGTGAGGGCTTGGTCACAGCAAGGCTACTGTGTGTGGGCTTGGTCAAAGCAAGACCACTGACTGTGGGTTTGGTCACAGCAAGACCAGTATGTGTAGGCTTGGTCACAGTAAGGCCACTGTGTCTGGGCTTGGTCACAGCAAGATCAATATGTGTCGGCTTTGTCACAGCAAGGCCACTGTATCTGGGCTTGGTCAAAGCAAGACCACTGACTGTGGCTTAGTCACAACAAGACCAGTATGTGTGAGCTTGGTCAAAGCAAGATCAATAACTGTGAGCTCGGTCACAGCAAGACCACTGACTGCAAGCTTGGTTAAAGGAAGACCAATGTGTGTGGATTTTGTCACAGCAAGAGCACTGATTGTGAGCTTGGTCACAACAAAACCAATGTGTGTGGACTTGGTCAAAGCAAGACCACAGCCTGTGGATTTGGTCAAAGCAAGACCACAGCCTGTGGATTTGGTCAAAGCAAGACCACAGCCTGTGGACTTGGTCAAAGCAAGACCACAGCCTGTGGATTTGGTCAAAGCAAGACCACAGCCTGTGGACTTGGTCAAAGCAAGACCACAGCCTGTGGATTTGGTCAAAGCAAGACCACAGCCTGTGGACTTGGTCAAAGATAGACCACAGCCTGTGGACTTGGTCAAAGCAAGACCACAGCCTGTGGATTTGGTCAAAGCAAGACCACAGCCTGTGGACTTGGTCAAAGCAAGACCACAGCCTGTGGACTTGGTCAAAGCAAGCAACCTGAAGTGAAGAGAAATGAAATCTGCCAAGAAAACTACACCATTCGCAGATTCATGTTATCTTCCTAGGAACATGTTCATTGCTTCATTGACGACAGCTTTTACTTCAAAACAGTTTCACTGTGGTTACCAGACTTTCTGAAGTACCCTACATGAACCTTGTCTATCTACCTCTCTTTCTCTATTTCTATTTTTTATTTTTATCTTTCTCTCTTTTTCTGTATTGTTGTCAAACAATTTCAATTTGAGGGAGAGGGTTTCACTGTGACTCATCCTCCATGTTTTGATTATTTTTCAAACACCCACAACACAGCACCAGATAACTTCAACCTTTTCCTCTGAATGGAGGCCCAACTTTTCAAGGAATTTTACCGAGACTGGATTTTTTGTGAACTTTTTGCATTGCACATCCTTTAATTTGAAGGTTGCCAGCCTACATCATGCTGTGAACCATTGTTCTATTGTGTGCTGAGGGATGAAACCAAGTGGCAAAAGTATCGAGCATTATGGTAGTTAAAAAGTGCCTTGCAATGACAAAACCGGAATACACATAGAAGTTGGGCATCAAATATATTTTGATTTTTTGAATTAATTTTAATTTAGATGTACAGACCCTTCTGGCCCATAATCCTGTGCCCACCAAATTAAGCTGCAACCTCCATAATTTTTTGAAGGTGGGAGGAACCATCTGAGACTCCTATATGCATAAAATGATACTTAATTATTTATTTTTATGGATTAATTACTTGTCCTGCATATGTATTGTTTGTAAATGAGTTAGGCCTGCTTGTGTGTCTGCATGTTTTGCACCAAGGACTGGAGAATGCTGTTTTGTCGAGTTGCACTTGTTCAATCAGATGACAATAAACTTGACGATGTGAAACCCACACAGACATAAGGAGAATGTACAAACTCTTTACAGACAACGCCAAATTTGAACTTGTGTTTCTGGCATTGTAACAGCAGATATGCACTCATTGGTGATGTGATTATGGATCCCTACTTGCATTTCAAAGTGGTCGATATTAGTCAAAAAAGTCCTGGAGTTCTACTGCACAGAGAAAAGGCCATCGACCCAACTTGCCCATGACGACCAAGTTAGTCCTATTTGCCTGCATTTGGAGGAACTCAGGAGGAGCAAGAATATGAGACGGGCCAACTCCTTGAGGGAAATGCCTGCCTTCTGCTGCTCATGGGACAGGCGATGGGGCAGTGGGGGGAAAACGTGAGTGCAGGTGTGTTTCTTCCAGATTCAACGAGTTAACCCAGTAACAGCAACATCTTCCTGTTGTCCACTAATGGTCTCTATCACATATACCTGCTTTCACTGGCATCAGCCAGTTCTGTGTACAGAGCACAACAATTTGAATGCAATTTTTATCCATTTAGTACTGAGTCAAAAGATATATTGTTGCTGGGGCAGCTAATGATGCTCCATAATCACTAGCTGAAAGATACGACCAACTGCTGTCAGGTAACTTTCACCCGGTGATGCACTCAACTTTCAAATGATGTTTTCTTTGTGGGAGGTACTTCATTCCAGTTTGGTGCTGACCCTCCTACTGAAACATTGGCAGTCACTGAAATCTCAGTACAAAAGCAAGCTCCAGCGTGGTGACAGGCAATCGTGGCAGAACAGCCATGCCCCTGGATTGTTTTTGCTTCTGTGCACATGAGCTTCATGCTTTATTGAGACTGATTAATGGAGCAGGTAAGAGAGTTTTCCCAAATGTCGATACCAATTAAAATAACTTGTGTGATCATGTAAGGAGAAAGTTTCATCAGCGTTGTTTAACATGTTTTGCAAGTACATATTAGGCAACTAAGCCATGCATCTGAAATGTAGCCTGGACCTTTTCGGTCTTTTATTTAGTAATGTTGGTCGGAAGAGCAATTAACATTAAATATGGTCCATGCGCAAAAATAGTTCAGCAGCAAACAAATAATCAGTCCCTTTCAAATATTTGTGCATGTGTTAATTTTTCAAATTGAGAGGTGAAAATATTTGCTGTATTTTAAGTCCTCATATAATCATATATTTTCCTTCTGCTCTCTGAAGACCTTGTGGTTTGCTGCTCTTTAATTAAATCTTTGCGCAAATCATTGTTTTTGAATCCTAATGTAAACAACTAGAAACAGAGGCTTCAATTATTTCCTTTTGTGTGTCTGCATTGGTTAGTGAGATGCTTTAAGAAAAGTGGTATGAATAGTTTTGATGTGGAACTTCTCGTCAAAAATGGCGTTGGCTTTTATTTAATTGTTTTGACTAAACAAAGATGGGCAACAACAGGTTTAAAATATTACCAGATCTCTCAGTGTTTTACAGGAGTGTGGCCAAAAGACTTGACCACTTAAAGGCAGGATCAAAAAACCAATAAGAGTTACTTTGAAGGAGCAGTTTTAAGAGGAATGGACACATTAAGGAAGGAAATTTCATAAGTTTGGCCCTTGCTAGCTGAAGACATAATGACAAATGTCAGAGCTGTTTGGAAGGAAACAGTGGAAGAAAGGGTTAAATTAAAGGAATTTTGTGGTGGAGAAATTATAGAAGCAGAATGAAGTGAAGCTGTTGAAACAAAATTCAGAGCTTTAAAATTGAGTTATTGCTTGACTCGGAGTTATTGTAGATCACAAAGGGGAGGAAGTGATGGGTGGCCTTGTCTTGGTGAGAATATGGAATGTGCACAGTAAAGAGGAATACCCTGTACCTCAACTTTAGTATTAAGGAGGCTGGCAAAGTGTGTGTGTGCTGCAGTTAGGATGGAGGGCTACAGAAGCTGAAGTCGGGGTGGATTCATCTAATTGAGAAGCATAGAACATAACTTTACAGAAACTAAGCCCTTTGGCCCTTCTCGTCTATATTGAACTGTCCCACTGACCTGCAAGAAGTCCATACCCCCCCCCCCATCCATGTACCTGTCCGAATTCTTCTTAAATGTTAAAATTGAGCCTGCATTCACCACTTCAGCTGTCAAATCGTTGTATACTCTCACTCCTCTCTGTGTGAAGAAATTTCCCCCTAAACTTCTCCCATGACTCAAGGCAAAGCACTCTTAAACCATGTCCTTTGGTTTCTTCTTTTCTTCTTCTTTGGCTTGGCTTCGTGGACGAAGATTTATGGAGGGGTAAATGTCCACGTCAGCTGCAGGCTCGTTTGTGGCTGACAAGTCCGATGCGGGTCAGGCAGACACGGTTGCAGCGGTTGCAGGGGAAAATTTGTTGGTTGGGGTTGGGTGTTGGGTTTTTCCTCCTTTGTCTTTTGTCAGTGAGGTGGGCTCTGCGGTCTTCTTACCTAACCTCAATGAAAAAAGCCTACCTGCAATTTTTTTTTTACCTCTATCAAATCTCCCAACTTTCTTCTACACTCCAGGGAATAAATTCCTAACCTTTTTAACCTTTCCCGGCAACATCCCAGTAAATTTTCTCTGCACTCTTTCAATTTTATTGATATCTCTGTTGCAGGTGGGTGACCAAAACTGTACACAACACTCAAAATTTGACTTCACAAATGTCTTATACCACTTTACCATAACATCCCAACTCCTATACTCAATATTTGATTTATGACCATTGTATCCAAAGTTCTCTTTATGACCCCATGTACCTGTGCCACCGCTTTCAGGGAATTATATATCTGTATTTCCAGATCCCTCTGTTCTATTGCACTCCTCAGTGGCCTACCATTTTTGATGTTTGGGAAGGGAAAAGAGAAGAGAAAGGGACAGAGCTGCAGGATAGGAGACATTGGTGGGGGGGGGGGTGGTTAACAGAAATTGGAGAAATCTATGTTAATGTCATTGGAGCGCTGAGGGAGATCTGAATTGAGGTTCACAAAATTACGAGGGGAAAAACAGTTTTTAAAATAAGAAACCACTCCCAATAATTGCGGTGTCTAATACTAGAGGTTATTGGTTTAAGATAAGAGGTTTAGCGGCAATCTGAGTAAGAAATTTTACACCAGTGCTTTGTTTGAATTTAGAATGCACTGCCTGACAGGGTGGTGAAGGCAAGTAATCCCACCACATTGCAGATGTATCGAACTGTGAATTGGACCAAGTTTAGGAAATGGAATGAATAGGGATAGTTACTAATGGGCAGCGTGGACATAGTGGGCTGTATGGTTCCTTGCCCGGCTCTCTAAGTCTGAGGAGTACAATTTAGCTATTTATCCCATCAGGTCTGCTTTATCATTCAAATCATGCCTGATTCATTTTTCTTTTCAATCCCATTCTCCTGCCTCCTCACAACATTTGATGCTCTTACTCACAGAGAACCTATCAATCTCTGCTTTAAATATCCCCAATGACAGCTTCCACAGCTGTCTGTGGCAATGAATTCCATAGATTCACCATCCTCTGGAAAATAAATTTCTCCTCATCTTTGTTCTAAAGGGATGTCCTTTTATTCTGAGGCTGTTCCCTCTTTTCCTGGACTCTCTCTCACCACTGAAAACATTTTCTCCACATCCATTCCATTCAGCTCTTTCAATATTTGGCGCATTTCAATGAGAGCCCCTCTCAGTCCTTCCAAACCCCAGCAGGTACAGGCACAGAACCATCTAATGCTCCTCATACATTAACTCTCTCAACCTTGAGATCATGTCCTCTGGACACTCTCCAATCCCAGCTCATCCTTCTTGAGATATGGGGCCTAAAATTGCTCACAATATTCCAAATGTGGATGGACCACTGCCTTACTAAAGTCTCAGCATTGCATCATTGCTTTTATATTCTGGTCTTCTTGCATTTGGCTTCCTTACTACTGACTCAACCAGAAAGTTAACCTTTAGGGATTCTTGCACGAGGTCTCCCAGGTCCATTTGGGCCTGGTTTCTGAATTTTCTCCCCACTTAGAAAATAGTGTACTTCTTTGTTCCTTCCCCCAAAATGCATGACTACACATTTCCCAACAATATATTTCGTCTGCCACTTCTTTGCCAACCTGTCCCAAGCCCCTCTGCAGATTCCCTGCATCCTCAACACCACCCTGCCTTCTACCTACCTTTGTATAATTCACAAACTTGGCCACAAAGCCATTAACTCCATCATATAAATTATTTACATACAGGATGAAAAGTAATTGGCCCCTGTGGAGCACCACTAGTCAACATCAGCCAGCCAGAAAAGGGCCCTTTATTCCCACTCTGCCTTCTGTCAGTCAGTCAATCCTCTGTCTTTTCTCGTAATCCCATGGGCTCCTATAATCAAGTACAACATAAAGGTTGTGAATTGTGCTGTCCTGTTTTATTTGGTCAATACTAGCACATAAAAATTCACTCAACATTCAAATTGTGGAATATGCCCTTTTTTAGGCAATAACAATTTGTAATTTTTCTGTATGATCTTAAAAGTGCACTTGGAGTAACCACCAACATAGTTTTCTCTTTCCTAACCCCAACCCTGTCTCAAGCCATTATGGAAGTAATGGTTTAAAGGCAAAATTCATCATCACTTTTACGGGGCATGTAGAGATTGGCATATCCTCAGAAGGTTTAGGGTTGGTTTTAAAAAAAACAGTTGCACTGAAATATTAATTGCAAGCAAAAATAGTTGAGGAGAGGGCTTTTTGCTCATGGTTATAATGGGAGTGAATTTACTCTGATGTGCAAGGCAATTCAGTGGTAAATTTATGTAAACTATATTATGCATATTTAATATACATTTTATAAACTGAAATTTTGAGTCCACTTTGGCAAGTTTATTTTAAGGATCAGTGGGTGAAGTAAATGTTGAAAAGTTTTATTTGTTTTATCTCATTGGTTCATCTTACTTACTGATATTGGTGATATGTCATGAAAGAAACTTGAATTCAGTTGGAGAATTTGATAAGTCGCCAAAAGCGTTAGTGTTCAGACCTGTCAGCTATAACTGCACATTCTGTAACATTATTTGCGGGTTCTTGTGTCACTCAAAAATGAAACTTATTTACGGTAAAATTGTAGCCGTTGCCCATATCATGAAGGTAGTTGATGTACAAAAGCAAATAAGTTATTTGATGGGAACATTTTTGTCCCTGTTACTTCATCAATGAAAGATATATAGTTCAGTGTTTCTCAACCTTTTTCTTTCCACTCACATACCACGTTAAGTAATCCCTATGCCATTGGTGCTCTGTGATTAGTAAGGGATTGCTTAAGGTGGTATGTGAATGGGAAGGGAAGGATGGGAATCACTGCTCTAGACCCAATTGGTACTGAAATATTTTGCTTGAGAAAATGTCTCATACAACTTTACCACAACATCCATTGGCCCATTTCCTTTGGAGTTATGAAACTGTGCACGCAACGAGCCAATTAGGTACGATTAAAACAATGGTTTTTAAACCTTTTCTTTCCACCCACATCCCACCTTAAGCAATCCCTGACTGATCACCTATGGCATAGGGAATACTTAAAGTGGGATGTGAGTGGAAAGAAAAAGGTTGAGAACCACTGATGTAGTTAGTACTGTTTCTATGGACTTGCAGGTGTCATATAACAGGCTTTTCATCAAAATTGAGGCCCATGGAATAGAAGTGTCTGTGGGTAGAAGATTAGCCAAGTAACAGGAAACAGAGCAGTGAAAGGTGATTTTTTTCAGATTGGAGGGAAATGTACACTGTAATTACCCAGTGCCTGTATTTGGGCCACTGTTTGTCCTAAAATTCTGGGTGTGCAACATGGTATTGTGTGGGGTTGAGGTGAAGCACAGATTGTACGAGGTACCATCAAAATTAGGAGAGGCCATGGGGTCCAGCAAAACCAATGTTGTGAGAATGTATGGATGGGTGACCTGGTGAGCATGTGATAAAAGTGTGTCTGCTGGAGTCCACCAGTACTGTGGAGCTGGACTGTGATGGAAGTGGCAGATTTTGATGAATCACTTACAATACTTAATTGACTTCTGGGGTGCTATAAGCAATTAGGATTACAAGATGGTAGGAAGTAGGTCTTGCCTTTTGGCTCCGTCTACTCTATCTGTTTAGGGATGTTTTCTAAACTCTCCAGATTATGCTATTCAGAAGTGCCGGAGTTTAAGCATCTGTTTTAAACCTCCCATGACTGCTGCCCACCAATGTGTGAATTACAGAGTGGAATGTGAGCCTATTTTTGTACACTGCATAGTTTTATTTGAACACATATTAACTGCCCGCACTATGTCCAAGGTCAGGATGGCTTAAGTGAAAGCATTCTCCTAAAGTAATCTTCCTTTCGTTTTCCCAGATGCAAAGAGAGATGGCGTACACAAAAGAAGCTCCTCCTTCCTTCCGCCACCATGGTCCACTTCCACATGGGCCCCCAAATTCACCACCAATAACTCAGTCAATGCCACCTTCACCATCCAGGATCCTATATAATGGAGGAAGAACCATACTTATGCCAGGAAGTGCCACAGTCCCTCGAGACAAACTGTCCAGTATGCCGCCATCAAGGTCTATATCCCCTAGTCCGAGTGCCATCTTGGAGAGGAGAGATGTCAAGCCAGATGAAGATCTGAGTGGTAAAAACATTCCCCTCTTCAGAAACGAAGGTCTGTATGCCGATCCCTACATGTATCATGACGGACGAATGAGCATAGCCTCATCCAGTGCTGGAATTCCTGGGGATGTACCCGACCACATGCTGTACCTTCGGCCTTCAATGAGATCTGGAAATGTATATCCAAGCACTGGTGGACAAGGTGACATGATGGAGCAGTCCTTGTACAGAACAAAGCCCAGAAAATATTCTGATGGCTATACTCCGCCAGTTAACTCCAAAACACCTCCGGCTTCTCCCCAGAAGCTCAGTGACATGCGCATGATAGATCTTCATGGACCAAGTGCTCACATGGCTCATCCAACCCAGCTTGACCGGTCCTCTTCTGTCCGGAACTCTCTCAGGAAAGACTCTGGGCCACCTATGTTTATGGAAACAGCCGCGATCAAGTCGCACAGTGCTACGTCTTCGCCACCTATTTCTGACATGGCAGCATTTTCAGCTGAGAAGCACATGGCAGGTTACAGTGGGGCCACAGCGACACCAAATGATCCAGAAACCAGGTGAGGGTGACCGAGAAGTGATGGGAGGTGGGGATGAAGAACTGAAGAGTGTAGCCATTTTGTTAAGCTGAACGTGGCAGTTTGTTTATTGATCATTAAATAAAGTGAGTGGATTGTCTTTGAGGACAGCTAAGAACTGATAAACCTCTCAATGTTTTGTGATTTGCACACAGTGACAATGAAGAAGTAATAATCTATGTCACAGGGTTGTTTGGAGGGGGCCCTGAAATTCACCCATTCCCGCTGACCTCTTTGTTCCAACTCACGGATCCGAGTGTGATTTATATCATGTAGAGCCTAGGCTCGAGCACACTAAGAATCCTCTATTTTGGATGATGTGGTTATTTGGTTATTTTAGTTTTCCTTTGCATGCCTCCCCTGTGTTCTCACCAGTGGCTAAGTCAGCCACATTGTCCTTACATCTCCCAAAAGTTATGCATTGGTGCCAAGAAACTTTCCCCAAGGCAAAGCGCGCAGTAAAGATTGTTTAGATGGATAATTATTTTAAAAGTAAAACTCTTGTTGTTCTAGATTAGTGATTGGTGTATTTTAATGCAGCAAGTTTCTTGTGAGATTTCATGTGGGCTTCTTTGTTGTGACGCCTCTTGAACATGAGATGACTCAGAGAGGGAAAATATTCTGTTCGCTGACCTCTGCTGGTGACACTCCTGGCAGTTATGTGAAACATCTGTTAAAACAGAGCACAGTGGATCATCAGCACGAGAAACGTGTTGACAAGTGAATCTCCACAGCTTGATGCATTCTATCTGGGCCTATCTTGGATGTTTCAGTCTGGAGGCACTCAAAACTACTCTAGTGATCATGTCCTGATTAGTTCTGCTGGAGTAGATTCCTGGAAGGATTGGGGTATGACCGGGAGTGATTGTGCATTGGTTCACTGAGCGGTCGCTCTTTGCTAATGGAGGAAAGTTGATTAAGGAGCTGATTTAAAAAAAATAATAAATTCCTCCTATTTTCAATTTGTCTTAACCTACTTTATGAGCTGCAAATCTTTTGGATTGTGCTTCTTTGTTGATGATCAGAAACAGCTTTACCGATGCTTTTAATACTGTCTAACTTTGGCTGCGAGATAGAAAGATCAGTGTTCTGATCTTATTTAATTTCCTCTTCCACTGGTGTGCTGCCATCTCACTTCCAGAATCCATCACAGCTGGAAGAGATAAGACAGTATTAAAAGAACCAAAAGGGTCAATTTTATTCCTTTCAAGTTTTAACGGCAAATAATTAAAAATATTAAATATACAACTGAAGTGAAGAGTGAAACACGATAGGGCTGCAGACGATATTGTTGTAGTAAACACACAGAAATGCTCGAGGAACTCAGCTGGTCGTTTCAGCATCAATAGGAGACAAATATGTTTCTTAGTTCGAATTTGCATGATTTTACTGGTCTGACGAATGTTCACACATGAACGACCAAAACTCAAAATCTCCATTTCCTTACGTGAGTTTAGACAGCATACTGGAAGTGTGGTAATTCAAGAGGCGGGACTTGCAACGAGTTTCATTGATACGCGCTATACATTAGCCCGTTGTTCACAGAATGGCTGCAGGTAACTTCAGACTGCAGGCATTCTGGGAAATTTACTAGGGGTCTAGCAGGTAAAATAACGGAACGGGAATGGCACCCTCATTCCCATTCCGACCTTTTTACACAACATGCACTCAGGGAAAATGGCAATAATTTCCTCGAATGCAGTGGCTGTGTAAAAAACATAAGAGATATATTGCTGATGTTTCAGGCCTGGGCCCTTCTTCAAGGAAATATCAGAAAAGGTAGAAGCAGGATATATCAGAAAGTCTCAGAATTCAAATGGGGGAGGAATCCAGACCAACAAAAGGTGTTACTTGCATGTTATAAGGGGCTAGATAGAATTTATCATGTCTGTGCGAAAGGAGACAGGGAATGGAGAGATGACGGGGGAAGCAGGGGTTTAACGAAAGCCAGGGAAGTCGATATGAATGCTTTCCGGCCTCTCTATTAAGCAGTACATAAAAGTGCTGGAAAAGTTCAGCAGGTCACACAGCATACATGGAAAGCAGAAAGTGGTCAATGTTTTGGGGCTGAGCCCTTCTTCAGGTGCTAGCTTTTACCTGCTAATCCTGGCAACATCATGGCAAATCAGGCCCAAAACTTCAACCACCTTCTGCTATAGTGTACTGCATGAGACCTCAGCATCCGTAGTGTACCACCTACATTAGGTGAATAAAACTGCACACAATACTCCAAATTTGGCCTCACTAATATCTTATGCAACTTTACAATAACATCCCAGCTCCTATACTCAATACTTTGATTTATGAAGGCCAATATGCCATGGACTCTCTTTACAACTCTATTCACCTGTGATGTCACTTTCAGGGAATTAGATATCTGTATTCCCAGATCCCTTTGTTTTACTGCACTCCTCAGTGCCCTACCATTCACCGTGTACATCCTTTCTTAGTTTTTCCTTCCAAAATGCAATAACTCACATTTGCCTGCATTAAATTCAATCTGCCATTTTGTAACCCATTTTTCCAGCTGGTCCAGCTCCCTTTGTAAACTTTGAAAACCTTATTCGCTGTTCACAACACCTCCAATCTTAGTGACATCTGCAAACTTTCTGATTCAATTTACCACGTTATTATCCAGATAATTGATATAGATGACAAACAACAATGGTCCCAGCTCCGATCCCTGAGGCACTCCACTAGTCACAGGCCTCCAGTTTGAGAAGCTATCATCTACTACCACTCTCTGGCTTCTCCTATCCAACCATTGTCAAATGCAGTTCACTTCTTCACCATGAATACCTAGCGTCTGAACCTTCCTGACTAACCTGCCATGTGGTTAATTGTCAAAGGCTTGACTAAAGTTAATGTCGACAACATCCACCGCTTTTCCTTCATCAACTTTCCTGGTATCCTCCTCGAAAACTCTCTAAGATTGGCGAAATATGACCTACCACGCACAAAGCTATGTTGACTAACCATAATCAGTCCCTGGGTATCCAAATAATTGTATATCTGATCTCTTAGAACATCTTCCAATAATTTACCTACTACTGATGTCAGGCTCACCAGTCTGTAATTTACAAGGTTTCTTTTGGAGCCTTTTTTAAACAATGGAACAATGTGAGCTACCCTCCAATCCTCTGGCATCACACCTATGGCTGAGGATATTTTAAACATTTCTGATAGAACCCCTGCAATTTCTACACTAGCCTCCCACTAGATCTGAGGGAATATCTTGTCAGGCTCTGGGGATTTATCCACCTTTATTTGCTTCCAAGACAGCAAGCACTTCCTCTTCTTTAATCTGTATAGGTGCCATGACCTTGCTGCTAGTTTTCCCTACTAAGCACAAATCTGTGTCTGTTTCCTGAGTTGATACGGATGAAAAAAAAACGTTTTAGATCTTGCTCATCTCTTTTGGCTCCATACAAAGCTGACCATTCTGATCTTCGTGGGAACAAATTTTCTCCTTGTGCTCTTAATATACCTGTAGAAACCTTTAGGATTTTCCTTCACATTGTCTGCTAAACCAACCTCATGTCATCTTTTAGCCTTCCTGATTTCTTTGTTGAGGTTTTTCTTGCATTTTTTTATACCCTTCAAGTACCTCATTTGTTCCATGTTGCCTATACCTGCTATACACCTCTCTCTTCTTCTGAACCAGGTCTACAATATCCCTCAAAAACCAAGGTTCCCTATGCCTTATAACCTTGCCTTTGATCCTGACAGAAACATACAAACTCTCTACTCTCAAAATTTCACATTTGAAGGTCCTCTACTTACCTCGCGCATCCTTGCCCGACAACCGTTTCTCTTAATCCACACATACTAGATCCTTTCTCATATCCTCAAAACTACCCTTTCTGCAATTTAGAATCTCAACCTGAGGCCCAGACCTATCCTTCTCCATAATTAACTTGAAACTAATGGCATTATGATCACCGGACCCAAAATGTTCCCCGATAAAATGTTCCCCTACAAAATGTTCCCTACTTCTGTCACCTGTTCTATCTCATTCCCTAAATGTAGATCCAGTGTTGCATTCTCACTAGTTGATACCTCTATATATTGATTTAGCAAACTTACCTGAAAACATTTGACAAACTCCAAGCCATCCAGCCCTTTGACAGTATGTGGGTCCCAGTCAACATGTGGAAAATTAAAATCCCCTACTATCACAACCTTATGCTTCCTGCAGCTGTCTGCTATCTCTCTACAGATTTGCTCCTTCAATTCTCAGTGATTTATATAGCAATCTCATACCTTTCCCATTCCTCATCTCCACCAATATAACCTTAGTAGACGAGCCCTTGGTCTGTCCTTCCTGAGCAAAATTGTGATATTTTCCCTGACGAGCAATGCCTCTCCTCCCCCTTTCATCCCTTCCGTTCTATTGCGTCTACAGCAAAGAAAGTCAGGAACATTGAGTTGCTAGCTGTGCCCCTCCTGCACTCAAGTTTCACTAATGGCCACAAGGTCATAATTCCATGTGCCAAAACATGCTTTAAGCTCGTCTGCCTTTCCTACAGTACTCCTTGGATTGAAATTGATGCACGTTAGAAAATTTCCGCCACGTACAACCTGTTGATTTCTAATGGTGCATGCAATTTTAACATCATCTTTTCTCTCCTCTATCTGCTCTGGCCCTCTGGTTCACATCGCCCATGATGATTGCAAAGCAAACTTGTTTCATGAGAATAAGTTCAGTTTGTTTAACGTTTATGGAAATGACAACAAGTGCAAAAAGAAGAGATTATTCAACCCATGATCTGGGGCTTATTCTTGGGCCGATTCATTCAAGTAACCCTCATGTCCTGGTGTCTTTGTCGGCCCCATAGGTGGTTTCCTTTCAGGTATATATGTCCAGTTCTCTTTTGAATGTTACAGTTGAATTTGCTTCCTTTGCACTTTATCACAGTGCATTCCAGATCACAAAAAACTCACTGTATAAAAAGAGAAAATATTTCCTCATGTAGCTTTTGCTTCTTTTGGCTTTTGCCTTAAATCTCCAGCCCCTCGTTGCCAACTTTCCTCCCACTGGAAGCAATTTCAACATATTTTCTTCACTAAATTACTTCATGATTTTGAACTTTGTTGGATCTCTAAGCCTTTGGGGAGAGTGACGCCAGCTTCCCTGATCTGTCTTCACAAGTGTTTTCCCTTCTTCATGGCACAATTCTAGTGAACCTCCACAGCTCCTCAGCTTCTGGGCCTACCCATCCTTCTGGTCCCCAGGGCTGAACACAACACTTGGGCTGAGACTGAGCTGTCAGTTCAACAGGAATCATGTGCCGCTTTCTGGAAGGTGTTGTTTGTATGTTCTCCCCGTGGGTTTTCTCTGGGTCCTCCAGTTTCCTCCTACCTTCCCAAACTTACAGTGTGGTGAGGTTAATTGGGCGGCATAGTTTCATGATCCGGAAGGGGCTTCCGTTGTGTTATATTCTTCTTCAGGTGGAAATCAGGGGGTTGGATTTAAAATGAAGACAGATAAAGATTTGAGGCATTGGGAGTCTGGGAGGAGCCTGAAGAGGAGACGAGGCCAGCATAGATAAGCCATGATTACATTGAATGGTGGGACAGGCTTGAGAGGCCTGGCAGCTTACTCCCACTCCTATTCTCTTGAGTTCTGATGGTTGGGGTGATTCTTTGCAAAAATTGTTCTCCCCATCCTCACAGCCAGAGTGAAGTCTTAAGATCAGATTGATGGATCTTTGTTCTTGCTGTTTTCAACAATTGTATGGTTCTAAAAACAAAACTCTAAATTGAGCCAAGTTGGTGGTAGCTTTGTGCAGATTCATAAAATCCTACATTTCTGCTTTTCTTTTATTGTGGGAATCTTTTTGTTAAAAGAAGTAATAATGAAACCAAGTTTCAGAACCAAAAGTTATGAATGTTACTTTTATTTCTTTGTGCACAATAGCTGCTTGCATTTTTCCCCCCACTAAATGTGGGGAAGTTTGCTCTATACTCCAGAAAAGTAAAACATAAAGTACACATACTACAACTAATGAGTGACTGTCTCAATAGAATTTTTGTTTGGCAATGCTTCAAGCTTTCTTGGTTACATTTAACCTGGATAGGTGATCAAATGGAGCATTGTGAGCATATATTCAGTTGTTAAGCTGGTTAAATAATGCAGCGACTGGATTTGACTGAGCTGCTACATTTACTAGACCAGAATGCCCAGGTTTTCCCCAGTGGGAATCTTGGTGAATTATGAAGTCCAGTAAGTTTCCCCATAGATCTATCAATGGACCTGGTCATTTTTCACACATACCTTAAGGAAGGGCTCAGGCCCAAAACGTTGGTAATACATCTTTACCTCTGATGGATGCTGCGAGGCCAGCTGAGTTCCTCCAGCATTTCTGTGTTTTGACTACAAGAATAGACTTTCGTGTTTCGCTCCTCTCTGTAGTTCTAACGAGCCTCTAGATTAGGGAAAGGAGAACATCAATCAAGCTTTCTGCTTCTGATAAACGTCCTGTGAGTCTGCAATAAGCATGGGTGGGCAGCCAAGGACGGGCACAGTTGTTATGCTCTTTGTGGATAAGTACATAGAATGCAGGACATTATAGCCCACAATGTTGTGCTGAGCAATGTAAATTTACTCAGAATCATCTGACTTTTGATACGCATGTGACCACTTGGTGAAACTGTACCTAATAAGAGTAGAGAGGGGAAAATCTGTTGTGAAATCAACTAAAATTCCTGCCTCTCTGCCCATGTTGTTCAGCCACAGGAGATAAGTTCAGTGGGGAAGAGTCGTGTCTGAGTCACAAAGGGCATATTTCCTAAAATGATTATATGTCAGATATTTCCTTGGAGTTTCTCTCCCTCACCTCTAATCTACACCTTGCCCAAAGGACTAATCCAGTACATAGTACCTTTGACCATAGCTGACACCAAATTAATGTCATTGGACAGAGAACAGGAAGAAATGCAAATTAGATCACTACTTCAAAAACTCTCCCTGTGTTATTTTAAGCAGTTCCAGGATTTTGAATGCAAATTTGCTACCATCTCCATTGGAACGAACTGATACTGTTACATGTCCACTCAGGGTGTGAATGTGGCACTATCTTTAAGTGCATGGTGGACGTAGTTTTATTGAACAACCATAAGGATAAAATTATTGCTTTCAGATGCCCATAGATGAAAGAACTGCAAAATTAATGGGAGGAGCAGAAGGAGATGTTGAGGGAGACTTGCAGCTTTGATTTAAATAAATGTCCACATTCAAGAACTACAGCAAAGTTGGTGACAGTAACAGTCTGATCAAATTTTACATTTTCCCATGAAGGAGTCCCATCAAGTTACATTGGCTTTGGTTTGCTGCTACTCTGGGGCTGATTTTCTCTGAGGGATCATTGTTCATTTGCTGTTCATTTAAGAAGAAAACCATCCAACTATCAAGTGAGTGGTTTTTGCCTTTTGCACAGGCTACTGAAGTCACAGTGGGCAAGTAGGGTAGCAGAGACATGTCGACCATGAACCATGACCTTTATTAGGCAGATGTGGAGCAGTACTTTCAAGAGTGATTGAATAAACTATTACCCAGACTGTCCTCTAATGTCCTCAAGTGAAAGATACATGGGGGAGAACAGTACCAGGACTCTTCATTCCCGAAGCTACATCTAGACATTATTTCCAATGGCGTTGTGACATCAGTGCCCTTGACTTCTCCATTCTGCTCACCGACCCCCAACTTCATTCCATTTAAATGCACTGCACTCCTCTCACTTTGCATCAATTCCAGCCTAGTCATCAAATCAAAAGATAGAGGAGATGCCATTGTACTTTGTCAGACTGAACTCTGCCTTGCAGAGGCCAAAGGACCTCAGAAATCTTCATGCCCACCACAGAACCACGGTGCCTCCAGCAAACTCAAGGCTGCTGTCCCCTGCCCTGCACAAATCTCATTACACACGAGGAGATCACCTCTCCACAGTCTCCAACCTGATGGTGCCCAATCCCACATTTACTGCTTTTATCTCTTACCCAAGATTCACAAATTGGATTGACCAGACAGGCCCATTGATTCTTCCTGTTCTTCCCCACTGAACTTATAACTCCTTGTACCTCGATTTTATCCTGTCTCTCCTTGTTTACAGTCCCTTCCCACCTACATCTGGGACATACTGCACCTCCACCATTTTGATAACTTCCTGGTCCCCACCACCTCATCAACACTATGGATGTTTAATCTTTAGACACCTTCATCCCCCATCAGAAAAATATTACAGCCCTCCACATCTTTCTACAACAAAGATCCAACTCATTCCCCTGCACCAACACTTTATTCTGCCTGGTCACATTTGTTCTTTCAATGAACAGCTTCCCTTTTGACTCTTCTTACTTCCTGCAAATCAAACCCACGGGCACTCACATGGGCCTCACCTATACCAGTTTTTCTGTTGTCTACGCACAACTGTTCTTGTTCCAAACCTTCTCTGGTACCACTCCCCAACTCCTTCTCGGTTATATCGATGACTAGGTTGGTGTCGCTTCTTGTCAGGACCTGCGACTGGCCCACCCTACTTTCAGAATCGCTTGGACCATTTCTGATTCCCCTCTTTTTTGGTTCTCGTTATCTCCCTCACTATTTCAGGAGACAAGCTCTCCACTGACAGTTACTGCAACCCACTGGCTGCCACAGATACACACACAGTTACCATGAAGGAGTACATTTTATGAACATTTAAGTGCTGATTGAGGCTTCTTACTCCTGTGTATTCTTTCCAGGATCGAGAAACCTAGCATAAAAGGGGGTTTGCAGCACAGTGTAGGTACCTATTTAACCAGTGACAATGAACTAAAGGGATAAGGAGAGCTCCCAGCCTTCTTTTTGAAGCTTCAGTGAAAAATAAACTACTTAAGGAACTCAGCGGGGTCAAACAGCATCACCGGGAGAAAATATGGCTGATGTTACAAGTAGGAACCCTTCAGGTCTCTCTTGAAGAAGATTTCCAACCTGAAATATCAGCCCTTCTTTTTCTTGCACTGGTGCTGCCAGTTCCTCTGGCAGATTGCTCTTTGCTCCAGATTTCACCATCTGCATTCTCTCCTCTCCTGGTGTTGATTGTAGCCTTCTCCGCTCCTACCCAACCCAACCCAGATGTTGTGTCATTCCAACCTGCTCCGCATACTGTCTCTACAATGACTGACCATTTTACTACTACCAGCCGTTCCTACCATAATGTGTGATGTCCCTTCTCTCTTGCCGAGGGACCTTGCTCAAAGACCATGGTCTGCAGCGTCGAGTGGGCAATTCTCTTTCCTGGGCAGGCATTGATCATTAAATGCTGCCTTGCTTCCATGTAAATGTTGAGATCATCAACTGCCCTGGTATCTCAGCTGAGTGTTACGCATCATGCTCTAATCTCTGGATCAATAGGTTCTCCAAATCTGCTTAATTTGCATTCTACGAAGCAATTGACCCTTTGTTAATAGATAAAAGTAACTGGTTTGAAATTTTCAATTTGTTTTTATTTATTTTGACCATGGATGAATCAGGGGAATATATAATGGGGAATAAGGAAATGACAGACTAATTAAATTCTTACTTTAGTTCTGTTTTCACAAGAGAGGATACAAATAACCTCCCAAGGATGTTGGGAAACATAGAGACTAATGCAAGGGAGGAACTGAAAGAAATCAGTATCTCTAAAGACATGGTCTTGGGGAGATTGAAGGCCAATAAATCCCAAGGGCCTGATAATCTACATCCTAGGGTACTTAAGGAAGTGGACATTCAGATAGCAGATGCCTTAAGAATTATTTTCCAGAACTCGATAGACTCAGGATCAGTACCCATGGATTGGAGGGTTTGCTAATGTTACCCCACTATTTAAAAACTGGGGTAGAGAAAAAGCGGGGAATTATAGGCCAGTGAGCCTTACATCAGTAGTGGGCAAAATGATGGAATCCATTATTAAGGATGTAATAGTGGAGCATATGACTAGCAGAGAAGGGATCGGACAGAGTCAAATTGATTTACAAAAGGTAAATCGTGCTTGATAAATCTATTGGAATTCTTTGAGATGGTGACAGGTAAAATAGATGGGGGACAGCCAGTGGATGTGGTGTACCTGGACTTCAAAAAGGCCTTCGATAAGGTCCGACATAAACGACTGGCATGCAAAATAAAGGCTCATAGGATTGGGGACAAGGTATTGATGTGGATTGAGAACTGGCTGGCAGATAGAAGACAGAGAGTTGGGATAAATGGCTCGTTTTCTGAGTGGCAGGTGGTGACCAGTGGGGTGCCACAGGGATCTGTACTGGGACCCCAGCTGCTCACAATTTACATTAATGATCTAGATGAGGGGATTGGATGTAATATCTCCAAATCTGCAGATGACACTAAGCTAGGAGGGATTGTGTGCACTGAAGAGGGGGTCAGGAAGCTCCAGTGTGATTTGGATAAATTGGGGGACTGGGCAAATGCACTACAATGTGGATAAATGTGAGGTTATCCACTTTGGTAATACAAACCGGAGGGCAGATTACTATTTGAATGGCAATAGATTGGGAGATGGGGAAGTGCAGAGAGACCTAGGGGTTCTTGTGCACCAGTCACTGAAGGTGAGCATGCAGGTACAGCAGGTGGTTAAAAAGGCAAATGGTATGTTGGCCTTCATATCAAGAGGGTTTGAGTATAGGAACAAGGATACCTTACTGCAGCTGTACAGGGCCTTGGTGAGACCACACCTGGAGTATTGTGTGCAGTTTTGGTCACCTTATCTCAGGAAGGATGTTCTTGCAATGGAGGTTGTGCAGAGGCGATTCACCAGGCTGATACCTGGAATGGCAGGAATGACTTCCGAGGAAAGATTGTGCAATTTGGGATTGTACTCGCTGGAGTTTAGAAGATTGAGAGGGGATCTCATAGAGACCTATAAAATTCTGGCAGGACTGGACAGAATGGTTGCAGAAGGGATGTTTCCAATGGTGGGGGAGTCCAGAACCCGGGGCCATGGTTCGAGGATAATAGGCAAACCATTTAGGACCGAGATGAGGAGGAATTTCTTTACCCAGAGGGTGGTGAATCAGTGGAATTCATTGCCACAGAGGGCAATAGAGGCAGGTTCATTGAATATATTTAAGAGGGAATTAGATATATTTCTTCATTAGAATTAGGGTTTACGGAGAGAAGGCGGGGTCGGGGTACTGAACTTTAAGATCAGCCATGATCTCATTGAATGGCGGAGCAGGCTCAAAGGGTCGAATGACCTACTCCTGCTCCTATCTTCTATGTTTCTGTGGATGGTGATGAATATAGGCAAATATTTGGAATGAGAAAGGATGTTCATGGTTTCCTATTCCGTAGTGTTTATTACTGTAAATGTCTGAAATTACTGGCTTTAACCACTCTTAATTAAGCTTCGCAGTGAACCAGCAATTTTCTTCATCTTGTGCCATTAAAATCACTTCCCAATGTTAAAGTAAATGATGAGCAACAGAAGGTTACAAAATCCGATTCCAAAGGCAGGTTAATACATCAGACCAGTGGACAGCAGGTGGGCTATTTTCACACAATAGGATTTTCCAGGAATATGGTTGATTTATGGGGATTATTTCAGAGGGAATAAAAAGGCTTATTATTTGAAAGCTGTAAAAGGATTTTGCTTATGTGGTCTAAATACTGAAGTCTAGCTGCCAGTCCAATAATATTGCAATTAATGGTTTTAAATAAACTCAAACACAAAGGTTTTTTGGATTTAAATACTATTTACAAATGGTGTTTAAGTTATTCCCTCCTGTTTCCACTGAGAGCTCGCATTTATTTTTGCTGCTGAGGTATTTCATGTAATGAGTAGCCTGCTGTGGGGTGTTTGACTGAGCCGGGCTACAGTGCTTTTATTACCTTGTTAGATTTATGGAAGAGTACTGGCTTTGAATGCCGAAAACCTTGCCAGTGCCATCATCACTGAAAGAAAGCTCACATTCAGCTCAAATTAATGAGAAGTGGACAGTGAGTAAATGCGGCCTTGTCAATGTGGCCCGCCACTTGCGAATGGAAATTGAAATAAAATATTTTAAACATGATTGCCACTTTGAGTACAGCACTGTCCTGAATGTTGACATTAGAGGAGGATAGAGGGGCAGAGTGGCTTACTCTTAAGCCTTAATTGAATGCCACAATGTGTTGATTAAATTGTGACTTTTTTTTAAACTTAGGGAAAGAATGAAAGTTATGGAGAAACAGATTGCAAGTTTGACAGGGCTTGTTCAGTCTGCGCTGTTTAAAGGGGGCAGTGGTGCCAAGGAACTTCCCAGGTAAGAGAAAAGCAACATAAATGCAGAAATATGCTGGGATACAGTGACTAGAAACGTGACACGACTAATTTCTTTTCTTTCCTCAGTGAGAAGTTAAAAGTTACACCACAAGCCAACACTTCTGAGCAACAAGGTAATTATTCTTCACCCCCAATTATTAGTATACTTAATGTATTTCTTGTTCACTACAAGGAAACATCACTTCCAATGCATCACATCTTTTACAGCTAAGACGAAATGGTCAGGTTCAACTTTGCATCAGTGGAAATTTTAATTCAGGAGATGAGCATGTTCTTTGGAATTTCTTGTACATTCAATTCATTCATCGGGCCACCTGCTCTAAACTGCCAGCACCGCAGAGTTCTGATTTGTGTTTCATTTGCAGGAGGCCAGTTCGTAAAATTGGGTCACACGCCAGCACTGAAGTGTCCGGCTGGAGTGGTGCTGAATCATATGCTGTTGACTTGGGAGTTTTAATAACATTAACAAGGCAAATTTGATACATATACCTCCTAAAAAGTATGCACAACTTTACAATTGGATTGGTGCCTTCTTTGTCAGTAAGAATTCTAGACTCTCATCAACAAATAAAAAAGAATCTGTCAAGGCAAAAGAGAATTAAATACAAGCTCAAGAAGCTGTGCAGTCTACTCAAGGATAGTTGGTCTTCGGAGATGAATCGCTGCATCCCACTTGGAAAAAGTCACACACAATCTTGGGAAGGGAAATAGCCCCTTTCTAAAAATATGGCAGCCTTATTTAGAGCATATTTGGCACCAATCTAGGGTTACGATTGCTACTGAGGTCTGAAGACCTCTGTAAAGATCTTAACACTGTGGTATTATTACTGCACATACTGACAACGGGATGCTCTTTTTTGTGTTTCTTTTTCTTCGTCCTTTCTCTGTTTAATAGGACTTTTATGGTGGGGGTGGGGTGGAAGGAGGGGCTCTCTTGATGTTTTGTATTGGGTATGATTGTTGATTGTTAAATATATATAAAATGATCAATAAAGTATTACAAAAAACAAAGAAGCTGAGCAGCAGATCCAATAGACCAAGACAAGTTGAGATGTATCAGAAGGTTTACGTGATATTGCCATTGTGAATATGGAGGCGGATCTCCCCTCAATGTGAACCTTTGTTTAATATTTAAAATTCCGTGGGGTTTTTTTTCTTTGCAGTGATCAGCGTCTGACCTTGGTCGTTCCACGTACTGACACTGCAGCTCAATTCTTGCTTGAGAAATGGCAGCGTTGAAACATTCTAATAAAATTGAGCTCCTTGTATTTGTCTCTTGGTTGCCCCTTTTGTTGGCTTGGGTTCAAAGCATAGTTGCATTTATTCCAGAATGAAATGAATGTATCGCTGGGCAGATTGTTTTGATTTATCTAAAGGGTGAACCCTGTTCTGTGTGTGGATATGTAAACTGCTGATAAGCCAAGAAAATGTAAGCTATTAAATTCATCATGCATCTTATTCACTTGTGGTTATTCATTAATTCTGTGCTGTTATTTTTATATTGAGAAACTGCAAGAGTTTATGACTGTGGAAGAGATTTCTTGTTTGGCAGGAATCTTGATGTAATCTATCATTCTGGCTTCAAGGAAACTAGCTTTTTTTTTTGGATCAGTCAGTAATTGTAGGGGAGTGATTAGACTATCTTGTTTCTGAAGTAAGATCGTGCAGTATTTTGTAGCAATAGTTCAGATAACTTGTGCCTGACCAAGTTTTGGATTCTTTTGTTGAAATAGGTTCAGTATTGCACTAGTTGTGATTGATGTGGATTTTCAAAGTAGGTCTTTTTTGAGCTAAATGTTGGGTATGGTAAGTGCGCTGATTCAGTGAGGTGAAAGATAATTAGCAAGAAAAGGTTAGGAATGAAAAGGAGTCCCACAAGTCAGAAAACTGTGATGATAAGCCAGGCAGAGGTCCCCCTACTGAGTTGCTAATGCCATGAATCACCTGGACCTGGACACCAAGGCAGCAACATTACTGTTTTCTTATAATTGAGTGGTCGTGTGGAGAAAAATGTGAATGAATATTCTGAATGAATGGCCAAATAGCGCATTTCTTTGTTGGATATATAGAATCATTCAGTTCTGTGACCGATTTCCAAGTTTCTAGAAACTGCTAAAGCGATTTGTACATTCAATTTGATACATAGTTAATATCAATTTATATCTTATAACCTTAATATTACCCAACTTCCACCCAGAAGTGTTTAACTTCTTGACACTGCGTAGAACATTATGATATTTTAAACTGATTTTTACTTTGAGTGTGAAAATCTCTTTGGAGTTCCATAAAAAGTTTAAAACATTGATCTGTCCAAATGATGCTGTGTATTTATCGAATTTTAAATTGAAACTGCTCATTTTGGCCTGTATTCTGTTTTATTCTGTAATCGGGTTTTGTGGTGATTATTTTTAAAAATATTTTATTTAAAAATTTTCCATACATGTAATTGATAAACTTTTAAATAAAACAGTATCAGATAAGTTAAAAAAAATTTACAATGATTATATGATGGTTTTTACCCCTCCCTCCTGCACAAAAAATATATAGAATATATAAATGAGATATATAGTTTATATGAAGTATAGGAAAGAAAGGAGAAAATAGTTTCCTGGATTTACCCATTGAGTAATCGCACATTGGGATCCCACAGTATTTATATGGCCATTTTAGGGAAGATTAAGAGGCTGGAAATGCATTTTTACATATTTACCCCAAAACTTTGCACATGCGGGCTCCAAATTTATAAACAGGTAGCCTATTTATTTCTTAAATTGTATGTAATTTTCTCCAACGGAATACAACTTTGAATTTCTGCATTCCATCTCTCTATATCTAAATATACATCTAACTTCCAAGTTACTGCAGTAAATCTCCTTGCCACTGCTAGTGCTATTTTGATAAATTTAATTTGGTACATTGATAATTTTAACTTGGGTCTTGTTCCTTCTATATTTCCCAATAAAATAAGTCTGAATTTTGTGGAAATATAGTACCTATAATTTGCTCTAAAATTTTTCCTAAATCTATTCAAAAAGATCTTACTTTAGAACATGACCAAATACAGTGTAAAAAAAAAAGTTCCTTTCTCTTCACCACATCTAAAACATTTATCAGATAACTCTGATTTCATTCTATTCAATTTTTGTGGCGTTAAATATAATTGATGCAGATAATTACATTGAACTAATCTATACCTTATATTTATAATGCTTGTCATACAATCTCAACAAAGATCTCACCATCTTTTCTCACCAATTGTGATATTTAGATCTACATTTTGTGGTGATTCTTGTGCATTAGCCATGCAAATTGTGTTTTGTCAAAACCTGTTAGGCAACATCTGGATCCTCGCATACAGGCAGGTCTCTGATGAATCACATTAAACATTGATTGCAACCATATTTAGATCTCTTCAAAAAGGATTTAATTTTGTTCTTTTAGCCCTAATGGAGTGATTTTCCCCTGCAGGTGCAACAAGTACGATCTCTGCGATTACTCTGGAATCTTCAGGTGTGGCTTCCCAACCTACTGCATCCTGTCAGCAGCAAATTCAAAACAATGTGTATGATTTACGAAGGAATATTCTTGACCTGCGCATGCAGCTTCAGCATTTGAGACAATCACAGGTATCTGTTCATATTTTAGCCCAGATGCATACAAACAAAATACATTGTCTTTGTGCCCTTGAGATCTGCAGTTCGGGTGACTTTGGTAAGATGAGTAACATCAGACCAAAAAGCTGGGGAGACTCAACTAGTCTAACAGCACCTACAGAAATATTGCCGACATTTCAGACCTGAGCCCTTCTTCAAGGAATAAGCAAAGAATAAGCAAAAAAACAGGAAATCTCAGAATAGGTTAGTTGTCTGTGTGAAAGGAGACAAAGAGAAAAGGGAAGAGGTGTGTTTAACGAAAGCCGGAGAAGTCAATGTTAATGTCATCTGGTTGGAGGCTGATCAGATGGAAGATGGGTTGCTGGTCCTCAAATTGCAGATGGTCTCAGTCTGGCAGCACATGAGACCATGGACAGACATGTCAGCAAGGAAATGGGATGGAGAATTGAAGTGGTGGGCCACTATGAGCATCATTCCATCATTGCAGCGGACAGTGCCCAGGTGTTCAACAAAGCAATCTCCCAGTGTGCGCCCAGTCTCTCCTATGTAGAGGAAACCACAACAGGATACGGTAGCTGACCACTGCAGATTCTCAAGTGAAATATTGCTTCACGTGGAAGAACTGTTTGGGCCCCGAATGGTGGTGAGGGAGGAGGTGTGGGCAGAAGTGAGATCACAAAGGGGACTAGTGGTGGGGAGGGAGGAATGGACAAGGGAGTCTTGGAGGGAACAGTTCCTGTGGAAGGTGAAGAGGAGAATGTGTCTCTAGTGATTGGATCACGTAGTAGGTAGCAGAAATGGCGGAGGAGGATGTGTTAGATGCAGAGGCTGGTGGTGTGGTAGGTGAGAACAAAAGGAATCCTGTCCTTGTTGCGTGTGGGGGCGGAGGGGGCCAGGGTGGATGATCAAGTAATGGAGGATATGTGGGTGAGAGTTAAGTTGATGGTGGTAAAGGGAAAGCCACATTGTTTGAAGAAGGAGGACATCTCTGATGATCTAGCATGGAAATCCTCATCCTGGGTGCAGATGTGACAGAGATGGAGAGGAATTGAGACTTCAGAATGGGGGAATGGAGGTGTATATAGATTGGATGTCCATAGTTAACATGAGGTTATCAGGTTCAGGCAACTAGAAGTTGTGTGAAGTGTCCTTAATATAGGTAGGGAGACACCTACTATGTGATCCCACCACCAGACACATATTCCCCTCTCCGTCTTCCGCAGGCACCATTTCCTTTATGACTCCATTGTTCACTATTCCCTCACCACCAATCAACCCCTTGGTACCTGTCCCTGTAATTGCAGGAGATGATCCACTTGCACCCACACTACCATTCAGGACCCCAAACAGTCCTTCCAAGTGAAGTAACATTTCATTTGTGAATCTGTCAGGGTTGTCTATGGAATTCGGTACTCCCGTTGTGGACTCCTCTTCATCGGAGAGACTGGAAGATCGCTTTGTTGAGCACCTCAGCTCTCTCTGCCACAATAGCGTGGATCTCCCAGTGGCCACCCATTTCAATTCTCCATCCCATTCCCTTGCTGACATGTCTGTCCATTGTCTCATGTACTGTCAGACTGAGGCCACCTGCAAATTGGAGGAACAACATCTCATCTTCCGTCTGGGCACCCTCCAACCACATGCCATTAATGTTGACTTCTCTGGCTTTCATTAAACCCTCCCACATCTTTTCTGTCACCCTCTTTTTCCCTCTGTCTACTTTCACACAGACAAAATCAATTTTCACCTCTCCCCTTATCATATCCACTTTTTTTGGGTCGGGACTCCTCCCCCCCAGCCAGCACTGTCTCTATTCTGAAAATTCCTCTTTTTTTCTTATTCTTTCTTTATTCCTTGAAGAAGGGCTCAGACCCAAAACATCAGCGATATATCTATCTCCTTCAGACGCTGCAAGACCAGTCAAGTTCCTCCAGCGTTTTTACTACAATCACAGCATCTGCAGACTTTTGTGTTTCACTCTGTGATAAGATTAGAACTAGAATAGGCATCTGTTTAAAATTATGCATGGTATATTTAATTCAGATGCCAAAGATTGCATTTATTGTTCAATTCTGCCATACAGTGATATAGTGTCCTGTTAACCGATAGTTCGTCAGGTAAGCAATTCATTTTTAAGTACATATATTTATGAGTCATTCCATTGTATAGAGTTGCACTGTGAAGGCTAGCTATGTTTTCATTATCATTGTAAGGAATGGCATTGCTGAAAGTATCATTTCTGCTCTCTTCTTGTACAGCAATACTAATATTTTGTTCAGGTGCCTGTCTGTTTTTTGCTTTGACCTGAGTAAAGGGCCCGGGAGCTTTGCTTTTTATAGATGCTGTGTGACCTTCTGAATTTCTCCTGCTCTTTTGTGCTTTGCACTACAACCTCACAGTGTAATGCAGATTTTTCCTGTTTAACTCTTCTCATAGAGAATGCCTGTGTCAGGGGTAAGACCTATAGCTCAGACTGAAAACATGTGGAGGGCAGATGGCAGCAGTTGATCTTTAAGGGACCTTCCATGGAGAAAGTGAAAGGGAAGCATGTTCTTCTATGCACAGCTCATTTACACTGGAGAAGGATGTTGGCGGGACAACTGGAACTCATTTGCATCAGTGTTTTGTTCCTCAGGGCAGTGGGCTATGAGTGAGGAGCTGGGCAAATGATCAATACTTTTAATTTTGGCTGTTCTGCCATTTGTGGAAGGAACTATTTGGCTAGATTTCAACTGTGAGGTTCAGAATTCTCAACACTGGTCAAGAAATGAATACCTTGTGTGGTAGAGTTAGGCTGCACAGAAAAGGCCATTCAGCCCAACTCACCAACCTGGCCAATGTGACTTTGTGAGCTAGTCCCACTTGCCTGCATTTGGCTCATGGCCCTCTAAACCATTGGTTTTCAAACTGCCTCACTAAACTTACATTTCTACGTTAAGCAGTCCCCTACGCCTTAAGTGCTCTGTGATTGGTAAGGGATTACTTAAGTGGTATGAGAGTGGGAAGGGAAGTTGAGAACCACTGCTCTAGACCCAATTGTTACTGAAATATTTTGCTTGAGAAAAAAATGTAATTGGCCCAATTCCTTTGGAGTTATGAAACCATGTGCATAATGAGTCGATTAGGTACGATTAAAACAGTGGCTCTCAACCTTCCCTTCCCACTCACATACCACCTTAAGTAATCCCTTACTAATCACAGAGCACTTATGGCATAGGGATTACTTAAAGTGAAATGTTTGTTTAAGGGGGTAGTTTGAAATCCACTGCTCCAAACTTTTGTTACCCATGTATCTGTCCAAATATCTTAAATGTTGTGACTGTTCTAGTCTCTACCACCTTCTCTGATAGTTCCTTTTGCATGCACATAACCTTATCTCTCAATTTCACTTAAGATCCTGCTTATCTTAGAGATTGAGATTCCTTTGCCCTGTGAAAACAACTGTGACAATCCACTTTACCCAACTCCTCATGATTGTTATCAGCCAGCATAAGGACATATTTCAGTCTCCTGTCTTTCAGGGGAAAAATTAACAGTCCAATCATGTCCAGTCTCTTCCTATAACTCAAGCCTCCATTCTTGGCAATATTCCCTGTAAATCCTTGTGCACCTTCTCAAGTTTAATCACATCCTTCCTTTAGTATAGTGATTAGAAGAGTACACAGTATTCCAGGTGAGGTCTTACCAACATCTTGTGCAGCTGCGACAAGATGTCCTAACCATTGTACACAGTGTCCTGTCTGCCCACTGAAGGCAAGAGTGCTGTACGCCCTCTTCACCATCCTGTCTACCTATGTTGTCACCTTGAATTACTATGTACTTGCACCCAATAAATTGGAAGGAGCTCGTGAAGGGCAGCATTAGACAATAGGAGCTGGAGTAGGCCCTTCGGCCTGTCGAGCCAGCACCGCCATTTTACAGATCATGGCTGATCACTACCATCAGTACCCCTTTCCAGCCTTATCCCCATAACCCTTAACTCCTTTGCCCACTAGAGTCTTATCTAACTCTCTTTTGAACATAATCAGCGAATCTGCCTCTACCACCCTCTGTGGCAGAGGATTCCACAGATTCACACTTCTCTGGGTAAAAAAATGTTTTCTCATCTCCGTCCTAAAGGGCCTACCCTGTATTCCTAAACTATGCCCTCTAGTCCTCGTCTCCCCCATCATTGGGAACAAGTAATCCGACTTCACTCTGTCTATCCCCCTGATGATTTTGTATACCTCAATCATGTCCCCCCTCATCCTTTTAAACTCCATCGGATACAAGTCCAGTTTTTCTAGCCTTTCAGCATATGTCAACCCCGCCATCCCTGGAACTAACCTTGTAAATCTGCGCTGCACACCCTCTATAGCTAGTATGTCCTTCCTCAAAATTGGAGACCAGAACTGGACGCAATACTCCAGGTGGGGTCAACTGCAGAAGGGCGTCTCTGTTCCTATACTCCAATCCCCTCTTTATGAAAACCAACATGCTATTAGCCTTCTTCACAGCTTTCTGAACCTGCATGCTAGTCTTCAGTGACCGGTGAACAAGTACTCCCAGATCTATTTGCTCCTCCCCACTTCCTAGCTTGTCTCCATTTAAATAATACTCAGCTTTCCTATTATTGCCCCCAAAATGGATAACCTCACATTTGCTCACATTGAACGTCATCTTCCATTCAGCAGCCCACTCCCCCAACCTGTCCAAGTCCCTCTGCATTTTCCTGACATCCTCCTCACACCCCACACCGCCACCCAGTTTTGTGTCATCTGCAAATTTGCTCAAATTATTAATAATCCCCTCATCCAAATCATTTACATAAATTACAAACAACTGAGGACCCAATACCGATCCCTGCGGCACTCTATTCGTCACATCCTGCCATCCTGAAAAAGACCCGCTTACCCCAACCCTTTGTTTCCTATTTCTTAACCAATTTCCTATCCATGTCAGCACCTTACCTCCAATACCATGCTCCCTGATCTTGCCCACTAGTCTCCCGTGCGGTACCTTATCAAAGGCCTTCTGGAAGTCCAAATACACCACATCCACAGGCTCTCCCAAGTCCACCCTCTTTGTCACATCCTCGAAAAATTCCAGAAGGTTAGTCAAGCATGACTTACCCTTAAGGAATCCATGCTGACTAGCCCTTATACTATTATTTCTGCCTAAGTGTTCTGCTATTACTCCTTTTATGATAGACTCCAATATCTTCCCCACCACCGACGTCAGGCTGACCGGTCTATAATTTCCCGTTTTCTCCCTCCCTCCCTTCTTAAAAATCGGCACCACATCAGCCACTCTCCAATCCTCAGAGACCTCCCCCGAATCTATGGAACTTTGGAAAGTGTCGACCAGTGCTTCCACAATTTCCATAGCAACTTCTTTAAGCACCCTGGGATGCAGCCCATCAGGCCCTGGGGATTTATCAGCCCTCAGTCCCAACAATTTACTCACAACCTCCTGTTTCTGGATCCGGATATCCATTAGGTCCCCTACTTCCCCAGGAAAGTTCCCCAAGTCTCTTGACACCGCATGACCATTACCCCCTAACTGACCATAACCTATATCCTCCTTGGTGAAGACAGTTACAAAGTATTTGTTAAATTCCTCAGCTTGTTTCCGGTAATAATTTCACCCTTTTCCATTCTTAATGGACCAATTTTGGACCAAACCAATTTCTTCCTCTTCACATATTTAAAAAAGCTTTTGCTATCCTCCATTATATTATTTGCTAATTTCCTCTCGTACTTCATTTTCCCCTCTCTTATGACTTTCTTAGTTACCCTCTGATGCTCTTTGAAGGTTTCCCAATCCTCTAACTTCGCACTCCGCTTCGCTATCCTATACTTACACCCTTTGGATTTGATATTACACTTGATTTCATTAGTTAGCCACGGCTGCCATTTGCATCTCCTAGAGCCTTTCCTCCACTTTGGAATAAATTTGTCCTGAAACCTGTGAAAAATGTCCAAAAATACCTGCCATTTTTCCCCAGTTGTCCTCCCAGCTAGTGTATCTTTCCATTTTATTTTGGCTAGCTCCTCCCTCATAGCTGCATAATCCCCTTTATTTAACTGCAGTACAGATGCTTCCGACTTCCTTTCTTTTTCCCTTTCTAATTGCAGCTCAAAAGCAACCATACCATGGTCACTATTCCCTAATGGCTCCCCTACATCGAGGTCACTTATTAACTCTGCGTCACTGCACAGCACCAAGTCCAGAATCGACTTCCCCCTGGTAGGTTCCTCCACTAGCTGCTCCAAGAAAGTATCTCATAGACATTCAATAAACTCAGTCTCTTGTGCTCCTGCCCCCGTCTGATTATCCCAGTCCACCTTCATGTTAAAATCCCCCATAACTACTGTATTGCTACCACTTTGACATGCCACTCTTAATTCCTGATTTATACTTCTACTGATATCTAAGCTACTTTTCGGAGGCCTGTAAATGACCCCCATTATGGTCCTCATGCCTTTACAATTTCTTAATTCTATCCAAACAGACTCTACCCCACCTGTTTCAATGTCTTTCCTTTCAAACGCCTGAATTTCATTTCTTACCAACAGAGCTACCCCACCTCCTCTTCCTAACTTTCTGTCTTTTCTATAGGACGTGTACCCTGGAACATTTATTTCCCAATCCTGCCCTTCCCGCAGCCATGTCTCCGTTACTCCGACAATATCATAACCTCCCATTGCCATTTGTGCCTCAAGCTCATCCATTTTATTCCTTACACTCCATGCATTCATACACAATACCTTGATACCATATCTCCTTTCTCCTTCTACCTTTGTTCTCGATGCACTTGCCCCTACTCTCCTATTCTTTTTAGTTCCCATTTTCCTTATTGTTTCACTGTCTAACGGAAACACCCCTATATTCACTCTCCTATCTGCTTCCCTATCAGTCCTGTTCCCTTCCCCCTGCCAAATTAGTTTAAATCAAATCTGACAGCATTTTTAAACCTAACTGCCAGTATATTGGCCCCCATTGCATTCAGGTGTAAACCATCCCTCCTGTAGAGGTCTTGTCTTCCCCAGAAGAGATCCCAATGGTCAATGAACCTGAATCCCTGCACTCTGCACCATTCCTCCAGCCACACACTTAACCTCCTGATTTTATTATTTTTTCCCCCACCCATGTACAGCACAGGTAGCAGCCTCGAGATTACAATCCTGGAGGTTCTGCTTCTTAACCTCCTTCCGAGCTCACGGTAATCCCTCTTCAGGTTCTCCTCCTTCATCTTATCCACGTCATTTGTACCCACGTGTATCAGGACTTCTGGCCGTTCACCTTCCCCCCCCAGGATACTCTGAACCCTATCCGAGACGTCTCACACCCTGGCTCCTGGGAGGCAACACACCATACGGGAACACTTGTCAGGTTCGCAGAATCTTTTGTCTGTTCCCCTGACGATGGAGTCCTCAATGACCACCTTGTTCCCCTTCCTTCCTTTCCGCACCACCGGTTCCCTTGGTGCAACTTCTGGCAGGTTATCTTCCCCAACTACATCCAATACACTACATTTGTTGCTAAGAGCAGTAGCCACCAGGGTGCTCACCACAGAGCTAGCAACTTTCCCCCCTCCCATGACAGTAGTCCACTTACCTGACACCCCCAATCCAGGGGTAAGCACTTCCCTGAGCGTTGTATCTATAAATTCTTCACTCTCCCTGATAAGCCTCAGATCATCAAGCTGCAACTCCATTTCTTTGATTTTATTTTTTAATGCTTGTGTCTCATTACATCCCCTGCAGGTATGTCCTGTGGGAAGATTTAAGGTCCTTTCGCTTACCTCTTCACTCTCTCTTGCGAGCCTAAGATCATCAAGCTGGAGCTCCAGTTCATCAGCTCGGCCCCTAAGGAACCCCACTTCTTTGCACCTGGCACAGATATGGTCATTTGGGAGGGTGGAGGTCACCCATGCTCCCACATCTGGCAACTTGAGCAGAGCACTAACCCCATAGGCATGGCTCAGCTTTTTAATGTACCGTGCACTCACCTAGGAAGTGCTAATAAAAACAGCCAACCTTTTGCTGAAGCCTGATGAGCCAAAGCCTGGAAGTCCCACTCCTTCGCTGGGCCACTCGCTCGCTGGGCCACTCGCTGTCCCTCTTATTTATTGGCCTTTTACCAATTAACCCCTACACGCTCTCCTGTAGGCCCGTCCGACCAATGGTCGCCTCCGACGCCGACTCCTCTCCGCAGGCCCCGGTAAGAGACTTTTAAAAAAGTTTTCTTACCTGCCCCCGACTCGTTTCCTCTCTGTCCTTCTCCTCTCTCCTCTCCTCTCCTCTCCCGACACACGAAATTTAGCCTGATTTGATATGGTAAACATTTATATTAAATTTGTACTTCTAGCCTTGTTTGGATGAAAAGCTCTACAGTTGCTGTTGGTTTAATGTCTCCAAGCTTACATAGAATAAAGCCTGAATGAATGTTGCATTCCATAGTATTGAAAACTTTTAATCTCAGAATGGGTCTGTTGTTCAGGAGCACTTTGTGTTACACAGAGTGGAATGTGATTTGAAAAATATAAACTGGAGGTCAATGCACACCAGAAAGCAGCAATGGATCCTCTTCAGATTTATGATTTGGACAACTAGTTGGCTCGTGTAATACTGTATAATGCATGTTGTCAGTTGATGTTTCAAATGAGCAATATTGTTGGGTGCGTCTTGGAACAGAGCAACATCATTTAAATTTCGTGTGTCAGAAGGAAAGTCTGTTCACATCATTTCTTTCACAGCCTCAGGCAGAACCAAAAAGCATTTTGCAGCCAGTGAATTGTAATCACTTTTGTATTGAAACAAATCCAGCAGTCGATTTAGGCATGCCAAAAATCCACAGAAAAAGATCATTTTTAAGTGGTGTTGGGGATTAAATTTTGGTCAGGGGAAATGTTACCTTTAAGAGCAGATAAAGCATTTGTCTGATGCTTCAGCTGAAAAATGGTGTCTCAGGGTTTGGAGCAGGGTTTGAATGTGCAGCATTCTGACTCAATTTAAAGTGTAATCAACTGCTCCTTGTCTGGGTCTCAAATTAATGTTGTATATAAATGTACAAGTATTTTTGTCCTCTTAAAATGATATACTAAGTCACAGTTTCACTTCAAGAACATAAAAACATGCTTTCAAGATTGAGTCTTGCATTTGAGGTTTTTTTTTACAATGATTTCCTCATGAGCGTAACTGTAGGCACTCAGGATTGCCAGAAGTTTTTTTTTATTGTATGGGACACATCGTAGTTAAAAGTAAAAATCACCTTCCTGGTGGCCAAATAACTGAACTAAATGATGTCTGTCCAGTGGCACTGCCCTCTCCAATCATGAAATGTTTGCAATGGGAGGTCATGGAATGTATCCAATCACACCATCCAGCCACATTGGACCCATTTCAGTTTGCCTTTCATTTAAACCAGCCTGCACCTAAACCAGCCTGCACCTAAACCAGCCTGCACCTAAACCAGCCTGCACCTAAACCAGCCTGCACCTAAACCAGCCTGCACCTAAACCAGCCTGCACCTAAACCAGCCTGCACCTAAACCAGCCTGCACCTAAACCAGCCTGCACCTAAACCAGCCTGCACCTAAACCAGCCTGCACCTAAACCAGCCTGCACCTAAACCAGCCTGCACCTAAACCAGCCTGCACCTAAACCAGCCTGCACCTAAACCAGCCTGCACCTAAACCAGCCTGCACCTAAACCAGCCTGCACCTAAACCAGCCTGCACCTAAACCAGCCTGCACCTAAACCAGCCTGCACCTAAACCAGCCTGCACCTAAACCAGCCTGCACCTAAACCAGCCTGCACCTAAACCAGCCTGCACCTAAACCAGCCTGCACCTAAACCAGCCTGCACCTAAACCAGCCTGCACCTAAACCAGCCTGCACCTAAACCAGCCTGCACCTAAACCAGCCTGCACCTAAACCAGCCTGCACCTAAACCAGCCTGCACCTAAACCAGCCTGCACCTAAACCAGCCTGCACCTAAACCAGCCTGCACCTAAACCAGCCTGCACCTAAACCAGCCTGCACCTAAACCAGCCTGCACCTAAACCAGCCTGCACCTAAACCAGCCTGCACCTAAACCAGCCTGCACCTAAACCAGCCTGCACCTAAACCAGCCTGCACCTAAACCAGCCTGCACCTAAACCAGCCTGCACCTAAACCAGCCTGCACCTAAACCAGTCTGCTCATGATGATATAGTTTTGAACCCCCACTCCATCCTGATCCAGAGAATGATATCTCATACGCCAGGCACGGCATTCAACACTGAACTTCTTGTCCAAAAGACCACAGTCACCCTGGGTTAGTAGCAAAATCCCTAGGCCCATCACCACTGGCGCTTCTCAGGACAGTGTGCTCAGCCCACTACTTTTCATACTGCTGACTCACGACTGTACTGCTAGATTCAGTTCAAATGGTTTGGATGCAGACTGGTTTAGATTTGCAGGTTTTCCAACAGTACTTGGCCTTATTGCCAGCAACGATGAGTCAGGTTACAGAGAGGAGGTTGAACAGCTCGTGAAATCCTGCGAGAATAGCAACCTGAGTCTCATTGTGGACAAGGCAAAAGAGATGATTGTGGACTTCAGGAGGATGAAGGCCAATCATTCTCCATTGCACATCAACAATTCCATCATGGAGAAAGTGGAGAGCCCAAAGTTCCTTGGTGTGCATGTAAAGGACGACTTATATGGACCCACAACACCTCATTAGTCAGTATGGATGAGATTATTAAGTACCATGTGTGTACCATGTGTATTCAGATGATATAAATTTGAACTTGAAATAAGTGGCACACTTTCAATAATCATCTCAACCAGGGCCCTTGATCTACAAACTTCAAGTCCCAGGCAGGTCCAGAGATTGATTGAATCCAGGATATAATGCCTGAATCTCCCAACAGACGCAGTGATGCAGGACTTTGCAATCAATGGTGCACACCTCTTTTGAAAGAAATTCAAGATGATCTTGAGGTAATTAGTGCTCTGGGGCTACCAAAATAATATGACATCCAACCAAGCCAAGCCCTAATCTAGTGACAGTCATTTAATTTTACTGGGGGAAAAGAGATTGGAGAATAGGAGAAGGAGAAGAGGGAATCGCAGCAGCAGTAGAAATATTTTCTTCAACTTTGAAATACTTTGTCTGTAAAGCTATGATTGTAATAGGTTTATGAACATCTTCCTTTTGTATTGCCGGGTTTGGTGGTGGAGGCTGGTACAATAGGAGCATTCAAAACACTCTGAGATAGGCACATGGATGTAAGAAAAATAGAGGCAGGGAAGGTTAAGTTTGTTTGGAGTTGATTTCCATTAGTCGGCACAATATTGTGGGCTGAAGGGTCTGTACTTTTCTTTCCCATTTAGGTTCAATGGAGTAATCTGTTTTATTATTCTAATTTTTCAAACTTTTTCTTTCCATTCACATACCACTTTAAGAATCCTATGCCTTAGGTGCTCTGTGATTAGTAAGACATTGCTTAAGGTGGTATGTGAGTGGGAAAAAAAGATTGAAAACCATTGCTCTAGACAAGACCAGATTGTTACTGAAATATTTTGCTTGAGAAAAATTGCCATTGGCCCATTTCCTTTGGGGGGGGGGGGGGGGGGTTATGAAACCGTACACATAACAAGTCAATTAGGGACAATTAAAACAGAGGCTTTCAAACTTTTTCTTTCCACTCACATACCACCTTCAGTAATCCCTTACTCATCACAGAGCACCTACGGCATAGGGAATACTGAAGGTGGTATGTGAGTGGGAAAAAAAGATTGAAAACCATTGCTCTAGACAAGACCAGATTGTTACTGAAATATTTTGCTTGAGAAAAATTGCCATTGGCCCATTTCCTTTGGGGGGGGGGTTATGAAACCGTGCACATAACGAGCTAATTAGGGACAATTAAAACAGTGGCTTTCAAACTTTTTCTTTCCACTCACATACCACCTTCAGTAATCCCTTACTAATCACAGAGCACCTACGGCATAGGGAGTACTGAAGGTGGTATATGAGTGGAAAGAAAAAGTTTGAAAACCACTGGTCTAACCCATTTGTGATCTCACTTGTCACATAATGTAAGATTTTTTAAAAAAAATTATTATTGCTAATGAATTCAATATTGTTTAAAGCAAGTTTTACATGTTCTCACCTCATTTATGCCAGTGCAAACCAAGGCCTGGGACTTCTCAAGTCAATTCTCAGGATATTGAACTGGGACCACTAGTTGATTTGTAAAGAATTACAGGCAAGGCGGCAAATAATCAACCGATAGGAAAAAAGTAAGCAGACATTTAGAACAGCCTACTAATGTGAAGAGAGAACTTTAAGAGTAAGTTTCAGAAGTGATTGATTTAATTTACTTCAATCAATAATGCCTAAGGGAGTTTTTCATTCCTTAAGGAAATTCTGTCAAAACATAGTTGATAACCAATTTGTCAGATACATATTTGGCCAAAGCAGCATTACTTGGGCACACTTGGCCTTAAAAATAGAATCTACCCAAACTTCTTCCATAAATGAAAAGATACATCTGCATCATTGGTACTTTCAATCTCATCATGACTGGAAAATGTTCTTGGCAGTAGTCATCTGTAATGCTATTCCATAGAGGTAGAAACTTAGTGACCTGAAGAATGACAATATCAGTAGTTTTTTTGTTCCTTCGAGTCGGTACTTTCTGCTGGACCATATTGATTTGATGCCCAATTGCAAAGGAACTGTGTAAGTTTTTAAATTATTTTTCTTACAAACACTGCAAACTATTGCTTAGCTATCTTAGCTTGTAGATATTATCGTCTAAAGGAATTTTTCAGGCGTTTTTCTGAGGAGTTTTATTTGTCCGCAAGTCTGTGCATTAGTTTGTTTTACTTCTCAATGCTTCAGAGATCCTCCTTTCAGCATATTTCCTTAACATCCATCAAAGGTCATCCATCGAGGCTTCATGAACAGAAATGGCAGTACTAACAATAATCCCAGACCAACTCTATCAGCTGCAAACATTGTTCTAATAAAGCAAAACCTTTTCAATTCCCAGGTGAATTGCTGTTGCATTTTGTCTTAGCTGCTATTATTCTACAGCCATTATAGTAAATGTGGATTGCAGAGTGGAGTCTTGCTTAGTGCAGATTCAGCATCACTGGCAACTCGTTCACATTTTATCTGGACTGCTTCCTAGCCAATGAGAACATTAAATAATATTATATTTGATTCATAACCACAGGCTCTTGCTGGTGGGTGGGTGATAACATCTTTTCTCTTCCTTTGCTCACTAATGGAGTAAGAGCACTGGGAAGAAGCTTAAGGCTTTTTTGCAGAACAAATGGGTAGTTGTAATTGAAACCTAGTACAATGCATTCAAATTTCAAATGACACAGCTCATCATTTAGCACTGGATCATGAAAGGAAGCTTTTCTTAAATGTTCTGATTACCCTATGATTTTCTTTTTGTTGAAGATTCCTTTATTTTCATCATATAGTACACAAAATTCACCTACTTTTGCCTCATGTAAAGGCACACAAAGAGGTGCCACTTAGTGTAGCCTGGTCCCCCCAACAAGCAAGAGAGAGTCCTTCGGAGACTCCAACTTTCTATGGATTCACCTCCAGTGCTCCCACAACTTCTATAGCCACATGTCCTCCCTTCCATTCCATTGGCAAGCCTGAGTTCCCAGTTCTGAACATGTTATGATCAGGAAGCCCTCAGCACTCGAGGCCCTTTGGGATCCTCTCTCACTATCGGCATCCTCTCGAATCTTGGTCCCAATACCTGGTTCCCAAGAGCCAGTCTACAGCAGTCTGCACCTTGTGTGAATCCTTCAACCACCAGTCTACAGTGTCCTGAAGCCCGCAGCGTCTTGTGAGTTCTTCAGCTACCAGTCTCCTGCAGCCTTTGTGAGTCCTTCAGCTTCCAGTTTCCAGTCTCCTACAGCGTGCAGTCTGGTGTGAGTCTTTTTACAGCCACACTCCAATCTCCCACAGCCTATGTGGGTCCTTCAGCTGCCACTCTCCCGTCAAGAGTCTCCTGCTCCTTGTTGAGTCCTTCAGCCGCTAATCTTGTGTCCCGCAGCTTGCGTGGGTCATTCAGCCACCAGTCTCCAACAGCATTGGTGAGTCCTTCAGCTGCCAATCCTCAAGCTCCTGCAACCTGTTATAAGTCCTTTAGCCGCCAGCCTCCTGCTTCAGCCTTTGTGGGTCCAGCAAATCCTTAATTTCCTGTGTGCCTGATTTTATTCCAATCATTAGGTTACACTTGTAGATCTTTGTCCAGTTGCGATTTTTTTTTTTTGCTTTTTAGAATATTGGAAATCATTTACCACTAAAATGGTAAGACATGTGGTCATTTTTTTTTTTTTTTTTTTTATAAACAGTTTCAGATTTGTTCCTTTCTATTAGAATCCTGATTAAAATTGTCCAAAATCTAGACACAAATGCATCAATAATCCATGTTTTGCTGAATAACTATGAGTGGGAGGACAGTCTGCAGGGCTAAAATCAGAGCTGAAAATGTTCTTGGGGAAGAGTTGCGAAGCTGCAGTTGAGAACACATGATCTGTGTTTTGTCTCAAAGCTGCTGTAGCATATTTTTTGCATGAATAGGTTTTTTTCCCTCAATTGATTGACGACCTGAAGATAAGGGATGGAGGAATTTCACCAGATTTGTGTAAACATATGAGCAAAGGAACGTGTCTTAGATAAATCAGAGAGAGTACAGAAAGACTGAAGATGAAGGCTGAGTCTTGGTCAAATCTCCAAGTTGCTTTACAACAAAACTGCATTGGGAAATGTAACAGACATTTTAAAGTGCCCAAGAGTGCATTAAAGTAAAGGTAAATTGAATGGCCAATTACTGTACATAATGTGAATTCTCTGGATGCTTTAACTATGATAAAGTATTATTTAAATACGTATTCACTCAGATTAAGTGGAGTGAGTTAAATAAATTTGGCACATTTGGATTTTTACAGTTTGCAAGAGTGCTGCAGTGTGCAAACTAAAGATAGTTCTTGTGGAATCAGTTTGAATAAAAACTTGTTTGACAATAGTTCTTCCAAAGAAGAAGAAGAATCCTTCCCTTTGGAGCCATTTTTTAAAGTTGCTCCTCTCCCAGCGCCATTTTCCCTCCCAAGTTGGAATTCCCACCTCGCTACTTTCCTTACCACCTTTCTGTCATTTAAAATCTCTCCATATAAAGCAATGTTTTTTTTTCTCTGTGAAAACAGGATAAATCAGTACTGTTAGTATAAATAAAAAGATACGTTTTTCAGTTAGTCCCGTTTTGAAGTTGTCTTTGCAGTCCTTTCACCTGGCGAATTTAATCTTTTCATACTTAAAATTTCTTGCACTTCTTTATTCTTGAAAATTCGTTGATTACCTTCTGCGACATCCACCCTCAGCCTTGCTGGATAAATCACTGAATAGTTAAAGTTTTTAGATCGCATTTGTCTCTTTCCCTCATCAAATTCCTTTCTTTGTTTGACCAAGCCAGGGCTGAAGTCCTGGAAAAAACATTACTTTTGCATGGTTCACCACTAATTGGTCATTATTATTTTTTGAATATTCATATGTTGCTCCCATAATTGCATCTCTTTCCTGGTAACTTAAAAGTCTTACCAGGACTGGTTACGGTCACTGTTCGCCAATTCTTCTGGGTCTGAGCCCTTTCAATTTGCTCGCCAATTCTTCTGGGTCTGAGCCCTTTCAATTTGCAGCTTTGCATTTAATTTATTTTGTCCCAGCATTTGTAGGATTCATGTTTCAAAGAAACTCACTGCATCTTTTCCCTCTATTCCTTCTCTCAGTCTGATGATTCTTATATTGTTACATCTGCTAAAATTCTTTATATTGTCTATCTTATCCATCAGTCCTTTCTTTATTGTGTCCTATATTTTTGCTTTTTCTTTCAGTGCCCTCAACCTGTCATTTGTTTTTTCCAGCCTCTGAATGAGTCATTCATTCACTTAAGTCTCCCACAACTTCTTTAATTTCCATTACCTTCTCTGATGTATCTCTCATCGCTGTTTCCATACTCGTAAAACAACTGCATAAAGTTTCCAACATGTTCAGGATGGAGACTATATCTTGGGCCGGCTCCCCAGCTCTGTTGGCTTTAACCAGTCCCAAGACCCCTGCTGAGTCACTCATCAGGCTTCCACTCGATGTTCCTGGCTGAGCTGTCACTTCTTCAGTTTTTGTTCTCAGTTGCCTTAGTCGTTTAGTACTTGGTTTATCCATTTTTGATGATAAAATTCTGGTTTTTGAGTTTTTAAACTGTCTTTTTAATTCATTTTGTGGAGAGCTCTTTCAAAACACCTGCTCAGCTCATTAGTATGGCCACGCCCCTTTGCTGTCAGACTTTTGACATCTGCAGGATTTTTATTCAATCTACTAATTTGTTATATATAAAACCACAGAATGCTAGAAACATGTAGCAGAGCTGATAGGAAAGAGAAACACAAATTAACCTTTTAGGTTGAAGATCTTTTGCCAGAATCTGATGAGTGTTTGCAGCATTTTATTTTTTTTAATTTAGACATACAGCACAGTAACAGGCTTTTCTAGGCCACTAGCAGGTTCCACCCAAATACAGCAATTAACTACAAAATTCAGGTGTTATTGGAAGAGTGGGAGGAAACTGGAGCACCTGGAGGAAACACTCGCAGACACTGGGAGAACATGCAAACTCCTTACAGACAGTACCGTGTTTTCAATTTCAGATTTCTAGCATCTAGCAATTCCTCCCACCCTGCAATCTAGTTCTACTGTTTCCTTCTTTACCCTGTTCTTAATTCTTTCCTCTCATTAACTTTTCTTCCGAGTAATTTGCTAACTTATCTCTCTCTGCGCTCCCTGCTTCCTGTGTACTGTTCTCTAGGTCTGCTGATCCCCACCCCAAAGAGCATGGTCTCATCCCATCAGGCTTTCTTCACTCACCCATTCTCCCTCTGGTGTGCTTTTTATTTTGTTGCCTCTTTTGTCTCCTACTTTTGTTGGCACATTTTACTCTTGCTTCACTAGCCTACTTGATAATAAACTTTTGGGTGATGCAATTATAGTCTTTCACACTGGATATTTCAAGGCGGAATGGTGTCACAGCAAGTACATACAATGTAGGACATTACAGCATGGTAGAGCCATGGTATCCCAATGGCTGGGGTTCAGACCTCACCTCAGGTGCTGTCTATGCAGAGTTTACAACTTCTCCCAGTTGCCTTGTGAGTTTTCTCTGGGTGCTCCAGTTTCTTCCCATATCCAAAAGACATGTGGAGTAGCCTGTAAGTTGGCCACCGTAAGTTGTCTTAAGTAGTCGAAACATGGGGGAGTGGATAAGAGAATGAGAATTTAAAAAGGGATTAATATGGTTGATGGACATCACGGGGGTGCTGGGATGAAGGGGCATGTATCAGTCTGATGATAGAATACCAAAGGAACCACTGTATGGAAAAATGACTGAGGGCTAACTCTCGTGAGGTGGATAGAAATAAAAATTGAAGACTTGCAGAACATAACATAACATAACATAACAATTACAGCACGGAAACAGACCATTAGGCCCTTCTAGTCCGCACCGAACCAAACACCCCTTTCTAGTCCCACCTCCCTGCACAATGCCCATAACCCTCCATCTTCTTCTCATCCATATACCTGTCCAACCTTTTCTTAAATAATACAATTGACTCCGCCGCCACTATTTCTCCCGGAAGATCATTCCACACAGCTACCACTCTCTGAGTAAAGAAGTTCCCCCTCATGTTACCTCTAAACCTCTGCCCCTTAACTCTTAACTCATGTCCTCTTGTTTTAATCTTTCCTCCTCTTAACGGAAATAGTCTATCCACATCCATTCTGTCTATCCCTTTCATAATCTTAAATATTTCTATCAAATCCCCTCTCAACCTTCTACGCTCCAAAGAATAAAGACCCAATCTGTCCAATCTCTCCCTATACTCCAGATGCTTAAACCCAGGCAACATTCTGGTGAACCTTCTCTGCACTCTCTCCACTCTGTTTATATCCTTCCTATAATTAGGCGACCAGAACTGCACACAGAACTCCAAATTAGGCCGCAACAACATCTCCAATGAATTTTGACATTGGTTCACACCACTGGGACAACAAGCATTGGATGGTCCTGTTCAGCCAACTCACATAAAATCAGCTAAGGAAGAAACGAGAAAAAGAGAATCTCAAAAATCAAGAACCCATTTGCTTACAAAAACAACATCCCTGCTCCTCTGTCGTATGTGTGAAAAGGAACTTTCCAGCCTAAGCTGGTCTAATCAGCCACCTTTGCAATATTAAAGGTTGGATAGATGTCATGGTCTTAATCAAGAATGAGTGAGGAACAACATCTCTCTTTTAAGATGCTGCGAAATAATCTCCTGCCAAAAAAAATCACTTTATTAACCTTAAATCTAAAGAGAATGTGGATGATTAACATGTCTTAATTCAAATTTAACCTAACGTTTATCAATGAAGCAGGTTAGGAGTGATTTTATATGGAGAAATTGTGATTTTAGTTGGGTCACTTCCAATCCCAAATGCATTCACCTCACACTCCCTCTGAAAGTAGCAAATACACTTCACTTACTATGAAGATGTATGAATACTGGCAGAGGCTGCATTGTTCTGATAAGACAAAGTGAATGTAATGAACAAATAAAGAAGGGTTCCATCCCATCTCATGCTCTTTCCGTCAGGGCCTGTACGTAGTTGCTTTTTTCCACGTGTCCTCAGATATGGTCTGTATCAGGCTTAAGCTGGAGTTTGTTGTTCAGGCTTTAATTACGAAGGTGAGATGCATTACTGAGAAATCAATAACCAGCTGACGCAGTGGACGTCTTAGTGCGGAAATCAGTTTCAGTTTCCCATGTAATAAACACTAAATGCCTTTTGAAGTGGTTGCATGAAGGGGCAGATGATGGCTCCTGTAATTATAAACTCAAATTGTTATTTCTCATTAATTATGTGTAGCTGTGTTGGCAACATCATTAAAGTAGGGCTAAAGGTTGGAAAGTGAATTGATCCACAGAGACACTTGCTGCTTCTATTCTCATCAATGTCTTGAACTTTGACCTGAACTATTCCTGCAGTGGAGTGTAGGGAACAGGGAGGGTAGAAGGAGAGCAGTGGATTGAGTGGCGCCAAAGCTGGCCCATATCTTGCAAGTAATAACTGCTCAAGCTCTGCAATGCTCTAATCTCTTGTTATAACATGGGTCTCAGAACCCTCAACAATCATTCAACAGAGTTGACCATTTTGCCTTGTCCATGACAACAAGGACGTCCCAGTGGCCAATAATTTCAATTCCAAACACCATGCCCATGCTGACAGGTCTGACCGTGGACTGGTACTGTCAAATTGAGGCCAGCCGCAAAATGGAGGAACAATATCTTCTCAGTGATCTCTAACCAAACGGCATTAATATTGGCTTTCAATTTCCGTTGATCACCCTCCCTTGGTCTTACTTTCCCTCTCCTTGACTTCTTTCTTCAACTCGCTGCTCCTGTCACAGAGCTATCCGCCCTCGCCCCATCACTTTTCAACTTCTCTATCTTCTACCCCTCCGACCTGTATCTACCTATTACCTCTTAACTATTAGCATGTGCTCCTTCACCATCTACTTTCTCCCTCTTCTCTTCCCCACGTCTTTTCTATCTACGTTTCTAGACGCACTTTCAAATTCATGCGTGCTGACATATGTTAATTATATAAACTTCCTTATAGGTGAGTGCATTTTTCCCAGGTGCTCTGGCTTCCTTTCATCTCCAAACATGGGCTGGTTGTTCAGCTAACCAACTACTGTAAAGTATCCTTTGTGTAGGTGGATAGTGGAAGAATAGTGGGTAGAAGGTTTCAATGAGTGGATGGATTTTAAAGTATCTGAAAATGTTGGTGTGAGTAAGCTATAGCCTGAATCTTCTGCAAAACGTGAGGCCATACCTTAAAAAAGCAGTCCCTAACCTCAAAGAGCCCCACCAACCAGGCCATGCCCTCTTCACTCTGCTACCGGTGGGGAAAAGGTACAGGAGCCTAAAGACAAGCACTCAACAGCACAAGCATAGCTTCTTCCCCACTGCCGTCAGATTCCCAAATAATCAATGAACCAAAGACAATGCCTTACCTTTCATGCACTATTTAAAAAAAATTTATTGTAGTGAGATGGTTTATATTAATGCTAGCACCGTGATGCAGCTGCTAAACATCGAGTTTTGTGACTTGTTCACGACAATAAATTCTGATTCTGGTACTCTCTTTGCGTGCTAAAAGTAGTTGTGCCTTAGATGTGCCCACTGCACTCTCTGTTCTGTGAGCTACTCATTGTATTGCTATGTATGCTTCTTTTCAATACCCTAACCAAGTTATCCATCAGAAAGTCATAATTTGAATCAATCTTGCCAGTTTTTTTAAATCATCAGACACGGAACGGTTCTGCGGATTGGCTCTTGGATTTCACATTTCTAAGATGACAGGTTTATTGTCAGTGTACATACATGACATCACATACAACCTAGAGATTCTTTTTCCTGCTGGTGAGGAAGAATTACCACTTATTGGTAGTGCAAAAAGACAGCAGACAGCATATACATGTAAACAAATAAAGAACTGTAAACAGATAACAAATGTAAACAAGTTGACTTGTGCAATACAGAGGCAATAAAAAAAAGGTTTTGAGGAGTTTGATGCAGGAGGAGGAGCAGCTGTTCCTGAACCTGGTGGCGTGAGTTTTGTGGCATCTATACCTCTTCCCTGATGGCACCAGTGAGAACAGAGCGTGCTGGTGGTGTGGATCCTTGATGATTGCTGCTACTCTCTAACAGCAGTGTTCCCTGTAGATGTTCTCAATAGTGGGGAGGGTTTTGCCTGTGATGTCCTGGGCTGTGTCTGGTACCTCTGGAGGACTTTATGCTCAGGGGAATTGATATTCCCATACCATGATGCAACCAGTCAGCACACTTTCCACCACACATCTGTAGAAATTCGCCAGTGTTTTTGGTGTCAAACCAAACCTCTGCAAATTCCTGAGGAAGTTCAGTATGGTACTTCTGAAAGCCTTTAATAACCTAGTTTTAAAAATTTATTGTGGATAAGCATGATTCTGCTGCCCACAGACTCTCTGCCAAGTCGCTAGGACCAGATGAAATGTACCCCAGGCTACTGTGGGAGGTGAGGGACGAGATTGCTGAACTTCTGGTGATGATCTTTGAAACATCAATGGGGACGGCAGAGGTTCCAGAGGATTGGAAGGTTGCGGATGTTGTTCCTTTATTCAAGAAAGGGAGCAGGGATATAGACCAGTGAGTCTTACTTCAGTGGTTGGTAAGTTGATGGAGAAGATCCTGAGAGGTAGGATTTATGAACATTTGGAGGGGTATAATATGATTAGAATAGTCAACATGGCTCTGTCAAGGGCAGGTTGTGCCTTTCGAGCCTGATTGAATTTTTAAGGATGTGAGTAAACACTTTGATAAAGGAAGAGCAGTGGATGTAGTGTATATGGATTTCAGCAAGGTATTTGATAAGGTTCCCAAATGCAAGGCTTGTTAAGAAAGTAAGAAGGCATGGTATCCAAGGGAACATTGCTTTGTGGATCCGGAACTGGCTTGCCCACAGAAGGCAAAGATTGGTTGTAGATGGGTCGTATTCTGCATGGAGGTCAGTGACCAGTGGTGGTCCTCAGGGAACTGTTCTGGGGTCCTTACTCTTTGTGATTTTTATAAATGACCTGGATGAGGAAGTGGAGCGATGGGTTCAGGTTTCATATTTATTGTTGAAGTATATACATGACATCACATACAACCTTGCGATTCCTTTTTCCTGTGGCCGTGGCAAAATTACTACTAATTGATAGTACAAAACAATTGTACATGGCGTAAAAAATGTAAACAAACAAAAACTGTAAACAACCTGACTCTGCAATACAGAGAGAACAAAAGAAAAATAAATAAAGTGCACAATTAAGAGTCCTTAATTGAGTTTCTGATTGCTTGTCATTGAGGAGTCTGATGGTGGAGGGGTAACTGCTGTTCCTGAACTTGGTGATGCGAGTCTTGTGGGACCTATACCTCCTTGATGGCAGAAGCGAGAACAGAGCATGTGCTGGTTGATGAGGGTCTTTGATGATTCCTGCTGCTCTCAGACTACAGCGTTCTCTGTAGGTCTGGTCAATAGTGGGTCAATAGTGCCTGTGAGATGCTGGGCTGTATCCACTACCTTTTAGAGGACTTTACGCTCAGGGCTATTGGTGTTTCCATACCAGACCATGATGCAGCCGGTCAGTACACTCTGTAGAAATTTGCCAGGGTTTCTGGTGTCATACCAAAACTCTGAAAACTCCTTAAGAAGTAGAGGACGTGCTTTCTTTATGATGCCATTGGTGTGTTGGGTCCAGGAAAGATCCTCCGAGATCGTGACTTCCAAGACTTAAATTTACTCACCCTCTCCACTTCTGATCCCCCAATGATCACTGGATTGTAAACCTCTGGCTTTCCCTTTCTGAAGTCAACAATCAGCTCCTTAGTTTTGGTGACATTGAGTGCAAGGTTGTTGTTGGTGCATCATTCAAGTTTTCAATCTCCATCCTGTATTCTGACTCATCCCCTTCCTTTATACAACCCACTACCGTGGTATAGCTGGTTATTGTTGTACCGAGCTACACAATCAAAGGTGTAAAATGAGTAGAGTAGGAACTAAGAAGACATCCTTGTGGTGGTCCAGTACTAATGGAGATTGTGGAGGAGATGTTTTTACAAACCTTCTCTGATTGTGGTCTGGAGGTGAGGAAATCCATGATCCAATTACGCAGTGGAGTGTTAACTCCCAGGTCTTGGAGTTTGCTGATCAGTTTGGAGGGGATGATGGTGTTAAATGCCAAACTGTAGTCGATAAAGGGCATTCTGATGTAGGCATCTTTGCTGTCTAGATGTTCCAAGATTTTGTGTTGATGGCATCTGCCGTAGACCTGTTGCTACGAAAGGCGAACTGTAACGTATCCATGTCACCACTCAGACAAGAGCAGAAATGCTTTATCACCAGCCTTTTGAAACACTTCATCACTGTTGATGTAAGTGGTACTGGTCAAAAGTCATTAAGGCAGGTTACTACACTCTTCTTGGGCACTGGTATGATTGACGCCTTTTAGAAACAGGTGGGTACCACACCCTGCTGGAGAGAGATATTGAAGATAGCTGTGAATACCTTGGTAAGTTGGTCAGCACACATTTTTAATACTTGGCCAGGTATTCCATCCGGGCCAGATGCTTTCCTCAGATTCACTCTCCTGAAGGCAACACACACATCGTTCTCAGATACGGACAGGGTGGGATCATCAGGGGATGTGGGGTGCGGAGGGGTGGTTCTTTGCTATTACTGTAATCAAATCAGGTGTAGAAGGCATTGAGTTCCTCTGGGAGAGAAGCTTTCCCATTTGCTACTTTACCAGATTTCATTTTGTAACAGGTTATGTCATTTAGGCCCTGCCACAGCTGTCGGGTGTCTCTTGTTATTTCCATTTTCACACGGAATCTCCATTTCGTCTGGGAGATAGCTTTCCACAGGTCATACCTGCTCCTGCTGTACTGATCTGGATCTCCGGACTTAAATGCCTGTAATCTGGCTCTCAGCAGGTTCCAAATTTCATTGTTCAACCAGGGCTTCTGGTTGTTGAAAACCCTGAATGATTTGGTGGAGATGCACTCAACCTCAGCTGATTTGATAAAGTGTGTGACAGCCTCAGTGTACTTGTTCAGGTTCTCAGCCAAATCCTTGAACACCTCCCAATCCGCTGACTTGATAAAGTCCTGTAACTGTCCTTCAGCCTCCTGTGACCATCTTCTAGATGTCCAGACAACTTGAGCCTCTCTTTTTGAGCTCTGTCTGTATAAAGGCAGAAGGAGCACAGCCAGGTTATCAGACTTGCCAAAGTGCAGTCTCGGGATAGAACGATAGGCTTCCTTATCTTGGTGTACGAGTAATCAAGTGTGATGGGACCTCCCTCTGGAACAGCGGGTTGCATGCTGGTGGTAGTTGGGCAGGGTTTTTTTGACACAGGCTTGGTTAAAGTTGCCATCTAAGATTTGTAGTGCATTGGGCTGGGCCATCTCTTGTTTACTGACAACATCATGCAGTTCCGTAAGTGCCCGCTTGTAATTGGCATCCAGAGTGATGTAAATTCTGGTGAGAATCACTTATGAGAAGTCTCAGGGTGGATAGAAGGGTCTGTATTTAATTGAGATTTGCTTTAAAGCAGAAGTTGACATAACCCCAATGTCCATGCACCACCCAGTATTAATGAAAAACCAAACAGCTCCTCCTCTCCCTTTACCAGAATTCGAGTTCCGATCCAATCTATGGATGGGGAAACCGTCTGGTCGGATAGCTGTGTCAAGTGTGTTCTCTGTTACCCAGGTCTCGGTGCAGCAAACAGCTGAGATTATCTTACTTGGCTCTGGTAGATTAGCCTTACCCTTAGAATAAAATCATTGATTTATTCTCCAGTGACTGGACATTTGCCAGTAATATGGATGGTAGGGGAAGTCTCAGACCTCTGTGCTGCAGCCTTGTTTGAATCCTGGCCCTAACTCCACGTTTCCGCCCTCAGTCATGGTGGTGGCCTGTCCCTTTAAGATCTCTGCCTTGCCCCCATTCTGTTTCTGAAGCAGCTGTTACCTGGGAGATTTGAGGATCATTTAACTATGATTAGCAGGTGTTTGGTTATTGAAAAAAATACCTGCAGCTGATTGTAAGGAGACCAGCTGTATTGTGCGTGTTTTTTTTAACAGGTATTTAAAAGTTTTTAATAACGTGGATTCTGCAGCCTGTAGGAAGTCACCAGTGCCATTTTGTTGGTCAGTAATTTGCTGATGACACAAGGTTGTGGATGGTATGGAGGGCTGTCAGAGGTTACAAAACTGGGCTGAGAAGTGGCAGATGGAGTTCAACCCAGATAGGTGTGAAGTAGTTCATTTCGGTCGGTCAAATATGATGGCAGAATATAATATTAATGGTAAGACTATTGGCAGTGTGGAGTATCCGAAAGATCTTGGGGGTCCCAGTCTATCAGAAGGTCAAAGCAACTGCACAGGTTGACTCTGTGGTTAAGAGGGCAATACTGTGTAATGGCCTTCATTAATCATGGAATTGAATTTAGGAGCCAAGAGGAAATGTTGCAGTTATATGGGATCCTGGTCAGACCCCATTTGAAGTACTGTGCACAGTTCTGGTCACCTCACTGCCAGAGGGACATGGAAGCCATAGAAAGGGTGTAGGGGAGATTTACAAGGATGTTCTCTGGTTTAGGGATCATGCCCTATGAAAACAGGTTGAGTTTTCATAAAAACTCGGCCTTTTCTCTTTGGAGTGGCCTGATAGAGGTGTTTAAGATGGTGAGAAACATTAATCGTGTAGATAGACAGAGCCTTTTTCCCAGGGCTGAAATGATTGCCACAAGAAGACACTGGTTTAAGGTGCTAGGGAGTAGATACAGGGGAGATGTCAGGGGCAAGGTTTTACACAGAGAGTGGTGGGTGCATGGAATGGGCTGCCAGTAACAGTTGTGGAGGCGGATATGTTAGGCTCCTTTTTTTTTAAAAAAAAAAGAACTTTTGCGCATGTAGATCCTTTGTTTAAAAAAGGTTCGAAGATCAAGACTTGCAATTATCGGCCTGTAAGTTTGACGTCTGTGGAAGGTAAATTGATGGAAAGCATTCTTAGAGATAGTATATATAAGTATATGGAGGGACTGGGTCTGATCAGGGACACTCAACACGGATTTATGTGTGGAAGGTCATGTTTGACCAATCTTGTTGAATTTTTTGAAGAGGTGATTAGGAATGTTGATGAGGGTAGAGCAGTGGATGTTGTCTATATGGACTTCTGTAAGGCCTTCGATAAGGTTCCACATGGAAGGTTAGTTAGGAAGGCTAAGTCCCTGGGTATTAATTTGGAGATAGTCAAATGGATTCAAAAGTGGCTGGAAGGAAGGTGTCAGAGAGTAGTAGTAGATAATTGTTTGTCAGGATGGAGGCCGGTGACAAGCGGTGAACCTCAGGGATCGGTATTGGGACCGTTGCTATTTGTCATATATATTAATGATCTTCAGGTTTGGGCAGTAAATTGGATTAGTAAATATACAGATGATACTAAAATTGGGGGAACTGTGGATGATGAAGAGGGTTTTCAAAGATTGCAGAGGGATTTAAACTGCTTAGAGGAGTGGGCAGAAATATGGCAGATGGAGTTTAATGCTGATAAGTATGACGTGCTTCATTTTGGTATTGTACTGAAATATGAGAGATGGTGAGATACAGTTGACATGAGAGGAATTTGTTTTAAGGCATATGCAAGATTTGTTTTACTATTGCTCCTTTAAAACTATTGCTGCTGAATGGTGGCGATGAACTCTGCTTCATGGAAAAATTTCATGAGTTCCTTAAAAAAGTTATTTTTATATATCTACTTAGTTCAATCATTTTGTCTTCATAATTGGGTGCTCTCCCATCAGAAAACAGTTGAAACTCCATAGAAGGTGTCAAATTTAATTGCAGCCTGTAATCTGGCTGTAGCAATTGTTCTGTCAGTTCCCTCCAGTTAAGTGGTTATGTGACTTTTGACTTTTGTCCATGCAATCTTTGTGAAATAAAGATAAGATTAAGCTGTGTGTAAGCTGTGAGGTAGATTGATTTCTGAAGGCAGCAAAGCAATTTGATTTCCAAAGTCATTGAACATGCGGAGAAGACTGAATCTGAATTATTTTCCACCATCAGCTCACAAACCAAGAGACACTCAAAGCAATGTTCAAGAAAGCAGAGTCTGAAATCAATGGGAGGGTAATTGAAGCACTGCGGAGATCAGAAGACCCTCTACAGAGACAGCGTATTCTAGTGGAAGAAGAGCGACAGAAGTACTTGGCTGATGAGGAGAAAATAATACAGCAGTTGTGGTAAGTGCAGTCACTTGGAATTACATTGTTTTATTTCCTTTATCATTTTCACCATTACCTTATCAAAGGCTGTTTTTCCTGCTAGCTCATCTTTGGTGCTGTTTAATGTTTCCGATGGCAAGTTTGAACAATTTGTTTTGAATTGATCCTTGTTAAACAGGTATGGCAGTGCCTTGTTGAAATGTGTGTCGAAACAGCTCCTTGTGCCCTGATCTGTATGGTCCTCATTTTGCAATATTTTGTTTGTTTTCCATCCTGTACTGAGATATTTGGTTTAGTGTTGGCTGGTCTCACTTCCACAGGTTACATTCTAAGATCCGTACTTCAGTGAGATCTCCTGAAAATTTGTTTGTGAATGCCAGATGAGAATTCAGTTGATTTTGATGCTTTTTCAAGTTCAGTCACTGAATGTGGAAGCTGTCTGTTCAGGTGGACTCTCACCAGGCAGGGAGCATCTTCCAATAATGAATCCAGAATTAGCAGAGGCAGGTAATGGTTGGTAAAGGAGAGCAAAGCTTCTCTGTAACCAGATAACATTAAGGTAGCTCCATTTACATGTGATGTGTTTTTGAGTGAATTAATGCTTGTCACCTTGATCAAAGTTTGACATTCAAATATTTTTTTTTAATGGGAACCTCATCTTAATATCAGAAACCCTTTAATTGTGATATGTAGGACACCGTTAGATTGCATTGAGATTGACAAATGCCAATCAATTTGGATGCAAAATGGTATGCATCTTTGTACAATTGTGCTCCAGGAGTTTCAACTTTTTCCACATCAATTGTTTGATGCAATATAAAGTCCCAGATATCCTTGAAGACTTGTTCTCTCCCCCTGTAAACTTAAGTTTGTACAAGACAGCCACCCATTCTGTTGTTCACTCAAACCTTCGCTGACCCTTAATTTTATTGTCACGCCCTGACTCTGGGATAAGCAACACTCGATTTTTGTTTTGAAATCATTTCATAGTCTTATCACTGCAATCATAATTTGTTAGGGGAAACTATCCCGTAGCCATTGGACTTTGTGAGCATTTGAGATTACAAAACTTTTCGCGATCAAAAATGACGGCACTGAAAGTCATTATATTCAGACTCTTGATGACAGACCTACTCCTTCATTCTCATTCAAAATAAGCTTCCCAGTTCTCCTCTGATTTAGGCCTCCCCTTTTAAGAAGTTGGGGTAGCTCCTAAGATTAATAGATGTCATCTGGTTGGGTCAGTGATCATTATCTATATATTCTTGATAATTTTCCCCTGCTACCTCAGAATCCTAGTTATAGATTCTATCAGGACCTGGTGACGTATCTATCTATGTTTCTCAGGTTAAATGACACATCCTCCTCTTTAATATTCTCCCCTGGCCTACTCTTCCTATTCCTTTCCCCATCTTCCCTTGTAGTTTCACATTACTTTCTGTCCTTTTCTCGACCTTACACCTCCCCTCCCACTTCTCATTCTATCTGCCCCTTTTTAAAATTATTTTCTTTATCTCTTTTCGCCTATCAGCCTCTGTCTCCCAACTTTCTCCATCCCCTTCTCCACCTGGTTCCATTTCCCCATCATTCCCCATGTGACTTGGCTTGAGAATCATTTATTGTCACAGATACAAAATATACAAAATTTGTTTTGCTTTGCCCTGTAAAGGCACGCAAAGGGTGCCAATAGTCCAGTGCAGAGAAAGAGAAACGAAAGAGAGTCGTCTCAGATAAAGAGTGTTTGTAGATCCCACCGTCTCCTGTGTTCCCATAATCTTCACATAAATTCCTGCAGGGTTTAAGGTGAGAGGGGACCTGAAGGGCAACTTTTTCACAGAGAGTGGTGGTTGAGGAAAAATGCATTAGTGATGATTAAAATGAAAGAGCTGACTTGATGGGTGGACTGGCCTAATTCTGCTCCTATGTCTTGTAGTCATTCACCTCTTCATCTTGATGCAAATTATGACCCAAAACATTTCCTTACCTTCACAGATACTGCTGGATCCACTGAGATCCTCCAACAGTTTACTTATTTTGCTTCAATTTTCCAGTTTCTAAACCCTCTTGAGTGACCACAAAATTGATATGGCTATAGAAGTCGTGTTTTGTATATCCTGATGAGGCAGTTTGGAGATGACGACACAACATTTGCTGGAGTTGAGGATAGCGATGGCTTTGTCAAATGATAATTTGGAAATGTTGGCAGATGGAGTTTAATCTGGACAAGTATGAAGTGTTGCATTTTGGAAGGTCCAGTGCGTGAGGACATTATACAGTAAATGGGAGGACCCTTGTGTGTGTTTCACTAGTGTTTCACTCGCACTCTTGTACGTATAGAAGGATTGATGTACAGAACAGTGATGTATGGAGGGATCTTGGGATACAAGTTGATAACAAATAACAATTCCAGTAAATGTGCTAAGAAAGAAGGTGTATGACATACTTGCTTTTATGCGTTGGGCAACATGTATAAAAGTTAACAAGTCGTGTGGCAGCTGCATAAAACTTTGTTTTGCCCACATCTGGATTATTGTATACAATTCTGGTTGCCACACTACAAGAAGGATGTGGAGTCTATCAACTAAAAGGAGCCACTGGAATAACTTGGATTGTTTTCTTTGGAGTGTCAGAGGTGGAGGAGCAGCCAGATTAAAGTACATGAGATTATCTAGATTGGCATCAGGTTCAGTCCAGACTTGGTGGGCTGAAGGGCTTTGTTGTTCTATGATGAAGTGTGAACTGTTGTATTTATAAAATGGGCATAAAAGCATCCCCATGTTTACAGACCATGAGAGACAACTGTGGTATCTCAAAATTGCCCATGTTTTGCAAGCAGCCAATTAATTCTCTGCTTTTCTTTGGGTGGGAAGAGAGAATGAACTTGGCATCAGCAATTGAAGACATTCCTCATCATTGTTTTGTGATAGTTTATCACAATGAAAATGGTATTTAGCATTAAGCCAAATGTTGTTTATCCCTGTTCACATTATCCTCTTGTTGTCAATTTCATTTGGCTGATTATAGGATTTCCTGTGGTAATCCACATGTCTGTTAGGTCATACCATATATCTTTTGTTAGACTGGATGCATAAACCGCAGTTCACATATTCAGCAGTTCTCAAAGCTTCTGTACTGATGCTCAGTTTGTAAACAAAATGGCGATTGTCTTACTTCCCCAAGTCACGCTCCATTCTTGTTGTGGACACCAGGCTAAAAGCCCAAAGCAAAATACAGTGAGAGTTCCAAAGAAAAAGACCACTCATTTCATATTGCATTGACTGAACAGCTAAATAGATAATCAGAAGAGGAGATAAAGGTAAATGATCATGGTCTTCCACCCAGGGTAAGGAATCTCAAACCAGAGAGCATAGAATTAAGATGAAAAGGAAAAGATTTAAAAGGGACCTGAGGAATACCAATTTCACTCAAGAGTGGTGGGTCTATGGAACAAGCTGATAAGAAAATGGAAGCGGTGGGTACAGTTGAAACACTTAAAAGACATTTAGATGGGTATGTGAATAGGAAAGGTTTAGACTGGATGCAAACAGGTAGGACTTGCCGGGATAGTCATTTTGATCGGTGTTGTCAATTTGGGTGAAGGGCCTGTTTCCATGTTGCAGAACTTTATGACTCTAAGTTGGTACAGACCATATTCAAGAGTATGCTCAGATTCTCCCCCTACTAGATCTTGTCGGTGATAATGGATGTTGAATGAGAACATTCCAGTAGTTGGGGTCTTAATTCACAAAAAAAATGGTGGTCAAATCAAACCGATCTGTGTCGACACCACAGCTATTCCTCAGGGTTTTGTCCTATGCCCAGCAGTTCACAAAATGTGCTGCAGTTACACCCCTAGGTTGCTCCAACTTGCAGCTCCCTGACCACAACTACCTCCATGAAGGATGGACAACAAGGACGTGAAAACTGCCACCTGCAGCTTGCACTGCAATTCACTAACTCTGAGTCCACACAGATTGGAGGTGTTTTGGGCAGCGAAGGATGTTTTCAAAGCTGGCAGAGGGATCTGGACCTGCTGGAAAAAACAGGCTGAAAAATGGCAGATGGAATTTAATGCAGACAAATGTGAGGTGTTGCATTTTGGAAGGACAAACCAAGAAAGGACATCAACGGTAAATGGTAGGGCAGTAAGGAGTGCAGTGGCATCGCAGGTGGATTGGGTTGGAAAGAGAGCTTTTGGCATATTGGCCTTCATAAAGCAAAGTATTGAGTATAGCTGTTGGTATGTTTTGGTAAAGTTGTTTAAGACATTGGTGAGACCAAATTTGGAATATTGTGTGCAGTTTTGGTCACCTGACTACAGGAAAGATATCAATAAGATGGAAAGAACACAGAGAAGATTTACTAGGATGTTGCCCAGACGTCAGGCACTGAGTTACAGGGAAACGTTAAACAGGTTAGGACTTTATTCCCTGGAGCATAGAAGAATGTGGTGAGATTTGATAGAGGTATTTAAAATTATGAGGGGGATAGACAGAGTAAATAGCAGAGGTGGATACTGAGAGTAGGTGAGATACAAACCAGAGGACATGGATTAAGAGTGAAAAGGGAGTAGTTTAGGGGGAACATGAGAGGGAACTTCTTCACACAGAGAGTGGTGGAAGAGTGGAATGAGCTTCCACCTGAAGCGGTGATTGCAGGCTCAGTTTTAACATTTAAAAAGAATTTGGACAGAGACATGGATAGGAGTGGTATGGAGGGCTGTGGACTGGGTGCAGGACAATGGGACGAAGAGGAAATAAAAAGGTTCAGCATAGACTAGAAGGGCTGAAGGGGCCTGTTTCTGTGCTGTATTGTTCTAGGACAGCACCCTCAGTCCACCATATCCATATCGGTCATCTGGTCCCTTTCTGTAGTTACCCCTTTGACCAGATTCACCAAGGACTCTGATGGAGCAGACATTACTGGCCTTCTTCACATCATACCATCCACGTGCCTGTCTAAGAGTCTTTTAAATGTCCCTATTATTACCTGCCTCCACCTTCAATCCTGGCAATGCATTCCAGGCACCCACAAATTTGTGTTTTAAAAAAAAAATAAAAGAATTACCCCTGCCAACTCCCCTAAACTTTCTTACCCTTAATCTGCACATATGTCCTCAGATTTTTTTCTTCTCTTGTCCCAGGGAAAAAGGGTGCTAGCTAAACACCCTATCTATGCCTCTTATAGTCTTGTAGAACTTGATTAAGTCACCTCTCATCCTTCTTTGCTCCAAAGAGAAAAGCCCTAGCTTTGCTAACCTTGTCTCATTAGACACATTCTCCAATCCAAACAACATTCTGGTAAGTATCCTCTGTACCCTTTCCATAACTTTTACAGCCTTCCTGCAATTAGGTGACCAAGAGTGAACACATGTTTCAAATGTGGTCCAACCAGAGTTTTATGGAGCTGGAACATTCTCGATTCTTGAACTCAATCCTCAGATTAATGAAGGCCAACATGCCACGAGTCTTCTTAACTCCCCTATCAACCTCCGTGGCAACGAGAGATCTATGGGTTTGGACCTCAATGTCCCTTTGAACTTCCACACTGTTAAGAATCCTGCCTTTAACCATGCATTCTGTCTTCCATGTTCAACCTTCCCAAATGTATCATTTTGCACTTATTCGGATTGATCTCCTTCTCCCACCTTTCCACCCATCTTGTCTATATCTGCCTTCTTACTCTTAACTAGCTCTCACCTGTTTTCATAACCACGGTTCCCTTATCCCTGTCAGCGGGACAAACCCATCCAGAACCTCGCCCAAGTGGCCCATAAATATCCTCCACATATCTTCTGCGCTTTTCCCCTGAGAACATTTGTTCCCTATTTACTCTCCTTAGTTCTTGCCTAATTCTCGTCATAATTAGCACTTTCCCAATTAAATATTTTATAATTTTGTCTGCTCTTATCCTTATCCATAGCGGTGCTAAAGGTCAGGGAGTTATGGTCACTTAACCGAAATGCTCTCCCACTGAGAGGTCTGTCACCTGACTAGGTTGTTTACCAGATCCAATAAGGCTTCTTCTCTAGTCAGCTGATTCACAAATTGTGTCAGAAATCCTTCTTGGACACACGACAAATTCTACCCCAACTAACTCTTTGGAGTAAGGAGGTGCCAGTCAATATTTGGGAAGTTAAAGTCTCCCATAACAACAAGCCAATAATATCTGCACTATTTTATTATCTGCCTACTTATCTGCTCCTCGCTGTCCTGAGGACTACTTGAGGGGACTACAGACTAATTCCAGTACAGTAATTGCTCCCTTCATATTTCTGACTTCCACCTAAACTGGCTCAGTAGACATTGCTTCCACAGCATTCTCCCTTTCAGCAGCTGTGATATTATCCCTGATTAGTAATGTTATTCCCTCCCTTCTTTACTTCCCATTTTATTCCTTTTAAAATCTCTGAACCTCCGTACCTGCTTCAGCCAATCCTGTCATTGCATCAGCCAAGTGTCTGTAATGGCCACAACGTCGTAATTCATGTACTGATCCATGCTCCAAGTTCTTCTCCCTTAATGCTAATACTCTTTGCATTGAAATAAACACATTTCAAACCCTCCAACTGACTACATTTATTTTTCCTCCCTTGTCTGTCCTTCCTCACAAACCCACAACACATCCTTTCCACTTTCTGCTCTATTCTCTGCCCTCACATTATGGTTCCCGTCCCCTTGCCACACGAATGTAAACCCCCTAACTCTTGCAAACCTGTCAGACCAGGATCTTGGACTCCCCTGGTTCAGGTGACGCCTGTTCCTTTTATACAAGTCATGCCTTCCCAAGAAGAGATCCCACTGATCCACAAATTTGAACTCCTGCCCCCTGCGCCAAATCTTCTGCCACACATTCATCTGGCATGAATTCCTAATTCTACCCACTCTAGCACCTGGCATAGGCACCAATCTTAAGATTACCACCTTGAGGTCCAGCTTTTTAGTTTCCCTCCTAACTCTATATTCCCTCTTCTGTACCTCATCCATCTCATCCATGCTACAACATCTGACTGTTCAATCTTTTGCTTGAGAATGCCATGGACTCGATCTGAGACATTGTTGACCCTGGAACTTGGTGGTGGGGGGGCGGGGGGGAGGGTGGGGTAACATACCATCCAGGAATCTCAATCTTATTCACAGAACTTCCTTTAATAGGAAACATACTAGCATGGGTAGAGCATTGGCTGATGGCAGGAAGCAAAGAGTCCAAATACAGGGAACATATTCTGGTTGGCCTCCAGTTGCTAGTGGTGTTTCACAGGGGTCAGTGTTGGGGCGGCTTCTTTTTTACTTTGTGTGTCAATAATTTGGAACGAATGACTTTGTGGCCAAATTTGCAGATTATATGAAGGTAGGATGAGGAGCAGCTGGTGTTGAGGAAACAGGGAAGATACAGAAGGATTAGACAGATTAGGAGAATGGGCAGAGAAATGGCAGAAAGTATACAGTCATGCACTTTGATAGAAGAAATAAACAGGCAGACTATTTATTAAATGGGGAGAAAATGGAAAATTCCCAGATGCAAAGGGACCTGGAGGTCTGTGTGCAGGATACCCTGAAGGGAAACTTGCATGTTGAGTTGGTGGTGAAGAAGGCAAATGCAATGCTGGCATTCATTTCAAGAGGGATGGACTATAAGAGCTGGGATGTAATATATATATAAGACACTGGTGAGACCTCACAGATTAGATTAGAATTCAGGCTTATTGTCAGAGAACGTACATACATGTCATCACATGCAGTATCAGAATTTCTTGTCATAAAAAAGTCACAAAATTCGATGTTTTGCACCAGCGTCATAGAGCAAACATTAATATTATAAATCATCTTAGAACAATAAAGGCAGTGTCTTTGATTCATTGATTATTCAGGAATCTGATGGCAGTGGGGAAGAAGCTGTCCTTGTGCTGTTGAGTGGTTGTCTTTAGGCTCCTGTACCTTTTCCCTGATGGTAACAGAGTGAAAAGGGCATAGCCTGGGTGATGGGGGTCTTTGAGGATAGAGGCTGCTTTTTTAAGAGACTGCTTCATGTAGAAGTCCTTGATGGAGTGAAGTCTGTTGGCTATGATATCAGAGGCCGAGTTAACAACCCTCTGGAGTTTTTTTTCTTGTCCTGAGATTTGGCGCCTCCATACCAGACAGTGATGCAACCTGCCACAATACTGTCCATGGTACACCGGTTGAAGTTTACGAGAGTCTTCGGTGACATACCGAATCTCCTCAAGCACATCAAAAAGTACAGCAGTTTAAGAGCCTTCTTTGTGATTGCATCAACATGGAGGCTCCAGGACAGATTCTCTGAGATGTTGACACCTGGGAATTTGAAGTTCTTGACCCTCTCTACTGAACCCTTGATGAGGACTGGTTCCCCATATTGGTGTCCCCATAATAGACTGTGATGCAACAGTCAGCACACTTTTCATCACATATCTGTAGAAATTTGCCAGGGTTTCTGCTGTCATACCAAACCTTCACAAACTCCTGAGGAATTAGAGACACTGACGTGCTTTCTTAACAATCCATTGCTGTGATAGATCCAGGGAAGATCCTCTGAGATAGTGACTCCCAAGAACTTAACCTTTCCACCTCTGATCCGCAAATGATCACTGGATTGTACACTTCTGGTTTCCTGAAATAAACAAACAGCTCCTTGGTTTTGGTGACATTGAGTGTGAGGTTGTTGTTGGTGAACCACTCAGTCAAGTTTTCAATCTCACTCCTATCTGATTCATCACCCCTTTTTTATACAACCCACTGCCGTGGTATCATCAACGAATTGGTAGATGTTGTTGTTTTTGTACTGAGCCACACAGTCAAGGGTGTATAGAGCAGGGGGCTAAGAACTCAGCCCTGTGGTGCTCCAGTACTGATGCAGATTGTGAAGATGTTCTTACCTATCCTCACTCATTGTGTTTTGGAGGTGAGAAAATCCAGAATCAAATTACACAATGGAGTGTTAAGTACCAGGTCTTGCAGTTTGCTGATCAATTTTGAGGGAATGATGGTGTTGAATGCCAAATTCTGGTCAATAAACAGGTTCTTGATGTATGCATCTTTGCTATCCAAGTGTTGCAGGGCTTTGAGTAGAGCCAGTGCAATAGACCTGTTGCTAGATTAGGCGAATTATTGCCACTCAGACAGGAGCTGATGTGCTTCAATGCCAGCCTTTCAAAACACTTCATCACTGTGGATGTGCGTGCAACTAGTCATAGTCATTTAGGCAGGTTACCATGCCTGCTTGAAACAATAACGTACATGCCCTGCGGGAGAGTGAGATGTTGAAGATATCCATGAATACATTACCAAGTTGGTCAGGACAGGTTTTCAGTACTCAGCCGGGTACTCCACATGGACCAGATACTTTCCTTGGATTCCATCTCCTGAATGCAGCTCACACATCATAGCTAACGAATGAAACAACTATAGGAATAATTGATGGCTTTTCCAGTTACATCCAGCTCCCAAATAAATGGACCATTTGTCTAAGTCATTTGTCAAGCAGTGGCAAAGCCACAGGGGGCGGGTATTCCACTGAACTTGAGATCATCAGCTGGCAATCTTTGGATCACACTTTGAGCATGGTCCATGAGTTCCCTTCCTCTGGTGGGCCACGTTCCACGTAGCCCGCGTGGCCAAATGCAGCGCAGTGTACTGCCGAGCAGAGCGTCTCGTGGGGCAAGTTGCTGACTTGGCTCACAGAATGGTTTTGGCAGCTGATGAAGTCTGCCTTGAATAATTGAATTGTACTTAAAAGTAAGAATAGCATTGAAAACCTAAAACACTAGCACACTTGAAAGCAATTATATATAATTGAACAATTTGAATTAATAAAAATATGCTTATAAATCTCCCAGCAATTGTGTCTTCCCATTGATTTCAGTAGGATCTCTTGGGGCAGCCTTATTGCGCAGCATTCCCAATTTACGTTCCCCGGTTGGACTCCACTGCAAGTCTGCCAGTGCAGCACAGGGGCAGAGGGGCCCTTCAGTGGCTTGTGGTCGCACCAGCACTGAACTTCGAGGTTTAAGCAAAGATTGGGTTATTTGGACAGAAGCGCTGGTGCTTAGGTGGAGGCCTGCCCCTGCGGTCGCCCGAGGATGGGATTGTTACATCAGGAGTTCATTAGATTTCCTGCAGCTAGCCCTATAAGTAGAAACACTCAATAGTGGTAAGCATTCCGGAATGCAAGTGGTCGCAAGAAAATAAACAGTTAATGTTTTTGGTGGAGGACCTTTCAACTGAAGGACACTCTTAGTCTTTTTGTGAGCCCGCAGGTGTAAACAGTCTTCATTCCAAACTGTAATCGTGTTATTGATCAGCTGCAAAAACAGTGAAAATTATTTGTTGTGGGTGAGGCAGGATCTTGGCAGAACTTCTAAAATATTCATGTTGATGTAGTCACAGCAGACTCCCATGGAGGAGCTTAGGGAGGAGCAGGGTTTCTTTTTGTGGGAGGTTTGGAAGGCTTCACAAAGCACTTCATTTGCTGCCAATGGATTTTGTTCGATCTCTCTTTGAAGTGAACTACTAAGTTTAAATCACACCATTAGTCTTTCCTCCTCCACTGATGCCCTGGCTTGTCTGCCCCTGTGATATTCAGTGTACCTGAAAAACTGTAATTACATGGCATGTTGCACTCCATTAAATCTTCCAGTTTCAGTAACACCTGCTTTTAGTCCTTGTTGAAGTGTCCTCATAAAGTGACAATCCCATTTTGACACTTTTTACTCTCTCGACCACCACATCCCCCAACATTGACTTTCACCCACAATTTATCTTCCAAAAGAATCTTTTTTTTAATCCCCTCCTGAATCACTCTCAGCGACTCTGATTGCTGCCAATCGACTGACTATGGGCAGGGTCACTAAATACACTCCTGCCAAAAAACCCCTTCACCCAGCATCACGTTTACACATTCTAGGTTATACCACTGAAAAATAATGAAGAACAGAACCTCACCCATAGCACCACTGAGGGCAGCGGAAATGTTTCACATGGCTGATTCGGTGATGAATTAAGCTTGGGTCCCTGTCTGACCTCATTCAACTTACACTGGACTCTACATTTCTCCACCATCTGACTTTGTTTTGCAGCATGGTAACAGGCCCTTCAGACCAACTTGACCATGCACATCAGGATTTTTTTTTCCTGAGCTGGTTTCTTGTGCAGAGATTTGGCCCATATCCTTTTAAAACTTTTCTCTCCACCCACATGTCCAAACATCTTCCTCTGGCAGCTTTGCTGTATATCCACTACCCCTCTGCATGTAAAACCTGCCTCTCGGGTTCCCTTTAAATCTTTCCCCTCTCGACATAAACCTCTCATTTAAAGTTCCCTACCCAAGGGAAAATACTGTGACAATGCCTATATCCTTACTTTTATATACCTCCTATAAGGTCAGCCTTGCAGGTTTAACAGTCCCAGCTTATTAATCTCTTCTTATAGCTGGGTCTCGTGACATCCTTTTGAATCATTTCTGCATCCAATCTTGTTTAAGCCTATCCTTCCGATTGAACGGTGACCGGCACACAGTAACTCACCAATGGACGTGTACAGCTGTAACATGACATTCCAACTCTGGTACTCAGTGTCCCATCTGATGAGGCCAAGCATGCCATACACTTTCTTTACCACCTTATCTACCTGTGACACCACTTTCATGGAACCATGCACTTAGACCCCCAGGTGGTGATGAGATCCTTGGAAAATGGCGACACTGCCAGAGCTGCTGTAACGACAGCGCTGCTGCTTGTGTGGACCTGCAGGGAGCCCAACTGCCGTCAGCTCCATACAGTTTTAAACAGCCTTTAAATGGAGCCAACAGTGGTTTTATTTTAAAGTACTGCAACTGCGGAGGGTCTGCGCCCATCATGGTGCAGACTCCGGGAAAGCAGAGAACCAGTGCAGGGCACCAGAAAACAAGAAGACCACCCACCATTTGAGAGACGAACCCGAGGAGACAACCCATGGGACAGTGACCAGGGTGGTGGACCAGTGAGGGTTTCTGAAGCAGGGTGCTGTTGGTGACTTGAGGCAAAGAACCCACACAAGTTATGGGATACTGGTGACTGCAGTCAAGGGACTCACACCAACTGTGCACGGCTGCAGCCTGGCTGCAGACTGGCTGCAGACTGGCTGCAGACTGGCTGCAGACTGGCTGCAGACTGGCTGCAGCCTGGCTGCAGACTGGCTGCAGACTGGCTGCAGACTGGCTGCAGACTGGCTGCAGACTGGCTGCAGACTGGCTGCAGACTGGCTGCAGACTGGCTGCAGCCTGGCTGCAGACTGGCTGCAGACTGGCTGCAGACTGGCTGCAGACTGGCTGCAGACTGGCTGCAGCCTGGCTGCAGACTGGCTGCAGACTGGCTGCAGACTGGCTGCAGACTGGCTGCAGACTGGCTGCAGACTGGCTGCAGACTGGCTGCAGACTGGCTGCAGACTGGCTGCAGACTGGCTGCAGACTGGCTGCAGACTGGCTGCAGACTGGCTGCAGACTGGCTGCAGACTGGCTGCAGACTGGCTGCAGACTGGCTGCAGACTGGCTGCAGACTGGCTGCAGACTGGCTGCAGACTGGCTGCAGACTGGCTGCAGACTGGCTGCAGACTGGCTGCAGACTGGCTGCAGACTGGCTGCAGACTGGCTGCAGACTGGCTGCAGACTGGCTGCAGACTGGCTGCAGACTGGCTGCAGACTGGCTGCAGACTGGCTGCAGACTGGCTGCAGACTGGCTGCAGACTGGCTGCAGACTGGCTGCAGACTGGCTGCAGACTGGCTGCAGACTGGCTGCAGACTGGCTGCAGTGGTACCAGGTATCGGAACTGGGATGCGAGAAGATGCCAAAGGCGCTAAAGCTACTGATTCTGACTACTGTTTCTTTGTAGTTTGCATGATCTTTCTGTGACTGCAGGAGTTTCCTCTGATTGTTCTGGCTTTCTTCGACATCCCAAAGTTTCATGGTTTATTCGATTGATTGGCCTGGTGAGTGGGAGAATCTGGGTATCGATGATGGGAGTCAGTTACGGGGAAAATTACGAGCAGAATGGGATTGTTGTTGGTACGGTTGCTGCAGAGATCAATCCATAAGAGTTACAGAGGTGATCACTAGAGTCTCCCTTCCCTCTATTGACATAATCTACTGGGATTATTGTCTGAAGAGGGCATGCAAAATCATTGCGGACCTCTTCCATCCTGCACACAGCATCATTGGGGAAAAGATCCAGGAGTATCAGAGCCAGCACCACCAGACTGAGGAACAGCTTCCCACGGGCAGTGAGAACGCTGAACAAGCAAAGGACCTGCTCACACTAACCACCCGAGGCTCACAGTCTTGAAACTTTACTTATTTATTTGTTTGTATAGATGAATACTTGACTTTCATGTGTATTGTGTTTATATTTGGTGTATTTTGTACCAAGGACTGGAGAACGCAATGACGTCAGATTGTATTTGTGTAATCAGATGACGATAAACTTGACTTGACTTGAACTGGCGTGGATTTGACGGGCAAAATGACCTTTTGTTATTAGGCATTAGTGCAAATTTGTTAGGTTTTTATATTTTCAAAACTTCGAATAATTCATTTGAAATTACAGCATGCAGCAGTTGGGACAAAACTATGATGGCTATATCTGTTCCAATGATCTCTCTGATGTTGCAGTTTTTTCCCTGGGGCGGGGAAGAAATCAGTCATTTGGAACCCTTATCTGTTCCCCTGTCAGCATTGCATTTGTTGCTGGAAGTTTGGAGTATTTCCTTGAAGGGAACCCTTCTATGTCCCCCTATCAGAGCTGCATCTGTGGCTGGCAGCTGGGAGTATTTCCATAGAAGGATCCCTACGGGAGTCAGGGCTGAGGAAACTAGTTGGAGGTGAGTTGACTGAGATATGGATGAGCGGACCAAGGTCAGGCCTGGTCATTAAACACATTTATTTGAGAGAGGACAGCAACACTTGAGTACTAAACATTCTCTTCTGGAAGCACTCCAGCATCAGTGGGGGAGAAAAAAAGAGAATGGTTGACATTTGGAGTGGGAACCCTTTATCAAGTCTTTTGGTCTCTCCATGAAACGGATGGGCAACGGACCATACGACCAGTTTACAACAGCATTTGTTACTGTTTATGCGAGCAGCCAAGGTATAGTTTCTCAATGAAGAGTTTTGGCGTGAAATGTTGACCATTTTTCTCCCACTGATGCTGCCTGATCTGCTTGAGTTCCTCCAGCAGATTGTGTTTAGCTTCATATTCTCGCATCACAGTTTGTGTCGTATTCAGCACAACACTAATTACAACCTGAGTTCAAATCCAGGACTGACTGCAAGTGTTTGTATGTTCTCCCCATGTCTGTGTGGGTTTCCTCCCACATTCCAAAGGCAAATAGGGCCAGTAGGTTAATTGGTCACAATTGGGCAGCGCCGGCTTGTGGGCTGGAAGGGCCTATCTCTAAAATTTAAAAAAATCTGAGTGTCTCCAGCATGGGAGCATTTCCCTGACAAAGTGTCCTACTTGAGTGGAGAAACATTCCTGTCATTTTGAGTATTCGAGCAGAACTGGTCAACCTGGGCAGGAGCCAAGGTTACAAATCAAAGGGATGAGTAGGATGTGGGGCTTAAGAATGTTTGAATTAGATACTGCTGAGACTTGGAGCCGAAATGTTTTCAAAAGGAGGATGCTAATGAGAACCCAACCGGAAAAGGATCCTTGTGAAGACGTATGTGAATCAGGCTCGCACACAGTTCATGTAAATATAACAAATAAATGGGCGGCTTTGATATTAGGGCACCAGCCACCTGGTGTTAAATCTTCTGCTGTCTGTAAGGGGTTTGTTCGTTCTCCCCATGTGGCAAGGGCTTCCTCTGAGTGCTCCAGTTTCCTGCCATGATCCTTGAGACGTACAGATTCTTAGGTATATTGGTCATGTGGGTGTATTTGGGCATCGCTGTATCTCCCAACAAAATTAGATAGCGTGTAGAGAGAAGCCCATTTCTGACCTTTCCTACCAAAAAAGATCTGCATTGCAGTCTTTTTGCTGGCCAGTGTAACAGTTACAAATGGTTGCTGTAAGCTGGCCAGATGATCAATCCCTTCCCTTGGCCACCTTTCTATGGACAGACCAAGAGCAAGCATCTCCCATTGCTGCATGAAGGTTCAAGATTATTTTTATTATCATGTAATAAAACAGAAGATGTGAAATTGCACAAAAAGTCTTTCAGTCTACCATAAGGCAGTCAAAGATTCACCAGCACCTCTTACAGCCAGAGAAAGAAAAGCAAAAGAGAATTCACCCCCTCCCCCACCCCCCCCTCCCCACCCCCACCAGAGTCACTGAGTGTCCATGGATTCGCCAACAGTGCTCCCGCAGCCTTTGCAGCCACTCTGCCTTCAGTCCAAACCATCGGCAACCTGAGCTCTGACATGATCAGGAAGCCCTCAGCGGCCTCTCTCATCTTGGTTCCGATACCTGGTACCCCTTCAGCCCGGCTCAAGCCAGTCTTCATCAGTCCACAGCCTGGTGCAAGTCCCTTGATCGCAGTCGCCCGCTGCCTGCATGGGTTCTTCACCTCGAGTCACCAATGGCCCGCCATCTGTGTGTACTTCAGCTTCAGAGCCTCTCACTGATCAACCATTGTTGTCACCATCCCACGGGTCATCTCTTCTGCTGCTCCTTCTCAATGGCGGCTGATCTCCCCATTTGACCAAGCCAGTCCTCTGCTTCCCCAGTGTTTGCACATCGAGGCCACTGCCGAACATGGCACCACCGTCTTGGGCCCCACGGTCGCAAGGTTTTAAAATAAACCACTGTCAGCTCCTTTAACCAGCCATTTAAAGCCTGTACAGAGCCGCTGGCAGTCAGACTGGGCAGTTTGACTCCGAGGGGGGAACGCTGTGTCTTGCTCCTTGCCGATCTGCACCAGCGCCAGCACTGCCGTTATAGAAACTGCGGCAGGGCCAGCATTTTTTTTATAACTTAATGAAAGGTGACTTACAAACGTTTCTTGTCATACAATGTCCAGCACCAAAGTTCTACCTGCCCAGCTCTTCACTGGATGGATGATGTAAGCTGAATGAATTAAGAGGGGCTAAATGGCCCTTTTCATCAAATGATCTTGTGGTCTTGTGTTTTCCTACCAGAGCTACCCACGTTATCATGGAAACTTTCATACTTTTCCAATGAATTGCACAGGAGATGGATCGGTTCCAACTGAGAGTTATGTTTGAAGCATTGCTAATCTTGGCGTAGTCCTGAGGTCGAGGAAATCAGCAGGTCACGCAGCATCCATAGTTCCTCCAGTACTTTGCTGCTTTTGCTACAACCACAGCATCTGCAGATTTGTGTGTCTCACTCCATATAGATTGCCGCTTATGTTTGCTGTTCACCTTTGTATGAAGGTTGGGTAGACATTGGACTGGGCCCTATATCCAAGCTGATTCCAGGCACCTTGAAGCCCGAGACTAAATTGTTGGCCCTGGGGATGTGACCCAGCAGACCCCTGCTGATAGATGATTACAGGACCTGGATTTTGGGCCACCTGTCTTGCTCACTGTGGCTCCCTCGTGATGCGAAGGAATAAATTATTAAACCAATGGTTCTCAGCCTTTATTTTTCACTCACATACTGTAGCGTGAATAAAACCTCTCTCGACTGGAGAGAGAACAAACGCTTTTATTAGCTTATAACTGAGGGTAGGGTCTCACAGTGGTCTTCAGAAGGGTTCTAGGTTTAGGTGGGAAACCAGGGTTATAAGTGAGCAGATGAGGCAGGGCCATTCATCAGCACAACACCTTTCCAGTGAATCCCACTTCACTACACATACCACCTTAAGTGCCCTGCTCTCTCCCCATGACCCTATAATGTCCTTGCAAGCTTTCTGATTCACCTAAAGGAGCTGATTAACAGAGGAGGCTACAAAGAATTCATGTTAGAGTAATTATCATCGCTTCTGGGAAAAATCAATGATGCTTGCAATGACCTTACTTTAATATATTAGATGAAAGTAAATAATGACAGTCACGCTGTTGTACCATCGTAACCACGAAAAATTGGAAATTGAACCATCGTAAGTAGGGGGAGCACCTGTGGTCTGTTGATTTTGTACAGTTTTGTCTGAGCAAACATTAGGAAATCAAGGAAACCAGATGTTTGCCAAGTGAGCCCTGATGAGGAATACAAGGGCTGGGCTCCCAGACTCAATAGTATATCAAAACAAGTGGAATGTTACTTTTCTTCTTGCCTTGACACCTTACTCATTGGTATCTTGTACCCCAGAATATGCAATCAGAATCTCCAATTTCATAGAAAGGAGAGTCAATTTCAAAGCAATATCTTGGCTACAATTCTTGCAGTTTACAATTACTTATTCTGTCAGCTGCAACAAATAGAAAAGTGCTCAATCCACTATTCTGCTATCAATGTATCATCCTCCCTGCCCAAAGTAATCAAGGCTTCTTTGCAGATTTGAGAGTAGATTAAGTAATAACCTTGCAATGGCCTCTGTGTTTAGCTTTTAATTACCTTATGCTGCTACATAATCAAACTATTTGGTGCTCTGTGTGTTTGAACAGTTCCTGTTGTCTGTCCAAACCAGCCAAGCACACAAAATGATAAATAGCAAGATATTTTGGCTTAAAGGGACTGTTCTTATCCCTATGGACTCCAATGCATTCTGCTTCTGCCATTAACACAACTGTATCACAGTGTGTGTGAGACATTCCTTTCACACTTTAAACTGCAGTGGTTTTTGAACTGTCCCCCCTAAACTCACATTCCACCTTAAGCAATCCCTATGCCATCGGTGCTCTGTGATTAGTAAATGATTGCCTAAGGTGGTATGTGAGTGGTAAGGGAAGGTTGAGAACCACTGCTCTAGACCCAATTGTTACTGAAATATTTTGCTTGAGAAAAATTGTCATTGGCCCATTTCCTTTGGAGTTATGAAACTGTGCACATTAACGAGTCAATTAAGTATGATTAAAACAGTGGTTTTCAAACCTTTATCTTTCCACTCACATACCACCTTAAGCAATCCCTTACTGGTCACAGAGTACCTATGGCATAGGGATTGCTTAAGGTGGTATGTGAGTTTAGGGGGTCAGTATGAAAACCACTGTTTTAAAGCAATATAGAAATGTTACCAATCTGGAGGAGAACAGTTAGTATCTGGAAAGATAGATAAAAACTGATTCGAGATTTCTGACTGTAGCATTTCTGATCTTATTTGGCTTTTAAGCATTCACAGTATTTTTCTGGTTGCACATACCACATTTCCTGATGACACAGAAGAAATTTTGGCTCATTGAGCAATCCTCTTCTCCCACTAATGTTCAGGGAAACCTATTCTCCCCACATTCCCATTAACTTCCTCCAGGTTCTACTGCTTACCTAGACTGGGGGAGATTTACAGGATCAGCCTGAACTCCTTTGGGACATGGGAAGAATGGGAAAATCCCACATTCTTCAGCATTCACTTAACTAGTCACCTACCATGAACACACAACATTTGTTAACTTGTCAGGAAGGTGCAACAGCGACTGCATTTCCTGAGAAGACTGAAGCTGGGAAGTCTACCGGCCACCATCCTGCCAACTTTCGACTGAAGCTCTATCGAGAGCTTTCTGACTGGCTGCATCACAGCGTGGTATGGTTGCTGCGGAGAAATAGATTAGAGGTCAATAAGAGTGGTAGAGAGGATCACTGGAGTCTCCCTTCCCTCCATTGACGTGATCTACTGGGATCATTGTCTGAAAAGAGCGTGCAAAATCATTGAGGACCCGTTCCACTCTGCACATAGCATCTTTAAGCTGCTCCTGTTGGGAACAAGATACAGGGATATCAGAGCCAGTACCACCAGGCTGAGGAACAGCCTTTTCCAATGGGCAGTGAGACTGCTGAACGACCAAAGGAACTGCTCACACTCACCATCTGACACTCTCATTTGTACAAAACAATATTTATTGATTTGTATGTATGAATACCTGTCCTGCATATATATTGTTTGTCTCTGTGTGTGTTCTTCCTGGTTGTATGTCTGTGTGTTTTGCACCAAGGACTGGTGAACGCTGTTTTGTTGGGTTGTACTTGTGCAATCAGATGACAAGTTGACCTTGACCGCCTCTTCATCGTTCTCTCCCTCTCTCTCAGCTTGTTAATCCTCACTCTCTCTCCTCTCCCTGGTGTAAATTAGCAGACTTTGTCAAGGTCAGGGATGAAGCACGGTCTACTCACTGTTAATGACAGCTTCTCTCTTCTTCATCGTTCTCTCCCTCTCTCTCAGCTTATTAATCCTCACTCTCTCTCCTCTCCCTGGTGTAAATTAGCAGACTTTGTCAAGGTCAGAGATGAAGCACAGTCTACTCACTGTTAATGACAGCTTCTATCTTCTTCATCGTTCTCTCCCTCTCTCCCTCTCTCTCAGCTTGTTAATCCTCACTCTCTCTCCTCTCCCTGGTGTAAATTAACAGACTTTGTCAAGGTCAGAGATGAAGCACGGTCTACTCACTGTTAATGACAGCTTCTCTCTTCTTCATCGTTCTCTCCCTCTCTCCCTCTCTCTCAGCTTGTTAATCCTCACTCTCTCTCCTCTCCCTGGTGTAAATTAACAGACTTTGTCAAGGTCAGAGATGAAGCACGGTCTACTCACTGTTAATGACAGCTTCTCTCTGGCTATGCTCACTCAACAATAAAGGATGCCCATGTCTTTTCCCTGTATCACTGCATAAAATGACATTTTGAGGAAACTTAGATATTGTTTTACAAGAAGAGATATAACCTCGGTGTAGGCAGAGAACAAAAGTGCTTTTCCATTCCAAACATCCCCATTGTAGTTTGCTGCAAAAACAGGTGTGTCCTACATGAAACAAATAGTAACCTTGCTCCAAGTGTTTCTTCACTCAGGAGAATTTTAATTACGTTTAACTGACACGAAAGCTGGTGGCAGATTTATGTGGGGGGAAAGTACTCTTACAAACTGAACATTTTTTTCCATGGAAGAAATCAATTCTGTAAATGTAACAGGAAAACTCACAGTATGATACTTTGTTAAAAGGTGACAAGTAAATGCACCGACTGCTGGAGAAAAATGAGCTTCTCTTAAGCAACTGGTCACTCATTTGCCACTACTGACTACCAACATAAAAGCTATAGATACTGCAGAATTGAACTTAAACCTGTAGGCTGATTGTCCTTCACTGGATCCTGCTTGTGCCTTGCCTCAGTTTTTTACAGTCTTGACCTTGTTTACAAATGCTTCTGTGTGCCCACAATCTCTGCTGGACCTGCAACTCACAGATATCTGCAGTCTCAGTCTACCTCTAGCTTGTAACCATATAACCATATACAGCACAGAACAGGCCAGTTTGGCCCTACTAGTCCATGCCGGAACAAATCCCCCCCCTTCTTGTCCCACTGACCTCTCCAACTCTTTCCTCCACTTAGAATTTGCTTAAAAATCATCCAAGCTGTTCATCATCTACATTAATATCTACTTGAATGTTTCAATATCACTACTTGTTCCATTACTTGGGACATTAAAGTATGAAACAACGAGTTGTTTATTGATGCTCTTGTTCCAGTACTACCATTTGTGGGACTGAGAAATAATGAGTAAATACTTAGTTTTTCAACATTAAACAATTTTGCTATGTTCGACTATTGCTCCCATTCATCTGTGAGCAGGTGTGGCATGAGCTTGTCTGGAAAATTTGGAACAGAGTTTGGATTTGTTTCTGAGCATGTGCTGCCCTCTAGCGTTAGGAACATTAACTCTAACATAGAAACAGAAAGCTGACAGCATATAATACAGGCCCTTTGGTCCACAAAGTTGTGCCAAACATGTCCTTACCATAGAAATTTCTAGGCTTTCCCATAGTCTTCTATTTTTCTAACCTCCATGTACCTAACCAAAAGTCTGTTAAAGGACCCTAACGTATCTGCCTCCACTACAGTTGCAGGCAGGCCTTGACATGCATTCACCTCTCTCTGCATAAAATAAAAAAAATTGATAAATAAAATTTTTTTAAAAAAGCTTACCCCTGACATCTCCTCTGTACTTACCCCCCCCCCCCCCCCCAGCACCTTAAACCCATGTCCTCTTGTGGCAACCATTTCAACCCTGTGAAAAAGCCTCTGACTATCTACACAATCAATGCCTCTCATCATCTTGTACACCTCTATCAGGTCACCTCTCATCCTCCACCGCTCCAAGGAGAAAAGGTCAAGTTCACTCAACCTGTTGTCATAAGGCATGCTCCCTAAACTAAGCAACGTCCTCGTAAATCTCCACTGCACAATTTCTATGGCTTCCACTTCCTTCCAGCAGTGAGATGACCAGAACTGAGCACAGTACGCGAAGTGGGATCTGACCAGGGTCATTACCTCTCGACTCCTAAATTAAATTCCGCGATTAATGAAGGCCAATACACCACATGCTTTCTTAATCACAGAGTCAACTTCTGCAGCTGCTTTGAGCATCCTATGGACTCAGACCCCAAGAGCCCTTTGATCCTCCACACTGCCAATAGTCATATTTGACCGACCTTTCACTACTCCCATTAAATAAGTTAGCTTGGTTAAATTAGCATCAGAATTCTGCTCGTACTTTGAGGTGAGCAATGGAGCTATGTGGTGATATGTGGGTTATTATAAAGTTTGACAAGCATGGAAACGTGCCGGCCGAGTTGCCTACCGGATCTAATCTGATTTTGCTTTTGTATTTGAAAACTTTCCTATCCATTAACCTGTCAAAATGCCCTTTGAACATTATAATTGTACGTGCCTCTCCCATATCTGCAGGCAGCTTATTTTATATATTCACAACCCTCTGTTGCCCCTCAAGTCTCCTATAAATCTTTCCCCTCTCACCTAAAACCGTGCCCTCCATCTTTAGACTTCTCTGGGGGAAAATACTGTGATAAAAGAAATTGATGAAGGTAGGACTGTAGATGTGATGTTTATGGATTTTAGTAAGGCAGAAGGTCATGAGGCAAGGGATCCATGGAACCTTGGCTGTGTGGATTCAGAATTGGCTTGCCGTAGAAAGCAGAGGGTAGTAGTAGACGGAACGTATTCTGCCTGGAGTTCAGTGACTCCTCGTAGAGGTTCCGCAGGGAGCTCTGCTCTGGATGTTCTGCTCTTTGTGATTTTTATAAAATGGATGAAGAACTAGTGGGATGGGTCACTAAGTTTGCAGATGACTCAAAGGTTGGAGGTGTTGTGGATAGTGTAGAAGGTTGTTGTAGGTTACAATCGGATATAAACAGGATTGTAGAGATGGGCAGAAAAGTGGCAGATGGCGATCAATCAGGATAAGTGTAAAATGATGCATTTTGGAAAGTTGAATTTGAAAGCAGAGTACATGATCCATGGAAGGATCTTAGCCATGGAAGTACAGAGGGACAATGGGGTCCAAATCCATCGCTCTCTCAAGGTTTCCATCCAGGTTGATAGAGTAGTTAAGAATGCTTATGGTTTGCTGGTCTTCATAGTCGAGGGAATTGAGTTCAAGAGCCATAAGGTAATATTTCAGCTGCATAAAACTCTGGTTAGACCACACTTGGAATATTATGTTTAGTTCTGGTCTCCTCAAAACAGGAAGGATGTTGCAGCTATGGAGAGGGCACAGAGGAGATTCGCCAGGATATTGGGTGGATTGGAGAACATGCCTTGTGAGGCAAGGTTAGCAGAGCTTGGGATTTTCTCTTTGGAGTGAAGAAGGATGAGAGGTGACTTAATAGAGGTTTACAAGTTTATGAGATGCATATATATGGTGGAGACCCAGCACCTTTTCCCCAGAACGAGAGTAGCAAACACCAAAGGACATCTGTACAAGGTGAGGGGAGATGTTAAGGGTAAGTGTGGTATTTGACACAGAGAGTAGTGGATGCCTGGAATGCATTGCTAGGATGGTGATGGAGGCAAGTATGACAGGAACATTTAAATTACTCTTAGACAAGCACATGGATGCAAGAAAAATAGAGGGTTTTATGTGTGAGAAAAGGAAGGTTTAGTTTGTTTAGGTTTATATAGGTTGACACAACATCGTGGGACTAAAGGCCCATACTTTCCTCCCAACTCAGGGAAAAAAAAGACCCAGTTAATCCAGTTTCTCCTTGTAACTTAAGCACTCTGGTCCTAGACACATGTTGTGGTTGCGTACTTCCCTTCAGGAATGGTGCCTGCAGCTGCTGATTACATAAATGATGTGACACGAGGGGATAATAACGTGCATGCGCAGGTGTGTTGAGCCATCTCAGGGATATACTTATCTGCTCACATGTTAAGATTGACTGCCAGGTGGAAGGAGGCTGTTCCTATCACTGACATCTCTTTAATTTAGCTAAGGCTTTTGTGGATCATTGGACTCCATCTTTCGGATGGATCGAGGGTCTCAGTTCAAGTTGGCATCGTTCCGAGCTCTCACTGATCTTCTGGGCACTACCCGTATTGTGCCATTGACAATTGAAGGCAGCTTTAACAATAGGTGGTGATGTGGAGTGAATCTTTACCCATGGTTTTCCTTGGAGTGCGTACTGCTGTTAAGGCAGATTTTAGATGTTCAGTGGTAGAGCTAGTATGTGGCACTAAATTAACCTTGCCTGGCAAGTTTGTGAATCTGAGTCCAAGCACAACACTCTATGATCCATCCGATCATCTTCAGGAAAGCATGAGATTACTCCAACCCACTCCTATGCAGCAGGCATCACCTGCAATCTATGTGCCAAATGATTTACAACACTGTCCTCGTGTTCCTACAGCATGATGCTGTTCTCAAACCACTTCAGCCTGTTTACAATGGTCCTTTCCACGCCATCCGAAGACCTTTGAGATCGACAGGAATGGAAATACTGATACAGTTTACATCGACAGGTTGAAGCTGGCTTAAGTTTACGGTCCACGTTCTGCATTGGAGCCAGAGTCAGAGGGCCAATCGCACCCTTGCCAATGAGGCCGGGCTGAACTGTCATTCCTCTGGACCATTATGTAGTAGGACAGATCCAATCAGTTGCCTCCTTGTATGGCTCAGAGGCTGTCACGGTTGCATACTTACCTTTGTTGGAAGCGGTGTTGGCCTCTGCTGATGATGTAAGCAATGTGACACTCTGGTGTAATAGTCCGCAGGTGTAATAGTGTGTTAAGTGTCAGTATACGGGTGATGAATCTCAGATGCAGGAGGATGAGAGGGTGAGTGTCAGGATTACCCATGTGGCAGTGAGCCAATGAGAAAGGTCAGAGGGGTTTAGCTGGGAGTTGAAGAATGCAATGTTGTGTCTTGTTCTCAAAAGTTGAAGGAGTATACTGTTCTAATTAAATTATTTTGATCTGCAGTGGGTTGGAGAAATCCATAGATGGTCTGAGTAAAGATGCCTCCTCTGCTCAGCAATCCATCACCTTGAAGGACGTGGAAGAGGGCGCAGTGGCCCTGCGCCATGTGGGTGAATCGCTGGCAGGTTTGAAAGGTAAAGCTATTTATTCTGACCATTTTTTAACTTTATGTGTTAACATAATTGGCTCAATATGATCTGGCACTTCCTCATCACAGGAGCTGAGCCTTCCCTGTCGCAACAAATAAAATTACTGATGTAAATTAGCTACTGACCCACTGGTCAAATTCTGAGTGTAAAATGAGCCTTCATTTTATTTCAGTGGTTATATTCTATCTGGGCACTCTCCAATCATTAACATTGACTTCTCCAGGTTCTGGTAATCCCCTCACCCTATCTATCCGTCTCCTTTGTTCCAGCATCCCACCCCCTTCTTCCCTTCTATCAGAGAGCTACTCTCTTTCCTCTCCCCATCATTTCTCAGCTGTCCTCTCTTCTACCCTCCCAGCTGTATCCACCTTTGACTTTTAAGCCTCCTCTCCTCCTCCCCCCCACTTTTTTTCTTCAGGTGCCTGCTTGTTTTTGCTTATATCTAACAGAGTTCCCAGGCTCAGAACATTGGTGACCCTTTGCTTCCTACGGATACTGCGTGACCTGCTGAGTTTCTCCAGCACATTTGTGCATTGCCCTCAACCCCAGCATCTGCACATTGACTTGTTTACTCTCAAAGCATGGTAAATGCTAAGCCAATGCCATCTGGCTTTCTCATTTCTTCCCCTGATGTGCCCCACTGTCGAGGCCTTGCTTGTGTTGCCACCTGATGTTTGTGCTGGATAACGCTGGAAGCTGTTTTGAATTTGAAGTTGTGGACACAAGAAATACATTTGCACCCTTGTCTACTCCATCGGGGCCCCAAGCAGTCCTTCCAAGGTATTGCATCTGGTCCTCCTGTTGTGGTCTGTTCTACATTGGAGAGACTGGAAGCAAACAGGGAGATCGATTTGTTGAGAACCTTCGCTTTGTCCACTGCAATGGCAGGGATCTCCCAGTGACAACCCATTCCAATCGCCTGCTTACTTTGAGCTCAAGCCCGAAACACCTTTTATGTATCTCTGCCCTTGCTACGTAAAGGACACTGTTTGACCTGCTGAGTTTCTCCAGCATTTTGTGTTTTTACCTCCATTGTCTGCCCCATTCCCATGCCAACATATCTGTCCGTGGTCTCACGCACTGCCAGACTGAAACCCTCCCCGCACATAGAGGAACAATATTCCTTCTGGGAACCCTCCAATCAGATGGCATTTACATGGACCTCCTGTTTCTGTCAGTTTCCAACCCCCCACCTCATCTCTCCTCTCCCCATCCCTATTTCTCCTTTCCCCTAGCTCTATCTCTCCATCTTTCCCTTTCTCTGTCTCCTTTCCTACAGCTTTGCATTCACAGAGCCAACCCCTCCCCCAATCAATTCTCACCTTTCCTCTCCTGTCCAATGATCACCTTTTGTCTGTTGGCCTCTGTTCCTCTCCCTGTGTTTTCTTCCCTTCTCCCCCAGCCCTTTTATTTAGCAGCCCATTTGCTTTTTTGCTCATGTCTTTATGAATGGCTCAGGCTTGAAGCGTTGGCCATTCATCTTTACCTCCTGTGGATGCTACAATTCTCCTGCATTTTTGGTTTTTTAAACAACAATCACAGTGTTTGCAAACCTTCGTGTTTCAGTTGAATTTTCATCAGTTGCGTTTAACTGCTGTGCAGTTACATAAATGGTATATTTGCAAAGAAAATGGAGGATGACCTCGATACTGCAGTTCATTGTTGAAAGCTGTCATCTCATTAAATTTTATTTCCAGCTCTCACGAGATTGATTCTGCAGGTATTGGATAAGGTACCCTTTGAAGGAGAAGTAATTGAAAATCTGCAAAAATTAAGAATTATTAATTCAGTCTCCTTGGATGAGATTTTAACTATATATTTTTAAATTTATATTTGGAAATACAGCATGGTACAACTGGCCCTTTCAGCCCACGCACCCACACTGCCCAAATCCACCAAGTAGCCTACAAACCCTGAGCGTTTTGGGAGGGTGGGAGGAAATCTGAGCATCAGAAGGAAACCAGGAGGAACGTACAAACTCCTTACAATCAGTGCCAGATTCGAACCTGAGTCACTATTGCCGTTACCTCGACACTATTTGTGCCAACCAGATGTAGGTATGAACAGTGAGTTGCCGAAGTCTCATGCTTTACTTTTTGTTCCATTTCCAGTTGAGTTTCCCGCCTTGCAGAATAAGATGCGGGCAGTTCTGCGTGTGGAGGTGGAGGCTGTTAAGTTTTTGAAGGAAGAGCCCCACAAGTTGGAGAGTCTACTAAAGAGAGTCAAGAGTATGACTGAGGTCCTCACAAGCTTAAGGAGGTAACATCCAATGTGTTCGTGTGAATTGTAAATCAGATTAACTTTGCTGTTTTACAACTGGCTTTTGTTTTAGTTTGAGAAATCTTATTAATTTAACTGAGACACCTTCAGATTAAAAAAGATTTGGCTAACATGAGAGGTATATTTCGATGACCATATATTTCTGTTGGAAAGAAAAATTAGAGGTTTTGCATTTATTAATATTTCAAATATCTTCAAAATCCATTAAATTTTTCTTTCTAACATCTCCTTCCCCCAATCTAGCTTTTATGTTTTCCTTTCAACCTAGGTTGTGAGAATTCTGCTTAACTCACAAATCATTCATCTTAAATGTTCCCATCTTCTTCATGCTCAATGGTATAGCGTTGGTTGTCATGTTCTGAACTTCTTGCAACCTTTGAATTCTACTTTGGAAATTTCATTTCGGAAAAATGTCATAACTAGAGGTTTGATTGGCTTTCATGTCTTCTACACAGTGTCTGTTTCGACTGTTGACTTGGAATGCAGTTAAGGATCAGTACTGAGGAGAACCTCATCCACTGATCAAGTTTAGCAAGCACTGGTGGTAGGGTTTCAGGCTGGGCACAATGGGATCAAAGGATCAGAATGGCAACTTGAGCAGACATATTACTCTCAAACATTTGCACCACAAATTACCTCATGGTCTTGCTATTCAAACACGCTGGTTACATTATCATGGGTTCTGCAACCTTCATAGATATACGAGTTAAAGGGCTTGATTATCAATACAGGCAAATTGATTGAAGATTTGCATGGGGAATACTTAAAATGGTATGTGAGTGGAAAGAAAACAGTTGAGAACCACTGGACGAGACAGTAGTTCTAAATAGACAGAGGCACCTTATGCCTTGTCTGTGCAGGAATATGTCGACTTCACCCGGCATGAAATAGTCTGGGTATTTTGTAGCTCTATCTCTGTAATCCTAAAATATTCCATTGTTTGCTGAATATTATTGCCTTGTTAAGGTACTTGTGCATCAAGACAAAAAATAAGCTTGGGCTTCCTCACCTTGTAGTATAGTAGTATGATAGCTAATTCATCTTTGTGTGTGTCTGATTACTTTTGTGGATTTTGCTTCTAAGATTGCTGTTTATAAATGTGAATGATAAAGTAACTCTCCTTCCATTTTTTGATGAACTATTCCACAAATATGTTTTGCCAAAAATTCACCAGATCAAATCCTTCAAATGCTTCATTCCTTTTTCTGCACAGGCATGTAACTGAAGACCTTTTGAGAGGAGCAGAGTGCCCTCACCCATCACAGACAAGCAACACAGAAACCACTGTCACAGCTACTGAGACTGAAGTTTCCAAAGATTCTTCGTTGCGAGTTCAGGAGCCCGTAAACTCTGTACTCCCTCTGAGCACCTCAGGCACGCACACTGAGGCTCAGAATTCACTGGTGAAATCAGAGTCACATTTGGTGGTCCATCATGTTCAAAGCTCTCCTGTCTTAATTCACCAATCCCATCACTCCTCGGCACTGGTTCACCGAACCCAAAGTCCTCTGGTCATGCCCAAACAGCCACAGAATACATTATCCAGTGTTCAGCCAAAGCTTCAAATCACCCCAGCTGTAGTCAAAGGATCTCAGGAGTCCGTGGATGGAGTATCCCAGATCCAAAGTGTTGCAATTCAGCAGTTTCAGAATCCCCCTTCAAGTGCGCATCCCCCTGCTGGTCAGAACCTCTTCTTTGATGAAATTCATGCAGCAACAAGTACCAAAAAAGGCATTCATCGAAAAATGACCATCGAGGTACTCCTTTTGCATTTATGAGATTAATTTGATTGGTGATCTCCCTGAAAGTGTAAAGTGTGTGCCTGGCTATCTGCGGCTGTGGTCGACGACATTTAAAGTTGATATATTTTATTTTTGATTTCAGGCAGCGGAGAAAGAGTGGGAGGAAAAGAGGCAGAACTTGAATCAGTACGATGAGAAGGAGTTTGAGCGACTTCTGGTGGAGGCACAGGCAAACATGATGAAGGGAATTCCTAGCCTGGAGGTAGAACCTGAACAGAAGCCAACAGCAAAGTCAGAAGAAGTGGATGGAAGCAAGCAGTTAGGTATGTAACCTTATGCAGGGAGAACCGTTGGGGTGAGGGAATGAAGGGGCAATGTCACCCACATTTTGAAGTCCAACCTTAATGTCTTTCAGCTACAGCAGTAGTAGGTTTGAGTGGAGCTTTGGTTGATATTAAGCCCCAATAAGGCGCTCAATGTGCAGCAAGCAACCTGACTTAAGGGGCAGAAGAACAAGGTTATATTTTTCACTTGTTTCTTTGACTGGCCGGAGATGACCTGTGGTTTTGCCTTCCCTATCCAACATTCTGCTCCATTATCAATGAGCAAGTGTCTTGAGTGTGGCAGAGTGACTCATGTTGCATGGTTTCTTGCAGAGGAAGGACCATTATTTGAAGCTGGAAATGAGAAGCCAATGAAATCTCCCCCACCACCACCCCCTCCACGTAGATCATATCCACCTGGTTCTGGTTTGACTGCAGCAAGATCTGGAGATGTTCTATTTACTGCCAAGAAAGAAAGCAGTCCTGCTGGGGTAGGTGTTTGCTTCTGGACAGTAGAGCATTGCATTATTATAATTATTACATATTGCAAGTGCAGCGAGCCGGAGAATCTACACAAGTAATCTTATTTCTTGCAGATGTTTTTAGGGTGGCCATAGGCTATCATATATTTGCAGTACCATTGAAACAGTATTACAAAAACAACAAATGCAAACACTCTGTATATGGGTATATATGGTAACCTATGACCACCATGCCCTTCTTTGGAATGGCCACCACTATTTCTTTATATTTCACCAAAATTTTCAGTATTTTGTTGATTGTGCAATAATGCATGTGAGCTACATGTCTTCAATCTGGCAAAAGCCCATGTTGAAGGACATGCAAAGGTCAGCACAACATTGTGGGCTGAAAGGTCTGTATGCTGCTGTAATGTTCCATGTTTCATTTCTGCCTTTAGTTGGGCCTTGCACCCTTGGGATTTGCACATGCCATCATTCTCAAGGTTTGTTCATGACTGCACGAAAGAATCTCCTTGCTTGAACAGAAACCGAACCTTCTGCCCACACTTACTGAGTCACACAACATCTGTATATGGAGAAACAGAGTTAACATTACAAATCTCAAAAGAGAGAACAACAAATTCTGAGTTTTGCTGTTTCAGGCAACGCTTTGTTTTTGCATTTGAGTTTGAGAGCTCCTGATGTAGAATAAAATGGGTATAAAGGCACACCCTGGCTTTCCCAGATAGCATGAGGAAGTATCTGTGCCCTCTTTCAATAAATTACCTTATTAATGTGGCAATCATTTTATCTGTCAACATTTGACAAACAAATTGTTGATTCTGGGAGTCTCCGAAACAGCTGTCTTAAGGAGGCATGGTTTCAGAGATTGTGTTACTTGCATTCTTGCAAGTGATGCATTCAAGACAATTATCCCATCAATGACAGTTTCAGTCATGGTCGACCAGTTCAAGAAAAATGTCAATAAAGTTGAAACTTTAAATTCAAGCTCCTTCATCTTTTTGAGAAACAAAAATTGTTTATTGCACTTTGGGAAAGAGAGGTCATGGAAGCTATACAGATTAAAGAGGAGGAAGTGCTTGTTTTAAACCAAATAAAGGTGGATAGATCCCCAGGGCCTGACAAGATATTCTCTCAGACCTTGAGGTTAGGCTAGTGTAGAAATTGCAGAGGCTCTGGCAGAAATATTTAAACTGTCCTTAGCCACGGGTGTGGTGCCGGAGGATTGGAAGGTAGCTCACATTGTTCTGTTGTTTAAAAAAAGCTCCAAAAATAACCCTGGAAATTATAGGCTGGTGTGCCTGACGTCAGTAGTAGGTAAATTATTGGAAGGCATTCTAACAGATTAGATATGCAATTATATGAATAATCAGAAACTGATTAGGGGTAATCAACATGGCTTTGTGCATGGTAGGTCATGTTTAACCAATCTTGTAGAGTTTTTCAAGGAGGATGTGGAACACATTTTGACAAGGCTAGTCAGGAAGGTTCAAAAGCTAGACATTCATGGTGAAGTAGTGAACTAATTCGGCAATGGGTGGACATGAGAAGCCAGAGTCTTGTGGTGGAAGATAACTTCTCAGATTGGAGACCTGTGACTAGTGGAGTGCCTCAGGGATCAGTGCTGGGACTATTGTTGTTTGTTATTTATAATCTATGATCTGGATGATAATGTGGTAAATTGGATCAGCAAGTTTGCAGGTGACACTAAGATGGAAGGCGATGTGGACAGCAACAAATGTTTTCAAAGCTTACAGAGGGATCTGGACCAGCTAGAAAAATGGGCTGAAAAATAGCAGATGGAATTTAATGCAGACAAGTGTGAGATGTTGCATTTGGAATGACAAACCAAGAAAGGACATACATGGTGATTGGCAGGGCACTGACAACTGTGGTACAAAAGAGGGACCTGGGAATACAGATACATAATTCCCTGAAAGTGGCATTAAAGGTGGATAGGGTTGTAAAGAGAACTTTTGGCATATTGGCCTTCATAAATCAAAGAATGAGTATAGGAGTTGGGATGTTCTGATAAAGTTGTATAAGACATTGGTGATCCCAAATTTTGAGTGTTTTGGTCTCCTAACTAGAGGAAAGCTATCGATAAGATAGAAAAAGTGCAGAGAAGATTGCCTAGATGTTCCCTAGACTTCAGGAACTGAGTTACAGGGAAAGGTTAAACAGGTTAGGACTTTATTCCCAGGAGTGTAGAAGATTTGATAGTGGTATTTAAAATTATGAGGGGTCTAGACAGAATAAATGTAAACAGGCTTTTTCCATTGAGAGTAGGAAAAACCAGAGGACAAGAAATGGGGAAAGTTTAGGGGGAACTTCGTCATACACAAATTGGTGGGAATGTGAAACATGCTGCCAGCTGAGGTGGTGCCAGCTGAGGTGGTGAATGTAGCTCATTTTTAACATTTAAGAAGTATTATGGATGGGAGAGGTATTGAGGGCTGTGGACTGGGTGCAGATCAGTGGGACTAGGCAAAAAAAAAAGCTTTGGCACAGGCTTGAAGGGCCAAGAGGACCTGTTTCTGAGCTGCAGTGTTCTATGGGAAACTTATTCCTGAGAATTTTTCAAATCAGCTTATGTGTAATCTTGCATTCAGCATAGCCATACTGATTTTTTTTTTTTAAGCCCCCTATGCAGATTTAAAATAGTTAGTGGTTCCCATTGCCCTAATAATAATCTTCTGGCTTTATGCAAAATCACATTATCCAGGATTCAAGCAACTGGCAAAAATATTACAATATAAATACCAGTAGTTAAAAAACCTGAAAGTTTAAAATTGCCACACTCTAGTGGTCAGTTCACCAATCACACAAAATACAATCTCAAACAACCAGCAAATTCACTTATCAGACATTTACCAATCTCCATAGGTACCAGATACTGGGGGTTTTACCTATCAATAATCTGATAGAATGTTAGGGTAGGTGGTCAGAATCTTTTAATTAGAGTAAAAGCATCACATACTAGAGTACATGTGTTTAAAGTGCAGGGGTGGGGAAGGAATAATGGGTTCCTGAAGTGACATCCTATCCCTCTGTGCCCTTCATTTTCATGTTTCTGTTGAGAAGCCTTTTAAATATTACCTTTGTGTCTGCCAGGCATACTGGTGGAAGCAGATACAATAGTAACATTTAAAAGGCTTCTTAATGGAGACATGAAAATGAAAGGGACATAGGGATGTGCATGTGCAGGTAGCGGAGTTTTAGCTTGACTTGGACATCATTTCCTGAACACATACTTGGGCCAAAGAGACTGTTCTTGTGCTTTACTGTTATTATCACTTCCTTGAATCGTTGTTGGAAATGTAATCTTCTCATGATCATTTGGCCAATGGCCTTGTTTCAGCAAGTGATGGGTAACTCTGCGTAGCAGTTGATGCTGCATCCCCACCCTTCATCAGACCAGAAATGCGCTGACCTCTGTAGCTGTATGTGTTTTGACCTTCTCCCTTTGACTGTGCACATTTCCCCTTCGTGCTCCACTTTCTTCCTACATCCCAAAGATGTAGGTGAAGTGGAAGGTGGAAATGTGAGTGTGGAGTTAGAGGGATGTGAAAGAGAATAGGTTGCAGAGAAATGGATTGTTGAACTAATCTGAGACCCAATATAGATTTGATGAGCTGAATGCTCTCCATCTTTTTAAGTTTAATTTATAGAGACAGGCCCTCTGGTCCACAATCCTGCACCACCAATTTCAGCCAATTAAACTACTAACCCCATGCATTTTGGAATGTGGGAGGAAACCAGAATTTTACAGAAATGTGGAAATATGTTCATTAAGTAGCAGGGTTGTAGCTAATGTACTGCTGGGTCGCCTTAAGTATTAATGTTGTTATCAGCACTGAAATGGATCAGCTGGAGTTTAGGATTTTAAAAACTTGGGGGTAGTTCTGTGCAATTGTGTGGAAATATACTTCAATATTTTCAGTTAAAATATATCTCAAATTTCCTGTGATAATAAGACAAGCTCAAATGTAACTTCAATTATTTGACACATTTGTGTATTGTAAGACGTATAAGGCTCTCCACCGTGTTTTAATATTCTGCTTCATTCAATCTCAGAGAAGGTTCCATTGTACCAAAGCGATGATTCACCTTTCCCACATCAGCCACCTCGGCTTCGCGGGGTGTGATTAGCAAATAAAGAACAGTGTAGAGCTATTGGCTCTGTGATTTCCCATTTTTATTGAGTTTTAAGGGTGAAAAGTTGCTTGCTATTTTTGACAGTCTGAAGAGAATAGCCCAGTGCTACTCAAATCACCAAGGAGTCCTGTGGAAGTGAAGGATGTGACTTCTGCACCAATCGCAGGCTCTGCCATCAAAGATGATGAAGATGAGGGCAACCGGATAATGGCAGAACTACAGGTAAACATTCACGACCAGCAGAAGGGAAATGATCCATCAAAACTAACTGTTAACTGTAGATCAGTGCAAATATTCTGAAATCTGCAAAGATAACTTTGCACGACATTCATAGTTTATTTGTTTCGTCAGAGATTTGGACAATGATTCTAAGGTGATGAATATTTTAATTTTTTATAAGGAGAAGTATTTTGCACAAAATGTTTTTAAATCCACTAATTAGTTGAAAGTCTAGGGCCAGGAAATTTCGAGCATTAGCTCTGCGTGGACCAAATCTAGCAGAAGAGATGAGACTGGAGAGAGGGGAGGAACTACTGAAGGAAATTAGGCAACCTTGCCGTGAGGTTCTACTTGAACTAACATCTGCAGGTAATCTCAAAATGGTGATGACAAAAGGCTGAGAAGTGATCAGCCCATCACTCCATGACGCGACAGGGCAAAGGGAAGGAAATAAAGGGAGGTCAACCAGAAAACCAACAGGAGCAGAACTATTTTATCATTGCATTTGGAAAACAGAACTCAAATTTGCTGATTTTCATTGCAGTGCAGAGATGCAGATTGGGACTTTGGAAAGTTCATTTTCAACATGCTATGTAACGTGCTATTTGAAATGGAGTCTTCAGCTCCCTGGTTCGGGTTTGGTGTAAACTGGCTTCGTGTAATGTACAGTAGAATATAGAGCAGTTAAATTGCCAAGGAAAGCAATGACTTTGTTTTCACCATGACATGTGTTTCCACATCCTCATTTATTTTGAAACTGGACTCGACAGATTTATTTGGGTGTTTTTGGGAGTTGGATGTAAAGCTGCTTCAGTGGCTGTTCTGGGTGGGTTGAACTGCACAAGTATCGGCTGGCTAGCAAATATGATTTTTCTGCTTATTCCCATCATCTGGGAATAATTTCAGCAACTTGCGACTTTTCCTTTATTGCAGTTGAAGTATGGGGTGTCTGGGAATAATGAAACCAGTGGGAAAATTGTGTAACCATGCCTAATATTGCCTAACACTAACATATTGCTGTTTCATGTCATTTGCTTTGGTCTTGTTGCCAGGCTTTAACAACAATGCCAAGATTTGATTGAGGTCTTTCAACATGTCACCGAATAGGAAACAGCCAAAGTAACTAAGCAGTTTAAAAACCCCATTCACATTCTGGATGGCAAGCTTCTTGGGTAAATAAACTGAAGCAGGGCTGTTGAAAGCACCTATAAGCTCCTTGAGAGGGAACTTCCTCGGATATCTCCAATCATCATCTGGTTGTCCAGGCCAAAGTTAAAACAGCTGCCTCCAGAGACACTTGCCCCATCTTTCTGCTTGGGTCAGGGCAACTGGACTATGTTGCACTGCTGGCCTTTGTCAATATTTCACTGACAAATTACATTTATAAAATTGACTTTGCTAATGTTGGCATTGCCAGAAATGTGTTCAAGCTTGATGGCAACTTGCAGGAACCATTGTATACATCCACATGATTTCACAGCAAGAGCAGGCCATCACTCCGATGCTGCATTGTTGTCTACTCCCAGTTATCTTCCACCCCTTGTATGTCAAAAGTTTATCTTCCTCAGCATTTTCTAGCTGAAGACTCTGTTTCAACCATCTTTTGAGGAAGAGTTCATTCCAAATACTGAGAGAAAACAGATAACTTATCTCTGTCTTAAATATGAAATGACTTACTTTTAAACAGTGATTCCACATTTTTGGCTTCCCCCAAGGAAATTTAGAACCAAGGAACCACAGAACATTACAGTGCAGAAACAAGCCCTTTCAGTACTTCTAGTCTGTCCTGAACCATTTTTCTGTCTAGTCCCACTGATTTGCACCCAGTCCATAGGCCTCCATACCTCTCCCATCCATGCACTTGCCCAAATTCCTCTTAAATGTTAAAATTGAGCACACACTCACCTCTTCACTGCCAACTCATTCCATACTCCCATCACACTCTTTGTGAGGAAGTTCCCCCTGATGTTCCCCCTGAACTTTTCCCCTTTCACCCTTAACCCATGACCTCTGGTTTGTATCTCACTTACCCTCAGTGAAAAAATTCTAGCTACATTTACTCTGTCTATACCCCTCATAATTTTAAATACCTATCAAATCTCCCTATATTCTTCTTTGCTTCAGGGAATAACCCAAGCCTGTTTAACCTTCCCCTGTACCTCAGTTCCTGTAGTCCAGGCAGGTATCTTCTTATCTATCTTATTGATAACTTTCTTGTAGTTAGATGATGCCAAACTGTGCACAGTACTCAACTTTAGCCTCATCAATACTTTATAAAACTTTACTAAAACATGCCAACTCCTATGCTCAATTATTTGATTTGTGAAGGCCAATATGCCAAAAGCTCACTTTACAACTCTATCTACCTAGACACCACTTTCATGGATTGATGTATCTGTATTCCCCGATCCCTCTATTCTACTGCCATCCTCAGCGCCCTACCATTTACCATGTATGTTCTTTGTTGGTTTGTCCTTCCAAAATGCAACACCTTACATTTGTATGCATTAAATTCCATTTGCCATTTTTCAGCCCATTTTTCCAGCTGGTCCAGATCCCTCTGCAAGCTTTGAAAACCTTCTTCACTGTTCATGACGCCTCCAATCTTTGTGTCAAGCTTCTTCCATATCCACCCGGTTTTGACCCCCAGGACCTCGTATGCTTCACTTAAGTTACCTTTTACTCTTCTTAGCTACTGTTGATGTAAGCTTCACTTGTCCAACCTGTTCCTCACTATTAATCCACATATGTGAAATTTGAAACATGGGAGAAAAAGTTTATATTACATTGCGAGGACACATCGGGACTCAAAATTGAAAGAACAGATTTGAACCATCATAACTTCGAAAGTTCCTAAGTCATAAATCGGGGACTCTCTGCGTAGACTATATCCAGTAAATTGAGTTCAGTGATTTTAAAAAGGGGTGAAACAAGAAAATATGCAGACACTCTGATTGTAGTTTAATACTACAAAAGTTTTGCAGAAACCCAACAGGTCAAGCAGCAGGAATTAGATATATAAGCAACATTTCAGCCTGAACCCTTCATCAAGGTATGATGAAAAAATTAAATTAAAAAAGGGGAACTGGTGAAATATTATCAATGGGAAATCATAGAAGGAGCTAACGTTCAATGCTGAATCTGTTCCGTGAAGCAATGTCGCTCATTGACTGCCGTAGTTAACCAACACTTTCAGTTGATAAATTGAGAAAGCCAACCTCGATTAGTGAAGAATGAATGGTGTTGTTTTAATGTGTTTGGAAAAAGTGACAATAGATTGAGTAGATGGTTTTGGTGCAGACTGACTTTAGAGTGGGGCAATGGCAGTTTCAAAGCTTTTGAAAAGGATGTCCACGTCACGACGTGCTTGTCAGCTGGTTTATTTGATCACGCTTAGCTCAAATTCTTCATGAATTATTCATACATGCTTTAAGGGAACCTTTTTTTTGCACTTTGTTATTCTCCCTGGCACATGTGCTCCCATTGCATTGACAAGTGACATTAGCTGCTTAACATCACAAGGAAAGCTGGGACCTCCATTTGAATGCAGCTTTGTGAAATGCCTGTCAGCCCAATTTACCTGCAGTGGGCTTTGGTGAATTGACCAATGTGAATAAGAAGTTTGCAGCACCTGTTGTGTTGTGTCCCTTTCTTTACTTCCATGACAGAATTACTATGCTTGTCTCGCTGATGAGTATTTTGGATCTGAGAGTACTAGGTACACAATACTTTCATGAAGAAAGCCAAATTTTAGTTTGAATAGTCTCAACCGGCTGTTTTGTTGTGTAAGAAGAAACCACAGTGAATGCTTATGGTTGAGTTAATCTCACAAATGACCCAGTAACATTTAATTAGCATAGTTACTCCTCCTTTATTTATATATAGTGTCTATCTAAGTTTTTCTAATATCACTTGGTGTAAAGTTTTAATTAAGATCGCCAGGTGGAACATGTACTGAAGCATAGATTGTCACATGATCACTAAAGTGATTTCATCCTAAGCAAAAGACGATGCAGGATTCAAGAAGGCATTTTCTAAATTAAATGGCAGCCTATTAACATTTGTGTCTGTAATGTGAAGGGGCAATGTATCCAATTACGGTTAGAAACCAACAAATTGATCAGAAACAGTGAGATTATCTAATCAATAAATAATTCTAAGGATTTTGCTGGTTAAATCATCAGTGAGGAGGTTGAGAGGGAGGAGCACTGAAGTTAATGAATGAGCAATGTATTCTAATTTTTGGGGGTGTTTGTGACCTCAACCTTGCTGCTAAAACTGAAAGGCAGCTGCTGAGATGAAAATTGGAACATTTGCAATGAAGTCTCCGGAACAAGATGAATTTTGGTAAATATGAAAGCAGTTTTGAAGGATTTACTGAATTTCATGTTTGTCTATTTGCCCATAGTTGTTTTGGGCTGGCCTCTGATGCATTCGCTAATAACCCGGATGTCACCGAGCAACGTGCCACTCAAAGGCAGTCAAGTCAGAATTATCCCAGAGATTTGTAATATATTTCTCACCCCCACCCATCACCATCACCAATAATTAAATCAGCCACCGATGTATGTGAGATTAAACAGGCTTGCACTTGATTATTTGTCTATTTAAGTTTATCTCCAATAAGATCATTAGTAAGGTGTTAGACTTTTAGCATATTATTGGGCACCCCAAAATTATGCCATTAAATGCTAATTTATTGGGATTTTAATTTAAAAATAAGTGAAAGAACAAAATTCACCTTCTGTCTGAAACATTGTTTAATTGGATTATGAGTTCATCTGATGATTTTTTAAACAATTATATTCACCCTGAATGTACAAAATGAGCTCTGCAAAATCCATATGCCAATTTTGCAGGTGATGACTGGTGTAAATACTGATCCTGATTAGGGAAATGCAGCCCTTTGATCCATTACTTGGATGGTTGTTTAATCCTGCTTCTGTCAAAGTAGAATTTTCAGATTTAAGTTTGATTATAAACTTTTGAGCCAGGTTATGAGAGGCATGTTCCTTGGTTGAGGGAAGGCTGCACTGTCTCAACCATGTCCTGTTGGAAGCAATCTATTTAGGTGCTCTTTTTCTCTCAGTCAAATTCACAGGAGGTGCAAATTGAAAGAAATAAATTCAAGCCAGGGTTTAGCGATGGGACTTGTGCACGAGGATGGAATTAAGATTTCCACCTTAATCTCTTCAGGTTGACAGAACACAGGGGCTTTACTCATAGAGCTAGGTCTGATCACTGACCGAGGAAAAGGTCTGGACAATGCATGGGTTGCTGACCAATCAGTTGCCACTTTAACGTTTGTTAAGTGGGATTCTGAGTGTTTTCTGAATCGGAGGGAAAAAAAGGATCACACCTCAATTATATCTGAATATTAGAAATCATTTCCCCAAATGAAAATGAAATGACATTTATGAAACTGACTGCTATCATTCATAACTGAACTCAATATTGGCTGGATGGAAGAAGCCAGAGAGTGGTAGTGGATGATTACTTCTCAGACTAAAAGCCTGTGACTAGTGGTGTACCTCAGGGATCGGTGCTGGGACCATTGTTGTTTGTTACCTATATCATTTATCAGGATGATAATGTGGGAAATTGGATCAGTATGTTTGCAGATGAGACAAGATTGAACTCAGAGAACAACCCTCTCCATAGCTTCCACGTCCTTCTTGAAATGAGGTGACCAGAACTGAACTCAATACTCCAAGTGTGGTCTCACCAGAGATTTGTAGAGTTGCAACATGTTCTCTTGACTCTTGAACTCAATCCCCCTATTAATGAAGCCCAACATCTCATAGACCTTCTTAACTATGCTATAAACCTGTGTGGCAACCTTGAAGGATGTATGGATTTGGTCCCCCTGTTCAACCACACTCTTAAGTGACCAACCATTAACCCTGTACTCGGCCTTCTGGTTTTTTACCTCACACATATCCGGATTGAACTCCACTTTTCTGCCAAACTCTGCATCCTATCTATATCCTCTTTGACAACCTTCAGCTCCCCTCAACTTCTGCAACCCTCGTATCATCCACAAACTTATTGAACAATCCTTCTGCTTCTTAATCCAAGTCATTTATAAAAATTACGAAGAGTAGGGGTCCTAGAACAGATCCATGCAGCACTCCAAGCAGAATACTGTGGTTCCATGACTACACTCCGCTTTCTACCTTCAAGCCAATTTTTTATCCACACAGCCAAAGTTCCATGGATCCCATGCCTCATGACTTTCTAAACAAGTCTCTCATGGGGGATCTTGTCACGTCTTACTAAAATCCATGTCGACCACATCTGCCCTATCCTCATCAATTTCTTTTCTTACTTTCTCAAAAAACTTAATTAGGCTCGTGAGGCACGACCTTCCCTTTACAAAGCCACGTTGACTATCCTTGAGTGGACTATACTTCTCCAAATGCTCATAGATCCTGTCCTTAAGAATCCTCTCCAATGGTTTGCACACCACTGACATGACTCACTGGTCGATAAGTCCCCTTTTTTAAACAAGGACTCTACATTCGCCATTTTCCAATCCTCTAGCACCTCCCCTGGGGCCAGAGAGGACTCAAAGATTATAGGTACTGCCCCAGGTATCTCTTCCCTCACTTCCCTCAGCAACCTGGTGTATATAGTATCCAGCCCCAGGGACGTATCAATGTTTTTAAGAACATCCAACACTTTCTCTTCCTTAATCTCAACATTGTCCAGTACACATCCTGATCAAGGTCCTTTTCTCTTGTGAATACTGAAGCAAAGTATTAATTTATGACCTCCCCATCCTCCTCTGCTTCCAGGCACATGTAGCTCTTTTATTCTTGCTTGCTATCTTAAAGCAAATAAGGATGGATAAATCCCCAAGGCCTGACAGGAAATTCCCTTGGACCTTGAGCTAGTGTAGAAATTGCAGGGTCTCTGACAGAAATATTTACATTTTTTTAGCCACGAGTGTGGTGCTGAAGGATTGGAGGTTGTTTAAAAAAGGTTCCAAAAGGTGATAAAGAGGAGTTTCAGGGAGACAGTCACCCCCCCAAAGGTCAGAAGGCAGGTAGCTAGATGACTGTCAGGAGGGGAATAGACAAAGAGAGCAAAGCATCCCAATAAATATACCATTTTGGATACTTTTGGTGGGGACAACCTACTAGGGACAAGTTGTAGTGGTCATGTCTTTGGCACCGAGACTGGACCTTTATCTCAGAAGGGAAGGAGAGTTAAGAGGAGAGTAGTAGTGATAGATGAATTGATAGTTAGGAGAACAGATAAGAGGTTCTGTGGAAGAGATTGAGAATGAAAGTGGTGTCATATGTAGACAGTGTTGTAAAGAAAGCTTTTGGCATCTCAGCCTTCATAAATCAAAGTATTGAGTACAGGCTTTGGGATGTTATGGTGAGATTGTATTAAGACATTGGTGAAGCCAAATTTGGAGTATTGTGTGCATTTCTGGTCACCAAACTACAAGAAAGATATCATTACGATTGAAAGAATGCAGAGAAAACTTATTAGGATGTTGCTGCGTCTTCATAAGTTGAGTTACAAGGAGAGATTAAACAGGTTGGGACTTTATTCCTTAGAGTGTGGAAGAATGAGGGGAGATTTAATAGAGGTATTTAAAATTATGAGGGAAATAGGCAGAGAAAATGCGAGTAGGCTCTTTCCACTTAGATTGGGAGAGATAAATACAAGACGACATGGCTTTAGGATGAAAGGTTTAAGGGGAACATTGCCGTTTGTGATTCTGCGGACAACTGTGGTGGCATCAGCAAATTTGTGGATAGCATTGGAATCGTATCTGGCCACACAGTCATAGTGCATGGTGAGTAGAGCAATGGGCTAAGAACACATCGCGAGGTGCTCCTATGTTGAGGATTAGTGAGGAGGACACATTGTTTCCAACTCATACCTTTACTTGGTACTTAAGTCCAGAGCCAGAGTACAGCCATTTGCATGAAGTCTGAATGAGATGGGCAAACTTGGTCAGAAAGATAATTAGTTTCATTTAATTTAAGGATTATTTAAAGTAGTTTATATTACTCAATTATAAAGCAATTTATTTTATTATTTGTAATAGTTTTTATTTTGACTATCCACATCCTTTAATTGTTTTAAATTGTTTGGAGAACATCAGAGGTATTTGACAACAGCAAGCTTTCTTCAGGGGTGGGGACTTAGGATTCACTGCCTGAAGGCTGCACTTCACAAGGCAAAGGTCTCATTGGCAATTAGACTTCCAGATTCACAAAAACTATGACTGCTTTACTAGCCGTGAAGGTGGCAGTGATGGTGAGAATGATGTATGCGAGTGAAATGGGCTGGATTGAGCTTATCTCCTGACACTTCTCTCTCCCTGCCCCCCCCCCCCCCCACAAAAAAAAACCTGGCTCCATCATCTTTTTCACCTATTCAGTCCATCTGCACCTATCAGTTCAATACACAAATGTGCTGGATAAACTCAGCAGGTCACACAGCATCTATAGGGAATAAAGGGTAACCAATGTTTCGGGCCTGGGACCTTTGTCAGGAATGACCTGCTGAGTATCTCGAGCATGTTTGTATATTGCACTTGATGCCAGTATCTGCAGACCTTCTTGTTTAACTCCTATCATCTGTTTCAGTTTCACCTCTTTATACCAGCAACCTTTCTTCTCTACTCTCAGTCATGGCACAATTTTGACTAGAAACATCAACAGTTCCTGTCCCCCCACAGAGGCTGCTCGACCCTGCTGAATTTCTCCAGCAATTTTTTTTATTGGTCCTGATTATGGCACCTGAGTTTCTTCTAGCTTTTCTCATCAACTCGTGTGCTCACGCAAGCCATTCAAAGTTCTGCCAGAGTTGCATTGAATGCTCTTTCTACACAGCAGTCCATGTCAAAATGTGGGATAATTTTTTTTTGTTTTAAAATAGTGAATGTTTGTATCTTTATGGATGAACACATTAATTCAAAATAAAAAAATTACTCCAGCAATCTGCTTCCTCACAATGTTGATATTTTACTCTTAATTCTTAACCACTCTTTTAATACATTGACACAACCTGTCACAAAGTCAATGGAGACCAAAGTGTCTCAAGCCTGTCAATGTATACAGTCCACATAGTTCACATTCTTTCTCCATGTTATAACAGCAGAAGGATGGAACAATTTCTCAGTGAGCCCATTTTAATGCAGCAGTAATTTTCTCTTTGATCTTTGTTTTCAAAAATGTGTGGGGTGCTTTTCATTTAAATTGGAGAGTTTTTCAGTCTGTTCTCTCTGCTGTGCTGTGGAATGTTGCACTGGTCCCTGATCAAGTTGAGCTTTGCCTACATTGCTACATTTGCAGTGTGAGGTGTTAATAAAATGTGCTCTGTTGGGAAATGTGTTGCATTCTTTGCAATCTGTGTTTTTGTCAGCAAGTCACAGTTTGTAAAGGTTAGATACATAGTGATCAATTGGGGGTGTTTAATTTTACTAATATTGCTATGTTATCCACGTAGAAAGACTTAATAAAATCTTGCTGAAGTGCAGGAAAGGCTTTATTCAGTGCATGCCAGACTGGACAGGTAGAAGGTGGTTGCTTCCCCAGCACTGTCTACCCTCAGCCCACTTCCTCCCATCGCCAGCTCTCCTTTGGTCCTGCCTGAACATATACCCAGTCATTTTCTCCAAAATGAGCTGGTTTATACAACACCAGATAGTAGTGTCATAGAATACTGGTAACTGAATCAGAAGGTGTCATTATAATGAATATGTATGAGATATACCGGAAGTCACGTGGTATGAGAGAGAGATAAGAACACAAGCAGGAGAACAAAGGAAACGGGAAAATAAAGCCACTGAGAAGTTTACCTGATAAAACTTGTGTTTAATGTTTTATTAACTTCACATTTCGGGCCACAAATGTGACAGAAGGTACGCTTGTTTTATAATGAGGGATAGTTTTGTCATCAATGAATCATCTGGCAACTTTATGAAGTGAACACTTGATACCCTACATTAAATTCAGTGGATTAACTCGATCTGGTTCAGAATAAGTTTTCATCAGAATAAAATGTTACACATATTAAAAAAACAAAGCTCTGTGATGCTCAAGGCATGAGTGTGGGAGTTGAACAGTCACCTTTCTAACTGAGAGGTGGGGTTCACCCATTTGAATTTGTACTCCGTCAAATAAATCAAATTGCTCAGGTTTTTTTTGCGACTGGTTTGCATTGAAGTTCTTCAAGGAGGTGGTCAGTGATAAAGTCTAGTGGTTTCTTGTTGAAGCCCCATTTTATTGCCACCTGCTTGCCTGAGAATGCAAAGGGTTGTATTAGATGGAATGTATTCTGCCTGGACGTCAGTGACTGGTGGAATTCCACAGGGATCTATTCTGGGACCCTTGCTCTTTGTGAAGGAGTGGAAGAATGTGTCAGTAAATTTGTAGATGACACAAGGGATGGAGGTGTTGTGGAAGTGTATGTTTTTATGTTTTACATCAGGGTATAGACACATATAGAGATGAGCGGAGAAGTGGCAGAGGGAGTTTAATCTGGATAAGTGTGAATTGATATATTTTGGAAGGTCAAACTTAAAGGTGGTTAATGGCACGATTCTTAACAACGTGGAAGAACAGAGGAACCCTGGGGTCTAAATCCATAACTCTTTCAATGTTGCTGCGCAGGTTGATAGAAAGCTTATGGTATGCTGGCCTTCATTAGTCTGAATTGAGTTCAAAAGCCGTGAGGTCATGTGGCAGCTCTATAAAACTCTGGTTAGACCTCACTTGGAATATTGTGTTCATTTCAGCTCACTTCATTACATGAATGATGTGGAAGCTATGGAAAGGGTGCAGAGGATATTTTCCAGGATGTTGTCTGGATTGGAGAATGTGTCTTATGATGCAAGATTATCGGATCCTGGGCTTTTCTCTTTGGAGCAAAGAAGGATGAGAGGTTGTTTAATTGAGATCTACAAGATTATGAGAGGCATAGATAGGGTGGACAGACAACACCTTTGTCCTGGGATGCCAGTAGCAAATACCAGAGAACATCTTTATAAGATGAGGGGAGGAACATTTAGGGGAGATGTCAGGATAAGTTTTTTTGCAGAGATTAACGGGTGCCTAGAACGTATTCCCGTGGAGGGTGGTGGTGGTGGTGGAGGATGGTACAATAGGGAGACTTAAAAGACTCTGAGACAGGCACGTAGATGCAAGAAAAATAGAGGGTGTGGGCATAATGTAGGGAAGGTTCCAAATGTTGAGATGGTTTGTTTAGGTCGCCATAGCATCCTGGTAAGAAGGTCCTGTACTTTGCTATAATGTTCTATGTTTAATTCAATGAAGTATTTGTTCAATTCAAAGTACGAACATTGTGATGGTTTTTAAGAGCAAGGATTTACACTGTAAGTTTTTCATTTAGCTGCACTAACAAATTCCCAGTTCTGTGAAAGGTGGTATGTGGATGATGTATTTTTGGCTAACATTCTGTACCTTGATTTCTCAGGCTTTCCAGAAATATTCAGTGGAGGATGCAAGTTCCAAACCAGTGGTTGAACATCCAAAAGTTGAAATACAAGCCAGAGATGTAAGATCCACAACCTTATCACCCACCAAAGATAAGAAGGTAACATGTATGGTATCAGAATACAAGCTTGCTGTGCTCTGATTTTTCTAATACTAACCAGACATCTTCCCCGCTGAAGTCTGTCTTCTGAAAGCTCTGTGAAACAGGCATGTTTTGTGGCCAAAGTGTCTTATACCATTTCTACAGTGATTTTTCCAAATGCAATGATCAGTTGGTCATGCAGTCTTTGCCAAACATTAATTGACTCTGCTAAGGATCTGTGAAGAAGTATATTCCCATTTTTGCATAACTCAAAATTCTATTAATTGATTGAAGGAAGTATTGGGGGTACAACCCTTCCCCTCCAGAATGCTGTGGTCAGGGATAGTGTCATATCTATAGAAAGGGAGGATGCTGCAGAAGGACTGTCTACTGAGATGATGTAGGTGAAGTCAGAAATAGGAAGGGAGCAATCATTGTACTATGGGTAGTCTATAGGCACCCAAATACCCCTCGGGACACTGAGCAGATAAGCAGGCTGATTTTAGAATGGTGCAGGAAATACAGGGTTATTGTTATGGGAAACTTCAACTTCCCTAATATTGACTGGCACTTCCTAAGTGCAAGAGGGGTAGATGGGGCTGAATTTGTCAGGTATGTTCGAAAAGGATTCCTGACACAGACGATGAGAGGAGGGTCCATTACTGGATTACATTTTGGGTAATGAACATAATATTAAGGAGAACCTCAAGGCGTATGTGAAGAACAGAAGGATGACTAGAATGTTGGGGCTGCTAAAGGAAAAAAGGTGCAACATGTGCCTGGAGGTGGAGGAGGTCCTAAATAAATGCTTTGCTTCAGTATTCACAAGGTCCTTGATCAGGGTGAGGTCAGAATAGAACAGGCTTGTGTGCTGGACGATGTGGAAATTAAGGAAGAAGTGTGGATCTTGTTAAAAATATTAAGATTGATAAGTCACTGATGACAAATGTGATATATCTCAGGTTGCTGGGTGAAGAGAGAAGAGATAGCTGGGGCAATGGCTATGGTCTGTGAGTCCCCTTTAGCCACAGAAGGTAATAGGAGAAAATCCTGGGAATTATAGACCAGTGACTCTTACATCAGTAGTGTGCAAACTATAGGAAAGGATTCTTTAGGATAGGATCTATGAGCATTTGGAGAAGTTCAGTCTACTCAAGGATAGTCAGTATGGCTTTGTAAAGGGAAGGCCGTGCCTCATGAACCTAATTGAGTTTTTTTGAGGGAGTAACAAAAAGAATTGAGGTGGGTAGGGTGTTAGATGAGGTCTATATGGATTTTAGTAAGATATTTGACAAGGTCCCCCATGAAAGACTCGTTCAGAAAGTCATGAGGCATGGGATTCATGGAAATTGGGTGTTTGGATTTTAAAAAGATTGGCTTGGAGGTAGAAAGCAGAGAGTAGCAATGGAAGGCAAGTATTCTGCCTGGAAGTCAGTGACTAGTGGAGATCTGTTCTGGGACCCCTGCTTTTTGTCATTTTTTAAAATATAAATGACCTAGATGAAGAGTCAGAAGGATGGGTCATTAAGTTTGCAGATGATACAAAGGCTGGAGGAGTGGTGGATGGTGCTGAAGGTTGTCGAAGTCTAAAAAAGGATATAAACAGGATGCAGACTTGGGCAGAGAAGTGGTAGATGGAGTTCAATCTGGACAAGTGGGAAGTGATGCATTTTGAAAGAAAAAACCAGAAGGCTGAGTACAGGGTTAATGGTCAGTTACTTAAGAATATGAATGAACAGAGGGATCTTGGGGTCCAAATCCATACATCCCTCAAGGCACCACACAGGATGATAGGATAGTTAAGAAGGCCAATGAGATGCTGGGCTTCGATAATAAGGGGATTAAGTTCAAGAGTCAAGAGGACATGTTGCAATTCTACAAATCTCTGTGAGACGACACAGTGTACTGTGTTCAATTCTGATCACCTCATTATAGGAAAGATGTGGAAGCTATGGAGAGGGTGCAGAGGAAATTTACCAGGATGGTGCTTGAACGGGAAAATAAGTCTTATGAGGTAAGGTTACCAGAGCTGGGACATCTCTCTTTGGAGGGAAGAAAGGAGACAATAGAGGTCTACAAGATGCTGAGAGACATCAATAAGGGTGGCCAGCCAGTGCCTTTTTTCCCAGGGAATGAATGGCAAGCACCAAAGGAGATTTGTACAAAATGAAGGGAGGGAAGTTTATAGAGACATCAAGGATTTTTTCCCACATAGAGAGATGTGAGTGCCTGGAATGCCTTGCCAGGGATGGTGATGGAGGCTGAAACATTAAGGATATTTAAGATATTCTTAGACAGGCACATGGATGGAAGAAAAATAGAGGCTTATGAAGTGGGGAGGGTTTCGATCTTTTTTAAAGGAATATATGGTTCAGCACAACATCGAGGGCTGAAGGGCCTGTACAGTGCTGTAGTGATCTACGTTCTAAAACTTGCACCACCAGGTTCATGAACAGCTGCTACACCTCCACTATAAGACTCCTCAACAACAAACTCAATCAGGCACTCTTTAAGAACGCTTACTTTTGCACTTTATATTTTTCCTCTCTGTATTACACAGTTTGTTTACATTTCTTTGTTTCATGTGTATGTTGTGTACAGTTTTTTTTTTGCCCTACCAATAAGTGGTAATTCTGCCTCTCCCGCAGGAAAAGAATCTGAGTTATACGTGATGTCATATATGTACTCTGACAATAAATCTGAAATCTGAATTGTATTAAATATTACATTGTAATATTACAACTCTGCAATAGAAGGTCAAAGCACATGAGCGGGTGATTTGGCCCATTGATCCAAATGGGAATTCCTTAATGGGACAATCCAATCAAGCTTATATCATGCCCCTTTCCCCCATCTGTTCTATGGGTTTTTTCCCCTTTTCACTCTGATTAATGAATGATGCTTGACTTGCTTTGCTGTGTGAATGAAGGAAGGAAGGGGTTTTATTTTCATCTACATAAGAACAATGTGCAATTGTGCTGCAGTTTCCCAAATGACCAAAACACACTAGTAGCAATTTATACATAATTAGCACATAGCACAAAGAGAAAAAAAGATAAGTTTTAAAGGAAGAGAATAAACTATTCCGTTTCTGTTATCACCAGTTGTAGGCCATGACTGTAAGCCGACCATCACCCCATGGTTTTCCCCCTCTGATTTGAACTTTTAATAAGAAAGGAGCTTTGCTGTGCATTAATGCAAAAAGATGCAAGTATCTGCCATATCCATTAACTGTCCCGCATTACTTTAGTTCCTTTATTGACCCATCCTTATGAATAGAAAACAGAACCACGAATAATGTGAACTTATGACAGTGATATAGAATATTCATTAAAATCCGATGACTTTGATGTATTCTGTGCTTTATCTGATTGCATTATATTCAGTAACTGGGAAAACAAAGTTTTTTTTCCATATTCATTTAAATATCTGCTTCAAAGTAAATTGAAACCAAGTTGACAAAAACATCAAACGAGCATCTGTTTCAGAGTGACACAGGTGCTGGAATCTGGAGCAAAGGGTACACAGCATTTCTTTTTGCTTTAAAAAAAACCTTTGACAAAGAGGAGTTATTTTTAAAAAAAAAGTGATCATTTCAAAATTTATTGTTCCATAGTGGCTTCTGCTTATTTGATTTGATGCAAATTGATGCATTTTTAAACTTGCATAATGTTATTGCCAGAAGATAAAAATCCATTTCATTTGCACCAAAATGATCCTTGTCATGTCATAAAATGCTATCATATTGCAAAGTCTTTCCAGCCTCTATTACAATTCCCATTAGCTTTGAAAAAATAATAAGCCAAGGAAATGAAAATACATTGAAATTTCAGATATCTTCAAACCCCATTTGCTTCTTGAGGATTAATAACTCAGTGCTGCCAATGTAAACTCAGAGAAAGCCATAAAATACTTAGAATCTGACCACATAAGACAGCACTTGCTAAGGTTCAAAGTGGTGTCATGTTTGGGGGGAAAAAAGCTTCACCAATATGTTAACCATTAGTATATAAACTTTATAAAATACTCCTCTTCACATTGAAAGATTATATATTATATGAAAACAAATATGGCTCTGCTTAATTTAAGGACCTCTCCAAAATAAATGATTTAAGTAAAATAGCTTAGAAATTCATTGTAGTTATTGAAGACACTTTGGTTGCTGGAACTGACCATTTTCTGGCTGCTTGTAAAAATCCTTCTAATTCTATAACTCAAAAGGTAGTCAATGCTGAGAACGACCTCAGTCTTCCTTTTGTTTCACTTGGTGAAAAAAACCCAACCCAATTGCAAGCATCCAATTCAATGGCAACAACTATTGCTGGCTCTATGAATTCTCAAATTTTTACTTCTATGTTAAGGTTAACTCGCTGAAGCTTTTGACATGATTTTGCTTGAATCCAGATAGAGTAATATATTATTGATAATTTTGCAGCCAGTGGAGTGATTTCTGTCCAAGGTCCACTCTTTGGCATCAGAAAGCCATACTTTCATCATATTTCTATAACTCCATTCTTCCTTTTTTACTTGTTTAACTCCAATTCTCTTCTAATTATGTTTAAAACTTGAGGGGGCTAATGCTGCATTTAATGTGAGTTTGACCGTTGACAAACAATCCATTTTAAAAAATAAGTCTTATACTTCAACTTGCATAGTTTACGTTATGCAACAAAATGTTTCTCCAAGAATTATTGAAGCATGGTAACATAACTGAAGAGTTCTACGTTAGCTGCACATACTCACATATGAATGAAACCTCTGAGCATTTCATGAGTAAATGAAGAGAGATGGCCTGGCATAAAGTCCAAAATCAAAAAATCAAATTAGTTCAATGAAACAGTGGATAACCCATCATGCAAAATCTTTTCACCTTATTCGCCGTAGTATAATAATGTAAATGAAGTACAACTTTTTAGACTTTACTGTCAAACTGATACTTCATTTCATTTCTGTCATTGTCTTTTTTTACCATCACTACAAAGAACATTTAAGTTGATCTTTTAAGTATCCTATTCCCTAGCTTTCTGGCAAATTGTAAGAATCACAGTATCTAAATCTGCTGCTGAATCAGGCAGTAGGCATTTGGGCCATCGTACAAATTAAATGTTATACTCTTTGTGAGGTCTGTTTTTATTTTAAAGGAAAAGTCCTGATTTTTTGCTTCCTAGATGATTCATGTAATGGGAGTTGTTGAGTTTTTTGATTGCAATCTAGTTTTTTTTGTGCTTCCAATCTATTTTTAAACATCTTTGTTTTCACTTTTGAACAGTTTTGAGGTAGAATGTAAGATAATATTTAAAATTTTGCTATCATAAATAGTGAAACAAAAGTCCTCACATGTAGACCTTGGATTGGTGCTCAGTGTATTGCTGTGGTAACCACCATGTCCCTAAGGAAGAGATTTCTGGGCCATTCAAATTTTTGAAAATGTAAATTTAGACATGCAACACAGTAACAGACCCTTTTGGCGTACAATCCCATGCCAGCAATTCCACCCAATTGACCTAAACCCCCGCTACATTGTGTTTGAATCCCGGTTGCTGGCCTTGTAACAGTGTTGCGCTAACTGGTACGCCAACCATGCCACAGAGAGACCACTCATTTTTATTACAGGACATTCCATTCAAACACTACTTCGCTAACTATTTGCTGTACTATCCTTTCTGTTACCATTGCTGATTTGTATCTGCATTTTTCTAAAAGGTAATTTTGAAATAAGGAAACTATGATTTTCCACCTATAATCAAAAGAAGCACAGAATAGGAGATTAAAGTTTTGATAAGCACCAAAATCATAGATGTCCTACATCTCAAACTTGAATGAATTGTTTGCTGTGTTTTGTGTGGATCGCTTTTTAAGGCATTTCTGCTTCTTTCATATTTCTTGTATCAGCTTCTTTGGGCTTGCTTGTTGAATACCTAAAATGTTGCTGTTTTGTTTATTGGAGTTGGAGCTTTGGCTATTGGTGACTAGCCTCCATGCTGACAGTGTTTCCTTTAAGATCTAACGCTAAGGGCTGTATGGATTTTTGGTGATCGACAAAAGCCTTGTCCAATCTGTGACTCGTGTTCTTCAATCTTGGGATAATTTGTGTGGTTTTGCGTGGTCAATTTTCACTTCATGATTGCTTAATATGATGTACTTAAGAGAGTTAAAAAAAAACCCCTGCTAATATTTAATTTTGACTAAATTAGAACATTTTGAGTTGCATAATGCATTATGCCTGTGACAGGCTGCACTGCAAATTGGTGGCTGCAATGTACGTTGCAGCCTTTAAATGCTTTATGGTTACGCTGCTCTGCTTAGATACAATTCCCAATTTCCAGAGCATTTTTTGTGCAATAACTTGTCATAATCAACTATCCTAGCAGAGACCAGACACTTTTGGAGAGCAGGTTATATGCAGAGAGAATGAGCAGAAGGCTGTGTTGGATTCTAAAGCGGTAAGTCATCTGAATTGTTGGCACGGGTTACAAAAAAATCGAATTGATTCAAGGAAATTGGTTGCAGAATATTCTTATATTTGTAGATTTTCTTTTTTGAATAGGTTTCGTGTGAGCCTGCAGTGGCCTCTGAAGTGTTTATATTCCACGATGTTCAGTCGGCTTCTCCTGAAATAGAGATCCAGCCACAGATCGAGAATCCAGTGCCTTCAGCTCAGCACAAGAATGGGACAAAATACTGTGAGGAAGAGAAATCTGTGCTCTCTCAAACACATGTTGCCATTCAACCTTTTGAATTGAAGAAAGACGTCACTCAAATGAAGGAATTTATGCCTGCAATGAAATCTGGCGAATTAGCTGTGAAGTTTGATCCAAAAGGTGGGCTTGACTCAACAGGGGAGGCAGACAAGCCAGACTGCACAGATATTTCTGTCTCTGAGGACTTTGTTAGTCAGAATGTCCAGTCCAAGCCTCCGAAAAAAAATACAGCAATGCCTCTGGTACAGACTACTTTGGTTCGAGACCAGCATGACAAATGTGAACACCCTGAATGGGAAATGCCATTGGCAGATATGAGTACACAGATGGAAAACTATAGCCAGCACGTGGTGTTGAGACAGAAGCCCTTCAAAAATGTTGAAATTAAATATCTGGACGATGCTGAATCTTCAAGCTCCTCTGGTGAAGACTCCCCAACAAGTGATAACATTGCATTCATGATCACAAACACTGAGGTCCAGGCGCTGTCCAGTGGGGAGGTCAATGAACTAGTGAACAAGAGAGGGGAATACATCCAGACCGTGAATGTAGATGCCAATCAAGAAATGACAGCGTGTCGAGATGGTTATCAGGAGGGTGGCCAGGAAGATTCTGTTCTCTTCATGGATAGGAAACCAGTGATCATCATTTTTGATGAGCCGATGGACATCCGTTCCGCATACAAAAGATTGTCGACAGTGTTTGAAGAGTGTGATGAAGAATTAGAGAAGATAATGGCTGAAGAAAAAATTGAAGAAGAGAACGAAGAATCCGAAACATCCAATCTTCCAAACCTTGCAGAAACACCAGAAGAACCCACGGAGATTAGTGGCGAAGAGCAATTGGAAAGCATTTCCCTGAGCATGGAGTCAGTACCCATTGTGATGCATGATAAAACTAATGACCTGCTACAGCTTGACTCCACTGAAGACAGCTCACCAAAAGAAAGTAAACCCAATGTAATGGAAGGTGAGGACTCCAAGTCAGATTGTGTTGAAGGGGATCCTTTTGCCAATAAGGCAGACAGCAAGAAAAAGTTCAAATTTAAATTTCCCAAGAAACAATTTGCAGCTCTGACCCAAGCTATCAAAACGGGCACAAAGACTGGGAAGAAAACCTTGCAGGTAGTCGTCTACGAAGACGAAGAAGAACTTGACGGAACAGTGAAGCGGCACAAGGAAGCAAAAAGATTTGAAATTGAGCAATCGAAAAGCAAAGAAGCCCCTGTGCCAAAACAACTTAGTTGTGCTGATGTACCCTCTAATACATCAAGAACTGACCAGATTCGAAAGAATACCTACAAGACATTGGATAGTCTCGAGCAAACTATCAAACAGTTAGAAACAACCATCAGTGAAATGGGCCCCAAGGTGGCAGAGGAAAAGTACACAACATGCCCCTCAAAGATCTGTGAATTATCTCAAGAGCCTGTATTATGGGATGAAGCCAAATCCACTGATTGCCCGTTGCAGTCCACTACAAAGACAACCCAAAACTCCAAGACCAAACCACCTCTCCTTCCAAAAATCTCAACAAAACCAAGTGAACAGCAGGTGGCCTGTTGTATTTTTTTAAAATCTGCTACATGTGGGTGATGTGCTTCCTCTTTCTGGTTCCCAATACCTGAAGCATAACTGGTTGATTGGTGAACATTGGTGCTGGGCAAAGCTAATGTATATTAATCTGTGAGCTGATTTGATCTTTGTCAATTGAAAATATAATCATGCTTTGGTCTAACTTGGTGTTTGACCTTCAGGAATTGTAAGCTGCTTATAAAATAACTTTTTTTTTAAAATTTCCACCTATGCACTTCTAATCAAGCTTAAATCTGGTTGAAAGTGAGGAACTGCTTATTTGTTCCCTATGCATGAAAGATGAGTAGACTTCTTTAATGTTTAGGGTAATGGTGATTGACAAGGAGGCTGTCCCTTTACTGATCTTTTGATGATTTGCTAATCCACCCTGCGATTCCTATGTGTTTGCAGGAGTATGAATCTAATGTGGTTTGTCTTACGCAATGGTTTGATTCCCTTGCAGGGTTCCAGTCTGATGTCCCCAACGAGCAGAATGCCGGTCTCTGTGGGATCAAAATTACGGCATCCACAAGGAAGTACAGACAAGGTGACAAAGCAGAAGCTGCAGGACTCCCAGCGACAGTTCCGACAGGTAGTTTTGTTCTAGAACTCTCTGCAGAAAATTAAGGAGATCAAAATATTTTGCAAAACTTAAATTCTTTTTTCTTAATTAAATGCTTTAAATGTCAGTGCTACAATATTTGATTCTAATTAATTCATTTCTGACTGGACCTGGTATCTGCTTGTAATTGCCAATGAACTGTGAAATATTCTATGTCTTTGCTGTAATACTCTTCAAGTATTTTCCCATTTCTCTGTCAGTAATGCCTTGTTGACTCTCTGTATCCTTTTGTGCAGTAAACCCATTAACAAGTAACTGACGATTGATATGTTTTCCATTAATTTTCCACCAGGATTTAAAATGTATGATTGGAATGCTAAAAATAACCAGATTTAACCAATACATCTGAACTAACTACTGTACCATGATAAGTTATGTCTATTGTATGGAGTGGAATATAAATGACTAGTTAGTTCGTTTATTTTCCAAGCTTGAAATCTAATAGTAGAAGCGCATGGTTCTAATAATCCTCAATAATCATACTTTTTTCTTTTATTTTCTTCCTTTCCACATTTATGTGTTGTGGGATTTGCCAGGTCCATTAAACTCCTGCAACGCTCACCAGGATAATAAGGTTCTGCACTGTTAATTCTTTTGTCTGCCTGGGACTGTTGTGGCAGGCCCCATGGCTAAAATGTTGATGGCTCTCTGACAAACTTCATCTCCTGCCATCTTTGTTTGCAGGCTAATGGAAGTGCTAAGAAACCTGGTGGGGAGAGTAAAGCTACTTCCCCTACTTTACCTGCTTCCAAGATCCCGGCCCTTTCTCCTAGCTCTGGGAAAAATAGCTTTGTGTCTGGTTCAAGCAGTGAACACACTAACCATCCCAGTACTTCCAGTAAACATCCCTTATCCACCACTAACTCCCTCACTCCAGCTGCAGGCCGTAGTTCCCAAGTTCCATCTATGTCCCATATTCCTTCCACCGCGAATGGCTCACTTAAGCTTCATGCTCATAACCCTGCCATAATGGGCAGAGGCCAGCCTCTTTCTTTTCCAAATGGCAGACCCTCTTCATCTTCCTCGTCCTCTTGCTCCTCCCTGGTTTCTCCGACCTCACTGAATCAAGGTGCGAAGAGCATCCGGACAATCCATACTGCTAGTTTTGCAAGCTACAAGCAACAGAACATCAACCCCAGCAAATCCACTGTCAAAGAATCAGCATAAAGGCACGTTGGAACCCTCCCATGTTTGATTTTTTTTTAAAGTTGCAGCACAATGATTTTTGTTTCATTATGATTTTGTAAATTCCTCAGAGAAGTGCGCGTTCAATGTAGCCAGATTTAACAGATTGTTGTAAACCTGTGAACACTGAATTCCTTGTGCGGTTTGAATGGAAATGTGAAGCAACTTGCAATGTTTCTCCTGTAAATACTTGTTCTAGATAAGCAGATGCAAAATTGGGTGGTATAATAAAAGATTGAATGTTGAGGTATAACGAGCTTAGTCGCAAAAACATTCACCTGCTGGCAAGTTTTTCTCAAGCACACTGGTTTGTATAGAGTATATTTTCACATTATGTAGTTGGCATTGCATTAACTATTGTAAAGTTTGAATTGCAGACACTGGGATATTGATTTTAAAGCTAACATAAATTATTCCATACTAAAATATTGCAATACAGGGGGAAAGCTGGGGAACTGTAAAAGAGATACAAGGTCAACACTAAATCAGTAACAAGGTAACTGCACACACAGTTTGCACTGAATTAAACTTATTCAGTCTATTTGTTATCAGACTGCTGTAGTAAGAATATTGCATAAATGCTTTATTTAGTTAGTGCTTGTTTCTTAATTCTAGCAAACAGAATTTACCTGCAGCTAATACTAAATCATTGATGGATTCCTGTAGCTTGAAATGATCTGATGCATTTTAATTGACCATAACTAGCTACACACTTCATTAAAGCAAGAAGTAATCAATATTCCCAAAAGTCTCTATTTCCACTCTTGGGAGGTCTTATAATAAATTGTACTTCACATGATGATGAGAAGGGTCTTGATATGCTGATCAAATGCATTGTTTGGATGAGTACAAGAGTGGTGTAATGTTGTAGATATACTATCTGTGTCGTACGTACTGCCATTCTCTCAACAATAAAAAATATAAGTATTGCTTTTATTTGGAGTGATGAAATGCTGCTTCCTATTTGCATCAGTTTTTATGTAAAGCAAACCATTCTTTCAAATTGCTGAAAACTTTGTACTTCCATTTAATAGTCTTTAAGATATAGTTATACAATTGTTTTCAAACTAATTTTTGCCTAGTTTCATAAAAGTGAAATGCTAGTTGCAGTTACTTATTACAAAATGTTAACCTACATTAAGAGACTTGTAAAACTGGCAAATCTATGTTTTGTGTGTATATGAAGTTATACACAATATCTGCTTATAAATCTGCAGGGATGCTTATAGCTTCAACTCTATTACCAAAGTTTGTTTATTTGCATGTCTTTTTATTATAAGATATATTTTAAGAAACAGATGGGTATATGTGATCGATAAGATGGAGCATGTTTGCACATCCAGAGGTTTTTTTTGTACATAGTTTTGTTATTTGTAAAACATATTCTATTGTAAAATACAGCATTGTGGTGAACTGCAAACTCTAGCCTTGTGAAGAAGCAATGAAATAAAGGGCCGCATGCTTGTAATTCTACCTTTTGTCATTTGAATAATGGTACTTAATCAATCTGAAGGATACATTTACTGTTGTGCTTTTTAAGCTCCCCAGGTCTCTCTGTCCCGTGTTTCTTTTATGCTCCACAGACCCCTCTCTACTGTACTCACCTCAATATTACTTCGCTTAATTCCCAGTTAAAATTATAGTCTTGTAAACATACTTAACTATTATTTTACTATCAGGGAAAGGTTTATACAGCTTTGGGAATTGTTTGAGTAGGCTGTGTTTTGAACACCTAATCATATCCCAACAGATCAAAAATTTGGCAAATGAGTTAGGCATGTTGGAAAATTGAGATTTCCAATCATTACTCAATCATAAAAACCTCAAACATATGGAGCATCAAAATTTATTGTCATAAACAAGTCATGAAATTCGGTGTTTTGTGGCCAAGCATTTATATTATGAACCATCTTACAACAATAATATATGATAAAAATTAAAATGATAATGCACGAAAAGTAAGGCAGTATCTTTGGTCCATTGATTAGTCAAGAATTTGTTGGGATGGGAAGAAGCTGTCCCTGTGCCACTGAGTGCTCATCTTTAGCTCCTGTACCTTTTCCCCAATGGTAGCATAGCCTGGGTAATGGGGGTCTTTGAGGATAGAGGCTGCTTTTTTAAGACATTGTCTCGTAGATGTCCTCGATGGAGTGAAGTCTGGTGCCTGTGATGTTGCAGGCTGAGTTAACAACCCTCTGGAGTTTTTCTTCTTGCCCTGAGGTTTGGCACCTCCATACCAGGCAGTGAAGCATCAGCCAGAATGCTCTCCATGGTACACCTTTAGGAGTTTACATGAGTCTTTGGTGACATACTGAATCTCCTCAAAAACTTGACAAAGTATAACCGCTGGCGGGCCTTCTTTGTGATTGCATCAACGCGGAGACTCCAGCACAGATCCTCGGAGATGTTGACACCCAGGAATTTGAAGTTCTTCACCCTCTCCACTACTGAGCCCTCAATGAAGACTGTTTGGTGTTCTCCTGACTTCCTCTTGAAGTCCACAATCATCTCCTTGGTTTTGCTATGGTTTCAGCAACTGCCACCTTTCACAGTCCAATTTTTCAAAAGTTTAGAGAGCCAAACAAGAAAATGTGCAGATACTCAGGTTGAGTGCAATACAAAAGGGCTTGGAAAAACTCAGAAGATCATGCAGCGTACATACGAAGTAGAAAATTAACTATTGTTTCGGTCCTGAGCCCTTTATAAGCAATCAAGAAAAGCAACAATTCCTGAATAAAAAGGTGAGGAAGAGGGGAGGTCTAAACAGCCTGAAAATCCTGAACAGAATCTTGTGCAATGCTTCTACCAACCTTTTTTTTGCCAAGTAAAAATACCATTGTAAATGATGTTTGTAAATGATAGGTTTTGCTAGAGCAAGGCTGAATATGTTGTGTTTTTATTTGTCTGTTGTCCCATTTACATTCCTGGCTAAGAACACAGTGCCCCTGAAGCAGCGACAAAGATGTATTCTTAATCCAATTTCTACAGATGCTGAGAATTGGGATTAAAACAGAAGTAGCTGGAAATAATCAGCAGGCTGTGCAGTCTCTGTGGAGAGAGATAAAGAGTCAGTATCTTGAGCCAATGACCTTTCATCAGAACCACCCATTTAAGTATTACAGTATTAAATTTTAATGAAAGCAGAACATTTGTCAAGTCACCACAGAGGTCCCAGCCCTGGTCCTGAGAATGTTTCAAATACCTAGTTTGCAATCTTAAGCCAATTTTAGATTGTACTCACTAAGTTTAGATTCATTAACCTGCCATCTATGAATCATATTCCCATATTCAGATATATTTGAGGACCCTCTGGAAAGCTAGAGGGGAAATTGGTTGAGATTTCTGTATCCTCATTAAGTATAGGCGAGTTGCCATAAAGCTGGAGGGAGGCAAATGTTGTGAGTCTATTCAAGAATGTCTGCATGGGAAAGCCTGGGAACTACAGGCGAGTGAGCCTAACATATGTGTTTGGTAAATTATGAGAGAGTATTTTGAAGGAGAAGATATGCATGCACTTGTATTGACAAAGGCTGATGAGGAATCGGGATCCAAGGAGAGATGGGGCATTTGATAAAAGATGATCTTCTTGGAAGAAAGCAGAAGAATTTGATATAACATAACATAACAATTACAGCACGGAAACAGGCCATTAGGCCCTTCTAGTCCGCACCGAACCAAACACCCCTTTCTAGTCCCACCTCCCTGCACAATGCCCATAACCCTCCATCTTCTTCTCATCCATATACCTGTCCAACCTTTTCTTAAATAATACAATTGACTCCGCCGCCACTATTTCTCCTGGAAGATCATTCCACACGGCTACCACTCTCTGAGTAAAGAAGTTCCCCCTCATGTTACCTCTAAACCTCTGCCCCTTAATTCTTAACTCATGTCCTCTTGTTTTAATCTTTCCTCCTCTTAACGGAAATAGTCTATCCACATCCACTCTGTCTATCCCTTTCATAATCTTAAATACTTCTATCAAATCCCCTCTCAACCTTCTACGCTCCAAAGAATAAAGACCTAATCTGTCCAATCTCTCCCTATACTCTAGATGCTTAAACGCAGGTAACATTCTGGTAAACCTTCTCTGCACTCTCTCCACTCTGTTTATATCCTTCCTATAATTAGGTGACCAGAACTGCACACAGAACTCCAAATTAGGCCGCACCAACGTCTTATACAATCTCAACATCACCTCCCAACTCCTATATTCCATGCAATGATTGATAAAGGCCAGCATACTAAAAGCCTTCTTCACCACCCTATTCACGTGAGTTTCTACCTTCAGGGAACGATGTACCGTCACTCCTAAGTCTTTCTGCTCTTCTGTATTCCTCAATGCTCTCCCATTTACCACGTATGTCCTATTCTGATTCTTCTTACCAAAATGAAGCACCTCACACTTATCAGCATTAAATTCCATCTGCCATTTTTCAGCCCACTTTTCTAAGCAGCCCAAATCCCTCTGCAATCCTTGAAAACCTTCTTCATTATCCACTATTCCACCTATCTTAGTATCGTCTGCATATTTACTAATCCAATTCACCACCCCATCATCTAGATCATTAATGTATATAACGAACAACAATGGGCCCAATACAGATCTTTGAGGCACACCACTGGTCACCGGCCTCCAACCTGACAGACAATTATCCACTACCACTCTCTGGCCTCTCCCTTTCAGCCAATGTTCAATCCATTTGACTATCTTAAAATTTATACCTGAAGACTGCACTTTCCTAACTAACCTTCCATGTGGTACCTTATCGAAGGCCTTACTGAAGTCCATATAGACAACATCCACTGCGCTACCCTCATCCACATTCCTAGTCACCTCTTCAAAAAATTCAATCAGATTGGTCAAACATGACCTTCCTCCCACAAATCCATGTTGAGTGCTCCTGATCAGACCCTGTCTATCCAGATGTTTATAAGTACTATCTTGATGTTTATAAGTACTATCTTGTTGTTTTTCCAGTCTGTGACGAGTGGTGTACCATAAGATTCAGTGCTAGGGCCATTGCTGTTTGTCTTTGAAATCAATGATTTAGATGTTTGTAAATTAGACTAAAGCATCTGGTATTGTAGATAATGAAGATGGTTGCCAAAGATTGCAGCAGGATCTTGATCAGTTGAACAGGTGGGCAGAGGAATGGTTGATTTAATACTGAAATAAGGTAAACAACAAAATAAAAATGAGGGGGGTTGGCCTGCCTAAAACGCCTTTGATACAAAATTGACTTTTTCCATCGTCAATGGATAATCAATTTTTAAATATTTGGTCTCGGAAAGAAATTAGATATATACAAGATTGTTACAAAGAAGTAAATAAATTTAATGTCATTTGAACAATTAAAAAATAAATATGGGATACAAAATAATACACTTTTTTGTTATTATTAATTAAGGGCTTATTTAAGAGATAATCTGAGTCTAACAATATTATTGAAATGTGATGTAGAATTGCTGATTCGTAATAGACATGTTAAAAAAACTTATTTCAACTATGTATATTTTATTGTAGAAGGCAACACTCAAACAGGGGATACATAGGTTTAGACAGCAATGGGAGATGGATTTAAATATTAATATTGACAAACAAAATTGGTCAGAGTTACATTGACCTAGTATGACAAATAATATAAATGTTAGATACAAATTAGTTCAATATATTTTTTTTACATCAATTTCATGACACAAGTTAAATAGATTGAAATCAGACTTTAAGGCTTGAGGTTTGGCCAAGAGACAGGTACTTTTTTTTACATTCTACTTGGTCCTGCCCTAAAGTGAGACCTTTTGGATAAATCTGGCAACTTTTTTTAGAACAGGTTACAGGAATTAAATTCCCACAAAACCCAATACTATTTTTTATTAGGGAATATTGAAGGAATAGGACCAAAATTGATATTATCTATATATCAAAAAGAATTTGTAAAGATCGCCTTGACAGTAGCAAGAAAATGTAAAGCAGTAACATGGAAATCAGATACCCATTTGGGACTGGAGCGATGGAACACAGAAATCAATAGCTGCATTCCTCTTGAAAAGATTTACTTATAATCTGAGAAATAAATATGATGTTTTTTGAAAATTTTGGCACCCGTAATTACAAATTGTGGGAATTAATTTATTAATGTTTTAAAAGTATTAAAAGATATAAACAGTCAGAGCCATGTGGTGAGGGGTGTCCTCTGGCAACCAGGTTTTTATTCTTGTTTTTCCTTTTTCCTATCTAGCTATCTATTTATTTATTTATTTGTCTTGGGCTTTTGTTAAGTGGGGGGGAGAAGATTGGGGTTCTGTACCATTGTGTAGAATGGACTAGATATAAATATTTGATTATTGTATTTTGTAGTTGGCTATGATTACATGTATGGAAACATTTTTACATAATTTTTTTTAATGTCATGGAGATAACTTCCACCCAACCAGGGCTAACCAGAAACCACAGTTAGATGCAGAAGTCTGAACACATCTCAGATCATTGGATGCATCCTTCAGGACAGGAGACAAGATGACACTAAGATTAACTAGGGTTGAACTCTCCTGTGTGATCCGGAAGGCAAAGAGTGGGTACTCATGGACAATCCATAGTCAGCTACGTGACATTGGTGACATAAGGCTCATGTGGCAAGGGATTAAGGCAATAACAAATCACAGGACAACCTTGTGAGTCAACGATAATAATGACGAGAAGAATAGGCTGATGCCAATAAAAAATCTCTGCTTTATCCTGAAGAACAGGCCCTTGGCATTACCACAGCTGAGGTGAGGAAATTCCTATCCAAGGTGAACCCACACAAGACAGCGGGACCAGACAACATACCTGGTCAGGTATTGAAGGACTGTGCAGATTAACTGACAAATGTCCTTATGGACATTTTCAAAACCTCACTGCAGTAGTCCATCGTCTCCGCTGATTTTGAGGCAGCTAACATCATCCTGGTACCAAAGAGGGCAAAAGTAACAGGCATCAACAAATACCACCCTGTGGCACTGACCTCTATATATAATATATGACTCATCTAGGAAACAATACCTCATCTGCTAGGCTGCTGTTCATCAACTTCATCAGGCTGATGGACAAGCTGTCCTCAATGGGATTTAACACTCTTCTTGTAATTGGATTCCGGAATTCCTAATAGAAAGACCACAGTCCGTGTAGATTGGCAGCAGAATGTCACGCACCACCACACTAAGCACTGGCGCACCTTAGGGCTCTTGATCACGCTACTGATCCACGACTGCAATACCATTTCTGGCTCGAAAAGAGTCACTGAGATTTCCCTCCCCCTCCCTCCACCTCTCAGTGAAGACCATTACACCCCATGCTCAGCATCTTCCAGCTACTCCTGTCAGGGGGAAAAATACAGAAGTATTAGAGCCAGAACCACCAGGCTGAGGAACAGCTTCTGCCCATGGGCACTGAGAATGTAGAATGACTGACGAACTGCTAAAACAACTTTTAATAATATTAATTTTAAATATATGTATACAGGCACAGTATTTGTATGTGTGTTTGCACTGTGGACTGAAGAATGTTGTTTTGTCGGATTGTACTGGTACAATTAGATGATAAATAAATGAACTTGAGAAGTTGGGCTGGCTGTCAGACAACAGGGTATACTTAAATGAGATTTTTATGGGTAGCAAGAATCGATGTTGGATTGATACTGGTGCATCAACTTTATGTAGATGTGATGATTGAGGGCACTCCAGGTACAGTTGCAAAAATTGCTATTGACACTGACAGAAAAGCTTGCAAGGTGACAGAGGCTACAAAGGGAGATGCAAAGTTGAGTGATTGGGTAAAGATCTGGCAATAAGAGTACAATGTGAGATTGCACATTTTGGCAGAAGAATAAAGACTGAAGAGGTTTAATGTGGAGAAGGATCTGGGTGACTGAGTACATGATTTGCAAGATGTCAATGTACAGTCACAGAAAGTGGTTAGCAAAGCAAATGAAATTTAAATTATTGCTGAGGAAATCAAACACAAAATTAAGGGGGTTCTGCTTCATTTGATACCTTTTCATCTTCGTCAGAATCTTGGGATTGAGGATGACTTACTTTGACCTCTGATTTGTGAGACTAGTGGCGGAATTACAGACTCTTCCACCAATGGGGCGGAAGGAAAGGGTATTTATGCCATGTGCTGCTCTCTCTGCCTGTTGTACAGGGTTTCTGAATGTTCCCAACCATAGCCTCAACATTTTCAATTTGAAACATAATGCCCATTCCTCACTTTGAATGTTTTATTAGCTAGTGTTTGTTGAGAGATTGTCCTTCGAAGAAGCTTTGACCACATATGAATATTTTCCCACCTTGTCCAACTGGTAACCTCCTCCCACAGCAGAGCTCAGAACAGTGTGTCAGTTTTGTGGTCTGTGTTTCAGTTGGTTGAGATTCAGATTTATGGTCGGAGTACATACATGACATCATATTCAACCCCGAGATTCTTTTTCCAGTGCCGTGAGGAATCTGCTGTGGGTCGTTCAGGTCTCAGAGGCAATTCTGAGGACACGCATCACTGCTGCACAGTTACATAGGGATTGGTGAGATCCTATCTGTATTGTATTGGTATCCTTATCTAATGAAGGATGCTGATGTGTTGGAAACTAATGATTAAAATTAATTTCGAAAACGCTGCAATCACTCAGCAGGTAAGGCAGCACCTGCGGAAAGAGAAACAGTAATGTTTCAAATCCAAGACCAGTTGTCAGAACCGGAACAGTAGGGGACAAAGTGTAAGTAAGCAACTTGGGAAGAGGTAACTAACTTGATTTCTCTCTTTTCCCTTTCTGATCAAGGATCCTGGGTCTAATCATTTTACCTGTTTCTCCTTCTACAGACAGATGTTGCTGGACCATCAAGTTCTGTTTCTGTTTCAGATTTCTAGCATGTGCTGTAATGGACAAATTTGGTAAGATCAGGCTTGTAACTACTGAAGTCTGGAAGAGTGAGAGGCAGTTAGGATGAAATATAAATTTTTGAGAGTGTGGGTGAGAAGACTGATGTGGAAGAAACTGGAACTGAGATTCCTGTTTAAAAAATAAGGGAATCCCCATTTAAGGCAGAGATGAAGATTTTATTTTTCTCTGTGGGTTATGGACCTCTATTCCTCAAGGGGCGGTAGACAGTGAGCCTTTGAATGTAATTAAGACAGTGGCAGATAGACCCTTGACAAGCAGGGAGATTCAGTGTTACCCGAGGTAGATGAGAATGCAGGCACTGAGGTTATAATCAGACCAGTCATGATCAAATGGCGGAGCAAGCTGGGTGGGCTTACTTGAGGTCCTAAGTTGTATCTTTGTCCTGACCCATTGGTGAACACCACTGGACATGTTGGTAGGGCTCTAATCCATATGTACAAAATCCCAGAGACTGTAGGATGATTCAAACAAAAAGTGTTTTCAGGAAATGACTGTGATTTTAGTAAAAAGGACAATTCCAGGACTTGCCAGATTCCCAGTATTCCCATTCCTAGGAAAGTTTAAGATAAGGTTCATTTCACTTAAATTCCATTTTGGTACTACAGTTACAGTAAGCCACCATTCTGCCTCCTGGTGGAGTCCAAATCCTGGCATGCCCTCCATGAAGAATTGTAGTGATAAGTTCACCGGGATAATTACTGGAATCTTCTGGTAGCAATCTCATCCTGGCCTGACTAGCAAGTGTGCGTGGCACTCCCATCCCCACTAACAGATGTGTCGGTACAACCTGGGGGTGGGAGGGTGCAGTGGTTGTTAACAGGATTTTTGGGGTTAACGCAACACTCCAGTGACCCAGATTTGAAGTGTTGTCTGTAAGGAGTATGTACGTTCTCCCCAGGTGCTCGTGTTTCCTCCAGCCCTCCACAAAGGTATAGGATGGGTTGGTTAATTGCATGTAATTGGGCGGCGTGGGTTTCTGCTGTAAATAAATTAAAATTTACAAAATAGGATCAATGTAAAAAAGTGATTGACAGTTGACAAACTCAGCAGTTTTTGCTATGACTAAATTAAAAAAAAATGAACAGCAAGTGTTTCAGGATGAGGGAAAAATTTGAAATCATAAGATAGAAGCTTATCTTCTGGACCACACATGTCAAACTCAGGCCCACGAGCCAAATTTGGCACGTGAAATAATTATATTTGACCCGCAGTATCATATCAAATATGTATTAGAGCTGGCCCGCTGGCCGCCATGCCAGCATAGCGCATGCACAGCTAATACTACAAATCCCAGAATGCTTTGCAAATATGCTGGCACCAGCCCGTCAGCCCGCTAATCGCCCCCACCTCCTCTCTTTCCTTTCATTAGCATCTGTGACCTGTCGCCCAACTCACACGTAATAAACCCCTTACGAAAAATGGCCAATTGAAAGACAGAAAACAGGACCTTTCAAGACAGGTGGGAGGAAAACTCTGACCCCAGAGTTTGATGAACTTGCATCTAAGAAGAGATGCCAAGTATCTGTTTTAGACCCAGGTTCATCAGAGTAAATCACAGCTAAGCTTGGATTAATATTTTCTTTGGTTAACTTTGGACTGTTGATAGTTGAAAGATTGGATTTTCATTGAAGCAAGTTGTTATTTTTTGGACTTGTTGGCTTGTGGGAAAAAAATACATTTAAAAGGAGCTTAAAGGCTATAGAGAAATATTATTTATTGAATATTTTATTTCTCATTTGTTAATGCTTCTTCTGGAAAGAGTTTAACCAAAACTATTATTAAACATTTATTTTAATAAGAAAAAGTTTAACATTACATAGGAGCATAGGAAGTAGGAACAGGAGTAGGACAAAAATGGCCCATCGAGCCTGCTCCGCCATTCAATACGATCATTGCTGATCTAATTTATGACCTAACTCCACCTACCTGCCTTCTCTCCATATCCCCTAATTCCTCTATCATGTAAAAAATTATCTTACCGTATTTTAAATATGTTTAATGAGGCAGCCTCAACCACTTCCCTGGTTAGAGAATTCCAAACATTCACTACTCTCTGGGAAAAACTATTTTTCCTCATCTCTGTCCTACATCTACTCCCCCGAATCTTGAGACTGTGTCCTCTCATTTTAGTTTCCCCGGCCAGCTCAAAAAACCTTCCTACATCTATCCTATCCATACCCTTCATAATCCTATATGTTTCTATAAGATCTCCTCTCATTCTTCTGAACTCGAGCGAATACAATCTTAGATGATTTAATCTTTCATCATAAGTCAACCCCTTCATCCCAGGGATCAACCTAGTAAACCTCCTCTGGACAGTCTCCAAAGCTAGTATATCCTTCCTCAAATATGGAGACCAGAAATGGACACAGTACTCCAGGTGCAGTCTCATCAGTACCTTATACAGTTGCAACATTACCTCCCTACTCCTGAATTCAATTCCTCTAGCGATGAAGGCCAACATTCCATTTGCCTTCTTAATAACCTGCTGCACCTGCAACCTAACTTTTTGCGATTCATGCACAAGCACTCCCAAATCCCTCTGCACAACAGCATGCTGTAGTTTTTCACCCTTTAAATAATGTTCAGCTCTTTTATTTTTCTTGCCAAAGTGGATAACCTCACACTTACTAACATTGTACTCCATCTGGCAGACCTTTGCCCACTCATTCAGCTTAACTGTATCCCTCTGCAGACTCTCCACATCCTCATTACAATTTGCTCTTCCACTCAATTTGGTGTCATCCGCAAACTTGGCTACACCACATTTTGTCCCCTCCTCCAAGTCATCAGTGTAAATGATGAACAGTTGTGGGCCTAACACTGACCCCTGCGGCACCCCACTTACCACTCTCTGCCAACCTGAAAAACTCCCATTTATCCCGACTCTTTGCCTCCTGTCAGACAACCAATTTTCAATCCAGGCCAATATACTTCCCCGGACTCCACTTTCCCGTAACTTACTGATAAGTCTCTTGTGCGGCACCTTATCAAACGCTTTCTGGAAATCTAAATATACAACATCAACCTGTTTCCCTCTATCCACCACACCCATTATATCCTCAAAGAATCCTAACAAGTTTTGTCAAACAAGATCTTCCCTTTTTAAAATCATGCTGCGTCTGCCTGATTGAACCCTTACGTTCCAAAAGTTTCGCTATTTCATCTTTAATGAATGCTTCAAGCATTTTTCCAACTACAGACGTCAAGCTAATTGGCCGATAATTTCCAGTCTTCTGCCTACATCCCTTCTTAAAAAGTGGCGTGACATTTGCTGTCTTTCAGTCTGCCAGGACCTGCCCAGAATCCAAGGAATTTTGGTATAACTTCTGCCATTTCCTTCAGAACCCTTGGATGCATATCATCAGGACTAGGTGATTTGTCTGGTTTTAGTCCCATTAGTTTCTCCATCACTACTTCCTTTGTAACAACTATTTTATCAAGGCCCTCCCCAACATTCGCATCCTTAACTCCGCACTTAATGCCTCAGCCATTTCCTCATTGTTTGCTACCAGTTTTCCTTTTTCATCCTCCAAGGGTCCTATGTTAACTCTGGCCACCCTCTTACATTTTATATATTTATAAAATTTTTTGCTTTCTGTTTTTATATTTTGTGCCAATTTAGTTTCATAATCATTTTTCCCCATTTCTTTTTTTTTTTTGAAACTTTATTTATTAATTTTAACATATAAAGAAAGTCAGTAATTCACATACAAAAAAAATACAAAACGAAGTAATACAAATACAAAGTAACATAATTAATACAATACCAATCTCAAAATCTCCCCCTGACAACTAAAAACTAAGACTAAAAGAAAAGAAACTATTTTTAACCCCTAAACCCCCCCTCCCCACAGTGAAGAATTAATAGTTAGTATAAGAGAAAAAATTTTTTTAAAAAATATCTTAAAAAGAAAATCAATATATATATTTTAAAAAATATTAATTAAGTATTAATTATTAGTCCACAATTTTTTTACTATATAAAACTATATATATAAAAAAACAAAAACAAACAAAAAAAAACTTAAAACGAAAAAAAATCCAACTAATAAAAAAACTAAAAAAAGGAAAGAAATAAAACATATATATAGAAAAAAATATATATAAATGAAAAAAAATTAAAAAAAAAGAAAAAAAAGAAAAAAAAATTAATTCAAACTTATTTAAATTGTATCTAATCAATAAATGGGATCCACTTTAACTCATAAAAAGACATCTTATCTTATATAGAAAATGATATTTTTTCCATGACCAAACAAAACTTCATCTCTGAATACCACCTATCTAAAGACAATACATTTCTATTCTTCCAAGTAATCGCTATACATTTCTTAGCCACTGCCAGCGCTAAGTAAATAAAAGAGATCTGGTAATTATCTAATTCTAAATCAATCAACGGTTGCATATTCCCTAATAAAAATATATCAGGGTCTAATACAATATGAAGATTATATAGATTATTAAATACAGATTGAATACCTTTCCAAAATTGTTGTAACCGATCACACAACCAAACAGCATGTAAAAAAAGTACCAGAAACCTGATCACAACGAAAACAAAGATCTGACTTACTAAAACCAAATTTTTTTAATTTTTCGGGTGTTAAATATAATTGATCTATAAAACTATAATTGATCATCACCAATCTAGCATTGATCAATTTTCGAACACTTACGACAAATTTCAGACCAATCTTCTTCAGTTATTGTTAAACTTAAATCTTTTTCCCATTTCATTTTATCTTTATCCCAATCTATTTTACTTTCACATTCCAACAAAATACGATACAAGCTTGATATATAGCCCTTTTTTGGAAATGAGAGCACGTATTTCTCAAAATCAGTTTCAGACAATAAATTCATTTGGCGACCACATACCTGTTTTACAAAAGATCCTTTTTCCCATTTCTTATTACTCGCTTTGTAACCCTTTGTTGTCTCTTAAAGTTTTCCCAATCTTCCAGTTTCCCACTGCTCTTTGCAGCTTTGTACACCTGCGCCTTCAATTTTATACTCTCCTTTATTTCCTTTGTTAACCACGGTTGATTTTTCCCTCTTTTGATCCCCTTTTTTCTGTCCGGAATATATTTTTGTTGAGCATTACAAAATATTTCTTTGAAAATCTTCCACTGTTCCTCAACTGTTTCATCAATTAGCCTGTGCTCCCAGTTCACTCTGTCCAATTCCTCACTCATCCCTGTTTAAGGATAATATATTAGTTTTAGATCTAACTATTTCCCCTTCCATCTGAATGAGAAATTCAATCATACTATGATCGCTATTTCCCAGATGGTCTCTGACTATTACATCATTTACTCTACCTATCTCATTGCACAACACTAGATCCAGGAGAGCATTTTCTCTTGTGGGTTCCTTAACATGCTGCTCAAGAAAGCTATCGTGGATGCATTCTATGAAGTCCTCTTCTAGACTCCCACGACCAACTTGATTTTCCCAATCCATGTGGAAGTTAAAGTCCCCCATGACTACTGCCGTATCATTATTACATGCCTCACTTATCTCTATTTATTTCCTGTGCCACATTGACCACCGCCAGTGGGCTGATAACGCCTCAAACCGTGCATCTTGGCACCTCACAGTTTGGTGGGCAGCAACCTCCTTTGAAGAAGACCGCAGAGCCCACCTCACTGACAAAAGGCAAAGGAGGAAAAACCCAACACCCAACCCCAACCAACCAATTTTCCCTTGCAACCGCTGCAATCGTGTCTGCCTGTCCCGCATCGGACTTGTCAGCCACAAGCGAGCCTGCAGCTGACGTGGACTTTTTACCCCCTCCATAAATCTTCGTCCGCGAAGCCAAGCCAAAGAAACTATTATTATTTGGTGGGCGATAGATAACACCCACCAATAATTTTTTCCCTTTGTTATTCTTTATCTCTACCCAAATGGACTCAACATTATGCTCTTTAGATCTTATATCATTCCTCACTACTGCCTGGAGCTCATCTTGGATTAAGAGTGCAACTCCACCTCCCTTACCATCCTGTCTATCTCTTTGCACCACCTGATACCCTTGAAAGTTTAATTCCCATTTAGGGTCACCTTGTAGCCATGTTTCCATGATGGCTACCAAATCAATTGTCAAGTTCACTAACCTTATTTCTAATACTGTGGGCATTCAGAAAAAGTGCCCTTATGCTCTTTGTCCTTTTAATATCTAGTGACTTCTGTAACCTTTTCTTTTGATTTTTCTGCCCACTATTTTTCTTTGTAATTTTCTTAAGACTATCATTGACCCGAAAACTCACTTCACCATCTGATTTTTTACTTTCTCCTCCCAACATTACTTTTCCTATTTTACTTTTCCTGGCCATTACTTTATTTACCCTACTCTTTTCCCTATCACTCTGGTTCCCATACCCCTGCCAAATTAGTTTAAACCTTGCCCCACTGCTGTGCCAAACATAATTGCCAAAATGTTGACACCTTTTGGATTTAGGTGCAAACCCTCCCTCTTATAAAGATCATGCCTTCCCCAAAAGAGATCCCAATGATCCAAGAAGCCAAATCCTTGCCTTGTCCACCAGCACCTCAGCCACACGTTCATTTTCCTTATCCTTACATTCTTTTCATCACTTGCATTTGGAACATGTAGTAATCCCGAGATCACCACCCTAGCATTCCTATCTTTCAGCTTTTGTCCCAGCTCACTGTAATCCCTTTTCATTACCTCCTCCCTTTTCTTGTCAATGTCGTTTGTACCCACATGTACCAAGACATCAGGCTGCTCTCCCTCTCCTCTCAGAATATTTTGGACCTGATTTGTGATATCTCATACCCTTGCAGCAGGGAGGCAGCACACCATGCGGGTATACTTATCTGGCTCACAGAACCTCCTGTCTGTACCCCTGACAATGGAGTCCCCAATAACTACTGCATTTCTCCTTTTCCTTTTCTTTTGCACCACTCTGCCAGGCTCATTGCCATTGACCTGGTGCCCGTGGCCATCTTCTGTCCGGTCATCTCCCTCAACAGAATCCAACACAACATAACTGTTGCTAAGTGAGATAGTCACTGGTGTGCTCTCCATTTTTCTCACTTTTTTCTTTCCCCACCCCCTGACGGTTTCCCACTTACCCGACACGGGTTCTGGAGTATTTATCACCCTGAAAGTTGAGTCGATTAACTCTTCACTCTCCCTTACAAGCCGCAGGTCATCAATCTGCAACTCCATATCCCTAATTCGCTCCCTTAGTAACTGCATCTTGGTACACCTGGTGCAGATGTGGCCATTTGGGAGGGTGAAGGTCACCCATTGTTCCCACATCTGACACCCAGTACAGAGCACTCACCCTATTGGCATGACTCTGAATACGAAGGCAAATAACTCAGCTTACCTTTTTCCCTTGCCTGCTTTTGCGGAAGCCTGATAAACCAAAGCCAGGAAGTTTCACTCCTTCAGCCACTCCTTGCTGGCCGCTCCCTCCCCTTTCACTCCTTTTATTGGCCCCTTGACCAATTAACCCTGTCACTTTCAGCAAGCTCCTCCTCCTCTGATTCACAGCCTGACTCTCTCCAAGCTCCTCCTCCGACTCACAGCCGAACCATATGTTGAAAGAAGAGAAAACATGCAGATGTTGTTGAAAATTTTCAATAAGTATTTAATTTGGCCCACGACTTAGTCCAAGTTTTTAATTTTGGCCCTCTGTGAATTTGAGTTTGACACCCCTGTTCTGGAGGTTGTTTCCAGTGGCAGGTGACTCTAGAACTAGAAGTCAACATTTGAGGAAGTAGATTTAAGACAGATGAAGAAGAACTGCTTTCCCCAGAAAGTAATGAACCTGTGGAATTCTGTGCCCAAGGAAGCAGTCAAAAAAGCCTCATCAAATGTATTTAAGTTGCAGATAGATTTTTGCACAGCAGCGGAATTGAGGATTATACGGAACAGGCAAGGTAAGTGGATGTTATTAAATGGTGGGACAAGATCCAAGGGCCCTGAGGACCTCCTCCTACTTCTATTATTTAAATTCTTCTGTAACTTTCCTGAATTAGCCCTATTGAGAGATGCAACATGGTTGCACGAGGGTTATCGAGTCCACGCTGCTGAAGATCCAGCTGCGCTGGATGGGTCACGTCTCCAGAATGGAGGACCATCGCCTTCCCAAGATCGTGTTATATGGCGAGCTCTCCACTGGCCACCGTGACAGAGGTGCACCAAAGAAAAGGTACAAGGACTGCCTAAAGAAATCTCTTGGTGCCTGCCACATTGACCACCGCCAGTGGGCTGATAACGCCTCAAACCGTGCATCTTGGCGCCTCACAGTTTGGCGGGCAGCAACCTCCTTTGAAGAAGACCGCAGAGCCCACCTCACTGACAAAAGGCAAAGGAGGAAAAACCCAACACCCAACCCACCAATTTTCCCCTGCAACCGCTGCAATCGTGTCTGCCTGTCCCGCATCGGACTTGTCAGCCACAAATGAGCCTGCAGCTGACGTGGACTTTTTTTTACCCCCTCCATAAATCTTCGTCCGCGAAGCCAAGCCAAAGATGGACAGGGAGCAGGTAGGTGGAACTTGTGAAGTTTAATTTAAATTGGTGCAGACTAGAAGGGCCGATATGTACTGTAATTGTTACATGGTTATAAAGGATCAGAAGGAGGTGGATCTATGGAGAGATGTGAACACAATGACAAGAAGTTGGAAATCAAGACATTGCTGGATTGATGCCCTTTAGGGGAGTTCGGGGAGTGACTGTAAATTGACAATTTAGAATACTGGTAGTTTTTCATAGACTTCAGTTTTGGGTGGGTGGGAGTGGGAGTGTTGATGAGACTGCTGGATAAATGCCCAGGAGAATATTGTTTCTCCAAAGTTTATCAATTCCTATCAATATTAATCACATGTGTTAAATTTCCAGCAAAGTTAAGGCAGAGCTGGAGCATTCTTGTGGAAGAGAATGGAAGCAACAGGAGATGCGGATTCAAAAGCTTATGCCAGACTAAATGTTTGTGAAATGTATGATTCAGTCACACAATGTTGTGTTTGAAATGTATCGGGTTCGATGGGTTCACGTAGAGACGAGTCTGGACACAAGTGTTACAATTACAGGTAACTTTATTGAACACACAGGAGACAAACATGGAAGAATACTGAACGATACATTTATTCTATGAAACAACATACCGGACCCAGTTGACCTCCGATACCAGTGGCCACCTATTTTCTACATGCTCACGCACGTGTACACTCTCTGTGGCTCTCTGCAAACACTGATCTATTACAATAGTACGGCTCAGATTAAGGGTAATGCACACCTTACCCGCAACTCTTCCAGCAATGTCTACAGTAGCGATTTCCGGGCCTTGGACCATGAAGCAGAGAGAAAGAAATGTACTCTGCATCAATGCTTTATACAGTTCTGAGCTGGGCGTCTGTCCAATGATGACCATAAGTAATATAAATGAGCCAATGGCAAGGTGTGCCCTAATGGGTGGTCAGAGTCCAATCTTGATTGACAGGAGATGTCACTTAGAACATAGAACGCTGCAGCACAGTAGAAGAACGTCGGCCCTCATTGTTGAGCTGCCCCATATAAATTCCTTTAAAAAAGTTCTAATCCCACCCTATCCCATAACCCTCTGTTTTTCTTTCATCCATGTGCCTGTCTACGAGTCTCTTAAATGCCCCTAATGTTTCAGCTTCCACCACTATCATCCCTAGCAAGGCATTCCAGGCACCCACAACTCTCTGTGTAAACAACTTAACCCTGATGTCTCCCCTAAACTTGCTTTCCTTCACTTTGTACATATGTGCTCTGGTGTTTGCTATTCCTTGTCTGGGAAACAGGTCATACCAGAGATTTGTAGAGTTGCCACATGACATCTCTACTCCTGGACTCAATCCCCCTATTAATAATGCAGCATCCCATATGCCTTCCTGTCAATCTGTGTGATGACCTTGAGGGGTGTATAGATTTGTTTATCCACACTCTTAAGTAACTGACCATTAACCCCGTACTCAGCCATCTGCTCTCTCCATCCAAAATCCATCACCTGTCACTTATCCACATTGAACTCCCATCTGTCACTTTTCCACCCAACTCTGCCTACTGCCTATATTGTCTCGTAACCTTCAACAACCTTGAGCTCCATCCACAACTCCTCCAACCTTCATGCCATCTACAAATGTACTGACTCATCCTTCCGCCTCTTCATCCAGGTCATTTATAAAAATCATAGATCAAATTTATAAGTTAGTTTCAGACCACCCGCAATCCACAATATTCCGGACAGACGGGGAGGGCACGTGTTTCTCCACAATCAACGTATAACACACAATGGTCAGAAAGCTGCTGTTTGGGAATGGAGTTAGAGGTGGGGTTGAGGGCTTCACACTTCGGAGTATTTAACCAGAGCTGGTTTCATTTTTCTGATGCTGCATGCAGGATGAATCATAGAAGGGAATGAAGGAATCTTTGTTGTACATGGAAAATGAGGATATGTTTTTAGTACTGATGGTTGAAAGGTAGATGAAATGCAGGAGGGTGGATGAAGCATTCCTTGGGAACTGCAGAGATCATTATGTGGAAGAAAGACAGGACGCGGCTATGATAGGACAAGTGGGATGGAGCAAGGACCATGGTGGGCATTGGAGGAAAGACATGATCAACAATGCCACAGGCTGCAGATAAATGGAGAAAAATTAGGTGACATAATTCAAGAGATGGACTGAACTTCATATACTGGAATCTGGAGCAAAGAAAGCAGGGAAACATGGTGACAGATGCATCAATGTGGGTTTGAACAAGACTCTTCCATTAGTGTGGTTGAAGGGGAAATGGGATATAATGTGCAAGTGATCCAGATTCCACAATAGCCAGTCCAGGGGGAGTGAACTAGAGACCCCACACAATCAATAACCAATCATGTAGAGCAAAAATGAATGAGTTAAATAGGAAAGTCTACAAATACTGTAATTGTAGTGAAATACATAAAAGTGCTGGAGAACTCAGCAGGTCATGCATTCGCTGAATTTCTCCAGCACTTTTATGTATTGCACACAAAACAAGTGAGTGACAGGCTCCTGATGATGAAATGAGTGTGAGGCGATTGAGCACAATGTGTCTGGGAGGCTGGGAGATTGTTGCCAGGCTAATATTTTGTGGGTTTTCTCTCCCAGTTCATAATATCTTTAATTTGTTTTCCATTATATTTTTCTCTATATTATATAAAATTCTATAAACAATTATACCAAACTGAAAATATAGGAAAAATGACAAAACTGATGAACTTTTATCTAATATTGAACTACCACCTATACAAATAGAAGAACAAAATAAATTGACAGAACCTTTAAAGACTGAAGAAATACAAGATATAATAATGAAACTACCAAACCATAAAACACCAGGTGAAGATGGATTTCCTATAGAGTTTTATAAAGTTTTTAGGGATCTATTAATCCCTCCCCTCCTAGAAGTAATGAATCAGGTGAAAAAGACCCAAAACACACCAGAATCATGTAAAACAGCAATAATCACAGTAATTACGAAAAAAGGAAAAAAACCCTGCTATTGCCAATGTCATATAGACCAATATCATTATTGAATACAGATTATAAATTAATAGCAAAATTACTAGCAAACAGACTGAATGACTGTGTACCGAAACTAGTAAGGGAAGACCAAAATGAATTAGTTAAAAAAAGACGAGCAGCTGATAATGTTTGTAAACTTATCAATTTAATTCATGCAGCACAAATAAATAAAATGCTAACGGTAGCTGTTACGCTAGAATGACCCTAGCAATCAGAGTCAATGGAAGATCTTTCCACTTAATCAAATCTGCTTTAATCCATTTTAATATAGACACATAATTTAACTGATACAATGACTGATAATTAACATCTACAAGCACACCTAAATATTTAATTTTATTTGTCCACCTTAATTTTGTAATAGTTTTAAATTCTGAATAATCTCCTATTCCAATTGATAAAATTTCACTTTCATCCCAATTAACTTTATATCCTGATATTTGTCCAAATTTTGACAAACACTCTTGATATTCTTGTATCAATGCATCATCTGCAAATAAATTAATCTTATATTCTTCATTCATAGCCTTCATCCCTATAATTTCATAATTTTGCCTAATAGTCTGAGCTAATGGTTCAATAGCCAATGCAAATAAGGTTGGTGACAATGGACAGCCCTGCCGAGTTGAACCATTCAACCTAAATGGTAAACAGATCTGACCATTTGTCACCACCCTAGCAATCGGGTTCGTGTATAAAGCTTTAACCCAACCAATAAAAAGGGGCTGAATTTAAACTTTTCTAACTCCTTAAATAAAAAATACCACTCAACCCTATCAAAAGCCTTTTCTGCATCTAGTGCAACCACCATAGGATGGTTAGGCTGCTTTCGATATGCATTGACCAAAGTAATTAATCAAAGAATATTATCTGATGCATTTCTGTTCTTAATAAAACCTGTTTGATCAGTATGTATCAACTTAGGTAAGTACGTAGCAAGTTTATTAGCTAATACCTTGGCTATAATTTTATAATCTACATTTAATAAAAAAAATAGGTCTATATGAAGACACTTTTAATCGATCTCTATTTTTTTGGAATAACAGTTATTAAAGCACTTGAACAAGATTCTGGCAGCTTCTGTTCTTCAGTGACTTGTTTTAACATATCTCCAAATACATTAGATAAATCATCATAAAAAATTTATAAAATTTCACAGGAAATCCATCATCCCTGGGGATTTTCCATTTGGCATTTCCTGTATAGCTTCCTTAATTTCAAAATCTGTAAATGGAGATTCCAATTCCTGAATATCTTTCTCATCTAGTACCGGTAACTTTAATTTAGGTAAATAAAATCCAATAGAGCCATTATCCTGCTTCTCCTCAGAAGTATATAATTTTTGATAAAATGAATAAAACTGGTCATTAATTTCCTGAGGCTTATAGGTAATTATTGAATTCTTTTTAATGACATTAATAGTCCGAGATGCCTGTTCATCTTTCAATTGCCAAGCAAGTACCTTATGTGCTCTTTCTCCCAATTCATAATAACATTGTTTAGTTCGATTAATTAAATGCTCAAACTGTTAAGTTTGTAAAGTATTATAGCGTAATTTCAATTTCATTAATGCAGCTTTTTAAAAAATCTTTGGTCACATCTTTCTGAAAATCTTTCTCTAATTCAGCAATCTGATTTTCCAACATTAAACTTTCTGCCATATGTTGTTTCTTAACTTTCATAGAATAACTAATAACTTGGCCCCTCAAAAAATCTTTTAACACATCCCATATTACAAAATGACTATCCACAGAATTAATATTCCCAGTCAAAGATAAAGAGATATGCTCTTTAACAAAAGTAACAAACTTTTTTTTTCAATAACATTGCATTAAACTTCCATCTATATGATGAACTTACCACTTCTGAACTTTCACAGGAAATAAGTAATAATGAATGGTCTGATAGGACTCTACTTTATTATTAATTTTGCAGTGCTCTTCCCTGTAGGTGTGCTGATACCAAAAGAAAATCTATCCTAGAAAACAAATCATGTCATGATGAATAAAAAGAAAAATCTTTCTCTGTAGGATTTGCCTTCCTCCAAATATCTACCAAATTTAAATCTTTCATCAATGCTTTAATCTGTATTGCTATCTTTGATTTCCTTATACTCTTCGGGTTTCTGTCCAATAAAGGTTCCAAAACACAGTTAAAATCTCCCCCAACTAAAATATTTTAATTAGCTTGAGTTAACAATAAAATAGCTTCTGAAATAAACCACTCATCATCTATATTAGGTGCATAAAGATTAAGCAAAGTCCAAGATTCAGCAAAATTTTTACAAATCACCCGTAAAACTCTACCTACATTTTCCTCTGAAGATTCCAATTCAAATGATAAATTTTTATGAATCAAAATCACCACCCCTCTTGCCTTAGAATTAAAAGAAGAATAAAAACACATGTCCAACCCATTCTCTTTTCAATTTCAAATGTTGTTTTTTAGTCAAATGTGTTTCTTGTAAAAAGGCAATATCAATTTTCATTTTTTAAACAAAAGCTAATACCCTCTTTCGCTTAATTGGATTATTTAATCCCTGAACAAAGTTGCAAAATTCAAAGTAGATATTTTTACTAACTACTAATATATTTACACTCTATAAAATAACGTTCCCCTTTATAATTCTTCAAAAACACAAAAAAACCCACCCCTCAATAAACAAATAATAAATAAATGTAAAAAAACACCAAAAATATAAAAACCACCCAAAGGTAGTAACACCCTAAAAATCTGGGTGTGGTAAGCCCACTAGTGGTAGATGACAGTTAAAGCTTTCAGTGTCATCCACCCCTCCCCTCCCAGCAAGATACATATTCATGAAGTAATTAAGAACAATCAAATATAGTAAATATATTCAACCCAATGATTCCAAGCCCAATGATTGTTGCGGATCTTCAGTGTCAAGAAGACTTCGTGTCAGCTCATCTTTCTTTCCATTCTTACCATATCCATTCCCATTTCCATTTCTGTTTACCCTCCTCTTAGGAGACAATGGTGAAGGCCGCCCATTTCTTCGCAATTCTGGCAATGAATTAGCAAAAACCAAGGCATTGTGATTGTTCTCAAAAAATTGAGATTGAAAGTTTGCGTAAAAAAACTTCAAAATTGCAGGATAATGAAAAGCAAACTGATAGCCCTTTCGCCATAAGACATCTTTAGCCGAATTAAATTCTCGTCATCTTCTAATAACCTTTTGTCTCAAATCGGCATAAAAAAAGCACAATTATTTTGGATCATCAATGGGGATTGACTCTGCTGTGCTTTCTGTACTGCCATTCAAAGAATCATTTCTCCATCTTGATATTTCAAACAACGAATCAGGACCGCCCTCAGTGTTTATCCTGGAAGTGTTTTTTTTCCTCAACGCTCTATGGGCCCGATCCAATTCTAAACCTTCAGGTAAAAGCTCTTTATCCAATACTTCTGGGATCCAATGCTTCAAAAATTTTATTGGATCAGAACCTTCAAAGTTCTCTGGAAGACCAACTATTTTCACATTATTTCTCTGGTTTTGATTTTCCACTGAATCAATCTTCATCCCTTCTTTGAATCCCCCAATCGACAAAAGAACCACCTACATTTTCCATTTTTTCTTTATTGCGTTCCACCTGATTTTGACATTCAGAAAAGGCTGTTTCAATTTTTTAAAAGTTATCTTGTACAATATCAACAAATTTTATACATCTCTTAATATCACTCTTAACTACAGTGATTTCTTGTTTCATTGTTGACATTTCTTCACACAAAATATTCATTTTTGTTTTCACCTTCATAATTCTTTGGGTCATTTAAGTTGACATTTGTTTTGACATATTATCCATTTAGGAAGCAATCCCTTCCAAAACAGTGAATACTGAGTCCAATCCAGATTCCATAACCACTTTTTGAGTTAAAACTGCAGGCTCCTCTTCCTGGGCAAATTCCAATAAGGTAAGTTCCTCTTCTCCTTCAGTCACCATAAGTCCTTTGACTGTGAGGCTCTGGGTTGGACACCCGATGCCACAGCCCAGACATCGTCGGGGCGCCGCTGCTTGGGCTCCCCCACAGCCCACACTTTTTCCAAAAGGTCATGGACCTGGGATGCTCCGTGCAGAACTGCCAGATGCTACACTGCGCATCCCTGGACCACCCAGCAATGTCGCGGGCTCACAGGCCTCTTTGTCGGTTGGGCCTCCCACGTGCATGGCTTCACATGCACGCGGGTCGGCTACGACCGAACTCACCAGAATGCCGGCACCATCTTGCGACTGCAGGATCGGCATCAAGGTCAAACTTGAACGGGCAGGAGTCCTCTGAGGTTTGGAGACTCCCAACAACGACTCCGTGGATTCCGCTGTGAAGGTAGGCCTCAGATCATCTACACTTTTATATGGTAATTTCTTCTGAAGTTGAGTTTTAGATTTCTTCATGTTGGTAGCCATGATGAATCACTGTTATTCAAAAAACTGTAAATATTATTTTTAACCACTTTTATACTTTTTAAAATCGGGTATTTAATAATCCAGCTGGGGAAAGGTGGAACACATGCCTTTCTTCTACGCCATCTTGCCTCATTTTAATTTTTCATGTAGTTTCTCTGTCAAATGTGTTTCCTGTAAAAAGGCAATGTCTATTTTTGCTTTTCTTTTACACTAATAATTTTTCTGCTTTATTTGATTCTGTATCCTATTAATATTAATACTAATAAAATTCAGTTTTCCAGCCATCTGCATCCAACAGATGCAGTTTTCTCTTTATTAAATATACTAACCATCCATCTTTACACTCCCATCCCTCTCATTTTTTACAACACCAATAATATATTTCTTAATGTTCTTGATATATTTAGTTGTATTGAGAAAAAGAAAAGAAAGAAAACCAGAAAAAGATAGGACCCCTTCCCCACTCCAAAGGTGTATATTATTGAAAATACATCTTTAAAACCCTGATCTATTCGAATTGCGCACTCATGACTATGTAGAAGTTAGTCCTTCACTCCTCTATTCTGTATTATCTCTCATTTCAAATATCACTCACTTCTTTTCTCTCTTTCTCAGGCAATAAATCTGCAAACACCTTTGCCTCAATGAGTTCCGTAAAGAATCTATTTTTCCCTTCTGAAACAAAAACTTTCGATACTGCTGGATACCTCTAGACAAAGGCAAAGTCTTTCTTCCTCAACACATTTTTAACAGCATTGAATTCTTTTCTTCTTTTCAACATATCAAAACTTATATCAGGAAAAAAGATCTTATTCCCATTGTAAATGAATGGTGATTGTCTTTCTTTCACTTGTTTCGTCACCATTTCTGAGATCTTTTCCCTCACTTCATAGCGAAGCAATTTAACCAGTATCAGATGTGGATTTCGATCCGGTTGCAGTTTCGGTCATAACGCTCTATGGGCTCTTTCAATCTCGATGTCTCCTTGAAATTCAGTTAAGCCCCCCCCCCCTCCACAAAGACTGCGGAATCCAATGATGCAAAAAAACCTCTTCATGTCTTGATGTTTTTCACCTTCTTTCAGCCCAATAATTTTTATATTATTTCTTCTACTAAAATTTTCTAAATGTCATTTTTTTTAGTTAGTTGATCTTTTCTTGCAGCTGTTACAGCTTGGAATTTTTTTCATTTGTACTTTAACATTTTGAATTTCAAATTCATTCCCTTTAATTTTTTCTTCCACAACTTCAATTTTTTTTATTTACTTGCTGCATCTTTCTTTCCACCTTCTTTGGAAAATTCTTATTTTCAACTGTATTCTCATTACATTTTTTAACTTCTGCTGTTAATTGCCCCAGATTGCTCAACATTTTCCATGTGTTTCTTCATTTCAGTTGTAAATAAATGTCTTTCATTTTTTCTGTCTTTTTAACCATATCTCCTTGTTCTAGATGTAATTCCCATTCTTCTTGGTTTTCACCCTGATCACTGGAGCTGGAGGCTTCTTGGGCTTTTTTTAAAAATTGCATCCGCAGTCATTTCTTCTCCCGTAGCAGGTGGCCATTGTCAAGGGAGACCTTGTACAACGTTGTCCAAGGTCTCCCCAGCTCCAGGCTTATTTCCACGAACTCTAACCTTCTGAACAGCTCCAGGATGCTTCTTCAAGGTAGGCTTCTTTTCCTTGTTCAGTTTCTTGTGGAGTTACAGCTGTTATTTTTCTGTCTTTGGTGACATCTTGTGCTGTTTATTGGATTTTTCTGACACTTTTCCTCTTTTTTTTTACTTCTTTAACCCTTATTAACTCTTAACTCTTTTTAAAAAGTTTTTGGAGAGAGAAGGGATTCACAGTCTAACCCCACATCATTCTGTGGCACGCCCCCCCCCCCCCCACCTTTTACCCTGACTGATGATACTCAGCCAGTTGAGTTCCTCCCACTGATTGTTCTTTGCTCCAGATTCCAGTATCTGCAGCAGCTTTTGTGTTTCCTTATTGTTTCGAGATTTAGAATGAGGCAAATCCACGGACACTCAGTGTCTCTGAAGGGACTTTCAGTTGCTTTATTTTCTCATATTGTTTGGGCCACTGGGCAATGCTCATGGTGACTCTGTTTGCTTTATGGCAGACAAAACTTGAAGAATAGTATGTATGTTATATTTTTAATGTATTATTATGTGAAGAAACCTCAAGCTGTGAGTGATGAGATGGAGGGAGTGGGTGTAATAATGGTGGGCACAGTCTTTTATTGGTTTACACTTAACTGTTTATGTTTTTGTTAAGACAAGGTTATAAAGTAATTTCAAATGCTTGATGGGTGCTTTCATACATATTCTTTTGGTCAAGATCACAGAAGTTGCCTCATACAAATATTCTTTACAAATGATTGCTTTTTTCACTGGGAGATTAGTGGAATTGCAGTGGGTCAGGATGTTTGAACTTGTTTCTTTTAAATTATTTATTTGTCATGTGTTCTGACATACAGTGCAGTACTGAAATACAGTAAAACGCTTTCCTTTGTGTGCTCTCCAGGCAATCCAACTCATTCAGCATGTATGCAATGAAGTCATACCAAAGTGTCCTACCCACACTAGTTGCACCTGTCTGGGCTTGCCCCATATCTCTCCAAATCTATCCTAGCCAGCATCTGTCCAATTTAATTAATGAAAAAAATAAACAGACAAGCAAGTGTTGGGAGAAGTGTAACAGTTGTCAAGTAGTACAGAACATGAAGAAGGAACAAAAACTGCAAGGAATAGAGTAAAATACAGTTATAAAAGACAGTTCAAGGGCATCAGCTTTTCCCAGTGTAAGATCCAATTAAGGTTCAAAGGTCACATTTATTGTCAGCGAACATACATGGACTAGATGTTGTGCTGACTTATGTGTTCCTACCAAAAAACCCTTCCTACCTCATAACTCTTTGTTTTTCTTTCATCCACATGCTTGTCCAAAAGTCTCTTAAATGCCCCTAATGTTTCAGCCTCCACCACCACTCCAGATACCCACAATTCTCTGTGTGAAAAACTTGCCACTGATGGCTCCCCTAAACTTGCCTCCCATCACTTTATACAGAGGTCCTCTGGTGTTTGCTATTCCTGCCCTGGGAAAAAGGCACTCACTGTCCACCTTATCTATGCCTCTCATTCTTTGGCTTGACTTCGCGGATGAAGATTTATGGAGGGGGTAAATGTCCACGTCAGCTGCAGGCTCGTTTGTGGCTGACAAGTCCGATGCGGGACAGGCAGACACGGTTGCAGCGGTTGCAGGGGAAAATTGTTGGGTTTTTCCTCCTTTGCCTTTTGTCAGTGAGGTGGGCTCTCATAATCTTGTGGATATCTATCAAGTCACCTTTAATCCTTCTTCGCTCCAAAGAAAAAAGACCTAGCTCTTCTAACCTTGCCTCATCAGATATTTTCCAATCCAGGCACCATCCTCATATATCTCCTTTGTACTTTCCCCATAGCTTCCACCTCCTTCCTATAATGAAGTGACCAGAACTGAACACAATATTCTAAGTGTGGTCTCACCAGAGATTTATAGAGTTGCAACATAGCCATATAACAATCACAGTTCGGAAACAGGCCATCTTGGCCCCTCTAGTACGCACGGATTAAAGTGATCTCCTCTAGTCCCACCTACCTGTTCCCTGCCTATAACCCTCCAATCCCCTCGCATCCATGCTCTTATTCAACCTTCTCTTAAATGACAAAATTGACCCTGCTGCAACCATCTCTTCCAGAAGTACATTCCACTCAACCACCACTCTCTGAGTGAAGAAGTTCCCTCTCATATTACTTCTAAACTTTTGTCCCCTAATCCTTGACACATGACCCCTCATTCCAATCTCACCTACCATCAAGGGGAAGAGCCTATTCACATCTATTCTATCTATCCTCCTCATAATTTTAAACTCCTCTATCAAATCCCCCCTCAACCTTCTACGCTCCAATGAATAAAGACCCAGTCTACTCAATCCTTCTTTGTATTCTAGATACTGCAATCCAGGCAACATTTTAGTTAATCTTCTCTGCACCCTCTCTACCTTATTGATAACCTTCCTATAATTTGGGGACCAGAACTGCACACAGTATTCCAAATTTGGCCTCACCAATGCCTTGAGCCATCTCAACATCACCTCCCAGCTCCTATATTTTATGCTTTGATTTATAAAGCCAGTGTACCAAAAGCCTTCTACTGCATATGTCCTATTTTGATTATTCTTCCCAAAACAAAGCACTTCACACTTATTGATATTAAACTCCACCTGCCAACTTTCAACCCACTCTTCTAAGCAGTCCAAATCCTTCTCCAGACCCCGAAAACCATCTTCACTATCCACAACTCCCCTTATTTTTGTATCGTCCATATACTTACTAACCCAATTTACCACTCCATCATCCAAATCATTAATGTAAATGACAAACAACAAGGAACTCAACACCAGTCCCTGAGACACACCGATCATCACTGGCCTCCATCCTGACAGTTACCCACCATGACTCTGACATCTACTTTCGAGCCATCTCCTGACTAATGAAGCCCTGCATCCCATAGGCCTTCTTAACTGTCCTATCAACCTGTGTGGCAACCTTGAGATATGTATGGATTGGATGCCAAGGTCCCTCTGTTCATCCACACTTTTAAGTATCTGACCATTAACCCTGGACTCAGCCTTCTAGTATGACCATTCAAATTGCATCACCTCACACTATCTGGATTGTACTTGATCTGCCATTTTTCCGCCAAACTCTGCATCCAGACACCACAAACAACCCTGAGATTCTTTTCCTGTTGGCCAGGCTCAGTAATCTCTGTACAGGTACTGGTAATTGTCAACTGTACTTATAGAAAGAAAGACTGTACCAACGCAGATGTATGGATAAATATACTGAAATAAATAATGAGGAATAATGTGTCCTTAAATGAGTCTCAGAATGAGTGTATTGTTCATGAGTCTGATAACTTTTCCTGAACCTAGTGGTACATCCTGTGGCACTTCTACCTCTTTCTTGATGGTAGCAGTGAGAATAGAGCATGTGGATCCTTGATGATTGCTGCTGCTGCTTTCCGACAGCAAAGTTCCATGTAGATGTTCTCGATGGTGGGGAGTGTTTTGCCTGTTGTGCACTGAGGTGAGTCCACTCTCTTTTGCAGCATTTTTCACTCGGAGTTGCAGGTGCACCCATACCAGGCCGTGATGCAGCCAGTCAGCACACTTTCCACTGTACATCTGCAGAAGTTTTCCAATGTTTCTGATGACATACTGAACCTTTGAATACACCCAAGGAAGTAGAGGCGCTGTTGTGCTTTCTTCACTATGGGATTCCCATGATGGGTCAAGGACAAGTCCTTTGAGAGAGTGACACCCAGGACTTTAAAGTTGATCACTCTCTCCTCCTCTGATCTCCCAATGATTACTGAATCTTATACCTCTGGTTTTCCTTTCCTGGTCCACATTCAGTTCCTTGGTTTTGGTGACATTGTTAATTGTTGTTTACACACCTTTCAGGTGAGTGTTCAAATTCTCTCCTATGTGTTGACTCATCACCTCTTTTTTTATACAGCTCACTATGGTGATATCATCTGCAAACTTCTGTATATGGTGCTGTTGTACTTAGCCACACAGTCATATGTATAGGGGGCTAATTACACACCTCTATGGTGCTCTGGTACTGATGGAGATAGTGGAAGAAATGTTTTTGCCAATCTGAAATGACTGGGATCTAGATATGAAGAATCCAGGATACAACTGGGTATTGAGGCCCAGGTCTCAGAGTTTACTGATTAGTTTTGAGGGGATGATGGTGTCGAATGCCGAGCTACAATCAATAAAGCGCACCCTGATGTATGTATCTTTGCTGTCAGGTATTCCAGGGTATTGTGAGGAGCCAAGGAACCAATGAGGTGGCATCTGCCTGAAACCTGTTGCTACAGTAGACAAATTGGAATGTATCCATGTCATTGTTCAGATGAGATCTGATATGCTTCAACACCAGCCTCTCAAAACACTTCATCGCTGTGGATATGAGTGTGACTGGTCGATAATCATTTAGACAGGTTACCACCCTCTTCTTGGGTGCTGGTACAACCGAAGCTGTTTGAAGCAGGTGAATCCCATTCCCCTGTTGCAGTGAGAGTTTGAAGATATCTGTGAATACCCAGCCAGTTGGTTGGCACAGGTTTTGAAGTGCATGGCCATGTACTCCAGCAGGCCCAAATGCTATTCTTGGATTCAATCTCCTGAAGACAACCTCATGTTTATTTTTAAACTTGAAGCATTGTAGACATGGACCACATGTCTGTGCAACCCAAATACTCCAATTAACCTACAATCCCTGTACATTTTGGAGGGTGGGAGGAAACCAGAGCACCCAGAGGAAACCCACGCAGACATGGGGAGAACATACAAATGCCTTAAAGTGCCAGATTTGAACATGCGTCACTGCACTATAATTGTATCACGCTAATCACTACCTAACTCTACCACCCGCGGCATCAGTTATCTTCAGATACAGATAGTAGAGGATCTTCCGGAGATATCTGGGTGCTCAATGGTGATGATCAGTCTATATTTGGAGTAGTGCAAGAATTTTGGACCCTGCATCTAAGAAAGGATGCAATGGCACTGGAGTAGATGCAGAGAGGTTTACAAAAATGATCCTCGGGATGAGTGGGTTAACGTATGAGGAAGGCTAGATGGTTCAGAGAGTTTAAACCAGGTGAAAGTTTTCAGCTGTGAAACGTGTGCACCCTCATGTGGTCTTCCAAAGTCTTTGCAGTATTGTGAGAGATTTTTTTGTAAATATTGGAAGCAAATTCGATAGGGCTATTAAGATCACTAATTAGGAGAAAGGAGACTTTCTTTGACCTGCACTTATTCATCAGAAAGCCAGGTGAGTTGAGAAGAGCCCTGTTTTAGTTAAAAGAAGTAAAAATTTGATGTGTTCCCCTTAAGATGTTCAGTCTAAGCAATGTAGTGTTCTGATTACCAGAGAATATCTCCGTTCCAGGTTTACACAGGAATAAACACGCATAGACTGTTCATTAAAGTTGAAATATAGGCTCAAAGACAGTGCCTTACTTGAGATAAACCTGTCATGAGAAAGATGCAAGGCTCTAGCTAAAATTCCACTCAATAATGATACTATTGATGCTAACCTTGCAATCGAGATGATTTTATAGCAATTTCCTGATATCATTACTGATGTTCAGCGGAGCTCCATTACCATAGAGGATGACTTTATTGAGCAATCAAAAAATTATGGAAGTAATTTCCAATATAACAATATATTACAGTGAAAGATATCAACTGTGCAGTCCTTGTTTGCCATAGGGAATTGCACTACTAATGCTAAATTAGCTCTGCCTTATTGCAAATTTATTTCAACTGATAGTTTACATTCACACATTTTCATTGGATAAAGTCATATTTTTTTTGAAAGGTGAATCAGTTAAATATGTGCTTGAGTAAAGCAATCATCCACAATTGTTTTAATTGTATCCATTTATTTTTACTGGAGAACTGAGGAAACCCACTCAGACACAGGGAGAATGTACAAAATCCTTAAAAATCTTATTACAGCCAAATTTAAAAAAGCTATGAAATTTATTTTTTCATGTTTTTCTTTCCCGATGTTTCTGAAACTTTGACCCACTAGACTTGCTCAAATATCAGGTACAAGGCCTCTTGCAGCCCAATGCCAACCAAAGATTAAGAGCTTCTTTACTTGCCAGGACTAAAGACACTACTGTTTTCCTGACTATTCCCGTCCTTTGCCTCATCCTCACACTTCAGAATCAATCCTTCATATTCTCTCTGCTGAGAATAGCAAACCCTTCTTGAAGAGCAGAAAATAATTAAAGGGAAATTAACAGGTACACCATGAGGTACTTGATAGAGGCAACAGTTCTTTCCTTCCCTGTCTGTCTTGCCCAACCTGGGTTGTGCCCTATGCTGCCTGGCAGATTCTCTACTACACCTATAATCCAACATTCATTAAACATTAAAGTGCAAGAAATATCTCTGAATCGGTCTTCTCTTTGGTGTGCTGTGACCAGATGCAAGTCAGCAATGGGATTTTCAAATGTGGAGTCACAAAAATAGACCCTTCATGCTTGATACCCAATCTATGCACATTTGCTTCTGCTTGGCCCATATCCCTCAAAATCTTTTCCATCCTTATATGTGACTAAATGACTTTTTTTTCTGTTACAATTGTCCCCCTTCTACTACTTCCTCGATCCATGTACTCACCACCTTCCGTGTGAAAAATGTGACCCCCACACCTTAAATTTTTGCCCTCTAGTTTTTGATTCACATACCCTTTCACTATTATCTCTCCCCACAATGATTTTTTTACACCTTAGGTAAGTTCCCATGTAGGAGAGATAGTGAGTCATTAATTTCAAATGATATTACTGTAATTATCTTCTCAATGTAGTTTAGTAGCTCCCTTGGGAGTAATGAGTGTGTCCGATTGTATTTCTGTTCTGTAAGGATCTTTCCTTCCTTCCTATGTTGCACCATTATGACACGATGCTTCTGAGTTGCCATTGGTCTCAGCTTTTCTTGTGTGTACAACCCTGTAAAAGCAAGTTAATGACACCTTCTTCAGCTGCAATCTGTGTGGCAGATAAACTCCCAATTGCATTTGGGCTATGGTGACCAGAACTAAGTTGAAATATAAAGAAGGCCTGGAAACGAAATCCGTAGTTCCTGGTGTCGAAATGTACTATGATTTCCTTTCCGGAGACGTAATAAAATAAGTAGAATTGGAATTACATTGAAATAGACTCAGACCAACATTCTGAGGACAGGCATAGGAATATGATGTCTATAGTGATACAGTGTGGAATCAAACCCTTCTGTCCAACCTGCCAAAGCCAACCAAAATGTCCCAACCACACACTAATGACATTGTGAAGAAAGCACATCATTGCCCTATTTCCTCAGGTGTTTGTGGAGGTTTGGTATGAGATCAGAAACCCTGGCAAATTTCGACAGATGTATGGTGGAAATTATGCTGATCGGCTACATCGTGATTTGTTATGGGGACACCAATATCTCTTGAAGTGCAAGGCTGTGCAAAAGGTAATAGTCACAGCCCAGGACATCATAGGCAAACCCGATCTATGGGGAATGCTGCTGTCAGAGAGCAGCAGCAGCATTCATCAGGAGATCATTGGGTATGCTCCTGGGGAAAGTCTGAACTGTGCAAAAAGAATGGGCTGCACCTGAACTGGAAAGGGACCAATATCCTGGTGGCCAGGTTTACTAGAGTTGTTGGGGAGGGTTTAAACTAGTTTGGCAGGGGGGGTGGGAATCAGAATGTGAGTGCAGAGATTGGGGCAGAAGGTCATGTGTTATAAGTTTGAAAGGAAGGACAGGCAAGGGACAAAACATAAATGTAGCCATTTAGAGGGGTTGAAATGTGTTTATTTCAATGCTAGGAGTATTAGGAATTAAGGGGATGAACTTAGAGCATGGATCAGTACATGGAAATATTATGTTGTGGCTGTTACAGAGACTTGGCTGGAGGAAGGGCAGGATTGGTTGATGCAGGCACTGGGATTTAGGTGTTTTAAAAGGAATGGGGTGGGGGGGGAGTAGCATTACTGTTCAGGGATATTATCACTGCTATTAAAAAAAGACTGGAAGGAATGTCGACCGAGTTGGTGTGGGTGGAAGTCAGAAATAGGAAGGGAGGAATCACTGCACTAGAAGTAGTCTAAAATCCCCCAAATAACCCTTGGGACACTGAGGAGCAGATAAGCAGGCCGATTTTGGAATGGTGCAGGAAATGCAGGGTTGTAGTTATGGATGATTTCAACTTACCTGATATTGACTGGAAACTACTAACTGCAAGAGGGATAGATGGGGCTAAATTTGTTAGGTGTGTCCAAGAGGGATTCCTGACCCAGAATGTGGATCACCCGAAGAGAGGAGAAGCCATAATGGATCTAATTCGTGGCAGATCTCATGGTCGGGGAGCATTTTGGTGAGAGTGACCACAACTCCCTGAGCTTTAGCATAGCTATGGAAAAGGTTAAAAGCAGAGAAAATGGAAAAGTGCTTAATTGGGGAAGAGCTAATTACGATGGGATGAGGCAGGAACTAGCGAGAGTAAATTGGAAACAGATGTTCAAGGGAGAAAGTAAAGAACTAATGTGGAGGAAGTTTGGGGATCACTTGTCCTGGGTTCAGGATAGGTATATCCCTTAGGGACAAGGAAAAGATGGGAAAAATGAACCTTGGTTGACAAAAAAGGTGAGGCAGCTAGTCAAGAGGAAGAAGGAAGCTTACATTAAATATAGGAAACAGGAAGGGCTCATGAGAAGGAGCTTAAAAAAGGACTTAAGAGAGCTTGAAGGCGGCATTCGAGGGCCTTGGTTTGTCGAATTAAGGAAAATCCCAAGGTGTTCTATGCGTATGAGAAGAACAGAAGGATGATGAGAATGAAGGTGGGACCGCTAAAGGATAAAGGATGCAACATGTACCTGCAGCCAGAAGAGGTTGGGAAGGTCATACATGAATACTTTGCATCAGTATTCACAAGGGAAAATGACTTTGATCAGTGTGAGGCCAGAAAAGAACAGGCATGCATGCTGGACAGGGTTGAGATGAAGGAAAAGCAAGTGTGGTGATTTCTTAAAAACATTAAGATGGACAATTCCCCAGGCCAGATGTGGGAAGTGAGAAAAGAGATAATTGGGGCAGTAGCTATTATCTTTGAGTCTTCTTTGGCTGGAGGAGAGGTGCCAGAGGATTGGAGAATGGTAAATGTAGTCCCCTTGTTTAAAAAAAAGGTAATAGGGAGAATCCTGGGAATTGTAGACCAGTGAGTCTTACATCAGTGTTGTGCAAACTATTGGAGAGGATTCTTAAGGCTAAGATCTATGAGCTTTTGGAGAAGAACAGTCAACTCGAGGGAAGGTCATGCCTCACAAGCCTAATTGTATTCTGAGAGTAACATAAGAAATTGATGAGGTTAGGGTGGTAGATGTGGTCTACATGGATTTTAGCAAGGCATTTGGCAAGGTCCCACATGAGAGATTTGTTCAGGAGGTCCTGAGGCATGGGATCCATGGGACCTTGGCTGTGTGGATAAAAAATTGAATTGCAAGTAGAAAGCAGAGAGTAGTAGTGGAAGGAAAGTTTTTTTTTCTCTGGAGGTCAGTGACTAGTGAAGTTCCACAAGATCTGTTCTGGGACTCCTACTCTTTGTAATTTTTATAAATGAAGAGGCGGAAGGATGGGTCAATAAGTTTGAAGATGATACAAAGGTTGGAGGAGTTGTGGATGGAATTGAAGGTTGTCAAAAGTTAAAAAAGGATATGAACAGGATGCAGAGTTGTGTGAAAAAGTGGCAAATAAAGTTCAATCTGGATCAGTACGAGGTGAATTATTTTGAAAGGACAAACTAGCAGGTTGAGTACAGGGTTAATGGTTGGTTACTTAAGAGTGCAGATGAACAGAGGAACCTTTGGGGTCCAAATCCATACATCCCCCAATGTCATCGCACAGGTTGATAGGATAGTTAAGAAGGCCTATGGGATGCTGGGCTTTATTAATAGGGGGATTGATTTCAAGAGTAGAGAGGTCATGAATGCCTTACCAGGGATGGTGGTGGAGGCTGAAACATTAGGAGCATTTAAGAGACTTTTAGACAGGCACATGGATGAAAGAAAAAATAGAGGTTTATGGGGCAGGGAGGGTTTCGGACTATTTTTAAAAAGAATTATATGGGTTGGCACAACTTTGAGGGCTGAAGTTCCTGTACCCTGTACTGTATTCTATGTTCTAAGGATCCACACCACCCAGCACACATTCTATTCTTGCTGCTGCCATCGGGAAAGTCATAGGTGCCATAAGATTCGCACCACCAGGTTCAGGAACAGCTACTCCCCCTCCACCATCAGAATCCTCAACAATTCAATCAGGGACTCATTTAAGGACTCTTTTACTGTGTTTGGCTGATATCCCTGTAAATCCATATATTTTTGTGTACAAGTAAAGTAATGAAACCCTAAAAAAAATTCTCGGGGGGGGGGGTCAATTTATATGCTGGATATACTCTTTCTTTGGCTTGGCTTCGCGGACGAAGATTTATGGAGGGGGTAAAAAGTCCACGTCAGCTGCAGGCTCGTTGATATACTTTAATACACTGAAAAAAAGATTGATGTCAAGTTGATGCTGGAAGTCACTGCTGCTCCCCAACTCTTCCCCACCGCTGGATGCTACCAGAGTCCTATCTAGGACTCTGAGGTCATTGCCGCCACCCTGCCTGGTAAACTGAGGTTTCTGCTCCTGCCCCGGAGCACAATGTTGCTGCTCCAGCTCAGTGGAGCTATTTGGTGGGCTGAGGTTTTTACTGATGTAATTTATAGTTTTGTTACTTGCAATTGGTATGTTTTAAAAAAAAATAATTGGGTTACTCCTGGGAGGCCCAGACAGCCCGATAAATGGGGGTCAATGTATGGCAGATATACCATAAAACCCTTAAAATTAGGCTGAAAAATGGGGGTCGACTTATATGCCGAAATATACTATATATATTAAATTTTTGTATTTAACATTTCAATAGCACCACCTCCTTCAGCACCTAGGCTGTTCTGAAACACGGGGGGGGGGTGAGTGAGCAGCAGCCCCACGTCGAGCCATGATGGTACCGGAGCCTCAATACAACCACAAACACTTCCATACCGTCATCATTTGGAGGTTATTACAGTGATGCTTTCAAATTGTAGCAGATATGTGACACATATTATCATTGCACTTAATACAAAATAAAACAATGAGGGTCTTGTAATCATCCATAGATAATACATTCTCTTGGGCTCCAAAGTCAAACTTAATTGGAATTACTGTCTCATTTACAATCACTGGAACAATCCATTCCATTTTACCAGTCTATCGTGAATCCACAAAGAATTCCTGCATTTCTTTGTCCACTGTGTGCACCTTTCTCATGGTAGCCCATGCTTTGCAGCACTTTGCAAAATGATTCTTCTTCCCCTGTTGTTTATCATTTATATTAATGATTTGGATGAGGGGGTGGTTAACTGGGTCAACAAATATCCAGACAATACGAAAATAGGGGGAGTGGAGGATAGTGAGGAAGTTTTTTTGGATTACAGAAGGATTTGGTTTGTTTGGAAAAGTGGGCTGAAAGATGGCAGATGGAAATTTAATGTAGACAAGTGTGAGGGGCTGCATTTTGGAAAAATAACCAAAATAGGACATATGCAGTTAAGGGGAGGGCACTGAAGAATACAGAGGAACAGAGGGATCTTGGAGTTATGGTACAGAGTTCCTTGAAGGTGGATTCCCATGTAGACAGGATGGTTAAGAAGGCATATGGTATGCTGGCCTTCATAAATCATAACATAGAGTATAGGAGCTGGGAAGTGATGCTGCAACCTTTTAAGGCAATGGTGAGGCCAGGTTTGGAGTATTGTATTCAATTCTGGTCTCCAAATTATAGGAAAGATATAGATAAGGTGGAGAGGGTGCAGAGAAGATTTACAAGAATGTTGGCTGGTTTACAACATCTGGAGTACAGAGAAAGATTAAGGAGATTGGGACTTTATTCATTGGAATGTAGATGGTTGAGAGGGGATTTGATAGAGGTATTTAAAATTATGAAGGGAATAGATAGACTAGATGTGAGTAGACTCTTTCCCCTGAGGGCAGGGGAGGTTGGAACAAAAGGGCATAAGTTAAGGGTAAGGGGGAAAAACTTTAGGAGAAATATCAGATAATGCTTCTTCACTCAGAGTGGTGGCTGAATGGAATGATCTTCCAGAGGAGATAGTTGTGGCAGGGTCCTTTCTGTCTTTTAAGGGAAGGTTGGATGTGTACATGGATATGAGGGGGTTGGAGGGTTATGGATGGAGAGTGGGAGGGGGAACTAGTGAAGTTATTCAAGTGAACAGGCATGGACTCGAAGGGCTGATATGGCCTCTTTCTGCGCTGTAAACTGTTATATGGTTGTGGCAGAACTTTCCATAAGCTGGACACATCGTTGGAATATGTCTACCTCCACACCTGCTGCATTTGCTTTTTGAACCTACCTCTTTGCTTTGCCTTAGCTTTGTGAAACTCTTGGTGCTCTACTTCTCTGTTTTCACCACATGTACTGTCGTATCTATCCTGTGCAGCTCCTTAGCTTGTGCTTGTTGACCTCTGCTGACCTACACATATTCCAGTGTCAAATCCTTTTCAATTAACAGTTTTTCTCTGAGCCCATTATCCACAAACTATTCTATCTCTAATGAGTGAGTTTTTCAAATCTCCAAATTCACAGTCTTGCTCAGTGTGTGAAGCTTGACTAAGTATTGGTTGAAGCTCATACCTTGTTTCTGATCACTGGAGAAAAACTTGAATCTCTCAAATGTGACTTTTTTTTGGAACAAAATACTCCTCAAATTTTGTCATCAGTGTCCAACGTGAAAGCTGTCTCATCAATTTGAAAACTGTTGTAGACATCCAAGGCATCTTCACCCATCACATGAAAAGATATAGACGCTTTCCGTTTTTCATCAGTCTCTGCTGCTCCACCAGCCTCTAAATAAATGTTGAATCATTGTTTGAAGGGTTTCCAATTATGGGCGAGAGTTGCTGGTAAAGTGCATCTGTCTGGGAGGACTTCACTTATCCATGACGGGAACTATTGTTTTTCCTTACTTAATCACACACATCTGACACCATGTTATATTTGTTCCTTGAAGAACAACAACCTTTGCTTGGTTTTAATACTTAAACTTTATTTTTCAAGCTGCTTGTACCAAAAACGCACTAGATTTTTGTCGTGGTCTATTTTTGATCCTGCACACTCCCCGCGCATGTTGCCTACTGGTCATAGAATTTTAAATAAAACATGGCATTGGCTCCTTTAAAAAGCCATTTAAAGCCTGTACGGAGCCGTCGGTGGTAGGACCCTTTGGGGGAGCGCTGTGTCCACCCTCCTGCTCTCCACCAATGGCAGCAGCCATTTTTCACTTATGCGTGCATCATTATAAGTTAACATGCAGATTTAGTAGAAGGTAAAGGGTATATTACCTTTGTTGCCATATAATTTGAGCACAAGAGTAGAAACATCTTATTCTAATGAGATGTGGCCCCTGTGAGCATGTGGTGCACTGTTAGAATCAGACACACACAAGGTAAAGACTGTACAACAGACTTTATTTGATGTAAACTTCCACAGAGGGCTGGCTGAACTGCTGTGAACTCTGAATGAGTCTTCGAAGGTCGGGCTCAGGCTTATAGCCTGGAGGGTGATGGACACCCGACCGGGTGGGGCTTGATCCATTCAGGTCAGCTGATTGACAGCTGACCAGGTGTTGTCCTGTTCCCCATACTCTCCTGCAGGTACAGAGATTGCTCCCTGCAGTAGGCCAGTGGTGTCCCACCACAGAGAACATTCAGAACACCCTACTCTCTAAGGAAAGATATGTTTGCAATATGTTCAGTGAATGTTCTTAGATTGACTGCTGAACCAGGGATTTTGTTGTAAAGAGGAGAAATGAAGCACACTTTATTCTCTCTCAGAAGTACAAGAGATTTCATTGAAAAATATGGTCATTAATATTTTTTTACATTCTCCTGCCTGGGATATCTAAAACTAGGAGTCACTATGTTGTATGGTCAGAATGAAACATGATAGGGTGCAAACACTGTGACAGTAGTAAACACTGAATTGCTGAAGGAACTCAGCAGGTCAGTGTCCAGAGGAGGTAAAGATATATAACTGAGTTTTGGGCCTCAGCCCTTTAATTTAGTTTTAATTTTTAAATTTAGACATACAGCATGGTAATGGGCCCTTTCTGCCTTACTCCCAATTGTCCTACAACTCAGTACATTTTGAAGGGTGGGGCATGAGAAGAATGTACAAATTCCTTAAAGACAGCACCAGATTCGAACCCCGGTCACTGGAGCTGTAACAGCATTGCACTAACTGCTAACATTACGGTAGTGCCACCCCGGAGACCTTCAAGGACTGTGCCACTTTATGTTCAAGTAATCAAAAAAAAAAATCTCAGCATTGGTAACCAGCCAGCTCATCTGGTTCATAATGTTCTTTAGGGAATAACATTTATCCATTTTATCCAGTCTGGCTTGCATTTGATTCTGGACTGACCAATGTATTGATCCTTTCATGTGTCCTGAATTCACTGGAAAGGAAGAATGGACAAAAAATTCCAGAACTGACACCAATATCTCATCTCATGTACTAATGAAACCCAACCCCATCCAGAATGAACAGGGAACTCGACACTGAGTTGTGGTCAGGAGTTGCAGATTGCAGACAAATTGGGAAGGAGAAGAAATTGTAAATTATCTGTGGTTTGTTGGATGCTGACAGCTGGTGTTCCAGGTAAGATGAATGGGGGGGGGGGGGGGGGGGTGGTGTGACATGTTGATGTGGAAGAATGGGAGGCTCAAAGTTTGATCTTTTATTGAAGATTTGAAGGAGACACCCTTAACGAAGTAAAACACAAAGTTCTGGAGAAGCTCAGCAGGTCCAACAGTGTCGTTCATGAGGCAAAGGTAAAGATACAGAACCAACATTTCGGGCTTGACCTCTTCTCATTTGCTACATTAAGGACACTGTGTGACCAGCTGAGCTTCTCCTGCATTTTCTGTTTTTACTTCAACCACAGTGTCTACAGATTTTTGAGATGTACTTTTTTAAAATCCCTTAACTGGAAGCATCAACATCAATAAATAAAGCTGAAATGACAAATTTAGCAATCAGAAATAATAGAGATGAGAACAGACAGTGGGACATAATTGCAGATAACATGTTTTTTTTAAAAAAAAGGATGTTAGTCTGAGGCTAATGCACTTGGATTTTCTCCAAGAAGAGCAGATGTAGAGCAAAACAAAGTGAGTTTTGATAAATAGAACAAGATAAAACATGTAGATTATATTTAAAAACTTGTTAATTCAAGGTTTTTCTCCCCCCACCCCCCCACCCCCATCAACATATTCTGGAGGTATATCTATTCTTGTACAGAAGGTGTAATTCACGTTATATCAACGACATAATGGTGCAGCTGGAGCTTCACAGCACCAGAGACCTCCGTTCAAACCTGGCTTTGGGTAATATCTAGGTCGAGCTTCCCCATTCTCTCTGTCACCATGGGGGTTTACTTTGGGCCTTCCCTTCAGGGCTCTCATGACAGATATGCAGTGTGTAGATGAGTGGTAGCATCTGAGAGTTGATGGGGGTGTGATTATTGTCAGGTTAATGTAAATTGATGCGCCAGAGGGCCTATTCCTATGCTATTATCTCTCTACGTTTATAGATCTAGTAACATTCCAGGTTTTGTTAACAACTTAAAGATGAGTGATTGGGGAAGGGCTAATTATGATGGGATGAGGTAGAAACTAGCAAGAGTAAATTGGAAAGAGAGGTTCAAGGGTGAAAGTTCAGAACTATTGTGGAGGAAGTTTAAGGACCACTTGTGTTGGGTTCAGGATAGATTTGTCTCACTGGAACAGGGAGAAGGGAACCATGATTGACAAAGCAGGTGAGTCAGGTAGTCAAGATGAAGAAGCATACATTAGATACAGGAAGCAGGAGGGGCTCATGAGAAGTATATGGTATACAGTAAAGAGCTTAAGGAGTTCAAAGGGGGCATGAAGAATCAAAGAGAACCCCAAGGTGTTCTATGCATATATGAAGAACAGGATGATGAGAATGAAGGAGGCAACATGTGCCTGGAGGCAGAGGAGTTGGGGAGGTCCTAAATTAATACTTTGTTTCAGTATTCACAAAAGAAAAGGACCTTGATCAGGGTGAGGTCAGAATAGAAGAGGTCTGTGTGCTGGACAATGTGGAGGTTAAGGAAGTGTTGGATCTTAAAAACATTAAGATTGATGAGTCCCCAGGCCGGGATGTGATATACCCAGTTTGCTGTGAGAAGTGAAGGAAGAGTTAGCTGGGGCAATAGGTATGATCTTTGAGTCCTCTTTGGCAACAGGGGAGGTGCCAGAGGATTGAAGAAAGGAAAATGGGATTCACCTTGTTTAAAAAATAGGTAATAGGGAGAATCCTGGGAAATATAGACTAGGTGTGAAAACTATTGGAGGGGATTCCTAAGGATAGGATCTATGAGCATTTGGAGGCTATTCAAAGATAGTCAGCATAACTTTGTGAAGGGAAGATCATGCCTCACAAACCTAATTGAGTTTTTTGAGAAGGTAACAAAAGAAATTGATGAGGGTGGGCAGTAGATGTGGTCATTATGGATTTTAGCAAGGCATTTAACAAAGTCCCCCATGAGAGACTCATTCAGGAAGTCATGAGGCATGGGATCCATGGAACCTTGGCTGCGTGGATTAAAAAAATTGGCTTGCAAGTAGAAAGCAGAGAGTAGTTGTGGATGGAAAGTATTCTGCCTGGAGGTCAATGACTAGTAGAATACTGCAAGGATCTGTTCGGCGACCCTTGGTCTTTGTGATTTTTATAAATTACCCGGATGAAGAGGCAGAAGGATGGGTTGGTAAGTTTGAGGATGACATGAAGGTTAGTGGAGTTGTGGATGGAGCTGAAGGTTGTCCAAGATTACAAGGGGATGTAGAGAGGATGAAGATATGGGCAGAGAAGTGGTAGATGGTGTTCAATCTGGGTAAGTGTGAGGTGATGCATTTTGGAAGGACAAACCAGAAGGCTGAATGCAGGGTTAATGGTCGGTTACTCAGTGTAGATGAACAGAGGGATCTTGGGGTCCAAATGCATACATTCCTCAAAGTCTACGCACAGGTTGATAAGATAGTTAAGAAGGCCTATGGGTTGCTGGGCTTCATTAATAGAGGGATGAGTTCGAGAGCAGAGAGGTCACGTTGCAACTCTACAAATCTCTAGTGAGACCACACATTGTTCAGTTCTGGTCACCTCATTATAGGAAGGATATGGAAGCTATGGAGAGGGTACAGAGGAGATTTACCAGGATGTTTTCTGGATTGGAAAATAAATCTTATGAAGCAAGGTTAGCAGAGCTGGGACTTTTTGGAGCATAGAGCATGAGAGGAGACTTAACAGAGGTCTACAATATTATGAAAGACATAGATAGGGTGAACACCCAGTGCTTGTTTCCCATGGCAGGAATAGCAAACACCAGAGGACATAAGTACATTAAGGGAGGGAAGTTTAGGGGAGACATCAGAGGTAAGTTTTATTTTCTTAACACAGTGTTGTGGGTGACGCGATGGTGGTGAAATATTAGGGGCATTTAAGAGACTCTTGGATAGGTTCATGGATGGAGGAAAAGTGGAGATTACAGGGTAGGGAGGGTTTAGTACTTCTGGGTGTTCTGTGACTGCAAATGGTTGCTCAGGTGCAAATGTCAGGGAAAGCTGCCTCTCCTACATGAACAGTTGAATCATATAGAAAAATGAAACTCTGCTCATCAAAAATACAAGTAGAGACAGCAGACTTTTGGGACCAACATGCAACTAAAAGAAAATAGATTCTAAAATAACAGAGCAATGACTAACAGAGATACAGTAAAGGATCAATATAAACAACAAAATTTCCTCAATCAATTGGGCACTCTTACTGTTTCTTTCTTCATATACATTACTGACCTGTGGAGTATCTCTGAATTTTCTGCTCTTATTTGCAGTTTATTGTTTTCAAATCTTCAGTACTCTGGGTGGAGAAATTTCCACTCCTCCATTCAATCAATTCAGTCAGGAGAAACATCATTGTCCACACCCATTGAGAATTGAAAATGTTTCTTGTTCTTATGAACCATGTAGAAAGAAATACCAGTCTGGTTAACTGTTTTTCCTCAGCCTCGTGGAAAAACAGCAACACATTATTATTCAAATCTCTGCAATAAAGGTCACCATGCATTTTGTCTTCCTAATTAGTTGCTGTACCTGCACATAACCTTTGAGTGATTAATGTGCAAGGATACTCAATTCCTTCTGAACATTTTTAAATACTTTCAAATTCTCACCAATTAAAATCAACTTTCTCTACCTTTATTGAATGACGTCACCCATTCATTTAAGTTTTGCAATGGGGTTACATCTACTGATAGAAAATGCATGAGACATTCCTTTCGCTCTTTAAACTGCAGTCGTTTTCCAACGGCCCCCCCCCTAAATTCACATCCCACCTTAAGTGATTCCCTATGCCATAAGTGTTCTGTGATTGGTCGGGAATTGCTTAAAGTGGTATGTGTGTTGAAAGGGAAGGTTGAGACCCACTGCTCGAGACCCAATTATTACTGAAAATTTTGCTTGAGAAAAATTGTCAATGGTCCATTTCCTTTGGAGTTATGAAACAGTGCACATAACGAGTCAATTAGGTATGATTAAAACAGTGGTTTTCAAACTTTTTCTTTCCACCCACATACCACTTTAAGCAATCCCTTACTAATCACAGAGCACTTGTGCTTAAGGTGGACTGTGAGTTTAGGGGAACAGTTTGAATAACCACTGCTTCTAAAGTTTGCTAAATGACACAAAGGTAGGTAGCAATGTAGTGTATTTAAGCTTCAAAATGTAATCCATTTGCCACAACCTTTGCCCATTCACTCAATGCAAGTTTATTTACTCTAAAAAGAGTAAGTTCTCCCTTCTTTCCCTCACTCTATGCATTGAAAATCTAGCAGTGACCTTACAGTTACACAGGTTTTGCATAATCTACATTCATGATAAACGTATAAAAAGTGACCAAAAGAATTTGATGTCACTATTGGGGTTTCCAGCTTAAGGAAGGAGATGGAAGAATAGAAGCAATAGTTTGATTAGATCACATCTAGATTAGTTGGGCTGAATGGCCTGCTTCCACACTATATGGCTCAAGGTAGACAAAATAGAATTGTTGTTTCTGGAATTTATGTAATTGACAATTTGGTGGTTTAAGGTATTAAAAGAAACAGAGTGAATCAACTACTGCTAGTTGAGCCAACTAGAAGTATGCACATAATCTCCAAATTGGAAGTAGAACTTTCAGGTGTGATTAGGATACCTTTATAGTAGCAAAGGGTGGTAGAAGCTTCGAACTCACTTCAGCAAAAGAAAAGTATTAATTTCAATAGCTTTGGTAACATAATTCCATCAATCTCATAATTAAGGGAAGTGAAGTTCTGGTGCCTAAAGTTAGAGATGTCAATTTAGAAAATACTTTTCGAGGGTCAGAACAGCTGACGTTTAAAATATAGTATTTTGTCTCTTCGGCCAAACTTTCAATCCCTCTGTCTTCTGTGGCTCATTCAACCTATTTCGCTGTGATTCATCTGTCTTCTCAATGGTACCATTAGTAATGCTGGGCTTACCATTCACCAAGTTCCCTGGTAAATTATCATCACTGCACTGTAAACCTAACTAAAATCTCTGGGGTGGATGGAAACTACAGCCCTGAAATTTCCATCGGGAGACAAATGGAGTAAAACATATTTTTTTGATGATCCAAATATAAAAATGCCATAACATTACCAGAAATAACTGTTTGAGCTTTAAAGGTAAGGAAAAGATGCAAAGAATCACAGAAACAAAAAAATTTATTTCCAGTGTTTCCAGGGCACATTTACAAACAATTTGCCTCTATCTGTACACAGGCTAAATACAATGTTGAATCTGAGAAAACAGTTCTCATGCACAGTTAAGATTCTCTTTAGAGATGATGAAAAATGAGCAAGGGACCAGTTTTTCCAGAGACCACTATCTACATGCCTATGTTACAAAGCTTTTATCAAATCTCAAATTTGAAAAAGCAACACGTGAAATTATATACATTTATGTATCTTTACAGAAACTTTAAAAAAATCAAGTCCCATACAAAGACTGTATTAAAAGTCTGAATTAAAAAAATGTTCTTAAGATCCAACTGGAATGCCTATAGTGTGGAAGCCCTAGCTGCTCAGTTAATAAAATCTGGAAAATTATTTTAATATCTTTTGATTTGTTCACAGTAGATTTCTAGTCTTTTTAACTAAAATGACAATATGGCACCTGATCTACACCAATTTTCCTTTGAGATGAGGCACTTTCTTTAGCAAATAAAGTTCAAAAGATCAATCCACTGTTTGTTTTGCTCACCCTTGTAAGCTGAAGTAAAACTATTTTGCAGTTGAGTCCAATTTTGAACATTTATGTAGGAATTGCTTTATCATGCAATATAGAATTTGGTGTTGATGGCTTCAACATTTGATGCTCTTTTCTACTTAGAGTCGTACAGCATGGAAACAGACCCTACGGGCCAACTAACTCATGCTGTCCAAAATGTCTCACCTGTCTGCTTTCTCTAAACCTATCCATGTTTCTGTCCTTGTTCTATACACTTACCACCTTCCGTGTGTGTAAAAAAAAGTTGTCCCTCAGGCGCCTGCTAAATATCTCCCCCTCATCATAAACCTATGTCCTCTGGTTACCCTACTCTGAGCTCTAGGTTCATCTGATCTATTCCTCTCATGATGTGGTACACCTCTATGAGATCACCCCTTATCCTCCTGTGATCCAAGGAATATAGCCCTAGCCTACTCAACCTCTCCCCCCTCACCACCTGAGAACTGGCAACATCCTCGTAAATTTCCTCTGGACCCTCATCAGCTTGACATTTTACCTGTAGTATGGTGACCAAATCTGAACACAATACTCCAAATGGGGCCTTAACAATGTCTTGTACAACTACTCAACTTATAAATTTATTTTATACAAAAGTTTTTCATTTTTCAGGCTGTCAGTGTAGACAACGAGCTTCCACGGTACCCAGCACAGAAACCAGCCTGTATTATAGGCAGAGCATCAACTATTTCAAAATTCAAGTACAGATAGAAATATGTACAGGAAATTCATAAAGAAAACAGTATACTGTTTGACAAGCAATTTGCTGTACAATTTTCTGCAGCACTAGACACATAAATAATTGCAGACCTACAAGTACTGATAGAAGCGAGACTTGACGACTTGATTACTGGATATTTTATGGGGATGAGCATCAACTGCTGTACTAAAATTGCTTTTTCCCTTGCTTTGATGGCTGTCGCCATTAATTTGATCTGTTGAGGATGGTGGGCTAAGAGATGTGGAAGGGGAAGGGTGGCTGAATTGGGGCAAACTACCAGAGCTGATTGCATCTTCTCCAGATGATGCAGGCAACTGTGTGTTTGTACCTTTGTCTAAATTGATGACCACAGTTCTTGGCTCCAAGGCTTTATCATTGTGCAAATCTGGTGTGCTAGTGCGTAAGCGTTCTCGAGCAAGCCACTCTGTGATTGAGAGATCCTGGGATTGACATTTTGGTCTGAGGCGATCCATCGCTGACAACTGAGGTTCGTTATCTCCACTCCCTTTATTATTTGAAGAATATTCTTTTCCCTGTGCTCTCCATGCATTTAGAACACTGAGTTCTGAAAAATCCCTATTTCCTCCCAAGGTATGTCTCCGCCTAATATTTTTTTTCCTGCTGGTCTCAGGAGAGCCTGACCTTTGTAGGCCAATTCCAAACATATCATCTGCAGAAACTTTTAGACGTAGTTTTAAACGCTCTGTAATTTTCAATTTCCATCCAGGCTCTACCTTATCAGGTTCTTTTTTAACAAATGAAGACAGACCACTTGTAGATTTCCCTTTCTTCATGGCATCATAGACCTTGTATTCTCTCTTTGCCTCTTTTTGTTCTTTTGTATCCACTGACACCTCACTTTCACCTTTCAATCGAAGCGATTTTTTCTTGGCAAGTGTGTCACTCTCAATGAGCTTTCGTGAGCTGAATGCTTTCCTATCATCCAGCTTTGTTGTTGAACATCCTTCTACTCCAGTTCTGTCACTTCCTTCTGAAAGTTTCCTGGCGCACTTCGATGGATCCTGTTTCACTGCAAGTCGCTTTTCCTGTGCACAACTTGCGGCAAAAACAGAAAAATCACTGTCACTGTCTGTTTCTACATGGTGCCCTTCACTGACACGTTCACTTCTTTCATCATCAGCCTCGTCGCCTTTGCTTTCTGTCACTGACTGGACTTCTGCATTCAACACATGGGAGTCCAGTCCTGGAAAGTATGCTAGAGAAGAAGTTGTGGAATATTCCGAAGCAATGGAGCTCACATCTGCAGCAACTGCATCCATGATTTTGATTGCTGGAGTTTTTGATTTGCTTAAATTAGTTGCCTGTTGAGAGTTCAGAGAACAATCACTAATAGTAGTATTTAAGTCGACCACAACTTTATCCATGTAAAGATTCACGTTATGAGAAGAAATCTCAGCAGGAGAAATGGGCTTTGTGCTTGCAATTCGTTGTGGACTGGAACAACCGACGTTAGGAGGGTCTGTGCATTTTTGGCAGTGTGCTGGCAGCTTCAGCTCGGTGAAGCTGGTTTCTTCTGGAGAGGTTTGCTTTCTCATTTCATACTTTTCAGTTAATGCCACAGATTGATTCTTTTCCCCTGTACTTTCTTTCTCTTGCTGTTCATTATACCAATGATCTTGTTTTCCCTTCGGTTCAGTTAAGTCAACTTCATTTTCAACTTCTCCTTTATTACCCAGTTCCTTCACAATACCTGTACGAGAATGGTTTGATAGATCTTTCCTAGAGAATCCACTTTCCAGCTCATCATCTGAGCTACTTTGTTGTAACTTTATATCCTTTTTCTTTCTTTTACGACTGGCTGCAGCAAAGATGGATGACACAAGCAGATCCCTGCTGTATTGATCCTTTCCGGATCCCCAAGAACCCTGTTGAAGGGAAGAAAATAGTTGAAATAAACTGTGCATGCATTATTTTCCATTTTGAGGTTTAATGAACACCAAATACTGAATTTTAGAAATATATTCAAGTTAACAGGCTTTGTTAGTGAATGCATCTTGAAAATAGTGATGGAAAGAGAATCTTGGTTCTATTGATGGGCCTTCAACTTGAAATGTTAACTCTTTCTCTTCCTGTACTAGATACTGCTGACTTGAGAAATACTTCCAGCATGTTCTGTTTTTTATTCCAGATTATAGAATCTCTAGTTTAAAAAAAAATAATTGAAATGATCAGTTATGAGGAGTGCAGTGACACTGCTCTAGAACTACATTACATGGGTGCATTTTCAGAATGATCTCATAGAGGTATTCAAAATCATGGCTGTATTTTCAGAATACATGTATTTTAGGTGTATGACTTTTATATTTTCAGTTGTCAAAATCATATACCTAAAATACTCGACATGAGGACAGAAGAAACATATCTAATATTCTCCCCCATCTTAAGGCTTTAAAAATATGTGCTTGGTTTAATTATTTGCCTATAACATCCATTTTAGTATTAATGGTTATAGTATAAAGGGATATGCAAGAAGACTGGCATGAGTTCTGGATGCCTTTGTATTTCATTTTTTCCAAATGCATCAGACTAAAGTTCATATTTTGTAGATCAGGTAAAAAGTATTAAACTTTCCACCCTCTCTCTCATTGCCCTGAAATGCTCACAGAATAAACTACATCAAGGAGATTCAAATTATTTCTCCAGAGTTCAGCTATGTATAGGCGACCGGAAGTACAATCTCACCATGTGATCTTTGCCATTCTTAAACTTGGAGAATGCACTCACTTAAAGCTTGGTGTATATCAGCAAAAAAATTAAAAGTTTTACTTAAATATATGAACATAGTTTAAAGTGGTGCAACATTTCTGAATACCACAGTGATTCAAATGCTTGGACATTTAAACAATCAAGAACTGGAAATAAAAATATCACATTATTCAACTGTCCATAAATTGACGTTTTCAATCCCAAATTAGTTGGGATAATTTACAAAACACATCCTCTTTGTAATTTCATTCTGGTACCAAAAGGTGGTTCTGCTAAAGTATCATCAACCTACTTTCTTTGCAGGTTTTATTCTACAGTACCCAGTCATATATAAAGTCTGAACACAAGTGGTAACTGTAAGGAATCTTTTTTATCTGGGTCTGAGCCATACATAGAAATTCACAGTAAAGTTTTTACACGCTTGCCAGTACAAGACCTGTGAAACTCCAAACACAGTTTGAGAATTATTAAAACCTTTATTATGAAAATGTGAGCAATTTTTACCAGGAATTAGGCATGAATTTATAATGAGATTAATTTAAATATCCCGATTATACAGAAAATGCACAAATGGCAGTTAAAACCAACCGCAGTGTAAGGGACAAGAAATTGTCCTTTAATGTAATTCAATATCAATTGCAAAAATTAAACACTCAGACCTAATTTTAACACATAGTTCAACTTTACAATTAAACAGAGAATCTCATAAAAAATTGTCAATGAGTAAATTTTCAGAGAAGGCCAAAATGGATACAGTTCGATGTTGCCACCTGCTGGTGGATATAACTCCAGAGGGTAAGCTTCCACATACTATTTCTATTCGAAATTATTAATGGGGAAAAAAGCTGAAACACATTTTTGTGATTTTGTTTAAACAGAAAAGAGCACAGGGGAATGAGACGTTTAATAGAGAATAATTGAAAAAAATAAATGTGCTGGTTGCAGGAAGGATACTTGAAAACCGTTTTGATAATTGTATAATCTATTCAAGTAGCTTGCACATCCAAGAATTCTAAAGTGAAAATATCTATAGCCTGCAAAGCAACCTGCAGAATTAAGTGGGCCAAATAGCATTAACAGGAGAAATATTGTGTTCCTTCTTCTATAGCCAGAGAAATGGTTATGTGTTCCTTCTTCTATAGCCATGCTTGTGAATATAGTTCTATTTTATCAGTATTGCACAAAAGTATAAAAAATAATGAAGTTTAAGAAATTAAAATTACAGAATTCTCAAAGGTCATTCATCTCATTAATTTTGTGAAACTCCTATTAGTGATGCAGTCTCATTCACCTATCTTTCTCTGTGGCCCAGCAAATCATGTTTCTGGAAGGTCTTCAACTGGAAATGTTAGGTGTTTCTCTTTCTTCATCTGAATGGTAGTTTCCAGCATTTTTTAAAAAAAATTTCAAGTTTTCAACATGATTTGTATTTTCAAATTACTTTTCATGTATATCCGATTTCTCCATGATTATAATAGATTTTAGCATTTTATAGTATTTGCAAGTTAGTGAAGTTTTCATTTTTTAAAAATGAACCAAGGAGGAGGATGATGATGGAGACTTAGAGAAGGGGTAAGGTGATTATCTAGAACATATCTTTTTCAGGAAGGAGGAAGTGTTGAAGAACTTGACACAAATTAAGGAGAATAGACCCCAGGGGATGACATGGTCCATATTAGAATTTTACAGGAAGCAAGGGAGGAGATTGCTGATGGTCTGATGGAGATTTTCAGATTTTTGTAAGCCCACGTGGCATACTGGAAGACAGATGATAGCAAAACTTATTCCTTTGTTCATAAAGGGCAGTGAGGATAAGGCAAAACTACAGGCTGGTAGAGTCTTAAATCAGTAGTAGTAAAATTATTGGAAAAAAATTGAAAATTACAGGATTAATGTTCACTTGGAAAGACAGAGCTAATTAGGATGAGAGAGCATGGTTTTGTGTTGGTGAAATCCTACCCTGCCTCACCAATGTGATAGAGCTTTTTAAAGTTAACTAAGAAAACTGATGAAGGCAGGATGGTAGACATAGACTTTTGACAATGTCCTGCAATGGTGGGTTAAAGAAAACGGCACCTGACATGCACTGGCAAACTGGATGCAAAACTGCTTTGGTGATGGTGGCAGATGGTAATGAGGAAAGGTTTTTTTTGGTAGTCTGTAACCAGTGGCACACTACAGGGATTGCTGGTGGCACATTTGTTGTTTGTTATGACTTGGATGAGAGCATAGGTAGTCTGATTACTACTACACCTAGCTACCTCCTTCCTGCCTCCCAGGTGCGACTGCCTCCTTACAACTCGTATCTGTCACCTCCTCTGCCTCCTCATCCAACTGCAGCTCCTCACAGACCAAGATAGGAAAATGGAGCTGGAGCTGGATGAACTCTGGATCATTTGGGAGGAGGGGTTAATAGACAAGTGTTTTAGTGAGGCAGTAACACCTAGGAGCAAGGAATCAGGTAGCTGGGTGATTGTCAGGAGAGGGAAAGGGAATAGGCAGTCAGTGCAGGATACTGCTGTGGCCATTCCCCTCAATGACAAGTATACTGTTGGGGGGAATGACCCATCAGGGAAAAGCTGCAGCAGCCAGGACTCTGGCACAGACTCTGGGTCTGTGGCTCAACAGGGAAGGGAAGAGCAGAGAATAGCAATAGTGATAGGGGATTCAATGATTTGGAGAATAGACAGGAGATTCTGTGGAAGGGATTGAGACTCTTGGGGGGGGGGGGGGAATAGACTCTAATGTGTCAGGATCTGAGATGTCTCTGAAAGAGTCCATAGAATTCTTGAGAGGAAGAGTGAGCAGCTAGATGTTAGATGTTTGGTACATGCTGGCACCAATGACAGATAGAAAAAAGGGATGAGGTCCTGAAGAATGAATAGAGGGAGTTAGGAAGGAAGCAAAAGAATAGGATCGAGGGTGATACACTCTGGACTGCTGCCTGTGCCACGTGCTAGTGAGGGCCAGAATAGTTGGATGGATGGAGAGAGTGGTGCAGGGGTTCAGATTTGTGGATCATTGGGATGTCCGCTGGTGAAGGATAATTTGTACAAAAGGGACAGGGTGAACCTGAACTGGAGAAGGACCCATATCCTTGAGGGCAGGTTTACTAGATCTGTTGGGGATGACCAGTTAATGAAGGTAATGTGTGAATTATATTTATTTAAAATTATATCTTTATGTATATTTGTGATTATTTTGTGTGTATGTGTCGTGGTCCAGAGATACACAATTTTGTCTACTGTTCATGTATAGTCAGATGTTAATGAACTTAAACTAGCTAAGCAGGTGGATCACCACTAGAGTTTTAGGCCAGATGATGGAGCAATTAGTGAAAAGATAGATGCCACGTGTCATGAGGCTGTAAGGAAGGACAGGCAGTGGATGGAGTCTAAATGCAATAAATTGGATGGGTTGAAATCTGAGTACTTGAATGCAAAAAAAATGTATTAAGATTAAGGGGAACTTAGAGCATGAATCAGTACATTTAATTACAATGTTGTGGCCATTACAGAGATTTGGTTGATGCAGCGACAGGATTGGCTGATGCAAGTTCCAGAGCTTGGATGTTACAAAAAAGATAGGGAGGGAGGTAAAAAATGAGGGGGGGGGGGAAGGAGTGGCAATGCTAAACAAGGATATTATAACAGCTGTAGAAAGGGAGGATGTAGTGGAGTGATTGTCCAGTGGATGGTAGAAGCCAAAACAGAAAGCAGCAATCATCTATCATGAGTATTATATAGGCCCCGAAGTAGCCACTGGGACACTAAGCAAATGATAATTATGCTAGGCAGATTATGGAAAGGTGCAAAAATAACAGCCCTGATAGTGACCGGCACTTCCTTAGTTCCAAAGGTTCAGATAGGGCAGAATCTGTCAGGTATATCCAAGAAGGATACCTCATATAGTATATTGACAAGCCAACTGGAGGAGAGCCCTATCTGGATCTAATACTGGGTAATGAACCTGGTAAGATGACAGACCTCTTGGTGGTTGAATATTTCAGAGACAGTGACCACAACTCCCTGACCTTCAGTGTAGCTATGGACGCAGAGAGGAGAAGACAAATTGGGGAAGTGTTGAGTTCGTGAGGGGCTAATTTCCATAGGATAAGGCAGGAATTTAGGAGAATAAATGTTCTTGGGGAAAAGTACAGCAGAAATGTAGAGGAATTTTAGGGACCACTTGCATCAGGTCCTGAATAGGTTTGTTCCAATGAGAATGGGAAAAGCCCACAGAATAAAAGTGCCATGGTTGACAAGAGAGGTGGGACAACTAGACAGAAGAAAGCATACATCAGTTTAAGGAGGAAATGTCAGAAAAGGCTCATGAAAATTATATGGTAGCCAGGAAGGAGGTTAAAGTACTTTGGAAAGCTAGAAGGAGGCATCAGAAGACCCTAAGATATAGGAACAGAAGTACGCCATTCCGCTCTTGGAGTCCACTCGGCTATTTCATCATGAGCTGATCCATTCTCCCACTCAGCCCCACTCCCCTTCCTTCTCTCCATAACCTTTGATACGCTGACTATTCAGAGACTATTAATCTCTGTCTTAAGTACACCTAATGACTTGGCCTCCACAGCTGCCATGGAAAATTTCACAGGTTCATTACTCTTTGGCAAAAGAAATTCCTCCATATCTCTGTTTTAAATGGTGCCCTTCAATCCTGAATTGTGCCCTCTTGTCCTTGACTCCCCTACTATGGGAAACAACTTGGTCACATCTACTCTGTACAGGCCTTTCAGCATTCAAAATGCTTCCATGAGGTCCTCCCTCATTCTACTGAACTCCAAGGAGTACAGTCCAAGAGGAATCAAACTTTCCTCATTTGCTAATCCCTTAATTTCTGGAATCATTCCTATGAATTTTCTCCAAACACTCTCCAATACCAGTGCACCCTTTCTTAAATAAGGAGCCCAAAACAAGTGAGGTTTCACCAGTGCATTACAAATCTTTAGCATCACATTCCTGCTCTTATATATCCTATTCCTCTAGATATGAATGCCAACAAAGCATTTGCCTTCCTCACCACCATCTCATCATGGAGGTTAACCTTAAAGGGAATCTGCATGACTCCCAAATCTCTTTGCACCTCTGAATTTTCTTTCTATCCTACTGCCCTTTTATTCCTTTTCTCAAAGTCCATGTCGATACACTTTCCTACCTTGTATTTCTTTTGCCAATTCTTTACCAATTCCTATAATTTAAGTCTCTCTGCAACCTCTCTGTTTCCTATCTTTGTATCATCTATAAACTTAGCCAGAGAGCGATTTATTCCATAATCCAAATCATTAATATACCGTGTAAAAAGATGTGGACCCAACGCTGACCCCTGCAGAATATCACTGATAACTGGTAGCCAACCACAATAGGATCCCTTTATTCACATTCTCTGTTTTCTGCCAATACTCTAGAATCCATGGGCTCTCATCTTGGTAAGTATCCTTGTGTTTGGCACCTTGTCAAAGGCCTTTTGCAAATCCAAATATATTACACAGCATCTCCTTTGTCGAGCCTGCAAAAAAATTGCAATAGGTTTGTCAGGCAAGATGTTCCCTTAAGGAAACTGTGCTGACTTTGGCCCATCTTGTTAATGCACCTCCAGGTTCTCCACAACCTTATCCTTGACAATCAACTCCAACAACTTTCCAGCTACCGACATCAAGCTAACAGTTCTTTAATTTTCTTTCTGCTGCCTCCCTCACATTTTATATAGCATAATTTGCAATTTTCCAGTCCTCCCGAATCACGAACCACCCCTATTGATTCTATTATCAATGCTTTCACAATCTCTATAGCTACTTCTTTCAGAACCCAAGGGTGCATCCCATCTGGTCCAGGAGATTTATCTACCCTTAGACCATTCTGCTTCAGAAGCACCTTCTCTCTGGAGATCATAACTACACTCATCTGTCTTTTCTAACACCCTTTAAAGTCAGGTATACTGCTTATGTCTTCCACAGCAAAATACTCATTCATTTCCTCTGCCATCTTCTTGTTTCCTATTACAATTTCTCCAGCGTCATTTTATATCGGTCCTATATCTACTCTCACCTTTTTAAAAACTCTTTTAATATACTAAAAAAAACTTTTGGTATCCTTTTTGATATTATTTTCTTGCTTTCTTTCAAATTTCATGTTTTTGTAATTACCTTCCTTGTTGCTTTCTGTAAGCTTTCAAAAGCTTCCCAGTCCTGTCTCTTGCTACTCATTTTCACTTCTTTGTCTGCCCTCTCTTTGGCTTTGCCTTCTCTTGTCAGCCACAGTTGTGTCAATTTTCCACTCCAATATTTCTTCTTTTTTGGAATGTTCCTGTACTTATTTCTCAGAAACTCCAGCCATTGCTGCTCTGCCGTTCTCCTTTCTAGTGTGTCTTTCCATATATTTTGGCCAGTAACATTATCCTTTGTGCATTTCTTCTCTACCTTCCTCTGTAGTTTGCATGCCACATCTGAGCTATGGTTTAGAGGTCTGTATACAACTCCAATCAGGGTCTTTTTACCCTTACAGTTTTTTAAAAAATTCTACCTACAGGGATTCTATATCTTCTAATCTAATCTCTCCTCTCACCAAACATTTAAACCTATTTTTAATCAGCAGAACACCCAACCCTCTCTGCCTACCTTCCTATATACATGGATATTTAGTTCCCAGCTGTGGTCATCTTTCTGCCATGACTCAGTGATGGCCACAATGTCAAACATGCCAACTTCCAGCTGCGCTACTAGATCTTCAACCTAATTTCTTATACTGTGGGCATTTAAATACAAGACCTTCAGTGCTGTGAACATCACCCTTTTCACTTTTGTTATCAAAGTACACCAAGTTAAAACCTTAATCTTACACTTGCAACTTTGCCCTAATGACTGCCAATCCTTCTTTCTGCACAGCGTATCTACTTCTGTATCTTCTGCCCTATTTTCACTGACCCTTCATTCTGGTTCCCATCCCCCTGTCAATCTAGTTTAAACCTTCTCCAACAGCTCTAGCCAACCTACCTGCCAGGATATTAGTCCCCTCCCATTCAGATGCAAATTGTTCTTTTTGTACAGGTCATACCTTCACCAGAGGAGATCCCAATGATCCATTTGAAACCCTACCCCCTGCACCAACTATTCAGCTGTGTTTTCACATGACTTTAGCTTCTTATTCCTGCCCTCACTGGCATGCAGCACAGGCAGCAATATAGAGATTGCTACCCTTGAGATTCTGCTGTTTCACCTCCTTCATAACTCCTTAAATTCCTATATTCGGTCGCCTACAGGCCGGAACTTCCAATGGTACCCCATGCTGGATCTCACAGGCTCATTTCCCCCCCCACCCCCACTACCACTCCTTACTCCTCTATGTCCCCGTGTTTAACATCCCCTCTGACCTTCCTCTCTTAGTGACTGAACCCTTGATCGCTAGTAGAGCCCTCACTATCCCCCTTCACCCACACCTCAATGAGTTCCGTGGACACCATGATCCCGAACCCTTCTTCTGTTGTCTCTGTGCCCACTTTCGGCATGATTCTCCACCTCCCTCTGAAGACCCCTTCACCTGCCTTAAGCCTTCTCCCTTCCCTTGGACACAGCATCCTGGCCAGCTGTCTGCTCTGAATGTCTGATTGCTGCAGAGATATCAACCATCTGAATTTCACCACTCACCTCCTCTGAATGCTCTACTCTCTGCACACAGATCTCAACCTATCAAACCTGCGACAAGGGTAGTGCTGTTGTAATCTGGCTCACTGTCCTCTACCTTGCCGATTCCAGACAGCTCTCAGACACCTCCTCTTACTTACCCACTTCACCAGGACCCCACCAAAGAACATCCAAGTCACCATCTCACATTCCATCTCTAACCTCATCACTTCTGGTCGTTTCCCTCCTACGGCCTCCAACTTAATCTTTTACCATCCCTGCCCAAGATACACAAACCCAATTTACCAGGTAGACCCATTGTTTTGTCATCTTCTGCCACACCAAACTGGTATCATATTACCTCAACTCCGTATTTTCCCCTAGTCCAGCTCCTCCCATCCTACATCTGTGATACATCACTTGCCCTCCATCTCTTCAATAACTGCCTCACTTTCACAATGAATGTCAAATCTCTCTTCACCTCCATCCCCCATACAGAACATTGTTGTTAAGAAAGAAATGAACAGCTTGAAATATTCTTTCTTAACAACAGTCTGAACCAGTGGCCCCCTAGACAAGACAAAAAACAGGATCCTCCTTGTCCTCAACTACCATCTCCTGCATCCAACACACACCATAATTTTAACACAATCCCACTACCAGACACATCTTCCCCTCTCTACCTTCCGTAGGAAATGTTCCCTCCATCACTCCCTCGTCTACTCATCCATTCCCATGCATCGTCCCCTTGGCAGCCGTTTGAAGTGCCACACTTGCACCAATACCTCCTCCCTGACTTTTCAAATGAACTAACACTTCACTTATGTATCAGTGGGACTCATCTACGGCATCTGATGCTCCCATTGTGATCTTCTCTACATCAGAGAGACTGGATGCAGACTCTCCAGCTGGATGTCATTAACATTGACTTCTCTAGTTCTCCCTCCCTTCCTATTTACTCTGCTTTCTTTCCTCCAGTACTCCACTGCCTTCCCTCCCCATTTACAGAGCCATCTCCCTCCCATTGTTTTCTTGTGTGCCCTCCTTGCCTTATCTACCTATTACCTCCTGCCAGTGGGGCTGTGGTCCTCCCCAACCATTTTGTTTGCCTGCCTGCCTGCATTTTGTCATACCCTGATGAAGGACTCAAGGCTGAAACATTGCTTATATATATTTATCTTTACTATATAAAGCACACTGCTTGACCTGCTGAGTTTCTCCAGCATTGTGTTTTAACTTCATTCACGGTGTTGTCTGCAGACTTTCGTGTTTTACACCACTCTCCTCCGCCTGACAGAACTTGTTCTCACCCTCAATAACTTCTCCTTTGATTCATCCCAGTTCCTCCAAATCAAAACTGTAGCCATGCACACCTGCATGGGTTCCAGCTATGCCTCCCTTTTTGCTAGTTTTGTGGAGCAATCCATGCTGCAGGCCTACATAGGCAAGGCTTCTCAACTCTTCCTCTGCTCTATTGATGACTACATTGGTGCTGCTTCATGTACCATGATGAACTCGTCATCTTTATTCACTTTGCTGCCAACTTTTAGCCTGAGGGTGTACCAGCAACTTTCAAATTCACTTGATCTATTTCCGGCAACACTGTCTCTTTTATTGATCTCTCCATCTCTAACTCAAGAAATAAACTTTCTACAGACATTTTTTTTTACAAACCTACCAACTCACATAACTATCTCAAACACATTTCTTCACACCCAGCCCCCTGAAAGGATTCTATTCCTTTCTCTCAATTCCTCTCTGTCGTATCTGCTCCCAAAATAATATCTTTTCGTTTTGATCACCCAAGATCTTCTTCAAAAAACATGATTTCCCTCTTTCACCATCAATTCAGCCCTTACATGTATCTCCTTCATTTCTCGTACATCTGCCCTGGCCCTTTCTGCCATGATACACAACAAAAACAGGATCCCCCTTGTCCTCACTTAATTCTCCACTAGTCTCGGCATCCAAAATATTTCTATCACCTAAAACATGATCCCACCACCAAACACATCTTCCCCTCTCTGCCTTTCATAGGGATTGTCTCCTCTGTGACTCCCTCGTTCACATCTCCTCCCACCAATCGCTCCCTTGGCACCATCCTCTGTGACTGCAGGAAGAGCCACACTTGTGCCTACACTTCTTCCTTCACCGTCATTCAGGGCCCTAAACAGTCCTTCTAAAGTGAAGCAACACTTCACTTGTGAATCTGTGGGAGTTATCAACTGCATCCAGTACTCCTGCTGTGGCCTTCTCTGCATCGGAGAGTGGACGCAGACTGGGACATCGCTTCGCTGAGCACCTTCGCTCTGTCCGCATCAATAACAGAGATCTCCCGGTGGCCAACCATTTCAATTCAGTTTCCCACTCCTGTGCTGACATGTCTGTCCATGCCTTCATACACTGCCAAACCAAAGCCAGCCACAAAATGGAGGAGTAACATCTAAAATTCCATATGGGCATTCTCCAACTGGATGGCATTAACTAATCTCAAGTTTTTGCTAGACAACTCCTCATTTTCTTTCTCTCTCTGTCTCCTTTCCTCTAACTCTCCACCCCTTTCCCTCTCCAGTCACAGTGAGAGGGGAGAGATTTACAGGAGACCCGAGGAGCTAGACTACTCCACACAAAAAGTGTGGTGGTATATTGGAGGATCTCAGGTAATGGAGGAGATAACAGAGGCAGATTTAAAGGCATTTGTACTTGGATAGGAAAGGAGTACAGAGATATCAATAAAATACAAGCACATGGGTCAGCATGGGCAATTTTATCCAAAGGGCCCTTTTCTGTACTCTGCAGCTCTGAGATTCAGGCCCAAGTTTCTGTTCCATTTTTCTGTGTAATTTTTAAAAAATGGACAAAATAATGCAAAAGATCACAGAATTTCAAGTGCAAATGATTTTCTGCTGAGATTAAATTCTTGTGGGTGAAGCAATTTACATTGACCAATCAGTGCTTTCAACTGATTGAATTAAAAGTAATCAAAACATCGATTTGAGAATCAAACCTGAAGAAAGCGATAGAGAGGAACTTCAAGGAGATGGTCACCCCTAAAAATTTGGGGGGGGGGGGGGGGGGGAAAGAAATGATCTACCAAGGACAAGCTGTGGTGGACACGCCTTATGAGGTTAGCAGAACTGGGATTTCTTTCTTTGGATTGTAGAAGGACGAAAGGAGACTTAATAGAGGTGTACAAGATTATAAGAGGCATTGTTTTTTTTCTTCAGATTTATTGTCAGAGTACATACATGTGGGTACATACCTTTTTCCTGTGGGTGCGGCAGAATTACCACTAATTGGTTGTGAAAAAATTAACTATACACAGCGTAAACATGTAAACAATCAAAAGAAATGTAAACAGATAACGAACGCAAACAAATTGACTGTGCAATGCAAGATAGGGTGGACAGCCAATACCTGTTTTTTTTTAATGCAGAGTTATTGGTTCCTGGAATGCCTTGCCAGGGATGGTGGCAGAGGCTGAAACATTAGGGGCATTTAAGAGACTCTTGGACAGGCACATGGATGAAGGAAAAGTGGAGGGTTACAGGGTAGGGAGGGTTTAATACTTTTTTTTAAGGAATATTTGGGTCGGCACAACATCGAGGCCCTGTACTGTGCCGGTCATTGAAGATGCAATCATTAAATGATAAAGGTTCTCACAGCTGCAAGTGAGCTGATGCCTCTGGATGCATTCTGATTATCAGTCTCAATCACTGGAAAATATCCACCCAAACTTGGGGCTGTGGTCCATGTGCTTGGCTGAAAATCTAGTTTTGCAATTTAACTTCTGAACTTTCACTAAAGTGGGGAAAATCAAAGAAATAGTTCACATTATATTTTAAATTTCAGAAACTTTTTTCATTTTTACTCTCTGACCTACTCGAATAACTCAATTTTAAAACTCTCTGTTGCTTGTATCCATGCAAATCCACAGAGATATGCACTCCTCCAATTCTGACACCCTCTGATTTAATTGATCTACTATTAATGCTTGTGTTTCCAGCTACCTATGTTTTAAAATCTGGAATTACAGATACTTTCATAAACCTCACTTCCTCCATAGAATACTTTTCAAAACTTGGTTCTTGGGCCACAATTATCACCTTCTGTCCAATGGAGTCAAATTTTGCTTGGAAGTAGTCTTGAAAAGTAGTTTGGCAATTCTTACACAAAAGTTTATGGAATGTATTGCTGGGGGTGGTGGTGGAGGAAGCAAGCACAATAGTGTCATTTGAAAGACTCAGAGGTAGGCACATGGATGTAAGAAAAAATAGAGGCTTATGTGTGTGAGGAGGGTAGGATTAGATTGTTCTGGAGTAGCTGAAGGACCTGCACTGTTCTACGTTCCAGTTATTACGAAGAGGTGGAGGAATTGATGGAGATGCAGACAGTGATGGGAAAGTGGTGGGTTGCTCAGGGAGGCAAGTTGGGTCAGGTTGGGAAAGCAAATAATCAGTGATCAGGGTGCATACTGTAATAATATAATGATGGAAAATCTCAGCAGATCAGTGTACTTTATTTAGCAAAGATAAAGATACTTGGCCAACGTTTCCGACTTGAGCCCTTCATCACGGTATCAAACCTGAAACGTTGGTTCTGTATCTATCTTTGCTGTATACGCGCACTGTTTGATCTGCTGTGTTTCTCCAGCATTGTGTTTTTACGTCAATCATGGTGTCCAAGACTTGTGTTTTATATCAGGGTGGAAATAATTAAGAGTAAAATCTGAGAAAGCCATTTAATGAAAGAAATATGGGAAGTAACACAATTGTGTCCTAATTCAATTTCTAAACTAATGGCTTTTTCATTTCTAACAATAAAGGAAATTTCTGTTCATCCGATGATAGCTGTTGTGGAACTGATGCTTTATTGTCAAATGCTAATACCAGGAATAGCAGATGGACGATAAACCAGAGGGGTCTAATCACAGATGATGATGAGTAAGAGGGAAAGGCTAAAAAGTACGATTATTGGAAATTCTCTGGCATTACTGGAATAGTAGGGAACAGTTGTAGGTACGGATAGTCACACGCCCATGGGGTGGTATGGGCATGAAAGGCTGCACTTGAGATGAGAAAGGGTATGGATAAAGTATTACTAAGGTAGTTGAGAAATCCAATTCTTCATCAAATGTTTGTACAGGATATTTTGTGTATGTTATGCTGCATTAAAAAAAAACTTTGAAGATGGTAAGTAAAACGATTAAAACTCCAGTAACCATTTAGGATAGCCTTCTAAATTCTAAAATTAAAAAATGTCAATATTTCTTTTATATGCTTTATATCTTTTATATCCTCTGGTCAACAAATGGATTCAGAGAATTTTTTTGTTGGAATTATGATCTCACCTTAGATTTTGCTGAGTCACTAGTGGTTGAATCTGAAAAAGAAGAGAAAGGAAACTGTACTTGTTTTTTTTAAAGCAATTTAAAACACATCTACAATAATTATGAAGCAAAATCATAATTCATAGAAAACAGTATGACTGCAATTGAAAAAAGGCACAGAGTGGAGAGTTATAGCTCACTGAGATGAAAAGCAGCACAGACAGCCACCACCATGAAAGTATGCTGTGAAATTGGGGTTAAACCAGCTCATGAGAGGGATGGCAAAGGGACCCTGTTCTCTTAGAAAAAACACAAACACTAATTAAACATTAGTACATATTGAAACAATTTGTTTTTGTTTCCATTTGCAGAACTCATTCTTCCAATTTTATTTTGAGTCCTCATAACATGCTTAATGAAAACATAAGCATTCACACTTCTAAACACATCACGGGTTTCTGAATGATAGCTGCACAAATGTTTGTATCAGTCTAAGGGGCCTACGTCTGCAAGATGATACTTTAAAAGACTCTACAAGAATTAGTTACTCTGAAAAATTAAGGCAAATTATTGCAGAGCAAAACAAATAATACACAGAACTCAAAACACAAAAAGAAAGTTTGTTTGCTGAAGCTACATTGACATTATTTCAAATAAAGTCAACTGAGAAGACAGACTTCACACAGAAGCATGTGACTTTCAAATTTGACAAGGGCATGATGAAATGTTGAATGAAAGCTGCAAAAACAGATTTACTATGGGGCAACAGCTGAGGCTATAAAATTATGAGGGGGGCAGAAAGGGGCTAGCAAAATTCCAATTTTTAAAAAATATATTTCAATATTTTAAAGCTATTATTACATTAAAACTACTCCTGCAATTCACTTTGCAAGTCTGTAAGGCAGACCAAGAGCTGAGCCCCCAGCCACACCCCTTTTGAATCATGGTTTATGCTACATGACTATTAAAAACTAAGAGACCATACCATGCTATTTCTCCTCAGGGTCTGCTTCAGAAATGATAAGAAACAGCAGAAAGACTTTAAGAAAGTAGTATTGGTCTTTTAAAAATAATCATAACAGCAAATTTACATCACAGACGATAATTTTCCATTTTACAAGAAACGGGGGTTTCTGCAGACTAGGCAGCTACAATGAGGGCAACAATCCTCCTTCTTCCTACAGTTCCAGTTGTCCATCAGTGACATCACAGAATCCATCAGTGACATCACAGTGTGATAGACTCCTCCAACTTCGCCTGTTTCAAGATCAGTATGTGTAAATGCTGGAAAAAAAACCCTTTAACACTCAGACAGGAGCTATGTGACAAAGTTGACAAGTTTTGGAAAAGACATGCTGGGTTAGTTTGACAAAGGATAGGATGACAAGCTCAACACTAATGGACAGAAACACCCTCCAAACCATAATTAATGATATTGAGATTAAGATCAGAGGATAAAATGTCACGGCATAAACACAAAATTACCATACTAAAATACAAATTATTGTGCAATTTTAATTAACAATTAATTTATAGAAGATGGTCACAAAACTTTAGACATACATTCTCAAACATTCTCCTGATAATAAAAGTTCAGGTGAATCACATTATTTTAATAAAAACTTTTGAGTACATTCAGTTAAATTATGATGACTTGATGAACTTTTCTCATTCAAGTTACATTGCACATCTCACAGAATGAAATGAACGCCAACTGATTTTAAAGTGCCCAAGTTATACATTTCTTTCTCAATTATTGTTAACCTAATAAAATCACGTTTACTCTAAAATACGAGTGTAATTTGATTCAGTTAAGTTGAAACAGGCTGGAGAAAGGAAGTTAAAAAAAAACTTTGAACGTTTGCCTAGATAAATTAAACGCAACCTAAGTACATGATAAAAAAGTGATACTGTCTTGAATAACACACATTCACACATCACAGATCCACAGAAGTTCAACACACACTTTCAAACAACCACCATGTAGGCCCTAGCCTTAGTTTTCTCCAGACTTAAAATTAAACTTTTTTTCAAATCATCTTGCAACAATGACCAAAATGCAAGCCAACACATATAATGAAAATTAAACATTTTTTCTAATGGTTAATTATCACTTGAGGTGCATAGCACACTATATACCACAATGTTTTCAAAACCACTTGCCTTTTTAACTTATAATCATTGATAATCAAAAACAAGACACCTCTGAACACTTACGCACATAATTTGAGGTTATTATAATTGTTTCACATACGTAGGTAGCAAATTTCCCCTACAAGTATTTGCAGTTTTGAATGGGCAAATACAAGCATTTCAACCTTGAATTGTCTACTTCTGTAGGAAGTTGGTCAGTAACAATGACACTGTCTGTTACCGAACTCTGCAGTGTCTTGTTCAGGCAGTTACCTGAAACATCTCCCGGAGTAGTTCCTGTTCTCCCAATGTTGGTTAGCAAATGATCTATGTTTGGCACTGGCTGTGTATCAACTGTGCTTTCTTCCTGGACTGGTGTCTACATTCACAAGAGTAAGAAGATCAGAAAGTTGTTTGTCTTTTACTAAAAAAAATACACCAGTAACTCGTCTAAATGAACAATAGACTTTTACATTCTCCAGTGTGGCAAGAATGAATCACCTAGCATTATCAATGAAATGTCCGAATCAGGGTCTTTAAAAAAAGGAGTTTGCCTGCTTTAAGCACAGAAGCTATTCTTTGAGTGAATACTTTAAATACTATACCAAGTTCCCTTCGGAGAAAACAAGAGGACTCCTTTGCTGCATTAGTACGGAACCAAAACATCAGATTTGAAATACACAAGAACACACAGCCAATTACAGCTACTTGCCTTTTTGTGCAAATTTTTATCATATATTTGAACTCCATTTCAAAGATTACAGCATTTGCTACCTCTGAAGGACATCAGTGAACCCAATGGCTTTTCTTAACAATCCAGCAGTTCTGTGATGATCTTTACCAATTAATAGACTTTTTATTAAAAAAGAGTGAATTTTAAATTCCACTTTTACCCTGATGATGATATCTGAACCCAGATCTCTAAATTGTTGGCTTATGAGATGGTAACTGCTCTGTCACTATAGGCTTAAAACTAGCCATCAGGTGAGATTTACAGTGGAAGTATAATTGAGAATCTCTCTAAACTCAATGCTGGATATGGAATCACAGTAGCAGTACAAATGCACACTTTAAAAAAAGGTGCTACTTACTTTGCCTCCATGTTAAGAACTGAGGCACCTTGACAATCAAGTTTCATTTTGTTTTTAAATCTCCATTAACCTCTAGATATTGAATGGTCTATATTCCTGCAATAACATTCATGAATTACAGCAGTCTGTGCATGTCATTTTCTGAAACAAAACTGATAAAATTCACAGGGTCCAATAGGAAATTCCCCTCCCTCTGCTTCCTCCAAATTTGAGGGTTTTTCTATACCTAATTCAGAATTTAGAAATAGAATCAGTTACAAAAAAAATAGAGAATGCTAAAACATTGCAAGCATGAACTGAATTCTTCCAAAATAGTGACAGTCTGTTTTAAACAAAAAGCTTACTTTTCTCTCACAGTGAAGCACCATATATATCATTATACTGATGGCAGGAGAACGCCAAAGCATGATTTTAATAGATGCATTATAGAGGGGTTACATGATTTTCAGTGAAAACAAACAAATTTTAAGAGCTTCATAATTCATATAATTTATTCACACGAGGACCAGTTTTACTCAAATGTATATTTCCATACAAATCATGCATAAATCAAAAATTAAGAAAAACATCCCTTGATGTTACATAAAATCAGTATTCCAAAGAATGCATCAGCTGGAAGAGTCAGTATATTAATAGTCTTCTATAATAATACTTTTCTGAACCTCAAAAACCACAAATGGCAACAGAGAGAACTGAGCCGTTTCTTTACGTTCAAAAGGAATTTCAAGCATTTTAGGTGCAATTATTTTAACAAAGTGCATCAATGTACTTCATCCTATCTTCTACTTTCAGATCATTGATTTAAGCTTATCTAATTTGCACAATAAGAGATCAGCAAATTTCACGAGAGAAAAAAAATACCTTGTGGGTGCAGGCAGTGAAAGTGCATTTTTATATAAAAATTTAATATCTTTCTTTGGAATTTATATGAATAATAAATACATTAAGAATTAACGACTATTAGAAATTAAATTGATGTCAAAAAGCTGTTTACCCAAAAATAACTTGGAGGATTACTGAAACCATCAATATTATCATAAGGATATTGAATCAGTTTGACATCATTTTCAGTTTGGTCTGTCGGACATCTCTAAGTATGTTCTGAAACTATTTTTACTTACGGTTGCACTTTCATCACCTTCTCCTGTGAAAAACCAGTCATACTGGAAAATGCAATGAAAACAATGGTTGTAACAATTTATTTGACAAATAAAACAATCACTGGCAAATTAATAATTCTAACAGCTATCAATGGAAAATAAACTTACATGTTGTATAAGAGTTTCCACTATTTTGTATTGATCTGGCATGTGAGTAACCATGTGCATCATGTTATCTTCCGATGTTCTGACAAGAGTTGGACCAAATACAATGGCCAAATTTCTAGGTTCCATCTAAGGACACAACAGTTTCAGATTTATAAAAAGAACAAACTTTTGAAGGTTCCAGAAAACAGAGCACTCTTATTTCTTATTTGACATTATTGATAAACAACATTGTTAACTATTACAGGACATGTTTAATTAAGAACAGAAATTATAATGATAGATCTGGAAACTATATTCAACAATAGAAAACACAAATAGAGGAAAATTAATATTTAGGACATCATACTTCCTGTTTATGTTCATAATTGTTTATTTTTATCATCCTAATTTTAGTATTTAAAAAAAAATATGCACACGCATAACTCAAAGCATTAACTGAACTGGAAAAGCGATACCTTATTTTTCTCAGAGTTTTCTGCTACTGTCTTCAGATGTGCGGAGAGGAATTTTAATGTTTCGTAGTGATGATCGGGCAAATCTCGGATCTGAAGTGTTTTATAATCAAAAACAATTTTAACATAAAGCAGCACAGTTTAATGACAACCATGTGTAAAGTTATTCTGGTCATGAATAAGGATTACCAATCTTTTTAAAGTTCTGAGTCTATCCACTGAATCTTCTTTTCTGTTGGCGTCTATGAAATTAGCATATTTGTCTGAAACACACAAATCATTTGTTTAATACAATAGCTACATAAGGAATTATTATTCAAGACTTCCACAACATTGGAATCAGGAGACTAGCTCTACACTAACCTATTCCAATACAGCTAAGATTAATGGCATCTACAGAAAACTAACAATATATGAGCTGCCCACAAACAATAGGGCAACCTCAATCTTGTCAATTATTCCTAAAATGCAATCTCAATCAAGCAAAAATATTAGACCAGTTAACAAAGTGTGTTTATGTAGTCCTTGCCCAACTAATTTGTTCATGACTTTGGATTCTGCGAGAAGCACACACAGTGTTGTCAAACATGGACCAATGTGCTCAATTCCAGATGCTGGGTGAAGATGACTGCCAATAATGTCAAAGGAATAGATGATGAAGCATAGCACCAAGTAGACCCAGTAAAGATAAATACGAAGAAAACTCAACTGGCTAAAGACAAATGGAGAACAAGGATTATTGTGTTTTTTTGTTGTTGTTGGAAGTAAATCAAATCAGCCAAAGAAACTGGAGCAGGAGATCCTCACAGCAGTGTGAGAACAGAAGATGTGAATTTTCCAGACAAAATTGGACAAAGTTGGACAAGATGAAATCTAATTATACTACTGTTCAGATGCTCACTGCATGAAGGTTTCATCTTGCATCACATTCTGTGTCTGGCTACTGTTATTCTTTTTATGAATGGTACACTGCCAAGAATCACTGCTGGTGGTCCTTGTATTTGCCTGGATCAATGCTGGCCCTCTGCCCACTCGAATATAGTGGTATCATCTAAACAGTAACTGCACTGCCTCTGAATTACTCCCAACAGGCTTTCACAGGCAGCAAAGCTAGGGGCAGCATTTGCCAGCTTGGAAACCTGTTGAGTTCTTCAATGAAGACACATAGGAGACTAGAGATGCTGGAACATGAAGCTGAGCATATTCTGCTGAAGGAAGTCAGTGGGGCAAGGAGCATCAATGGGAGAAAAAAATGGTTAACATTGTGGGCCAGAACCCTGAGTTCTTTGACAGAGACTTTTAAAATGTACTAAAATTGAAGTAAATATTTATGCTTTTTAATTAATTTAATTAACAAATAGTACAACAAAGCAAAACAGAACAATAGCTGGCACAGGATCAAGGATATGGTCTCTTGATTTCAGTTAGATAATCCTAAGACTGTTGGAATTCATATGGGGCACACTGACAATTTATGCCCCCTAGAACTTCAAAGATATCCTGGATGTGCTGCACCCATGGATTAGGTTTATGACTTAATTGACTTTGGACAACTGAACACCTGCACCTGCAGTTCCAAAAGGAATTGCGGACACAGTAGCCCTGTTAATTTCACCGAGTTATGTATTAGTCACTTAGGACAATAGCAACTACTCAGTTGAGCTTCTCTCTCTACCTAATGAAGTGTCTTTCATCTACAAACGATTGGAAATGATTTGTATCATTTAGTGTTCAATCACAGAACGATCCAATCAAACTGTAAACAACAGGATAAACAGGAAAGGCTATAAAAGTAGATGATAATAATAATGAGCTCACTGGCATCTTCTTTGGCTTGGCTTCGCGGACGAAGATTTATGGAGGGGGTAAAAAGTCCACGTCAGCTGCAGGCTCGTTTGTGGCTGACAAGTCCGATGCGGGACAGGCAGACACGATTGCAGCGGTTGCAGGGGAAAATTGGTTGGTTGGGGTTGGGTGTTGGGTTTTTCCTCCTTTGCCTTTTGTCAGTGAGGTGGGCTCTGCGGTCTTCTTCAAAGGAGGTTGCTGCCCGCCAAACTGTGAGGCACCAAGATGCACGGTTTGAGGCGTTATCAGCCCACTGGCAGTGGTCAATGTGGCAGGCACCAAGAGATTTCTTTAGGCAGTCCTTGTACCTTTTCTTTGGTGCACCTCTGTCACGGTGGCATATATATTGAATAATGTACATATGCCCAAAATTCTCATTTGCTGCAATCAAGTACTTATAAAGAAAAGGAATAAAAGTAAAATTGAATTAAATTAAAAAGAGACAATAAATACATAAGATAGATGATAAATATTCTGGCTTATATAAATGGAAGTTCTTTGTCAAGGCTTCAGCCTATTTTCTGAAGAATCCTTTTGTTTGATTATAGCAGCTGTAATGGACAGGGCTGTACTTACAATGGTATTGACAGTTAATTGACTAACTTTGTTTTGTCATTTGTTCCAAGCTACAATAAAAATCCTAATTTTTCATGCTATCCAGAAATTCAACGCATATAACAGGTAGTGCAATTAGAACCAGAGAATACTATAGCGCGGAAACAGACCTTTCAGCCCTTCTCCTCGTCTGTGCTAAACACTTACTCTGCCTAGTCCCACTGATTTGCACCTGGACTAAATTCCCCCCCCCCCCCACCCCATACTACTTCAATCCATGTACCTGACCAAATTGAGCCTGAATTTACCAATTCAGCTGGTACCTTGCTCCACACTCGCATCACTCTCTGTATGAAGAAGTTCCCCCTAATGTTCCCCTTTCTCCCTTAACCCATATCTTCTAGTTTTTATTTCACCTAACCTCAGTGGGAAAAAAAGCCTGCTTGCATTTACTCCATCTATACCCATCATACTTTTATGTACTTTTTTTAAAAATTTTTTTTATTTTTCACACCATAAGCCACATTAACCATGATACATACTTTTTCCTTTTCAAATATATACAGTGCCATTTTCTCCCCCCCCTCCCATCCCACTTTCCCTACCTCCCCCCCACCCCCCGTCCATTTAAAGTACAAAATCTAGGATACATTAAACCAGTCAAACAATGTTGTCATTCAATAAAAATAAACAAGAAATTCCACTGAGTCAATTCTTTTCATTTCCTTCTCCTTTCGTTAATTTAGGTAATGAATGTCCCCGGTAGGTTTTCTCTATTGTGTTTCATGTAAGGCTCCCATATTTGTTCAAATATTTCAATATTATTTCTTAAACTATATGTTATTTTTTCTAATGGAATACATTTATTCATTTCTATATACCATTGTTGTATTTTCAAATTCTCTTCCAATTTCCAGGTTGACGTAATACATTTTTTTGCTACGGCTAGAGCTATCTTAACAAATCTTTTTTGTGCACCATCCAAATTAATTCCAAATTCTTTGTTTTTTATGTTAGGAGGAAGATCTCTGGATTCTTTGGTATATTGTTTTCTGTAATTTTATTTAATATTTGGTTTAGATCTTCCCAAAATTTTTCTACTTTCTCACATGTCCAGATTGCATGAATTGATGTTCCCATTTCTTTTTTACATCAAAAACATCTATCAGATACTGTTGGGTCCCATTTATTTAACTTTTGAGGTGTAATGTATAGCCTGTGTATCCAGTTATATTGTATCATACGTAACCTCGTATTTATTGTATTTCTCATAGTTCCAGAACATAACTTCTCCCATGTTTCCTTTTTTATCTTTATATTTAAATCTTGTTCCCATTTTTGTTTAGTTTTACCATTTGTTTCCTCATTCTCCTTTTCTTGCAGTTTAATATACATATTTGTTATAAATCTTTTGATCATCATTGTATCTGTAATCACATATTCAAAGTTACTTCCCTCTGGTAAACTTAGACTGCTTCCTAATTTGTCCTTCAAGTAGGATCTCAATTGGTAATATGCCAGCACTGTATCTTGAGTTATATTGTATTTATCTTTCATTTGTTCAAAGGATAATAATCTATTTCCTGAAAAACAATTTTCTATTCTTTTGATCCCTTTTTTCTCCCATTCTCTAAAGGAAAGGTTATCTATTGTAAAAGGGAGTAACTTATTTTGCATCAATATTAGTTTTGGTAATTGATAATTTGTTTTATTCCTTTCTACATGAATCTTTTTCCAAATATTGAGTAGATGATGTAATACTGGAGAACTTCTATGTTGTACCAATTTTTCATCCCATTTATATAATATGTGTTCAGGTATCTTTTCCCCTATTTTATCTAATTCTAATCTAGTCCAATCTGGCTTATACTTTTATGCACTTCAATCAAATTTCCTCTCATTCTTCTATGGTCCAGGGAATAAAGTTCAAACCTGTTTAAACTATCCCTGTAACTCAGTTGTAAATCTCCTCTGCACTCTTTCAATCTTATTGATATTTTCCTGTGGTTAGGTGACCAAAACTCCAAACAGTCCTCCCAATTTAGCCTCACTAATGTCTTATACAACTTCATCATAACATCGCATCGCCTACTCCTTACTACTTTGATTTAAAATTTCCAAAAAACTCTCTTTTCCACCCAATCTGATGCTGCTTTCAGGGAATTATGTATCTGTCTTCTCAGATCCCTCTGCTTTCCGCGCTCCTCAGTGCCCGACCCTTTACTGTGTATGTGCCCTAGCTTGGTCTGTCCTTTCAAAATGGAACGTTTCATATTGTTTGCATTACAATCCATCTGCTATTTTTCAACTCACTTTGTGAACCGGTCCTGATCCCTCTGCAAGCTTTGAAAGCCTTTCTCGTCCACTGCACCTCAATCTTTATGCCATCTGCAAACTTGATTATCCAATTTACCATCATCATCCAGATCATTGATACAGACAACAATGGTCCCTGCACCATTAGTCACAGGCTTCCAGTGTGAGAAGTAATCATCCATCACAACTCTCTGGCTTCTCCTGTAAAGCCAATGTCGAATTCAATTTACTACCTCAACATGAACAACAAGTGACTGAACCTTCCTGATTAACCTCCCATGCGACGTGGTTAGTGTAGCAGTTAGCGCAACAATGTTGTAGCACCAGCGATCGGGATGGGACTCAAATTCGGTGCTGTAAGGAGCTGTACGTTCTTCCTGTGTCTGCATGGGTTTCTCTCAGGGGCTCTGGTTTTCTCCCATTGTTCAAAATGTACAGGGCAGTTGTAGGTCAATTGGGGTGTGATTGGGCGGCACGGGCTCATGGACTAAAAGGGCCTGTTACTGTGCTGTATCTATGTCTAAAGACCTTGCTGAAGTCCATGTAGACAAAACCTATAATGTTCCTGGTAACCTCCTCGAAAAACACAATAAGATTAGTTAAATACAACCTATTAGACACAAAGCCATGTTGAATATCTCTAATCAGTCCCTGTCTATCCAAATACATATAATCCAGTCTCTTAGATCGTCTTCCAATAATTCAGCCTAGAAATTTCTGGATTATTTTGGAGGATTTTTTTAAAAACAAAGGAACAACATGAGCTATTCTCCAAGCCTCTGGCACCTTATCCATGCCTAAGGATATGTTAAATATATCTGGCAGGGCCCCTGCAATTTTTATACTTGCCTCTCTCAATGAAAAATAAACAAATAAATACAGCATAGTGTTGGGAATAGTATCAGAATAAGTTAAGTACAGGTACTCCCGACTTATGACCGTAATTGGGACCGAAGTATTAGTCGTAACTCAAAATGAACATAAATCAAACTTTTGCCTGCATGCATGGAGTACCAAAGTCTTAAAGCAAACTTTTAAATTAAATATTATATTTGACAAACTATAACAGCGATACAGGGCATGTCAGAACCAAAATGTGTGTACTTACTTTGTTCGTCGTGTCCTGGAGTCCATAGGCTGGGTGTAGCCATCTTGATTCCTGTGCGCATGCATGAGTCTTCCGTCAGCGCATGTGCAGTAGTTTTGCGTATTGGAGTTCGCTTGGCGCATACACAAGTGTTAAGGGCCCTGAAATTCGTGCCCCAACTGAACTCCAATATGTTAACCCACTATTCACGCGCCGACCAAAGACATGCACATGCACACAGGAATCGAGATGGCCACGCGCAGTGTCTATGGACCCAGGGACGCTGACTAACAAAGTAAGTATGTACATTTTGGCTCTTACATGCCCAGTATCTCTGTTACAATTTGTCAAATACAACATAAACTGCGTAAATTTTATATTTTTCTTGTATATATATATATATTTCAAAAAATTTGGTAGGATGTGCAGATGGACGCAAGTCACATAGGTCACAAGCCGGGGAGAACCTGCAGTACAGGGTATTGAGAAAAATACAGTTAAAAACGAAAAACATTATATTTTGCTAGAGAGAATGTGATGTATAGATGATTCACCCAGACATTGGACGTCTCATAAAAGTAAAAACATAGAGAAATGCTGGAGGAACTCAGTCTCGTAGCATCCATAGGAAGTAAAGATATATTACCAACATTTTGGGCCTGAGCCCTTCTTCAAGGTATAAGCAAAAAACTGGAAAGGGTCAGAATAAAACCTAAGCACACATACATAAATATATATATTTTAAGGAAAAGAGACAGGGGGAAGATGGAGAGTGGCCTTTAATGGAAATTTGAGAAATCAATGTTAATGCCATCTGGTTGGAAGGTGCCCAGATAAAAGATGATGTGTTGTTCCTCCAATTTTCATGTGGCCTCACTCTGACAGTGCATGAGACTATTGTCAGACCATGGACAGCAAGGGACTTTCATTTGAAAAAATTGGGTAGACTGGGTTTGTTTTTCCTTGAGTAAAGGAGGCAGAGAGGTGACACAAAAGAGGTATATAAAATTTTAAGAGTCACAGAAGGTAGATTGTTAGATTTTGTTTTTCCTCTGATAGATATATCAACAAACAAGGGAAGAGAGAAAAGACTCCTAAAGTTATTTGATTGGGATTTTCTTTCAATAGGGAGTGGTTGTCATCAAGAACTTGAACTGAGGGAAGATGGTAGAGTCAGATACAATCACTATGTTGAAGAGACATTTAGACAGTGTGACAGAGTAATTAGAGGTGGTTTGGGAGGAATTGTTAAAGCAGCTTTCACACACACATTTTAAAACACAGAATATTTGCAGGATTTTTGCAGAATGCAACGAAGTATAGACAGCAGCTTGCCTGGGAGAGCATGTGATCTTTGCAGAGGAGAAGAGTTTTGCTCTCAGAGAGGGAGGGTGTGAAACAAAGAGGAAAGAGACAGAAATTCGCTCCAGAGGGACAAGCTGGCAAACTTTGGAAGGCTGCCTAATCAAAGGAGAAGAATGGCAATCTGAAAGGATCTGAAGGAAAGAAGATCATCTGGATGACCCTGAAGGGGACAAGTTTTGTAAGCAAGACTGATTGAGAAGGAAGCAGTTGCAGGTGTCCTGGAAAAGGAATCTCTCTCTGAAAACCAGCAAGAACCCTCCTGAGTGGTAACCATTTGCCTGTTAAGCACCAAAGACTGGTGAACTTTGATAATGCTAACTTATGTGCACAGTACAAGAATTGCCTGCAACCAATGAGATTGGACTGTAATCCAAAGAACTTTTCTAATCTTAAATATACATTACACACACCTATGCTTCGTATTAGAGGGGGGATTAAGTAGTTAGGTAGGTTAAGTAAAAAGTTAAAGTTTAATTCTGTTTTCTTGTTCAAATACAATTAAAAACTATTTTTGTTTAAGTGACCCTGTGTTTTGGTGCATATCTATAGCTGCTGGTTTTGGGGGTCCTCTGGACTCCGTAACAACAGGTATTTAAGTAAGCAAGACTTGGAAAGATATGGAACTAGTGGGGTCAAAAGTGATTTATGTAGATGAGTAATGGTGGGCCAAACATGGTGAGTCAAAGAACCCATTTTCGTACTGTACAAATCTAAGACTATGATTCTAAGAAGGAATGGTAAAATTGGTCAGAAGACTGCCTATTATACAACGTCTTGAAAGAATGCAGATAAAAGTATGGGCTAAGAGAAAGACACCAAGCATATCAAGAAAGAATAGAAGCTGCAGTCAACAGGGTGCAGTTGGGAAAAACAAACTTGCACTGCACACCTTCAGAGGACAAGTCTACAGGGAATGTGGAACAGACTATTCTTTATACTGGATGCAATTTATTTATTAAATCCAATAACTTTAAATCTTATAACCAATATATCTGTACCCAGTGATCTGTTGAAGTCATGAACAAGCTTTTTAAATGAGTTAGATTGATCCTTGTAAGTAAAATAAAATTGGCAAGTCTTATAGGGAATTCTACAAAAGTATAACAATTAATGGGCTTCTGGTAAAGCAGGGATAAGGGTCAAAAGAGCTCTTTCTCACTTCAAGACAGAGATCATTGTTGATATGGCATACTATCTTAACTTTATCAAGACAATCTAGGTTTGAAAACTACTAGATTAATTAGCTGCATTAAATATTACATTAAATTACTTTTTTTTGTGGCCAGGTTATTTAAAGAAAATTTTCCAGGTTAATGGAAATATATTAACTGCTAAATGCAATGGCTTGCAATACAAGGCTTTAACTAAGGGTATTTCACATAAAAATTTATGAAACGTCACAAATCATATCCATTCTGTTTTCTGTCTAATCAGGATAAAGGATGGAGTAAAACAATTAGAGCTATAATTACCATTTGTGAAGAGAGGTTCTGGAAGTTTTCGGAAGAAGGATTTCAGTAAACTACTGATAACATTCAGATCTCGCCATTTCTGTGTTTTGAAAAATTGCGGGGGACAATTTATTTCCATTCATTTCCATTCACAGTAATAAAAAGATACTAAAATTGAAAAGTTTTGGAAACTTACATCATCCAAAAGGTCAATATCAGTCACTCCTTTGTTGAGTTCTTCTTGCAGGCTTGATATAGCAGCATTATTGCCTGGTACTCGATAGATTCCAGTGTACTCAAGTCCTTTCTCTTCAACCAAATTACAGCAGACCTCAACTATAAATGGCACATACTATAAAACACAAGATGGGAAGCTTTGAAATAAGTCCATTAGATAGAGGAACAGAAGTGGTGTGATAGATCATATCATATTTTATATTGTATATGGATATGTTTTTGAAGGATATAGATTGTGGGAGTAATGTAGGTCACAAACAAACAGAAACACTTCACAAAACAGATCTCATTTAAAATGCCAGAGCTCTGCTCATGTCAGACAGTCCAGGCTCCGAATGCCTTTGCAAAAACTTTGAAGAATGCCTATAGAGACTTCACAAGTAGGTGTTAATTGGATATGCTACGAGCAATTAATTACTGTTTTGAAAGCGACAGATGAATGGATTCAGAAGATTGGGTCTGGTTCCTTAAACTGTCTGAATGCCCCCTAAGGGGGCCATGTGGTTTTGCAAGCAGAGAAAGAGAGGAGGGGGGAGAGAACTGGTTTCTGCAGCATGGCAAGCTGGATGCTTGTTGAAACCCCATTTTGAAGATGGGTTGTGAGTTCTGAATTCAGCCTGTTGAAGGACCATGTGGTCCATATTTGAGGAAATGGTTGGCTAGAGTATTTCACCTGAAATAAGAGCAACAAAAAGGAACTCTGGGGTGACCTGCAGAGGAAGAGGTTATCATTTGGAAAACCCATTGATGGGGCAAGTTTCTTCGGCAAGACACTGAAGTAGCTGATTGGAGGGAATTGTGTGCAGTTTTGGTCAATTGTGTGCAGTTTTGGTTAATTGTGTGCAGTTTTGGTCACCTTATCTAAGGAAGGATGTTCTTGCAATGGAGGGAGTGCAGAGGCGATTCACCAGGCTGATACCTGGAATGGCAGGAACGACTTATGAGGAAAGATTGCGCAAATTGGGATTGTACTCGCTGGAGTTTAGAAGATTGAGAGGGGATCTCATAGAGACCTATAAAATTTTTGGCAGGACTGGACAGAATGGATGCAGATGGGATGTTTCCAATGATGGGAAAATCCAGAACCCGGGGCCATGGTTTGAGGATAATAGGCAAACCATTTAGGACCGAGATGAGGAGGAATTTCTTTACCCAGAGGGTGGTGAATCGGTGGAATTCATTGCCACAGAGGGCAGTAGAGGCAGGTTCATTAAATATATTTAAGAGGGAATTACATCTATTTCTTCAATATAAGGGTATTAAAGGTGACGGAGAGAAGGCGGGGACGGGGTTCTGAACTTTAAGATCAGCCATGATCTCGTTGAATGGCGGAGCAGGCTCGAAGGGTCGAATGACCTACTCCTGCTCCTATCTTCTATGTTTCTATGAGGGAATCAGTTTGCGTCTGTCCAACGAGCTACGAATCTCTCTGAAACCAAAGAGAATCTTCCTGAGCAGTAACCCATTACTTTTAAACACCAGAGCTTGATGAAAATTCATAAATGTTAAATTCTAATCACAGTATAAGAATTGTCTGATACCAATGAACTTGGAGGAGTGAAAAGTGAGATTGGACTGTGAATCAATGAACTTTTCTGAACTTATACACATTATCTCCAAGTGCGCTTAGAATTAGAAGGGGGTTAAGTTAGGTTAAGTTAATAGTAAAAAGTTAAAGTTTGATCCTGTTTTTATATTTAAAGAACATTAAAAACTACTTTTGTTTAAGTAACCATTTGTCTTGGTGAATTTCTATTGCTGGTGGTTTTGGGGTCCTCTGGGCCTGTAACAGTGGGCCATCGAGTTGGCTTTATCATTCCATCAAAAGCTGATCTATTCTCCCATTCCCCTGCCTGCTCCCCATAACCTTTAATATCCTGACTACTCAGATACCCACGAATCTCTGCCTTAAATACACCCAACAACTTAGTCTCCACAACCGGTAGCAACTCTTCAATCCTGAAGTTGTGCCCTTCTGTCTTTGACTCTCCTGCCATAGGAAACATCTATGCTACATCTACTCCATCCGGGCCTTTCAACATTTGAAATGCTTCTGAGGTTTCACCTCATTCTTCTGAACTCCAAGGAGTACAGTCCAAGAGCTGTCAAATGCAAATCCCTTCATTCCAGGAATCATTCTTGTGAATCTTCTCTGAATCCTCACCAATGCCAGCACATCCTATCTTAAATAAAGAGCACAAAACTACCCCATTTTCCAAGTGAGGACTCACCTGTGCCATATAAAGTCTCAACTTCATATCCCTGTTCTTATATCATATTCCTCTAGATGTGAATGCCAACATTGCATTTGCCTTCTTCACCACTGACTCAACCTGGAGGTTAACATTTAACACGAGGACTACCAAGTTCCTTTGCACCTCTGAATATTCTCTCCATCCAAATAACAGTTTGCCCTTTTATTCCTTCAACCAAAGTGCAAGCCCTGCAATAGTTTATTGCTTTTTTGAAATCTACATCTGAGTTATGCAATTACCAATGATTGAAACATTTCAAACTCTTTCAGGTCCATGGAGTTATTGTATTGTGCTTCCTTTTCACAATTTGTCATTTGGAAAAATCACAGCTCAGTGGTCTGTTTTCTTATTTTGCTTTCAATAACATGGTACCATAGACAAGTATACCTATACTTCATTCCCAACTATACCGCAAAGATTTCTAGTTTGTAATCCAAGCATGTCAGGATCAGACTTATATTTTAGGGTCTAGTTAATCATTGAAGCTGATGTGCTCAATCACATAAACACCATCACCTTTGCCAACACTGTTTAAAAGCTCAGTAAATCAACAAATATTCAGAAGTGTGAGTGGCCAGCTTTGGCGGCTTTGAACTATATTCCAATGACCTTCCTACTGCTTTCTCCTTGGTCAGGCATGACCTCCTGCTAGGAGCTCTCCTTCTAACAAGCAGTTTAATTCTGTTTGAGCTTTGCTCATTTCCCGTCATGACATATTTAAAGTGGCATAACAACAAATGCTTCCCTTTCATGACTGACAAGAGTTTATGGCATGAAGTGAGCAAAAAGTCCTTCAGAAGTTCCCATTCCCTGCAGACTACTGCAGCTGAATAAAAAACCCTGAATGTTGAAAATGTGAAACAAAATCAAAAAAAATCTGGAACCATTCAGCTGGTTAGGAAGAATCAGTGGAAAGAGAAATAATTTCCATTTCAGGTTGAACACCCTTCACCAGAACATGAAAAGAAAGGAAATATGATGGTTTTAAGTTGGTGGGGGAAGGATGGATATAACTAAGATATTAATTCGAACAGGCTGAGGCTGGGGTTGGCAATAGGTTTAAACTGTTAATTAAGTCAATTGCTTGATGGATTAATTAGAGCAATTAAAGAAAGAGAAATAGAACATAAAAGAAATTTAAGAACTAAAGGTAAGCGCAGTTGAAGAAAGGAAACACCCATGTATAGCTGCTAATTTCTCCCTACAACAAGCCAAAGATGTTACTTCCTTCAAGAAGGCCATCTTACTAGTTCTAAAGAAAACCATAATACAGGCTTAAATTACTTCTGACTGTTGACTTTGACATTCACCATCATGAAGAGCTTTGGGAGGCTGGTCATGCCTCACATCAACTCCAGTTTCACAGCCAGCCTTGACCCATTTCAATTTCCCTACTGGCCCAATGGATCCACAGATGATGCCATCTGCCTGGCTCTCCACTCGACATTAAAACACCTGTATGCCAATATTATCTAGTGTTAGACTACTGTTCAAAGACTACAGCTTTGCCTTTAGTACCATTGTCTTTGGCAAATGCATTCCTATTATTTAGGATTGAGGCCTCAATGCCCTCTCCTCCCTGCAATTGGATCCTTGACTTACAGTCCAACAGACTTCAATCACAGAAATGGTCATGCTTAATACCAGTGCTCCTCAGATCCCTACTATATTCCTTTTACTCCCATGACTGTGCAGCCAGATACCTGTCCAATTATATCTTCAAATTTACCGATGATACCACAGTTGTGGAACAAGTCTCAAATAATGATGACTTGGAACACAGATAAGAAATTGAAACTCTAGTAGAAAGTCTCTCTATGTCAGTAAGATGAAGAAGGTGATAAGTAACTTCAGGAAAGGAGGCAGAGTCTACACACCTACCAACTTAAGTGGCACATTAGTCAAAAAAGTACATAGCTTCAATTTCTTAGGGATAAATATCTTCAATGACCTGACACAATGATCGAGAAATGCGTCTACTTTCTTAGATGTAGAGGGTCAATAGGTTGGTGGATGATATGAAGGTCGGAGGTGTTGTGGATGGTGCTGAAGGTTGTCGCAGGTTACAACAGGAATATAGACAGGATGCAGAGTTGGGTGGAAGAGTGGCACATGGAGTTCAATCTGTTTATGTGCAAGGTGATCATTTTGGAAGATCAAGCTTGAGGCAGAGTACATGGTTAATGGTAGGATACCACGGTGTGGAAGAACAGAGGGTCCTTGAGGCAAATCCACAGCTCTTTAAAGGTTGCCTTACAGGTTGATAGGATAGTTAAGAAGGCCTATGGTATATTGGTGTTCATTAGTTGGGGGATTGAGTTCGGGGGTCATGAAGTAATGTTTCGGCTTTAGAAATTTCTGGTGAGACCACTGTTAGAATATTGTGTTTAGTTCTGGCATCTCATTCCAGGAAGATATGGAGAGGGTGAAGAGGAGATTTACCAGGATGTTGCCTGGATTAGATAATATGTTTTATGAAGCAAGGTTAGCAGAGCTTGGACTTTTCCCCTTGGAGTGAAGAAGGATGAGGGGTAACTTAATAGAGGTCTACAAGTTTATGAGAGGCAGGCAGCCTGCACTTTTTTCACAGGCTGGGAGTAGCAAACACCAGCAGACATCTGTACAAAGTTCAGAGAGGAAAGTTCAGGGGTAAGTTTTCTTTTTACACCGAGTTGTGGGTGCCTGAAATGTATTGCCAGGGGTGGTGGTGGAGGCTGGAAAAGTAGGGGCATTTAAGAGACTCTTAGAGAGATACAACAAATGAAGGAAAATAGAGGGTTATGAAGTGGTGAAGGTTTAGTTTTTTTTGGTGTGGTAGGTATATTCAGACCGACACAATATCATGGGCCAAAGGGCCTGTACTATGAAGTTTGGCATACCTCCCCCAAACATTCCTCAACAATTTCTACAAGTGCTTCATCAAAAGTATACTCACTGGGTGCACCACATCTTAGAATGGGAGCTGCTCTGCTAAAGATTGGAAGAAACTATAAAATGTAGTGTATGTATCTTTGAACATAATAACTTCCTTCCCTCCATGGACTCCATCTACATCTGTTTCCTCAGAAAGGCACCCAACACACTGAAAGATTCATTATGCATTGGGGAGAAGGCTTAAGAGCATGAAAGCATGCACCAACAAGCTTAAAGATGGTTCTTCCTGAATAAATAGCATTAAGAAGATGAGGTCCTGTTCCCAGAGCTCACGTTGGGCCTCAGTGTAAGTGTGTGAGACAGACAGGTTAGAGTGATGTGAAGGGGGGTGGATTAAATAGCAAGTCTGGTATGAGATTAAGAGAGGGCATTGGCTGAGAGATGGCAGGAGGATTCAAATTAAGTCATGAACCAGGTCATGGCCATTTAAACAAAATCACATTGGTTTTGGTTTAATGGAAATGTTAAAAGAATGCTCCCTTGTTATTGATCAAAAAGAGAAAAACGAAACTCAATTGCAGTGACAATGTGTATCATTTAATGCATGTCCTACATGCGAAATGCCTGACTTTTGTGTAATAACTATGATTTTGAAATTTTCAAGCAAAAATATCAAGTTTTAAATGCATTGTACTTAAAATAAAATCACCTGGTAACATTGGCCATTGTTTTAATACTAGAAATATAGGGTTGTAAGGAAGCTTAATGTAATTATAAAATGGTTGCATGAGAAGTGGTTGAAATACTAATATATAATAGAGTGGAGAGCTCAATTTATAAAAAAAAAATTAAGTATTAACCATAGGTTATTTAATGGAATTCTGTTTAGAAATGAAATATCAAGATTTTGGAGATGCTCGGAGCAAGTGTTTAGAACCAATGTTTTTGAGATGCATGAAATGGACAACATTATTCTGAACTAAATAAATGAAGTATTACTCAGAACATCAAGATAAAGGATTCACTTACAAGACCTGCAATTAGAATTTAGAATATTACAGCACAGTACAGGCCCTTCAGCCCTCAATGTTGTGCTGACCTATATATTCCTACTAAAATAAAATTAAACCCTTCCTAACTCATAACCCTTTTTTTTTCATCTATGTGCTTGTCTGAGTCTCTTAAATGCCCCTAATGTTTCAGTTTCCACCACCATCCTGGGCAAGGCATTCCAGGCAACCATAACTCTCTGTAAAAAAAAAACATACCCCTGATGTCTCCCCTAAACTTTCCTCCCTTCACTTTGTAGAGATGACCCCTGGTATTTGCTATTCCTGCCCTGGGAAATCGGCACTGGCTGTCCACCTTATCTATGCCTCTCACAATCTTGTGGTCTCTATTAAATCTCTTCTCTTCTTTGCTTTAAAGAGAAATGCCCTAGCTCTGCTAACCTTGTCTCACAAACATATTTTTCAATCCAGGCAATATCCTGGTAAATCTCCTCTGCACCCTCTCCATTGCTTTCATATCCTTCCTATAATGAGGTAACCAGAACTGAACAACAATATTGTAAGTGTGGTCTCAACAGAGATTTGTAGAGTTGCAACATGACCCCTCAACTCTTGAACACAATCCCCCTATTAATGAAGCCTAGCATCCTATAGGCCTTCTGAATTGATGGGAAATTGTATGGGAAATGTGTCTAAAATAGGGAAAAACAATAAAATGCACAATAAATTAGTAAAGGAATGCAAATTATTGGAATTTAAGATAAGCCCAATGATTAAATCTCAATAATTAACATAATGCGTTGCTTTTATGGGATTTAGCGTGAAAGTTAATAATGCAGGTCCTTTAGGACCAGGCTTACACTGAAGCCTGGTAAGAAATGTTTTGGGAAAATTATGTTAGTGAGACTGTTTTAAGAGGGATCATACACAAAATATTCTCTTTTGTGGAAGACTTGTTAATAAAATAAAATACCAACTGTGTTTGCACAACATTTTCTACTGAATTCCACATACCTTATTGTGAAGAGCGGGTGGACAATCATCTAGCCTCACACCAAATGTTACTCCAGGACCTGGTTTCTTTTCAAAGGTTTTTCTCATTATGCTAGGAATACCTCGTCGCCATGTTCCCTTGTCTTTTGGTGGGCTTGTGTCATCTGAATGGTAAAATAATTTCCCATTGTTATGAACATGTAGCAAAAATGATTTCACTTAAGTATTGTGCCATTAATAATATTTTAGATGAAGTATTTTGCAACTAATATTGATTCCAACTTATAAACAATGTTTATAATTAATAGTTTCAAGTGAGCACTTAAGTAAAACATAATCAATTTTAACCTGGAAAATTGCCAGGTCATCAGCATCTCTTAGATCAATATAAAAATTATTTTCAAATGTTCCCAAATGCTAAAATCTGGCATACATTAATGATTTGGATAGTTTTATGTGTGAGTTTGCAAATTATTAAACTTACCTTGTTAGTAGTGTGCCAGATTTAAACTACTGGAATTACATTGTCTGTGACAAAGCAAGCCATTCAGTTCAATGGGAAAATGGTCGTTTATGAGCACACTTCTACTCCGCATCATCTAACTTTCTATATCTCACTCTTTATGCACTAATCTAACCTTCTGTTGAATGCATAATTTAGCAGAATGAATAACCAATCCCTAGTATCAAACTCTGCTGCCTCACCCAACTGCATCTCTACACACTTCCATGCCTTAAAAGTACCTGCAGTCCTTCAATTCTAGCTTAATGCACAGTTCTTATTTTAAATGCTCCTTTCCATGCAGCTGTGCCTTGAGCTACCATGGAACTAAGCTCTACAAACTTCCCGCCTCCACTACCACCCCTCAGCCTCTTCACTCTGCTATAGGATAGCCGTCAAAACTCAACACTGCTTGAGTTTTTGCTCATCTATGCTAATGTGGCATTACTTGGTTCAGGTCACTTAAAATCCAATTCAATATTGTTGTGACATGCCTGGTATGGTTCACATTCAAGATGCTATGTCAAAGTGCAAGATCTTATTTATTTAAGTGCAAGACCCTGCATATTGTCTAGTCTTTATATTCATTTCATTAACTTATTAGTGTGTTATCAAGTCATACTCAGCCTTTCCCTTTCTAGAAGTGAGACACTGTCTGTTTTTGGTCTTTTCCAATTACAGATACATAATCTTTTATCTGAAATTCTGAAACCCAAACATTTTTTCCTTGGATGTCGTCTGCACACAAAGCTCATGTTTGGCACCTGATGAAACCCAATCTTGTCCATCACCATGTGGTGGCATGGAACAATGTGCATTTTTCAGTGAGCATGAGATTATAGCTGTTTATTCAATTAAAGAGAAACTGCTTAGACAGAAACCTCTGTTAATGAAACGGAATACACTGGAAGAAGCCGTTTCAGCCAAACAATCATGCCTGCACCTGTCCATCCTTACTTTGAGATAAGGGTGCCCATTTGCAACTCCTCCAATGACCATATTGGACTGAGCCATGGATCCCGTTGGGGAGATCCTCAGTCAAATGTAGGCCTTGGTTTCCACTTCTACCTCGAAGATGATGCTTCCATTGTCAGGCTTCCACATGAAGTGATATTTGCTGTTTACATCCAACATGGCTTGGTGGTGGAAGGCTCGTTGCACCCACGTGCCCATGGCTGCAGGCGAGCCCGGGAGCACAAGCAGCAACAACAGTCCTACCGCCAAACAGGGCAACACAGGCAGCACGACACCATGCCAGTTGCTTGATTCTCACACAAGATTTGAAAGTGCCTTCTAGTCAGAAAGATCAGCATTCGCATGAACGTTAGCCCCTACAAATGGCAAACATCTGTTCAAATCTTTTCAAGCGGGAGCACGTGGAGCTATGGTAAATATGCCGTGAAAGGAGCCATCGCTCCAGCTCTTGCTACAATTTCAAGCCGGGGAAGAATGGCTGAGCTATGGGGAGTTGTAAAAGCACTACCTCCCCGCCTTCCCTATCCAGCACAATTACTTAACTTACTGGCGTCAATATTATTATTTTTATTTTCATCTGAAAAGTGTCTGGTCCCAAGGGTTCTGGATAAAAGATCATGTTCCAGTATGCTAGTCTCACTGATGCAAATCTATTTTGCATTTTTTCCAATGCTTCTACATATATTTATTTTGTTAAATAGGAGACTAATTCAGCAATCACATTTTAATCAAGTTTTTATAAAAATTAAGTGTTCTATTTCAACTATTAACAAGCTTTAAAAATATATATTTTTTATCCATGCACCCAATTTGATGTGGTCCATTTGTCTAGATTATTTTGCAATGGAAAATTGTGTGAACACAGAAAATGACCAAAGTAGTAAAACATGCTAAAAATTGCAAAAATTATTTGGTTAACTGGATAAGTGAATCAATTTCTACCTACTTAAATAGTGTAGACAATAATATCCATTTAAGTGAAGCCAACTTCTACAAAATTTATCCAATACAATTTATTTCAAAAGCAAGCATTTGAGATGATTAATACAATGATACATACTTAGAAGTTTTCTTTCCAGCTCTTGCTTTGGAGAATGCGGGCTCTTTGGATCAGTTTTGGATCCCAAGAAGGTCTGTCTAATACTGAGAGTCTGCCGCGGTGTTTTAGGAGATGGTTCTGACTTGCTGCCAGAGGTACTGAAAAAATATAATCCAGTGAGAAGAATAGGAATTATTGCACATGTACTATACATTATTTAACAAATCTCTTTATATGGAAGTTTACACTTTTTTTGTTTTTCAGTATTGTGCATTAATTTAAATGTGCAACAATATCCGTGACGTCTATGGCTCCAATTATTTAAAACCTCCAATGGTGTATTTGGACTTTGACAAGGTGCCAAACATAAGGCTGCTAAACAAGATGAGAGCTCATGGAATTAAAGGAAGGATACTAACATGGGAAGAACACTGGCTGATCGGCAGGAATAAAGGGATCCTATTCTGGTCAGCTACCAGTTACCAGTGCAGGTTGTATATATATATATATATATATATATATATGTATGATATGGATCATGAAATAGATTTTCAGATGATACCAAAAGAGGTGGTGTGGTGCTCAGGATACTGAAAGGCTGAAGAGAGACTTGAATAGATTAGGAGAATGGGCAACGAGGTGGCAGATGAAATACAATGTTGGAAAGTGTTCTTTGGTAGAAGAAATAGAAGACTATTATTTAGAAGGGGATAAAATGAAAAATTTCGAGGTGAAAAAGATCTTGGGAATCCTCGTGCAGGATACCCCAAAGGTTAATCTCCAGCTTGAGTCAGTGGTGAAGAAGGTAAATGCAGTGTTGGGATTCATTTCTAGAGGAATAGCATATCAGAGCAGTGGTGTGTTATATGTGCATTGTGGAGGAAAACGTCATCTCCCTGCCTGTCTGGAATATTGTGGATTGCAGGTGTTCACGTGTCCTCCCTGTGTGACACTTATTCAGAAGTCATATCACCAGTCAATGAAGGTTGGACTTTGGCTACCATTAGTTCACACCTTGCTGTTGGCTCCTTGTGTGTGTGTGTGTGTGTGTGTGTGTGTGTGTATGTGGTATAGCCAGCCACTGCTTTTATCGTCCAACCTAGGTCCGATGTCAATGTATACATCATTGTTTAAGTTGTATAGTGATCGAGTACCCTTTGATTTCTCCCCTATTTGTCTCCTGTCTGTTCATTAGATTTACATGTGATTGCAACACTTGTGTTCAGACTCGTCTTTCTGTGAACCCATCAAACCTGATACTCTTCCCAACACGACAAATGGCGCTGCAAGCAGGGTTCAAAGAGTTTTGGCTGGCCACACGTGGAGTTTTAACCATGTGGGAGATCATACTAACAAGTGTGTGTATGGGCATCCTGTGTGTGATTGTGTACCTGCAGGAGGAGACAGGAATCCCAGGGTCGGATTATAAAATTGCTTGATTATAAAATCTCCGGGTGGACTCATAACCGTCAGGGGTTCAGCTGTTTACCAGTCGACTGGGTCGAAAGGTTGGTCTCCAGTGAAGATAGGGCAACACTTGGTCTCCCTTCTGGAGAAATCGGGGTTTCCCAGGACCAGGGGGAGTCCTATAGCTACTACTATCTCTACTGAGATGCCAATGGGTATAACGTCGGATTTAAGCAGTCAGGGCACCCAGAAGAATGAGCATATAGAATCATTAACACTCCAGGGTAGGTTTCTCCGGGAGGCATTGGATGCTGCCAGGGCGCCTATCAGCAGCTTAGAGGCTAAGTACACTGAAGCTGCCTGCCATCTGGTCAAAGCATGGCAACTTCAGACAGCTCGTCAATCTGGCTGGCAGATCGACCCTGTCAAGATTAGAACAATCATTCGATCACTACGCACAGGGAGGAGGATGATGCATGGTCAGGATATGGGGATGTGTGGCTAGACAATGATGACTTCGATTAGGCTGAGACCGATTATGCGCACCCTCCCACCCCATGTCTCGGACACCTTGCAAGCCCCACCGGTGACCACACAGACCCGGACCCATCATGAGGACCCCCCAACGTCCTTCCAGAATTGGGAGAATGGTGAGGGTCTGAGCAATGGGCGAGGGGCTGGTGCGAGGTCGTAGACAGTACCAGGGAGTACTCTGCCAAGGAATTGGCTGGACTGGACTGACTGCCAGAAGTCGGGCAAGCATCTCGCCTGGCTACTCTGGCTGTGGGATGGGCGCTTTACATAATTGTCTTTCCCACCTAGAGGCTAGAACTTTGGGTAGTACCTCCTGAAGAGATCGAGGAGGGGACCTCATTGTGGGATCAGGTTGATGCGGCTCAGGTTCCCCATGCTTTTAGAATGGGTTCTGATATGCTGTCCACAGTAGCACACTGTTAGTGATAGCACGTGGGTTATTAGGGAATGGGCCCTTATCGCTAGCCTCTATGGCAGGGCTCCCAAGCAGAACCTCCCTGAGGAAGTCAGGGTAACCCCTGCCTTGGGGGGGTCATCTAGTCTTCACCGTTCGCCCTGATGTCATAGGGGTGGTCTTGCCCTTGATGGGACTGGCAGGTAACAAAACTGTCTGGAAAGCCATTGCCCTTTTGGAGGAATATTTGGAACAGGGAGCACCCACAAAGGGGATACCCACACAGGTTCACCATGTGGAGACAAAGCACAGTGAAGGCAAGAATGGCAAGGATGTATTCCCTTTTTTTCACAACAACGTATTATGCCCACATACATGACATCTCCACCGCTGCCATGTTCACCATGTAACAGGAATAATGCAGAAAAAAAAACTGTGCAAACACCCGCCACCACCCAGCCTTTGCTCCTCCCCCATCTGAGGTGAACCCTGCTGCCCTCAGGGTGGAGATATTGATGTGGCAGGAAATAGATAATCAAGGGATCCTGCTGCACAAGACACACCCAGCTGCGTGGAAAAATGCGGTCAGGGACCCTGGTGAATCTGTTCAGTAGTCCTGTCCCACCCTGGTGGCCTGAGGCCATTTATCCCAGTGGCCATCCACTGGGAAAAGGGAAATACCTAGCGCTGGATGGCGCTGGTTGACATGGGAGTGAAGCATACAATTATTCTAGGAATCCCGAGAGGTGGAGGGGTCCTGAAGTCAATATGGGTATGGGTGGGGGTTCCATCATCCCTGCTAAGGATGTCACTTTCTGCCTCTCCATCAGCAACAAGCATCCCCATTTTCGTCCTGGTAGCAGCCTCCAAGTGCATTCTCAGAATGAATGTACTCAAAAGGCAGTCACTGCTCAACAGTAATGGAAAATTTACATTTGAGGTTGCACGGGCAACCATTCACATCGGGGCAGCCAAATGGATTCCCTTCCAGGTAGTCTATATTGGGTGCCGGGGGGCAACGATGAGATTGTGGAAGCGATTGATGCCTTCCTCCACGAGGGGGTGATCAGACCCACTGAGAACCCCTACAACAGTGCAGTCTGGCCCGTCCACAAGAAGAATGGCTTGTGGCACATGACTATTAACTATCAGAAATTAAATACATTTCACCCCCACCCCTCGCTGCGACCATTTCTGATGTTGTCTCATTGGTGAAGGATATCATGAGTAGGGACAACAAACACTGGTATACTGTGGTTGACCTTGCCAATGCATTCTTTCCATCCCCTTAAGCCCCGACTCCCAGGATCAGTTTGCCTTCACCTGGGGTGGAATGCAATTCACCTTTTGCCACCTACCCCAGGGGTATGTCCACAGTCCCACCCTCTGCCACGGGTTAATAGCTTGCAATTAAAAAAATATTGCTCTTCTTCCCCCACACCCGATATCGATGAAAGCCACCACATCGATAATATCATGATCCAGGGACTCATGGAGGGGCCAATTGCATAGGCACTGGACTTCTTCATTTCTGGGTTCTGCGATCATGGCTGGGCTATTAATTGGGAGAAAGTACAGGGTCCCAGCCAGACAGTCCTCTTCCTGGGGATCCAGTGGCACACAGGCCAAAGGGATATCCTGGAGATGGCACAAAATAAAATTCTCCATACAGCAGTGTCCACCACCAAGTCTGAAACACAAAGTTTTGTTGGCCTTTTGGGCTACATCTCACCATGCTGCTGCGCCTGCTATATGCTGTCTCCAGGAAGACCACCTTTCACTGGGGCCTTGAACAGCAGATAGCTTTCAAAATGGCAAAACAACCCAAGGAGCAGGCATTGCCACCAGTGAATTCCAGATGTCAGCCACCACCACAACAGTCAAATGGAGTCTCTGGCAGAAAATCAATGGCTGCAGAGTTCCATTTGGCTTCTGGGCGATAATCCTACCCGAGCCAGCCTCTTGCAACACCCCCTTTGAACACCAGCTCCTGGCATGCTATTTGGCCCTCCTCACTAAGGAGCACCAAACAGCCAATGAGACTGTTATTCTCCGGCCTCATCTCCCCATCATGCATTAAATCCTCCAATGCCACCCACAAGGATGGACAAAACCAGTATTCCTCCATTGTTAAGTGGCATTGGTACATTGCTGAATGGGCAGAGGCAGGGCCAGAAGAAGTCAGTAGGCTGCATGAGAAAGTCATGTCCCTTCCTGAGAGTCATGATCCCCTGTCCTAAGTACCCACCATCAATCCCTCTCCTATATCCTGGGGTCAGCTGTTCAACTCCTTCACCAAGGAAGAAGAACAACAAATATGGTCACAGACTGCTCCAGTTGTTGGAAGAATGGGAGGCAGCTATGGCGAGCAGTGGCACTACACCCAGGCACTGGTAAGACCCTAACTTGAGAGTGGGTGGGGAGATCCAGCCAGCTCACAGAATTGGCTGCGGGAAAGGGTCTGGTAGCACGTGGTGTGGATAGCTCGTTGGCACAACACGAGGTGGGAGATCCACAATCGGCCACTATGGAGTCAGTAGCACTGGAGAAACATCTGAGGGCAGGCTGGGCAGTGGGTGCTCATGGTCCACCATGTGGATACCCACATCCAACAGGGCTACAGCAGAGGTCATCCACAATGCCGCCATGGACCTTGAAGCTCAAATCTGCACAGCCTCCATCCAATTTAACGATGTAGACTCCAGTGCTCCGACAACATGGCCCCCTCAGGAAGAGCGGTCACCTGGGATCCAATGGAATGCGACAATGGGCAGATGGCTTAGGGGTGGCATTAATTCAGGAGTGGATGGCGATAGATAATTGCCCCACATGCCAGCAGTTAAGTTGTGGGGTTAGCCGATGGGGTCACCGGGGCACAGTTGGCATGGCACGGGAGTGGGCCAAATTTGGCAAATAGACTATGTTGGCCCTCTTCCATGCCAAAAGAAAAAAGCATGTATACTGATGATGGTAGATACCTACTCTGATATCCTGGTGGCGGTGCCCTGCGAATGGGCCAACCAGGACATTACCATTTGTGAGCTGAAATACCTTTCCTCCATTTATGGAACACCATGGGAGGTACCTTCATGATCAGGGCTCACACTTTACTGGAGTTAAGGTGACAGAGGCTGGTATCTCTGCACGTCCCCTACCTCCCACATGCATCCGGATTAATAGAGCACATGAATGGTCTCCTCAAACAAAAGATATGCATAGCGACACCTGACAACACACTCGAGGGGTAGCTCAGCGTGCTGCAAGAAGCGGTCGACCATCTCAATTAATGCTACATTACACAAGGGGGTGTCCCCATTTTCTAGACATTTGTCCACATTGGAACAGCAAAAGTTAGATGAAGTTGACCTTCAGGACCTCAAGGAGTCCACTAGGGTATGGGTGCAGCAGCCACAATGTCCGCTCAGAAAGGGGGAGGTAGATGCTCAGGCACCGGGAAGCACTCGGTGAGTTGCGTTCCCGGGAGAAATGCCATTAAGACATTATCACACTAACAAACTCTCCAAGAAGAAGTGAATAAAATTCCACCCACGCACCCTGTAGGAGAAAGACCAGTTGACGGTATGGAAGACAACCCTGTAGGGCAAAGCCCTCGTCAAAGCAATATGCAGCTGCAATTACCCCACTGGTCGTCACAACTTTTCTGCCCACACCATCCTGTTTAACCAGCAAGGAACAGTTGTCACTTATTATGGACTGAACTTTCAAGCAGATATAGAACAGCTGTTGCCATGGAAACATCATAGTTGGACATTTTGTTACGCACATTCCAACTGCAGTTTTTGTAATGGACCCTTTGTTTTTTTTCCCTCTTTTTAATAGGCTGCGGAGCTGTGGTAATAATGTCTCTAAACAAACTCAGGGAATTGGAGTTACAGTTTACAATTACAATGTTAGTTATGATCATAGTTGCAATGCTACAAATCACATACTAGTAGGAAATATTGTATAGATTTCGTTATCACTCAGCAATGACAGTCTTTCACCAGCCCTTCCATTAATAGAAACAAATACCTCATAGTATAATTTAAAATGACTAATTGGCCAACTTTCAGTCCTGACTCCTCCTGGTTATCATTACAGGGAACCAACATAAGCATTTGTGGCACTCATTTAAAGAGAACATGAACAGGATCGGCATCTTGGTGTCAGATGACAGCCCAGAAAAATGGGGCACTCCAGGTGCACCCTGGATGTATGCCCTCTGCTTCACCATGGGATATCACAGCGATGGGCATCTAGGCTCTGTGCTTAGGGAGTGCCCAAGCATGAGGGCAAGGAGAGCCAAGAGAGGGCTCTGGCACCTCATGGATGACCTTGCACTGCCTTCTCACAGATGGTGGTGGAAAGGTGCACACAATTGCCAGCTAAACCGGAGAAACCAGGCATGCGAGTCGGTGATCAGACAAGTTTCTTTACTTCCCCTCCCCTCTGACACTGGGGAGCAACTCTCAGTTTCATCGGGAAAACAATGACCATTTGGTTGGGGCGAAACGGTGAGGCATTGTCATTGAATTTTATGTGCCTTGTCCAGCACAGGCAAGCATTTGTGTATACGGGTACTCCCCAACTTGCGACCTATGCGACTTACGTCCATCTGTACATATGACTGGAAATTTGTTAAAATTTACATGGTTTATGCTGTATTATGTTGTATGTTGTATTTGACAAACTGTAACAGGGATACAGGGCTGAACTGTTGTCTTCGTGAAAATGTTGCAGTACGGTGCGCACTACATTGAAACTGAACCGTCATACTGCGATAGATCAGTATTTGCAAAGATCCACACCCATGTTGGTTTAGGGAACTGGGTATGTGTGTGGAAGTCCCTGTCTGTTGAGTGTGTTCTCAAGTATGAGCATGTAGAGTATAGGCGGCCACTGGTATCGGAGTCAAACGTAGGTCTGATGTCAATGTCTTTATTGTTTAAGTAATATAGTAATCAAGTACCAGTTGACATTTTCCCCTGTCGGTCTCCTGTGTGTTAATTAAACTTTCGTGTGATTATAACACTTGTGTCCAGACTCACTGAACCCACTGTGAACCCACCGAACTTGATACTCTTCGCAACATGACCGGATGTAATGCTGAGATGCTATAAAGCACTAGTGAGACCTCACTTGGAGTATTGTGTGCAGTTTTGGGGACCTTATTTGAGAAAAGATGTGCTGGTGTTGGAGAGGGTTCAGAGAAGATTTACTAGAATGATACCAGGAATGAAAGGGTTAGCATATGAGGAACAATTGTTGGCTCTTGGACTGTACTCATTGGAGTACAGAGGATGAGGGAGGACTCCATAGAGCATTTTGAATGCTAAAAAACTTGGACAGAGTAGATGTGGCAATGATTTTTCCCATAGTAAGAGGACATAACTTCAGGATAAAAGGCATCAATTTAAAACAGATGTGGAAAAATTACTTTAGTCAGAGGATCGAAGTTAGGCTGTTGGGTGCATTTAAGGCAGAGATTGACAGGTATGTGATTAGTCATGGCATCAAGATTACATGGAAAAAGCTGTGGAGTTGGGCTGAGTGGAGGATGGATCAGCTCATGATTAGAATGGCAGACATACTTGATGGGCCAATAGGCCTATTTCTGCTCCAATATCTTGTGATCTATTTAATAGAGTAATAGTTCTGAACCCAAATGTTTAGCAGCCTGGGGATAACTTAGTTCTGTAACACTTAAATTGCAAAACAAAAGTCATTCTATTTTACAAAAACATAACCATTGAAAATTGGACAATGAAATCAAGACTACTGCACTTACTTCATCATGGTACTGTACTCTTTAATTTTCCGGCTAATTAAATCTCTGCTTGTAACTCCTGTATCCTACAAGTTAAAAATATATTTTTTAAAAAGATTATATACACCATGTGCTATAAATATATAAGTCATAATACTACATTTAAATTAAATATTTATTACTGTATGTTTAAATTTAGACATACACTACAGTAACAGGTTCTTCTGGCCCATAAGCACATCACCCAAATATCCCAATTAACCTACAAATCAAGTACGTTTTGAAGGACAGAAGAAAAATGAAGCACCTGGAAGAAACGACACAGACATGGGAAGAATGTACAAATTCCTTGCAAACAGCGCTGGATTCAGACCCAGGTCACTGGCACTATTAACCGCTATACTAACTATGCCCCCCTACAAACAAAGTACAGCTTCTTTACTAGATATCTGTTCTCCACCATAAAAGCAGAAGTGGAATGTTCAATGTTCATTACATTGTTTCATTCCCATTTGAAACTCCACAGTAAATGAAAGCACCAAGCCAACATGCAGTTGGACAAGACAACATATAACCATGGGTTGATAAGTAGCAAGTAGTAAGAGAGAATATATCAGCAACTCATGATATTCAATGACAATGCAATCTCCAAGAATCCATCATCAACGTTGTTGGACTATCATGACTGACTGGAGGTTCTACTAGGTCAGCCAAGATCAGCACTAAATCTACAACAGCAGACCAAAGACTTGTTCATCTGGCAACCCAAGTTCTTTCAATTACTCAGCACATATCAAAGGAATGAAGCAAACCTCTTCAACTGCATTAGATGGATGCAGTTCTGGAATCCTTAAAAATATTGGCCCAGGTCTACTTGATTTGTATCCCATCTTAAAACATTCATTCCCTCCACCATCTGTACACAGTGGATGCAGTAAGTAGCATCAACAAAATACACTGCAATTACTTTGACAAGGCTCCTTAAACAACAATTCCCCAACACATTTATCAATCACCAAGAAGCACAAGGAATTTATGTGCTTGGAGTCACCATTATCCACATCTTGCCTTCTAAGCAATCCCTATGCCACAGATGCTCTGTGATTAGTAAGGGATTACTTAAAGTGTTATGTGAGTGGAAAGAAAAAGGTTTGAAAACCACTTTTTTAATCGTACCTAATGACTCATTATGTGCACGGTTTCATAACTCCAAAGGAAATAGACCAATGACAATTTTTCTCACGCAAAATATTTCAGTATCAAGTGGGTCTACAGCAGTCATTCTCAACCTTGTTTCCCCATTCACATACCACCTTAAGTAATCCCTTACTAATCACAGAGCACCTATGGTGTAGGTTTTAATTAAGGTGGCATATGAGTAGAAAGAAAAAAGTTTGAAAACCTCTGTTCTAAGTCATGCACCATTCTCAGTGTTCATTTATTGTCAATGGGTATAAATTTTGAAATTCTCTTTCCCTCAAGAGAAGGACTGTTGTGGCCTAAGATGTTTGTTAACTATCAATTTCTGAAGGGCAATTACAAATGGGCAATAAATGTTGACCTTGCCAGTAACATCCAGTTCTGAGAAATAACTCAATAAATAAAATTGCTTGTGGTTTGTTTATGAAGAAAGGAATAGAGCAAAGCAATAAAGCTTTGTGAAAATTTCATTTGATAGAAAAAATTGTGATTGCAACTGGGTTGAACATTCATAAATGCTAAGTACTTTGAACTGACTGCTTTCATGCCGAAGTTTTCAACAGATTATCTTTTCAACATAATTTTCCTTTGACATTGCAGGAAAAGGGCAAAAGGTGAAATTACATTAATAATTTTCATTTTTATTGCTGCTGGTAGATAACGAAATACACTTACTTCATTATCCAAATTGCTGTTTTCTTGTATATTCTTAATCCAGGCTAACATATCCTCTCGATCCTCAGCCTGAAAGAGGTATTCACACTCAGAAGTAGTTAATCGAAATACATGCTTACGCTTGGTTTCACTATACGAGATGTCTATCAAACAGGCTTTGATGCTGATTGGTTGTTCTTCTTCAGTTTGGCAAGTACCGTGAGTTGTTTTGTCTTTTTTATCTTTGTACAAAAATAGAGAGTCCCCACGAAGAACCACATACATTTGCTTCCAGGGTCGAATGCTGCCCCCAACACGCTGTAACATTAAAAAATGTCACTCAGAAAACATCACACTGAACAATTTTAATACCTCAAGAAAATGACAAGAATGACACACCTTTATTCATGCATTCTACTGATATAAAATTTCCCAGTATTTCATGGAAGGAATTCTTCCTGTTTGAGTGAATGATGAACAGAATCGAAGAGCCAAATGGCCTAATCTTGTTCCTGTTTCCTATGTTCTCAATTTAGACAAGGTAATTAATTGAAGATAACTCCATAACTATCACAAGAAAAATATGAATCATTGCCTCCAGATCTTCATCCAAACTTCAGAATTAGATTATTTTGCTGTTGATGACAATAACTATTATCTAATAACAAAGGACACCAATTATAATCTGTTGAATTTTGATGAATCCTACTTGCAGGAAATTGTAACTGAACCCCAGATAAAACAATTGTAATATGTTGGAAATTGTTTCAATTACATTCAACACAGCACGTGCCACATTAAATAATGCACTAGCACTCATAAACAATATTATTCTCATTTTGATACATCCTGATCTGACAAGCAGGAATACGTCACTTGGACTCTCAAATGTTTACCATTTAGTAACATCACAGGTAATCTGATTGCAACCTGAAATTCACCATCCAGTCTACCTGCTTCATTGATCTTATGGGTGGCACGGTTTACACAAGGCCGTCACACATCAGCGATGGGGACCAAGGTTGGAATCCTGCGCTGTCTGTAAAGAGTTTATATGTTCTCCCCACGTCTGCGAGGGTTTCCTCCAGGTGCTACGGTTTTCACCCACCGTTCAAAAACATACCGTGGATTGTAAGGTAATTGGGTATAATTGGGATGGGCTGCAAGGGCCTGTTACTGTGCAGTATTTCTAAATTTAAAAAAAAATTAAATCTGTGATCCCTAGTTCCCTATGAGGAAACAGCCTCTTCACAACCATCCTATGATAGCTATTGTGTAATCTTTTAGATTCAAATACATAGTCTTTCTTGGATGCATCTTTTTTAGTTTTTCTGCCAAAATGGATAATTTCACATTTTCCACATTATACACCATTTGTCAGATGTTTGGCTACTCATATAACCTTTAGTAGCCTCCTTACATGTTCTTTAAAATTTACTCTTAGTCATCCTGTGACATAGTATATAGATATGTTTTTGGAAGATAAATTGGGAAAGGTTTGCTAGAATTGGTCACATACAAACACTTTAAAATAGATCTTTTTTAAAATACTGGAGCTCTGCCCCATGCTAGACATATCGGCTCCACAGCTTTTGCAAGAGCTTTGAAGAATGCTTAAGAGACTTCACTAATGGATTAATCTTTACAAAAAGCAACAGATGAAAAATCTTGTTGGAGCCGCAGATTATCTGGAAGAGAACTTGCTGTTCTAAGAGGTTCATGTGGTTTTGCAAGCAGAGAGAAAGACGCAACACAGAGGTCAGTTGTACAGTGTTACAGCTAGCAGAAGCAGATGGGACTGGAACAGGACAAGCTGGCAAGCTTATGGAAAGCCCATTTGGAAGACGGCCTGGTCAGAGCTGTTGTGGTTCATGCAAGAGGACAGGACTGGCTGTCTAACGTTTCACTTGGAATAACCGAAACAAAAAGGAACTCTGTGGTGACTTGAAAGAAAGAGGTTAGCATCTGGAGAACCCTGAAGGGGCAAGTTTTGTTAGCAAGAAGTGACTGATGTAAGTACAACAGTGGTGGATGTTCTGAAACAACAAATCTCTCTCTGAAAACTGACAAGAACCTTCCTGAGCAGTAACCATTTACCTTTCAAGCACCAAAGTCTGGTGAACTTTATAAATGTTAAATTCTGTGCACAGTATAAGAATTGCCTACAACCAGTGAACTTGGAGGAAGGAGAGTGAGATTGGACCGTGAATCAAAGAACTTTTCTGAACTTACACACACACATTACATACATGTGTGCTTAGAATTAGAAGGGGTTTAAGTTAGGTTAAGTAAGCCAATAGTGATAAGTTAAAGTTTGATTCTATTTTCATGTTTAAAGATAATTAAAAGCTACTTTTGTTTAAGTAACCATTTGTCTTGGTGAATATCTATTGCTGCTGGTTTTGGGGTCCTCTGGGCTCATATCAATCCTCAATTTATGAAATCTATCATCCAGAAAATTAAATGCATTGAAGAATTTCTAAACTTAACATATTCTTATATGACACCTTCAATTTTCCAAGGCATTTCATGAAAGAATGATCCAACCAATATTTGAATCCAAGTCACAGAGCAAATATTATGGTAGGTGGGTAGCTTGGCCAAACAGATAGGTTTTCAAAAACATCAAGGAAGAGAATTTCAGAAGCAGAGTGGAAGAGGAAGGAATTCCTATTTCTTGGTAGTATTATTTGAAAATTGTTCAGAAGAATGTGGAGGTAAGATAGAATGCTAGTAGATATTAAGAACAAGATGTTGGACCACATTTAGTAACAACACAACTAATCTGATTAAATTACACATTAGAATGCTAATGCACAAGGGCATTTTGAGATTAAGAAAGAGATTAATTTGGTTTTTTTTGGACATCTTAAGTATCCAAGGCACGATGGGATATATCTCAGATTATTAAAACAGGCTAGTGAAGAGTTTGCTGAACCTTTACATAAATCTTTGTATTGTAACTAGAAACAAGTGAGGTCCTGGAAGTCTGTACACTGATCAATCAAACCAGGGCAGGACTTACAAAATAAATGGCAGGGCCCTGGAGAGCATTGCCGAACAGAGAGATCTAGGGTTACTGGTGCTTAATTCCTTGAAAGTGGTATCTTAAGTAGATAAGTTGCTGAAAAAGGCATATGGCATGCTTGTCTTCATTGAGCATGGTTTTGAGTATGAAAGTTGGCATCTCACCATTCATCTGTACAAGGAAATGATAAGACCACTCTTACAGTATTGTGTGTGGTTCTGGTTGCCCTTCCATAGGCAGGACATCAATAAATTGATGGGTGCAGAGGAGATTCACCAGGATGTTGCTGGGAGTAAAGTGTAAGATTGATTGGGCTAGGTCTTTATTCTATAGCACAAAAGAGGCTCTGAAGGAATTTTATAGAAGTTTACAACATCATTAGGGGCATGGATAAAGTGAAATCTCACTGTCTTTTTCCCATGGTGGATAACTTTAAAACTGGAGGGCATAGGTTTAAAATGAGAAGGGAGTTTTGGGAAGGCCCTGAGAGGCACCCTTTTTCACTTCTTAATTGAAATGAGATACCAGAGGAAATTGTAGCAGCAGGCACAATTCTGACATACTAAAGACATTCGGACAGATTTATGGATAGGACGAGCTTAAGGATACGGATGAAATATACCCAAATGGGAGCAGCCCAGAATGTGTTGGGCTGAAGGGCCTGTTCCATGCTGTATGACTCCATGACCGGAGGGCAGCCAATGTTGTAATTTTGTACCTCTGAACAGCATTGATGTGCAGGGAGATGGGGTGGTCCAAAATTCAGACAAACGATAGCTCTGAAAATGGCCACACAAGCAGAAAGGGTGATAAAGAAGGCATATAGTATGCTTGTCTTCATTGGTCAGGACATTGAGTACAAGAGTAAGGAAGTCCTGTTGAAACTTTATAAAACTTAAGTTTGGCCACACTTAGGAGTGTGCAGTTCTGGTTGCTTCATTTCAATAAGGACATAGAGGCATTGGAAAAGGTACAGAAAAGATACACAGGTTGTTTTCTGGATTAGAGGGTATGAGCTGTAGGGAGAGATTGGACAAACTTGGGTCCTTGAAGCTAAGTGGAGACCTGATAGAAGTTCATAAGATTGTGAGAGGTATTGGTTGGGTAAACAGTCAGAATCTTTATTCAAGGTTTAAAAAAATAAATAAATCGCATCACAAACTAGAGAACACGCTTTTAAGACAAGAGGGAGAAGTTTAAAAAAAATAAGCAGGGCAAGGGTATTTTTTTAAAACATATTGTGATATGTGCCTGAAATGGGCTGCCAGGAGGAATAATGGGAGCAGTGTTTCAGAGGCTTACAGATAAATGCATGAACAATTAGGGAATGGAGAGGTATGGTTCATGTGCAAGAGCAAAGTTAATGTAAAAGCTGCAGATGCTGGAATCTTGAGCAAATGAATTGTTGGAGGAACTCAGCATGTCAGACAACATCCATGGGGAGAAATGGTCAGCTAATGTTTTGGGTCTGGATCCTTTTTATCAAGACAAAAGGGAAGTGGGTGATATTACATATACAAAGAGAGAAAGAAGCTGAGGAAAGGGTCCAGAGATGATAGGGTTAGGACAGAAATTGTCTTGAGGTTTAAGTTGGACATCGTATTTGATGCAAACATGAGGGGTCATGAGTTGTACTGTTGTGTGTTCTACAAAAGCATTTAAGATAGGTATGCATTGAACTAAAGTATATGTTAAGCAGACTTCCTTTTTCCCTATAACATTTACTTCTGGGCTTAAGGTAGGGAAGACGATCAGCTTTGGGCAAAAAAAATTCTGCCTGTGAAATACAAGTGGATTTTCTGTAAATGTTTGAAAAGGTGTGACATGCCAAGAACAAACGTCATAGTATTTTTTGAAGTGGGATGATATACACTGGTAAATCTACACAGTGGTTACTGTTACAGTTTGGGATTATATTTGCTTTGTCTTCAGAGAAGTTTGAGAGTAAATTCCTCAAATTAAATGGTGTTTTCTTTCAAATAATTCTTAGATCTACGTGAATGCTTGACAATGTGCACCTGATGCCTAGTTTCAACTAAACAATGTGAAGCAGAGTCCAAAGGACTGACTTTTTAAAATACAGTAAAATCCCCATTATCTGGCATCTATGGGAACCATGGATGGTAGAAATGCTAATGCATTAAGAATACACCATTTAAAAGACAAAAGATTCTGCAAAATGTAATTTGGAAAAATATCAGTATTTATAGTTTTTAATTATGTATTCACTTTAATCAAATAATTCCCATAACTTCTAAAATTTAAATTCAAACCCCAGTTGCTGGTGGTCAAAAAGTGCTGTTCTAAGCCGCGATGCTAACCATGCCGTTGCTATAATTAACCTCCCCTCCCCCAAGTTTACAGATCAAGCCATACTAATATACCTAATACTAATAAAATTATAGAGTGTTACTAGGCAGGTATAGGGAGACATTTTTGGAGAGTCACCTCAGCGGCATTGACCGGCTCTTCATCCTGGTGTCCTGGTCAGACCCTTGGCGCAACCCAACTCACCTGCGCCAGTGTCCCTGTCAAGCCCTTGGCTCACCTTCCTTTAAATTCAAACCACGGTTGCTGGGACTGTAGTAGTATTGCACTAACCATGCCATCATAATTAACAGTCCCCCTGCCTCAAGTTTACAGATAAAGCCTCATAATATTTTTAATACTAATAAAGATAAAGAGTCTTACCGGGTAGGGATAGGAAGACACTTTAGGAAAGTCACCCCAGCAGCGAGCGGCACTGGACGCTCTTCATCCTGGGTACTGTTATTTTATTCAAACAAAACTTCATTGAAACTTTATTCAAACAGTTGCTGCTGGTGGGATATGACCGGGGTGCTCCACTGTCTGAATGTTTGCTGCAAAAGGGTGGTGTTGCTTTGGAGAACATTTACTTTTCACAATTTTAAACTTTTATTTAAAACTATTTATTTAGCTTAAACTATTTATTTATTTCCTTGCATTTTTGCCAGTCATTTGAGTTTACGATTGATTGAGTACCAGAAAATGGGGATTTTTTACTGTATTTGTAAATACTCATTTTATTTCAATCAAATTTTATGAGAACTCTAGAGTATTATTTTATGTGCAAATTGCACGAGTCAAGCAAGTTGAACAATGAGATGACAAAAGTTATGCAAATTTACAGGCTATGTTGTCCTTAGTAAACACAATATTTAACATGGCACAAAGTGTGGAAAAGGTAATGTGAGGTTATGTTGAGCAAGTTACTTAACTGGCAATAAAATTGAAATTAGAAGCACACATTACACATTTTACAATCTGCAACAACAGCATGAAAACACAATCAAATTGAGTTAGATCCTTTTTATAAATTTATTTGCAGTTTAAAAAAAATGTCTGAAGCATTTTCCCCTGCTGATATAATACAAATAAAAATATGGATGTGAAGTGGCTAGCTAGCCATAAGTTGCTTTAAGGCATTTAATTGCAACTTAACAAATTTTCCATTTTAGCTATTGAAATAGTAATACCTATAACAGCAAATATATTTTTCTCAATTAATTCTCATTTAGTTTGCACCTTTTTTGTTCTAAGTTTGTTCCTCACCCATCTACATCTTCTTTCAAATCATTTATTAACATCACAAACAATATCACTTCCTGAGACATATCATTGGTGACAAACCTGCATCCAGAATAACACCTACTACCATTACCCCATGGACAAGCAATTTCTGAATCTAAACTGTAGTTTAACTTCAGAAACAGCTCACCAAGAGAGACGTTTTCAAATGATTTATTAACATCCATGTAAACAATTGCTCTACCTTCAACGACCATTTTCACTAACTCTTTAAAAAAACTCATCAATCAAAATTGTAAGAGATGATTTGCCTCATCTAAGGCAATGTTGACTGTTTCTATTTAGGCTGTGTCTTCTCTGATAATCTCCAGGATTATTGCCATTTCCCTTCATGAACCAAGGTACAACACTGGCCACTTTCCTGTCCTCAGAAACCTCACCTGTTGCTAGTGAAGATACAAAGAATTTCATCTAAGCCCAAGCAATGTCCTCTCTTGCCCCTTTACCTGGTAATATACCTGGTATATAGCCCATCAGACCCTGGGGAGTTATCCACATTAATTCTCTTCAAAGGAACCACACATCCTTCCTCTTGATCTCTAATCTTAGCACATTAGAATTCCTCACATTGCTTTCACTGTCCTAAGTTCTTCTTGGTGAATATTGATGTTAAGTTCTCCTTTTCATAGCTCACCTATGTCCTCTGATTCAAAGCATAAATTTACTCTTTTGTCTTTGAGTGGTCCTATTCAATCTTAATTCATCTTTTTTAAATGTATATAAAATGCCTTGACATTCTCTTTAATTCTACTTACCAAGGACATTTTGGACTTTTTAATCCCTTTCTTGCTCCATATTCCTTAACAGCCCTGTTGGATTTAAGCTTCCTAAACCATATATATGCTTCCTTTTCCTTTTTGACTAAATTCACAACTTTCCTTGTCATTCAAGGTTCCCTTATCTTGCCATACTTATTTTCTTCTTTCTTGGAACCTACCGGTCCTGGCTTCTGATCAGCTGGTCCTTAAACAATCCCCATTTGTCAGATGTCAACTTGCCCAAAAATAGCTATTCCTAATGAACTTCCCTCAGACTTGTCTAATAATGTTGTAATTTCTACTCCTTTAGTTTAATATTTTGCCACAAGGTTTATAACTACCTTAAAACATAAGGATTTGTGACAACTGTTCTCAAAATTGTCTTCCGCTCTTTACTTGGCCAGGCTCATTTGCCAAATCAAGTTCTAGTCAGTCACTCCTCAATTTGGAATAAAATGCCATCCAAAAGTACCCACATAACCAAACTTTAATTGAAATATCCACTAAAATTCATTACCTTTCCTTTTTCTGTAAGAATCTGACGAAACTGCAGCCACCCTTCCTTTGAAGCATCACTAATGCTATCTGATGACGAGTCTCTTCTTGGGCTTACATCATCTGAAAATTTCAGAGTGTCTGAGGCCTAAAAAGAATTAGTAGGGTTACAGTGTAAATAATCCACAACAATACAGAAAGAAAACTGCAAAGTTTAACTATCCTTTTTACTAGAAACATTATTACAACTATATTGCAATTTTAAGGGGTAAAACAAGAATTGCCACATAATGATTACAGCTTAATTTTTAACTCAAAAAATTCAGACACACCCTCATGACATGAACCTTCAAATTCAGAAGACCCATTTCAAGCATTAGCCATACCAAACTATAAAACCATGTCAAAGGACTGTAATAATGCTTAAACTAAATTAAAACTGTGCAGACTTTTTATTGCTGGTATTGAGTTGTCTGCTTACAGTCAGCCACTGTATTCAGCATACAGAGACATCAATGCAATACCAAACTTTGTTTTCACTTTCTGAGGGGCCTTTGTTCTTTGAACACCGAGGAAGCCCAAGCTAATTTATTTATGTGCATTCATATGAAAATTCATTTAAGGGGAAAAAGACTATGAAAATAGGAATAAAAATGTTCCTATGAAAGCATAGTGGCATACAAAATAGGAGGATCAGTAGGCCATCTGTTCCATCAGTGAAACACAAAAGTCTGCAGGCACTATTATTGTAGTAAAAACACAAAAATGTTGGAGGAACTCAGTCACTCTCTCAGGGTCCATAGGAGGTATCGATATATTATCGACGTTTCAGGCCTGAACTTTCCTCAAGGTACAACAAAACACAGAATGCTAGAGGAACTCAACCGGCGTAAATCAAGTCTGATCTGCCATTCAATAAGATCATGACTCACCTGGACGAGAACACAGCTGCATTTACCCACCCATTCCCCATAATCATCAATTTCCCCTATACTTCAAAAATCTGTGTCTTCAATACATTCCTTCTGGTACTTCCTAGGGCAGAAAATTTGATAGATTCACTACTTTCTTGGAGAAGTAGTTTCTCCTCATCTCTGTCTTAAATATATTCTCCCAAATCTTAGGGCTTTGTCCCCAAGTCCTAGTCTCACCTGCTAGTGGAAACAATCTCACTGCTTCTATCTTATCTATTTCTTTCATAATTTTACACGACTCCAAACCAGCCATTGTCAACCTTTTTTTTTGCTGTGATCCCCTTAGGAATGCTCAAAGTTTTTGGGCCCCCATCCCTGTGAAGCACTCAAATTTAGTTGGTTTGTTCTGTACCTGACTCCTCCAGACTAGATCAAAAACTTTTTTTTAAATGATTTCAGTCCATGGGAGCCATATAGACCCTGTTGAAAATGGCTGATTTATGGGCAAAGTTTTCAGATGATATGTGGACAGCCGGGTAGTGTTGAGGAAATAGGGAGTCTTCAGAGGTACTTGGACAGCTTTGGAGAATGGGAAAAGTGGTAGATGGATTACGGCGTAGGAAACAGCACATTGTCATGTACTTCTGTAAAAGGAAAAAATAGACTGTTTTCTAAATGGGGTGAGAATTCAGGAAGTAGAGGCCCATAGGGATTTAGGAGTGCTACTCCAGTATACAATAAAATATTAACTTGTGGGTTGAGCCAGTCGTAATAAGACAAATGCGATGTTGGTGTTTATTTTAAAAGGACTAGAATATAAAAGCAAAGATGTAATGCTGAGGCTTTACAATGTTACAATGTCAGATCATGTTTGGAGTATTGTGAACAGTTTTGGGCCCCATATCTAAGGAAGGATATGCAGGTACTGGAGAGCATCCAGAGGTTTACCAGAATGATTCCAGGATAACAAGGTCAACATATGAGGAATGTTTGATGGCTTCAGACCTGTACTTGCTAAAGTTTAGAAGGATTGGGGATGGGGAATCTCAATGAAATACTTCAAATTTTGAAAGGGGTGGACAGAGTTGACACGGAGAAGTTGTTTCCAGTAGTGGGAGAATTTAGGACCAGAGAGAAAAGCCTCAGGGCCTACCTTTAGAACAGAGAATAGAAACATTGGAAACCCTGGTGAATTTCTACAGATGTGTGGTGGTAACTGTGCTGACTGGCTGCATCACAGTCTGGTATGGGGACACCAATACCCCTGAGCATAAAGCCTTGCAAAAGGTAGTGGTTTCCGGTCAGGACATCAAAGGCAAAGCCCTCCCCACTATTAAGAACATCAGAGAGCAACAGCAATCATCAAGAATCCACACCACCCAGCAAAAGCTATGTTCTCACTGCTACCATCAGGAATGAGGTATAGGTGCCATAAGGCTTGCATCACTAGGTTCAGGAACAGCTGCTCTCCCTCCACCATCAGACTCCTCAACATCAAACTCAATCAGAGACTCATTTAAGGACTCTTACTTATGCACTTTATTGATTTCTTCTCTCTGTATTGCAGTTTGTTTACATGTGTACATTGTGTACTTTTTTTTGCTCTACTAATAAGTGGTAATTCTGCTTCGCACGCAAGAATAAGAATCTTAGGGTTGTATGTGATGCCATAAAGGTAAAAGTAAAGGTTCCATTATTGTGATGTAATACTACTCAGAATGTAACATACATGAAATTCTTTAAATTTTATCTACCGTAAGATAGAGAGTCGCCATTTTGACCAGCGCTCTCACAGAAACCTACAGCACCGGGTGTTCCTAGGTGGTCTTCCCTCTAAGTACTGACCAAGGCCTGAGCCTACTTAGCTTCCAAGATCAGACAATCTCAAGCATATTCAGGCTATTAGGCTTCTGGTATTTATGTATGTACTCTGACAATAAATCTGAATGAGGAAAAGTTTCTTCAGTCAGAGGGTGGTAAATCTGTGGAATTCGTTACCATCGACAGTTGTGCAGAACAAATCATTGGATATATTTTATGCAGAGGTTGGTAGGTTCTTCATTAGTAAGGACATCAAAGGTTATGGCAGAAGACAGGAGAATGGGGTTGAATGGAAAAAATGATCAGAAATGATTTGAATGGCAGAACAGACTTGTTGGGCTGAATGGCAATTCTGCTCCCAAGTCCCACAGTCTTATTACGTCTTGCAATTTCTTGGGGACAGTGTCCCCAAGATCTATTTCCAGAATTCTGCAAGCTCTTTTAAATACTTCTTGGCAAACTGAGCACAGGGACAAATAAAAGGAAAAATGTGTCTTTATCCCAAACGTTATGGAGGGCATTGTAGAACAGTAATGGCAGGAATAGGCCTGTCAGTCCACAACATTTGCATTGACCAATTTAAACTACACATCTGCCCAAGCAGGTGAACCACTGAAAGCATACTAGTTAGTTGCATCACAGTGTGGTATGGGAGCTGCCTTGTTCAAGATCAAAAGAAGCTGCAGAAAGTAGTGAATTTTTTTCCCGCAAATATTATTTGTACAGTAAAGGTGCTAAAAGTCTAGGAGGTCTAATAATATGTACAACTTTTCATCTTGAAAGTCACATGCTGGTACACATTACTGGCTTACCAATTCTAGCAATTTTACACTCAAGTCTTAGTGGGAAGCTAATAGAATAAAACCCTGGTATCCGGCACCTATGGGGATTGTTAGATGCTGATAAAGTGAATTTTCTGGTTGCTTGAGATTGCTCGTTATGCGATTGGCGAGATCCCCTAATTTTAAACCCGTTTTTTTTTTACCTTTTTATTTTCTACAATTTTTTTTTGCCAGTTGATTGAATACAGAAATGTTACTGTACTTTTCTTTCCCACATAAAGGTAATCTTCTGAGGATGAGTGAATGGAGATAGAATGCAGTTAAGATCTTAAGAAATAGGAGCAGGAGTAGGCCATCCAGCCTGCTCCTCCATTCAAGATCAGGCTGATCCGATGATCGGTTCATCTTCATCTACCTGCCTTTTATGCATATCCTTAATTCCCCTACTATGCAAAAATCTTTGTAAAATTTTACATTTGAAAGAAAAATTACAAACCTTCTTTAATCCTTTGAGGCTAGGAACTTGCTTCATTGATTTTCTGCAAAAAATATTTTTTTTAATTAAAAAGCTAATTAACTGTACAATTAATTTTAAAATTGAAATGCAAAATAAATGGCTTCCATGAATCAGCAACTTACAACTTTTCTTCTCTATAATTATCTAATCCTTCATCATATGACTTTGATCTCTCAGTTTTTCCACTGGGCTTTGAATCAGAAGTAGATGTTCTAACGGCATCTGGCAGGAAATTTTTATTAGTAATGTAAAATGACAATGTCCCACAATTTGCAACAATAACATTTTACACAGACAATTCCATGTAATAGCTGTTTATGCAACAGAAATTTATCCCTGTAGATTCACCAATTACTACCAAAAAATGGAGACAATGAATTACAGTCACTCTTATGGAATTTATGTGAAAAGTTAATAAATTAACATATTTTTCGACTCTTGCTTCTTTATACATTGGCAGATGATCAAGCTTCACCTTGCAGAAAATTGTGATACAGGCCATTTTGTAAAAATGCAGCCGTCCCCCACCCCACAACACAAAGATTACCTGTAAAAGATTGATGCTTAATTAAGCACCTACCTTGGTCATGTGATAACTGACGATGAATAAAAGGAGCTGGTTTTGTTGGGCTAGAAGGTACTGCTGTAATCCTTAGAATTTCAGAGACTCCAGCTGAAATTACTGCTGACGCAGGAATGTGAGCAGTTTCATGATCAATACTAGGACTTGTGGGTTCATCTAGGAATAATGTTGAACATCGTAACTTTTCAAACATCAAATATGTATGAAGATTTTTTGGAATTTTATTTAATTCATGAATATATGAATAAACAGCATCATGTTTAGAAATGTATGTGTATCAGAAATAACAGTGGAAAAAGTCAGTATAAAATGACAAGTTTGAACAAAAAGCTGCAAAAAATTACAGAATAATTAATTTTTTAAATGTATACACATTCTACACCAGCTTTTATATTTTCTATTCCACTACATTGACCAATTTAAACTACACATCTGCCCAAGCAGGTGAACCACTGAAAGCATACTAGTTAGTTGCATCACAGTGTGGTATGGCAGCTGCCTTGTTCAAGATCAAAAGAAGCTGCAGAAAGTAGTGAATGCAGCTCAGAACATCACACAATCCTCCCTCTATTGACATCATCAACACCTCCTGCTACCTGGTCACTACATAAAATAATTACTATAACTATTTATAAAGTGCTAATATTATATCATCAATTTAAAGTAATGATTTAACTTAATATTGTTGACTTAGTTAAGATGCTTCTGGAAATTATGGCATTATTGACAAAATAGTTATGACATTTCTATGTCTCTGTTCTGCTGGGACCTTTATTAATTTACATGTAAGAAATGAACCAAGGCCAAATTTTCCAATGTCGCACCACATATCCCGTTAACAGTCCAACTCCACTTGTCAAACACTGCCATTCAAATTAATAGGACAAAATGGATTTTGATGATCATGGGCAGTGATAAGACCATACAAAGTTACTGGCCACTGGCAATGACAATTCCTATTTGATGCCACGTGCACAACTAGATATTTCAATTAGAAATGGAAGAGAAACTTGAAAGTTATCAACAGCAAAATGATGTCATCTTGTACTTTAATTTATAGGGGGTGTTATTGATCTTAGCAATGTTTAAAAATCCAGATCACTATGCCACACACAATAATAGAATATAACAAAATTGTTCAAGTTGTACAAAGACTGAAAAAAAATCCTGAAATATTAAATAGAAATGTTTCCCTTTTTTTAACCACCTCTTTAAATCTTCTTTTTTCTTCCCACTTGTCATTTTGCACCTAATTTAACACTCATCTTACATTGCTTCATCTGCTTCTCAGTGTCTAAATATGGGATTTGACCCAATATCTTTGGACAAGGTCAATATCTCAACTAGTGGGTACAATCAAGTTTGAAATGGATCTTGTTACAATGTAAAGGCATGAGGATACCAGATAAATCCAATAAATTGTAAAGTGCTGGTGAGCATTTTCTTTTTCACCATATACTCCTATATTTACTTGGGCAAGTAAAGACACATCCTGGTAATGCTGATAGCCTTCGTAGAAGTGATTTGTGACACTGATTGTAAAGATAACAACTTTTATTAAATACTCCAGTCATGAAATATAATGTAATTTTCCAGACTTTAAAATAAACACACAAGTTGGCCGCTTTCAAAGAAATCATATTTTTGTTATCAACCAAACAAAAGAAACAAGTTAAATGAGCAAATAAAAATATTCTTATTCAAACCCAATAGAAAAACTGAAAAATGAATTCAAAATTTTGTTAGAAAAACATTCCCTGCAAGTTAAGATTTGTTAATTGCATAGTATTCTAAAACGGTTTTCCAAGACAACTAAACAATTAATGCACATAAAATAAATTTCACTCAAATATGGTTCAAAATATAGAGCTATTCTCAGTGACCATTGTGTTAAAAATTACATCTGAAATTGCATCCCCACCATTCAATTGCAAAAACAAAATCTGTCAATATATCCCTCAAGCTCAAATGTCACTGAAGTTTAATAACAAGTTTAAAACAAATTGCAAAATTTTATTTCTTTAATCAATGTAGCAAAGTTAGTAATTTCACCTGCACAAATCAATGAACATTGAGATTTATGCAAAAAAAAACTGCTGAAGAAACTCTAGTGGGTCAGGCATATCCATAGTGTCTTTAAGGGTCAAAACGCTGCCTTGACTGAGAAAGGAGATAGAAGAGAGGCAGCATTAAATAAGGAGGAGAAACAGGTGTGGTGGAGATGGGGGACAGTGATAGATGAAATCAGTAAAGTAAAAAAAAGGGGGACAGATGGAGCAAGAGTGAAGGTGCAGACAGCTGCTAAAGATCAGAGACAAGTGGAACTATACAAGGGAGGGACAATGGGAACAGTTGGAGAAGAATATACGATGGAGTGAAACACAAAAGTCTGCAGAAACTGAGATTGTATTTTAAAAACAAACAGAATTGCTGGAGGAACTCAGTCGGTTTCATGGTGTCAATAGGAGGAAAAGATATTATCAATGTTTTGGGCCTGAGCCCTCCTTCATTGCTTCAGCAAAACACAGGCAGGTATCTGAAGATCTGAAGGAGAAAGAAAGGTGTTTATTGGATATGATAAGAGGAAAGGTAAGAATTGATTTTGGCTCTGTGAAAGGAAACAGAGATAACAAAGAGAAAGAGAACAAGAGGGAAGGAGAAAAGGAAGAAAAGCGGTGTTTAACAGAAAATGGAGGTCAATGTTAATGGGATCTGGTTGAAGGGTGCCCAGATGATAGATGAGATGTTGTTCCTCCATTTTGCAGTGGTCTCAGTCTAATATATGATGGGATGGATGTTTGTGTGGTGGGTAGGCAGAAGATGTGGGGAAGGGGAAAGGAACTAGATGGTGGATTTGGAAGGAGAGTGTTGGAAAGAAGGATGTGAGTGAGAAGACCTAGGTGGAGGAGGAGAGAGAAAGGGATGGAGGTGGAGTGGGTTACTTGAACTTTGATAATTCAGTGTTCATGCTGTCAGATTGTAAACTTCTTAGGCATAATATGACGTGCAGTTTTGCATCTGGCCTCAATGTGGGACTGGAGGAGGCCAAGGAAAGGCAGGTCAGCGGGGAATTAAAATGGATGGGAAAGGGAGCTCCATCTGGGCCAAAAAGTCAGGCTGCAGGGGCTCGGCAAAGCAGATTACTAGTCTGTGATTGGTCTCACTGATGAAGAGGAGACCACACACTAAGCATTGTGCAGTGAACTATTTTGCAAAATGTGCAGATGAAACTTTGCCTCACCTGGTTAGAAGTGAAGGGGGGGGGAGTAGGGAATGGTGTTATAACTCCTACAGGTGCAGAGCAAAGTGCCAGGGGGGTGAAGTGATGGGTAGGGAGGAAAGAGCAAACAAGGGCACAAGGGAAAAAGTGGTACCTTCAAAAGCAGAAAGGGGTGGGTAGGAGAAGATATAGCTGGTGGTGGGATCAATTTGTAGCTGGCGAAAATACTGAAAAAAAGAAATAGGAACAGGAGTAGGCCATTTGAAGGGCACAAATACAGTAAATAGAAGCAGACCTTTTCTACTGTGCTGAGGTGAGACATGAGTTAATGGTGAAGGGTGAACCGTTTAAAGGGAATGTTGGGTGAACTTCATGCATAGAGTAATGAGAATGTTGAACAAACATCCAGCTGAGTGGTGAATTCGAGCTCAATTTTGAATAAGTGCATGAATGTAAGCGGGGAGAGGGCTATGGCCTGGGTGCAGGTCAATAAGACTAGGCAGAATAATAGTTTGGCATAGATTGGATGTGCTATAGTGTTTCGTGGTTCTAAATCTCTGATGCAAGTCAGAATGGAAAGGCAATTATCATGGAGGACTTGAACAGAGACTGAACGAAACAAGTCAGTTGCAGAGTCTTGAGAAATGGTGATACTTCACTGCTCCTGCAATAACACACACTCAACTAGACAGATTGAGCTCAGTGACCAGACTGGTTTATTGCAGGCTGCTGTGCTGCACTTATACTCCCAGCCTGGACTTGGCTGAGAACCGCGCTGGAGGGCGCTGACGTCACCCGGGCGTCACGTGGTCCCCCAGCGCAGGTTTCTCAGCCCTGTGCTGGAAGGAAGGGAAACCCCCGACGGGGCCATTTTGGCCGGCTGCCCCACCACGTGGCTTACAAGCAGGACCGGTTTGCCTGCCTCGTGGTGAGCCGCCACACAGTCCCTCCCCCCCCCCAGAACCTACGCCATGTCCTTTTTCGCTGGGCGGCCTCACTTCTTGGGTTGGGCAACGACCATGGGCTCAGTGGGATTGAGGTGCGCTGGCTTCAGCCTGTCCATGGTAAACAACTCCCACCTGCCACCAATGACCAGCGTGAACATCGAGCCAGAACGCTGTACAACCCTGTTCGGCCCCTTGTACGGTCGCTGCAGAGGTGCCGGGGTCAGGCCCCGCCGAACGAAAACGTACTCCGCGGAAAGCAGTTTGCCGGAAACGCGAGACGGGCGGGTGCCATCCCTGGGTGGCAGTGGGGGTTCGAACAAGTCCAAAAGTGCCCTGAGGTGAGGAAGTAGTTTGTGCGGTGACCACTGGGGGTTGTGAGGTGCGTTGACGAACTCACCAGGTAATGCCAATGGCGCACCATAGACCAGCTCAGCTGATGACGTCTGCAGATCTTTCTTGGGAGTGGAGCGGATGCCCAGGAGCAACAAAAGCAGTTCGTCCGCCCAGTCAGGACCGGTAAGGTGGGCCATGAGTGCCGACTTAAGGTGGTGGTGCAGACATTAGACCAGTCCATTAGCCTGCGGGTGGTAGGCCGTGGTGCGGTGTAGCTGTATCCCCAACCTGTTGGCGAGCTGTGCCCAGACCACAGATGTGAACTGGGTGCCCCGATTGCTGGTGAGGTGACCCGGGACGCTGAACCGGGTGAACCAACCATACAACAGTGCTCGAGAGCAGGAGTCGGTGGAGGCGTTTGGCATCGGAATCGCCTCAGGCCAACAAGTGGTGCAGTCCACCACCGTAAACAGGTAACGGTTGCCCCGGGAAACGGGTAAGGGCCCGACGATGTCCACGTGAATGTGGCTGAGCCATTTCCTGACGTGCTCGAACTCCTGTACAGGCACCCTTGTGTGCCTGTGCACCTTGGATGTCTGGCAATGGGTACATGTTCTGGCCCAGCCCGCGATCTGCTTCTGTAGCCCATGCCATATGAACCGTTCTGCCACCATCCGGACCGTGGACTTGATGGACAGATGTGAAAGGTCGTGGATGTGATGGAAGACATGCCTGCGCCACTGCTGGGGAACCACTGGAAGCGGGGTGCCCAAGGAGATATCGCACAGGATGATGCCTTCGCCGCTTGGAATCGGGAGGTCTTGGAACCATAGACCCGTGATGGCGGTCTTGAAGGCCCTCGTCTCCTCATCAGATTCCTGGTCCCGGGTGAGCTGGTCACGAGAGTGGATCAGCAACTACATTGTCCTTCCCCACCTTGTGCCGAATGTCAGTGGTAAACTCCGACACGAAGGAGAGGTGACGCTGCTGGCGGGCCGACCAGGGATCCTTTGCCATCGCGAGTGCATGGGTGAGGGGGTTGTGGTTGGTGAAGATGGTAAAAGTTCTCCCCTCCAAAAAATAGCGGAAATGCCACACCGCCAGGTACATGCCTAGTAACTCGCGGTCGAAGGCACTATACTTGCATTCTGGCGGGTGGAGCAGGCGGCTGAAGAATGCCAGCGGCTTCCAATGTCCATTCACCTGCTGCTCCAGGACGACACCGACGGCTGTGGCAGAGGCATCGACAGATAGTGCCATATGCAGGTCAGTGGGCGAGCATGGTGGCCTTCACGAGGGTGTCCTTGGTGGCCTCGAATGCGGCGTGGGCTTCTGGGTTCCAAGCGAGCGACTTGTGTTTGGCCGCGATGAGGGAAAATAGCAGCTGCATGATGCGCGCAGCTCCCGGGATGAAGCGGTTGTAAAGGTTGACCATACCCACGAACTTCTGCAGTCCCTTGAGGCTGTCTGGACGTGGAAACTCCCTGATAGCGGCGACCTTCACAGCGGTGGGCATGGCTCCTTCAGCTGTGATGGTATGGCCCAGGAACTGCATGGACTCTTTCCCAAACTGGCACTTGGCCGGGTTGATGGTAAGGCCGAAGTTGGCAAGCTGGGAGAAAAGGGCACGTAGGTGGGTCTTGTGTTGCGCCCGGTCCTTGCTGGCGACAAGGATGTCATCCAAATAAATAAAGACAAAATCCAAGTCTCTGCACACAGTCCATGAGACACTGGAAGGTCTGAGCGGCATTCTTGAGCCCGAACGGCATGCGCAGGAATTTGAACAAGCCAAAGGAGGTGATGATGGCCGTCTTGGGTATGTCCTCAGGTTGCACCGGGATCTGGTGATATCCGCACACCAGGTCAACCTTGGAGAAAACCCTCGCATCGTGCAGGTTGGCCGTAAAGTCTTGGATGTGAGAGATGGGGTAACGGTCAGGAACGGTTGCCTTGTTGAGCTGCCGATAGTCTCTGCAGGGACGCCAGCCGCCGGAGGCTTTCTGGATCAGATGGAGTGGCGAGGCCCACAGGCTGTCGGACCGCCTAATGATCCCCAGCTCCAACAGGTGCGAAAACTCCTCTTTCGCTACCTGGAGCTTGTCAGGTGGGAGCTGGCGTGTCTTGGCGTGAACCGGTGGGCCCTGGGTGGGGATGTGGTGGAACAACCCGTGGCGCGGCGAGGCAGAGATGAACTGTGGCTTGAGGAGTGTCGGGAATTCATCCAGGGTTTGCTGGAACTTGTCTCTGGGCAAGCTGATCGTGGCCATCTGTGTCGAGGCGAACGGCCTGGAAGGTACTGGCGTCCACCAGGTGCCTACCTTGAATGACCACCAGAAGCCCGTGTGCGAGGAAGTCTGCACCCAAAACTGCAGTTGAGAGGGACGAGACGGTGAACCTCCATGCGAAATTCCATTGGCCGATCTGGAAGTGGACTGTCTTGTCTCCATACGTCCGGATTGTCGATGCGTTGGCCGCACGGAGGGGAGGTCCACGAGGTTGGTTCCTGGACTCGATGGCCGTGGCTGGGATGACGCTGATCTGGGCTCCAGTGTCAACGAGGAACCGACGGCTGCTGACTGAGTCCGCAGGTAGAGGAGACTGTGTCGATGGCCTGCCGCCGCAGCCATTAACAGCAGCCGGCCTGGTCGTTTCCCTGGAACGAGCAAGGCTGACGACACTTTCGAGCCTTGGCTCCCCAGCACTGATGGTAGAAGCAGAGGCCTGGAGCAGATGCTGTGGCCTTGGTTATGCTCTTGGGGGACCCTGCAGGGGCTGGGTGCTCTACCGTAGCGCTAGGGGTGGGCTTGGCATTGTCGTGCCCGTGCCTCGTGATCTGCTGGACCACTGAGCCCTCCAGGAATCATGCGAGCCATAGCTCTTGGGCCTTCTGGGTGACCTTCCTCGGGTCGGTGATGCTCTCCTGGACTAGCAGCGGCCGGATGTTGCCGGGCATATGGTCGAGGAAGATGCGCATGAGTATCATACCCATGAGCATGAGTATCTCGTCCATCAGCTCCATCGGAGACCTGTCCCCCAGGGTGTCGAGGTGCAGCATTCGAGCGGCACGCTGGTGTCTGGATAGTCCGAGAGACCTTGTAAGCACTCGCTTGATGGTTTCATATTTGTCCTCAGCGGTACAAGGTGCAGCACGTGTCTGGTGGTGGCCTGGTCCAGGCCAGTGACTACATGGTAGAATTTGGTCGTGTCGGACGAAAGTGGCGGAGGTGAAACTGAGCCTCTGCATGGCCGAACCAGGTCTCCAGCTCCTGAACCCAGAATTCAGGCAGTTTCACAGCTATAGCGCTGATCCCATGATAGCTCATGATGGGTTCAAAGATGTTTGAACCAGTCGGGGTCACCAATTGTAGCGGCAGCCACACTACTCCTGCAATAACACAGACAACCAGACGGGTTGAGCTCAGTGAGTAGACTGGTTTATTGTATGCTGCTGGGCTGCACTTATACTCCCAGCCCAGACCTGGCTGAGAACCACGTTGGAGGGCGTTGATATCACCCAGGCATCACGTGGTCCCCCAGCGTGGGTTTCTGAGCCCCGTGCTGGAAGGAAAGGAAACACATGACGGCGCCATTTTGGCTGGCTGCCCCGCCACGTGCCTTACAAGCGGGGCCGGTTTGCCTGCCTCGTGGTGAGCCGCCACAATACCTTTTTAGAAAGCGTGTTACCAAATCCATGTGGGAACATGCTCTCTTAGAGCTGGTCCTGTGCAATGAGATGGATAAAATGGATGATTTTGTAGTTATGGATCCTCTCAGAAAAAGTGATCATAGTATGATTAAATTCTTCATAAGATCGAGGGTATAATAGTTGATGTCACTCTATTCCTTTCCAGTCTATGTACCTGCCCAAATTCTTTTTTTAAATGCAGTGACCCTGCTTCTACAATGTCAGATTGATCCATATACCAACCATAGACTGTGTGGAAAATCTTGCCCCTCAGATCTTTAAATATTTGTCTTCTCTCAGTTTTGTCTTCCAGTTTTAAATTCCTCTACCCTAACTTCAAAACAGATCTATACCCTTAAAAGTTTTATCAACTTCTGTAAGGTCACTCTTCAGCTCCTGTGCTCCAATGAAAATAATCTCAGCCTATCCAATCTCCAACCAATAAATTTTAAATTTAAACAGACAGCATGATAACAGGCCATTTTGGCCCACAAGTCCGTGCCGCCCAATTTACACCCAATTAACCTACACCCCCGATACATTTCAAATGATGGGAAGAAGCTGGAACCCCTGGGAAAACCTACACAGACACAGTACAAACTCTTTACAGTCAGCACGGGATTTGAACCCCAGTCCCGACTGTTGGCGCTGTAAAGGCACCATAAAGAGTTTCTTGGCAATATCCTAACAAATCTCTTTTGCACATTTTCTAATTTTTTTCTGATTCTTTGTGGTTCTTAATAAATTTATTTGCTGATAATATATTAATATATTTGACTGACCAGCTGGCTCTCTGATTGGACATAAGACTATACTATCTGGATATAAAATAAACTGAGACAAGAGTGAGATTTTACCCTGAGGCAAAGGAGACTATACCCAATATCAATATTGCAGTCAGTTTAATTGGGCAAAATATGTTATGAAGTATTTGGGGATTAAATTTAATAGTAACTTGAATGATCTATGTAAGATTAATTATCTCCCCTTGCTGAATAAAATTGAGAAGGACCTACATAGGTGGGTAAACCTGGCCAGAATAAATTGCGTTTAAATGAAGATAATGCCGAGACTTCAATACTTTATAAAATCATTACCTATCCCCCAACCTAATACTTTTGTTTTAAAGATTTTTAATGGACATATTTGTTCATTCCTTTGGCCAGGTAAAGTTTCTAGAATTTCCATGGATAAATTGACTTGGGATTATAAATCTACTGGATTTTTAAAAATATTATTTAGGTGCACAAATTTGTTTTGTTGCTACTGTGTTTAATGAGATGATTCCTTCCTTGTCTGTGATTGGCTTGCACATGGTAGGAGAGGAGATGACAGAACAATTTACTTATAAATGGAATTTTAAATTAATTGAAAGGAAAACAAATTATTGAAATGTAATTTATATTTGGGATAAAATTAAACAATTTGTGGGATTAAAAGAGGGATTATCCTTGAAGATGTCTTTATCTCAAAACAGTTTAATACCCATGACTTTGGATAATAGAACCTTGGAAACCTGGTACCAACATGGGATCAACAGAGACAATTTATGTCTTTTTAGAGGACTTAAAAATAAATATAATTTACTTAACAACACATTCTTCTGCTATCTCCAATTGCAATCTTTTTTGAAGGAAAAGTGGGGACCATTATTGGTCCAACCCATGTGGTCAGATATGAAAATTCTAATTCAAAAGGGAAATGTAATCAAATTAGGTCATATGCTCTGATCCAAGCCCAAAATCTGGACTTCAGAGATTGAGGGAGAGATGGGAATCAGATTTGAGCATTGTAATTGATCCACATTGCTGGTCAGTCTTTGTAGATAGCATGGCTAACTTAATTAATTCTAGATATAGACTGATTCATTATAATTTTTCTGCACCAATTATACACCTCAAAAGATGCATAAAAATAGACCAAAATTTTCTGATAGATGTTTTAGGTGTGGTTTAGATGTTGGTACCTTTTTATATTCCACCTGGTTATATAAAAAATTAAGTTCCTTTTGGATAGAATTGGGGGAAGTGTTGTCAAAAATTGTGGGGGTGAACGTCCCTCTAGTCCAGGAATTGTTTCTTCTGGGGTATTTGGCAGTTATAAAATTTAACCTCCAGAAGTAAATCTAAATTTATTAAAATTGCACTGTTAAGAGCCAGGAAATGTATAGCAGTAACATGGAAATCCTATTCCCTACTTCACATTAATTGCTAGAACATGGAAGTGCACAGTTGTATTCCCCTTGAGAAGATTACTTATAGTTTTAGGAATAGATATAGTATGTTCATCAAAATTTGACAACATTATTTAGATTACTTTAATGCCCAGATTGTATAATTTATTTTGATATTTGTCAATTGGTATATTCTTTATTAGAAATTTAATACTTTTAACGATGTGACTCTGAGATGTCGAACCTTGTTCCTGTTGCTTTTTATTTTCTATTTTCTTTCTTTTTATCTCCCTCTATTCCCTGCTGTCTGTCCCCTTTTGTTATGAACCTGGGGAGGGGTGCTGAGAGAAGAGGGACTCTCTTTATTTATTTTTTTCAGATGCTATGAATGTTTTTCTATGGTTTTATATTCAATGTATTATTGTTATTATATTAATTGAGTTCTATACTTTTTTTTCTTAAAACTTAAATCAAATATTTTTAAAAATTCTTTGTGGTTCTTGGAGGCAGCCATTCTGTTCAACTGCTACTCCCCTCAACTGGAACATTTGGCACTGAAGTGCTGACCCTTCTCTCTCCTGAAAGAATTCATCTCCATTGTCCTGACTGTAATGTACATCCCTCCACATGTACATATTAAACTAACACGAGGATTTGCACAGTGTGATCAATAAATAACATACAGTGTATCTTCCTGCTTTTTCAGTCATTGCTGGAGACATCAATCAGGCTAGCTAAAAGGTATTTCAAAACTACAACCAGCACATCTCTTGTCATCAGATTGAACTCTCTCAACCACTATCAAAAATGCTCTCCACTCTGTTCTGCGCCCACACTCTGGAAAATCAGACCACTTGGCTGTGCTGTTGCTTCTTGCATACAGGCATTGCATGGAGAGAAATCTGTAGAGCTGCTCTGACGAGGCTGAAGAGAGGAATGGTGATGTCTGAAGTAGGTAGACTGGGCCATTTTCAAGGACTTGGAAGCTGATTTGAATGAATATGCCACAGTTGTGACTCACTTCATCAGGAACTGTTTTGATAACTATATTCTTAACAGACTATCTGGGTGTCCCCTAACTAGAAGCCACGGTTGAACCAGGAGATCAACAATCTGTTGAAGACCAGATCAGTAGTGTTCAGATGAGGCAATACAGAAACATATATGGAAAACTATATATGACCACTGGAGGGCCACTACCAATCCAAGAAGGCATTCCACAATAAGATGAAGTCTCACATTGACATTTGGCATATGAGGCAGGGCTTACACACCATCACTTCTGTTAAGGCAAAACCACATAGCATCAGTTCTGGATGAAGTCATCACTTTCTACACTCACTTTGAAAAGGAGAATAATGGTACACCCTTATGAACCTCCACAGAAACCAGAAACCCTGTGCTCCCAGTCATCAAGGATGATGTGAAAAAATCCTTCTGGAGGGTATACCTCGAAAGCATCTGGCCCAGATGGTGTATCTGGCCATGTCTTTAAAGCCTGTATGAACCAACTGGGTGGAGGTCTTGCAGCTGCTGGCCTGATGTCCTGCTTCAAAAGGACATCCAATGTACTGGTGACAAAAAGGAGCAAGACTTTTTGTCTCAAAGTCTACTGGATCTGGTGGCATTTACATCCATTTACATCCATTGTGACAGAGTTTTGAGAGGCTAGTAATGGAGCAAATCATCTGCCTCAAGAAGGAGCTGTACTTCAATTCACTTATTAGCACTACAGATGTCAATGAATGCAAACCTGCTGGATTTGTATTTTACTTTAGATTATCTACAGTACATCAACTGTTGTTCACTGACTGAAGCTCAGAGTTTAACACCATCATACCAGAAAAGCTAATAATCGAACTCAGGTATCTGGGATACTGTTCCTCCTTTTGCAATTGGATCCTCAATTTCCTCATTGGCAGACCTCAATCTCTGCTGAGTGGCAACATCATCATCTCTCTGACAGGGCATGTCAAATCTGTGTGCTCATCATTTTCTTTCTTCCCTCTATACCCACAATTGCATACCCAAGTTCAGCTCTAATGCAACTGATAAATTTGTTGGCTGAAGAACAGGTACCGATGACGCATAATATAAGATGGGAGTCAGAGAATCTGATTGTGCAGTGCCAGTACAACAATTTTGCTCTCAAATCCAGACAACAGATGCATAAAGTCCAGCACCTCTGCATTCAAGAACAGCTTTTCCCCCAAAATTAATTAGGCTCTTGAATCTTCTCGTACTGCCCTAACCAGAACATTCCTCCAGGATCAAAGATTGTAACATCAACAATTTTTTTTCCATCAAATGCCATGATAAATATTTATCTTTTATATTTACTCTCTTTTATATCTCTCCTGTGGTGATTTAATTTATACTTCTTGTTTATTAGTGCTTTTTTCATGCTCGTGTAACTGCAGCAAGCAAGAGAATTCAGTGCATTTGTACACTGCGTTTGTGTGCTTGACAATAAACTCTCATCTCATCTTGAGTGCTGCAATATCCTTTCTATCGTGTGGTGGCCAGAACTGCACATAATGCTCAGCTGCCAACTCTTATGCTCAATACCTCTGTCAATAAAGGCAAACAAGCTAATTAACTTCTTCATTGCTCTATCTACCCCATGTCACCATTTTGAGGAAGCTTGAAGCTTCCCTCATAGCATTTTGTATGTTACAAAGCAAGCATTTCTTACACAGAAAGCACAGAATTCAATAATATTTATGTTGATTTTTTTTAGACAGCGAATTCTAAATCATATGCAGGTGTAATTGTACATATACAAGTTTAAGTAGAAATTTTGTTCTCCTGCGTTTTGCTCAGGACAATACTTGCATTTCAAAATAAAGACAACTGAATTTATTCCCAATAACAATTACTTACTGGCAACAACTAAAGACATGGAAATAATAATTTAACAAAAATCAATACATTAAATGCATTTGAGTTAATTTTGCAATATCCATCTTTACTGTTTATGATAAAAATGACTTGTACAGGTAATAAGATGAATACTTAAAAACAATCAAAATGAACTTTCTATTTGCCATTTTCTCCCTTACGATCTGCTATGATACATGGGCAGAAATGAGATTTTCACATTGTTATTTATTCAGAAAAGAGTTTGTGGTCTTACCAATGAAAGGGATAGATGCTAATGAGTCATCCTGTGGGCTTGAACTTGATGCCTTTTTCTGATCACCCATTCGTTTAATATTTACCTCACGGCGTGCATCATTAGGCAACCAGCAGGTAGGATCTGTTCCTGGGTCTGGTGAATTTACAGCCAATATGTAAGACTGGTGTCTTAGTGGTTGTGGTGTTAATCGAGTTGTTGCAAGTTTCCCCCTCAAGACAACAGTTTCTTTTTTGTCTGAGTGTTCCTGCTCTTTATGCCCAGTGCCATGTTCATTTTGTTCAAGGGAATTCTCCATACCCAATTTTATTTTTTCTTCTTGTTTGCTTTCATGTTTCAATTTTTCTGTTTCCTTGCTCTTTTGTCCAACTGATGCATTTGCAACACTAGAGGTAGCAGAGGCCTTCACGATTCTACTCGTCTGCACGAAAGGCTTTACAGATGTTGGTGTAGGACATGATGCTGATCTCACTCCAACAACCACTTCCGCTGGATACTCAGGCACACTTTCGGCTCTTGCTCTTTGATTCAAGAGCTGTTCACATAGATTGGCGTGATTTACCATTCTTTGGTTTTTTAATGCATCATTGCCAATACTTTGGGTAGGAGACAGAACTGGCGGTGTTGCATAGGAACTTGGCAGAGTACTTTGAAGTGACATTGGTACATAAGATTTTTCTTGAGAAGGAGCTTGAGGTTGCTGGCCTGTATAGGTAGATTGGTGGTCTTTTGAATGCTGAGCAGGTTTTGTGTCTGTGGCAACCTTCCACTTTGAAGGAGCAGGACTAGAATGTGCAGCATTTCGACTTTTAGGTCTTATTTTTGTACTGTCAATGCTGGGAAAACTTGGTGGAAGGTTATTGTTCTGTGATTGTGTTGCACTAATAGATATCCGAGATCCTGGCTGCCCAACTTGTCTGACAGGTTGCCGGAATCCTTCTCGAAAAACATGTCTATTGCCCATCTCGTTAACTCCAGCGGGCCGGTCATAAATTTGCTGCACCCCACCATCAGTAACATCATGTAATCGTGTGGTTCCAATAACCGCAGAAACAACATGTAAATTTTCTGCCTGCTTTCCAATATAATCACATGACCGTGTCCTATGGTTCTGTGCCCCAATTACTGGTGATGTTAATACATCCTGTGAAGCACTTCGTGGCCAATCTTTCATTAAAACAGACTCTCCTAATCTTTCTTGAGACACACTACGATATCTTATTGATGTGGTTTGGTAAGATCGATCGTGTGAAGTGCTCCGACGTCGTGCTGGAGTTGTAACATTGGCTGGAGCTGTTTGTTGATAATCTGTTGAGTTTTGAACAGCTGCTCTTAAACTATCCAATCTTTCCTGTATTGTCCGACTGCCATACATATGCAAACGCCGATTTTCAGTATACTCTTTGTATGTTTTATAATTGCGCCAGTCTATATTCTGGTGTGATGTTACAGTGGTTGGAGACATTTGTTGATTTGTGGTTGCTGAAGAATCTGTAGTTTGAGATGTAGCCCTGCTGGGTGCAGCTTCCATACAGGAATCGTAGATTGTCTGTTTACCAGTGGTAGTGGTAGAGGTAGTTACTGTGGAATCTTTTGCCCTACCACTTGTAACCTGCTGAACTGTAGTACTAGACAATAGCGCTGAAGAAGAAGCAGCCCTCATTCTTGGTTTTCCAGCTGTGTGGTCAGACAATTCATACCGTACTTCTTCTGTTCTATGAGATGGAGTTGAATGGTTAATTCCTCCAGATGTGAAATCATCAACCCTTTCTGAAGGCACAATAACAGTCTTTACTGTTTCATTGCAAACACAGACAGCAGTATTAGTTTTTGCAATATCTACTGATGGCGGTGGTATGTGCACTTCAGTCCGATATCCGGTATCAGATGTAGAAACTGTATGTGCCGGTCTACTAATTTGTTGCCTCTCTTGAGAAGGTTCAGGTGGTGAAACTTCCATCGGCTGAGGCACAGATGAGGTGGCATTAGTCAATCGAGGATAATGGACGGGTGGTGGCTCAGGGATGTTCTGGGCATTGCCTGTGTATGGATCGTTGCCTTTTAAATAGGCATCTTGGGAATAAGCCTTTAAAAAAAAAATAAACTAAATTTCAAAACCAGAAAATACAAGTAATAATTTCCCAACCCAAATATAACTGACTCTACTATGAGTCAAAATCTTAGTATAATAGCTGTTTTACTTCACCGTCATTTAAATGTAAGAGATGAGCAAATTTCTCCATTATGAATTTCATATAAAATGTTCAGTTTCTGAAAGATTAAGAAATGACATTGATAATTACTCCCACAAACAGGTATGACGTAAAAAGTAAAACACTTCAGAAATGTGAAACTTGCCACCAACAATTTATCTACTGCAGTAAATAGCGGATGTGCCTCTTTTACCAAACCCTTTCACTTCCCTCAGTCCAGAAGGCTAGTATCCCCACAACCAAACATCCATGTCATCCCTTTTCCCATCAACACCCAGGTCAAAACTGGCTAACTCCTTCATCTTTCTGGTACTTCCAATTACTGGAAAATAGGGTGTCCATTTGCAACTTAATGTTTCTGCTGTTTTTTTTTAGCAGATAGGAAATAATATTTAAAGAAAAACATGAATCAAGTTCTGCTTTTGAGCTGAGAAAAACCTTTGCATCCCTGTTTCAACCTGGTTCTATCACTTATTTTCCATCCATCTAGATCAGTGTGAAGAGGTGCACTTTGGAAGGTCATACTTGAAGACAGAATACATTGTAAAATCTTACAGTGTGAAGGAACAAAAGGATTTTGGGGACCAAGTTGATATATTGCTTAAGGTTTGCTGCACAAATTGTTAGAGTGATTAAGAAGGTGTAAGGTAGGTTGGCCTTCATTAGTCTGTGGATTGACAGCAACTCTATAAATTTCTGGTGACACCGCACTTGGAGAATTGCATTTAATTCTGGTCACTTCATTGCAGGATGTGAAAATTTTAGAGAAGGTACAGAGGACATTTACTATGACATTGCCTAGATTGGAAAACATCTTAGAAAGTAGGTTGACTGAGCTAGGGCTTTTTGCTTTGAAGTGACGAAGGATGAGAGGTGACATAACAGAGGTATTTAAGATTATGAGAGGACAGCCAGCACCTTTTTCCTGAAACGACAATAGCAAATACCAGAGGACATCAGAGAGCATTGGGTGTCTGGAATGCATTGCTGGGGATGGTGGTGAAGGATGGTACAACAGGGACTTTTAAAAGGCTCTTAGGTAGGCACATGGTTGCAAGAAAAATAGAGGTTTATGGGTGTGAGATAGGGAAGGATTAAATTGTTGTGGAGTAAATTTGTATAGGTTGACTGAAGGTTTGTGGAGTTGTGGACAACTGGATATAGATCAGTCACAGATATGGACAGAGAAATAGCAGATGGGCGTTTAATCCAGATGTGTGAGGTATTGCACTTTGGGAGGTCAAATGTGAGGCAATGTATATAGTTAATGGCTTGAATCTCAACAGATGTGCAGAGTGATATGGGCGTTCACGTCCATAGCGCCCTAAAAGTGGCCACAAAAGTAGAAAGGGTGGTAAATAAGGTGTATTGTTATACATGCTTTAATTGGGCAGAGCATTAAGTACAAGAGCAAGGAAGTTGCGCTGCAGCTATACGAAACTTTGTTAGGCTACACTTGGCATGCAATTTTGGTCACCCCATTACAGGAAGGTGTGTCAACTTTGGAAAGGGTACATAAGATTCATCAGGATGCTGCTGGATTAGAGGGCATGAGCTTCAAGAACAGAGTGGACAAACTTGGGTCATTTTCTTTGGAGCTTTGGATACGGGAGACCATCAGAATCTTTTCCCGTGCTTAAAATGTCAGACTCTGGAGGACATGGATCTTAGGTTGGCAAGAGTGGGGGTGGGGAGTGAAGAAGGAGATCAACAGGAATGAATAAACTAGTTTTAAATTATTGCACACTGAACAATAAACTAGTTTTAAATATTTGCACACAAAAGAGATCTCTCAGAAGCACTGAGTAGGACACCATACATTAACATAATATGCTACACAATCTAAAAAAAAAGGAAAAAATAAATCTTTATGATCATGAGGCAAATGAACACAAGTTACTGCAGGAAGAATATCAATAGAATAGGTTACTCCTTAAGAAGACTGTACAATAATATTCACAATTAAGCTTTAGAGATGCAATAGGGTGGGGGGGGGGGGGGGGGGGCGTGGCAAGATGGCGTAGAGTCTAGACGTGCAATCTCGACCTCTCTGGCCAGACTTTTAAATACCCGTTTTTTAACCCTTTGTTTTCAAGTTTAAACTTTTTAAATTTTAGTTTAAAGTATTAAGGAATTATTATGGCCACTAATGGTAAAAAGACTAAACCTCAAGTTCAAAAGAAGTTACATTTTCGAAGTGCTGAAGATTTGGGGCCTAGACGACTTGATACAGCCCCAGGCTCAATCTCTTCATTGCCTAAATCCCAAAGATCGCCTGTGGGGGCTAAAATTGCTCACCAAATGAAGGATGGCGTTGGAATTACCCGTTCTCTGGAAGGTGCGTGTTCCCAAGAAGTGGACCCTGATTTGGAAAGCCTTTCGATTTCAATGGAGGGAGCACGCAGAAAGACGACTCCATTGTTGGAAATGCATCAGGTAGCATTTCAATCTGAAGAAATCGTTTTTCTTCACGAATTGATGAGAAAACAACGAGATACGGGGAGAGACCAGCGGCGACCCCCGAGGAAGTCGGGGTGCCGTCGCTGGGAGTCCAGACCTGCAGTAAAACTTTTAAAATGCCTTCTGTTGAGTTGCAGCACGAGCTGCAGTTACCTTGTTCTGCCACTATGTCAGAGAGAGCAGAGCTGAGATTTACAGATTCACAGTGTATGCAATTAAATGTAGTTATTCAAGCTGTTATAAAACCTTTGTTGACATCTCAAATGAATGAAATGGTTCAAATGAATGCTGGTATAAGTTCAGAATTAAATATGGTTATGACACGTGTGGATGCATCTTATGAAGAATTAAAAAAACTTCATACTGTAAACAACAAGTGACTTCTAACAGAAAAAGTGTTGAAGGTGGAAAAATCAGTCATAGAATTAGGAGAACGTGAGAAGGAGCTAGAAAGAAAAATAGATAATTTGGAAAATCAAAGCAGAAGGAATAATGTGAAAATTGTTGGTTTGCCAGAAGGTATAGAAGGACAAGATCCTCTTCGTTTTTTTAAAGACTGGATTCTGCAAATATTAGGGCAAGGATTTTTCTCTGGAGGATTGGCACTGGAAAGAGCCCATAAAGCTTTACGAAGAATACCCTTAGTTGGTCAACCACCGAGACCGGTAATAATTCGATGTTTGTGTTATTTGGATAGAGAAGCAATACTTCGATTTGCAGTACAAAATGCGAGACAATGACAAACCCCATTATTGATTCAGAATAGCAGAGTCTTTTTTTATCCTGATCTGAGTCAAAATGCCATTCAACGTCGACGTCAATTCAATCCAGTTAAAGAAGTTTTGTGGCATACAGGTTATAAGTCTACTTTTCGTTACCCTGTAGTATTGAAGGTGTTTTACGGAGACTATCAATTTCAGTCTTTTGAGACTGATCGTGAAGCAATGATTTTTGCTGATTCATTGCCAGATACAAGAGGACAAAGACATAGTCCACCATTATCTCCTAAAGAAAAATTTGGTAGCTCTGGAAACGGAAGAAATGGCAGAAATGGTAAAAACGGGAATGGAAAGAGTCCACCTCCTTCCGAAATGGGATCTTCGAGATTGGAATCTTCTGGATGAAAAGAAGAATTTTCTTATTCTATTTTTTCTTTTGTTATTATGATATTTTGATGTTATTGACTGTTTGGTTGGGGAGGGAGAGATTTACACTAAGTTCTTTACTAGTCATCAGCCACTGGTGGGTGACCCACACCCAATTTTTGTTTAGGGGATTACTACCTTTTGGCAGTTTTTTTTTTGGGGGGGGATTTTCCTTTTTTATTTTTATTTTTTTAAGTTTTTAATTTGTAATTTTTTATATTGGAGGGCCTATATATGTTGATTTGAGTATTTATATAAATATATTATTGGTATTTAGTAATAATAGTAGATATGTCAAAGTTGAGGTTTGCTACTTTTAATGTTCGAGGATTAAATAGTACGATTAAACGTAAGCTGATCTTGGCGTATATTAAGAAAATGAAAATTGATATTGCTTTTTACAAAAACACATTTGAATGTGAAGGAAGGCGTGAAATTAAAAAGGGATTGGGTTGTGCATTTATATTCTTCTTCATTTAATTCTAGAGCTAAAGGTGTAGCAATTTTGATAAATAAAAATTTATCTTTTGAATTATAATCAATGGAGGAAAAGGCAGGATGTATTCTTAAATTGAATTGTAAGATTTTTAGTGAATTTTGGACTTTACTTAATATTTATGCTCCAAATGCAGATGATGAAGTATTTATTTCAGATGCATTTTTATGTTTGGGTCAAGCTAATGATAATATTTTAGTTGGTGGTGATTTTAATTGTGTTTTGGAACCTTTATTAGATAAATCTCCGAAGAAAGTTAAAAAATCCAAGATGGCAGTCCAGGTCCAAGCATTGATGAAAGATCTTAATTTAGTAGATATTTGGAGACGTCTTAATCCAACAGAGAAAGATTTTTCCTTTTATTCATCTAGACATGAATCATTTTCAAGGATTGACTTCTTTTTAGCATTGGCACACTTAAAAGGGAAAATACAACAAGCGGAATATAAAAGTAGGGTGATTTCAGATCATTCTCTGTTATATTTTACATATGAAACTTCTGAGAAAATTCAAATAGCTTATCGTTGGAGATTTAGTCCAATATTGTTAAAAATATGGAATTTATTAATTTTTTGAAAAAACAAATTAAATTTTTTTTGAAAGAAAATTCTAATTCTGTTCAAAGTAAGTTTGCATTATGGGATACTCTGAAAGGACAAATAATTAGTTATACTTCTAAAATAAAAAAATAATTGATTAAATCAGAGTCTTGAATTAGAGAAACAGATCAATGAGTGAGAAAAGGAACTTCAGAAAGATGCTACAGAAGATCAGAAAACAGAATTATCTAGGCTGAAATTGAAATATAATACTTTGCAATCTTATCTTATCAATTTGAATGTGCATATCAATTTAAGACTAAACAACGGTATTACGAATGGAGAGAGAAAGCACATAAGGTATTGGCGTAGCAATAAAAAAAAGAACAGATATCGAGGACTATTAATGCTGTTAGACGGAATTCTCTTATTACTTATAAACCTCGTGAGATTAATGATGAATTTTATAAAAAGTTATATACATCTGAAGGAAAACAGGAAACTGGATCGATTGATTTTTTTAAAATCACAGTTGAATTTACCGATATTAGAGAATGGAGATATACAGGAGTTAGATGAACCATTTACTGATTCGGAAATTAAAATGGCTATGTTGGAAATGCCGAATGGTAAATCGCCTGGTAATGATGGATTTTCGGTTGAATTTTATAAAATTTTTTATGATGATTTATCTACAGTGTTTGGGGATGTATTATGTCAAGTTGGAGAACATTATGATTTACCTGAGTCTTGTTCTAGTGCTTTAATTACAGTAATTCCTAAAAAAGATAGAGATCCTTTGAAAGTATCTTCATATAGACCAATTTCGTTGTTAAATGTAGATTATAAAATAATAGCTAAAATATTAGCAAATAGATGAGCTAAATTTTTACCAAAGTTGATTCATATTGATCAAACAGGTTTTATAAAGAATAGATATGCTTCAGATAACATTTTGCGCGTGATTAGTTTGATTAATAGATTTCGACAATCTTTAGATCATCTGATGGTGATATCCTTAGATGCAGAAAAAGCATATGATAGAGTTGAATGGAATTTTTGTTTAAAGTTTTGGAGAAATTTAAGTTTGGTCCTTCTTTTGTTGGTTCGATTAGGACTCTATATAGTAAACCAGTAGCTAGAGTATTGACGAATGGTTTGATTTCGGAATCTTTTAAGTTAACTCCATCAACTCCTCAAGGTTGTCCTTTATCACCAGCTTGGTTGCGTTAGTGATTGAACCTTTAATACACAGATACAAGGTATGAAAGCTTTAGATGAGGAGTATAAAATTAATTTATTTGCTGATGATGTATTGGTGTATTTAATAAACCCAGCTCAGTCACTTTTGCATTTGAAGGAATGTTTAATACAATATGGATATCTTTCTGGATATAAAGTTAATTGAGAAAAAAGTGAAATAGTACTGGTAAGTGAAGGAGATTATTCAGTTTATAAGAATATTATTAATTTGAAATGGACTGATTGAATTAAATATCTGGGTATAATTTTGAATGTTAATTATCAATCTTTATAGAAATTAAATTATGCTCTGTTAATGAAAAAAATTAAAACTGATTTGATTAAATGGAAAGATTTACCTATTAATTTAATGGGAAGGATAAATACAATTAAGATGAATATCTTTCCGTGTATACAATATTTGTTTCAATCTATTCCGCATTTACTTGATAAATTTTTTTTCGAGATTTACATAAAATGGTTAGGGAGTTTTTATGGAGGGGTAAATTTTCGAGAGTAGCTTTGACTAAATTAACTTGGAAATATGAGTTAGGGGGACTACGTTTACCACATTTTCAAAATTATTATGAGGCAGCCCAACTTAAATTTATTAGTTCATTGATGGATTTGGTACGGCCTCCTAGTTGGGCTAAAATTGAGATGACAAGTATTTCTGAGTTTGAAATACATTAATTTTTGTTGAGGTGGAATATAAATTTGTTACAACAATATAATGTGCCTATACTAAAACATTTAATGAAGTTATGGATAAAGAAAAATAAAATGATAGGTTCTAAGGGTAAATTATTGGCTGTTGTATAATAATCAACTTATTTCTTTTTCAATACATAATCAAAGTTTATTGCATTGGAGATTTAAAGGTGTGAAAAATTTGGGAGATTGTTTTAAAGAGGGTAAGTTTTTATCTTTTAATCAGATGAGGGAAGATTTTGGTATTGATAAGAATTCTTTATTTCTTTATTATCAAATTCAATCTTTGATAAAATGTATGTTTGGTAGAGATATGATTTTACCCAAAATGACTAAATTTGAGACTTCTCTTATGAAGGTACCAGAGAAGGGTTATATTTCATTTATGTATCAAATATTACAGGATGGTATGAATAAAAAAGGTGGGATAGATCTAAAATTAAATTGGAAGCAGATATTGGTTTTTTTTTCTGAAGAGGATTGGTTAGATATCTGTTATGATAGTGTAACTAGATTGATAAATGCACGTAATGCAATGATTAATTACTATTTTTTACATCAATTATATTAGACATCTGAAAAATTAAAAAATATGGTCTTAATGAATCAGATTTGTGTTTTACATGTGGTGATATGGTTGGAACTTTTTTTCATCTTTTTGGAAGAAAATTCAATCGTTTTTAGAATATCTGTATAAAGATTAAAATAATTTTAGATCCAACAGTATTTTTATTGGGTAGTTTGCAACCTCTGAAAGGCTTGGGATTAGATAAGTTTCAGCTTGGTTTTGTATATTTTGCTTCATCTGTAGCAAAAAAAATGTATCGCTAGTATGTGGAATGTATGATTGATATTAATAGATGGCATGAGATGAAATCTTGTTTAATAATGGAAAAACTTACATATGCTTTGCATGATAATTATATTTTTTTGTTACTAAGTGGTTGTTATATTCAGAATATTTACATTTCAATTTATATTGATTAGATTTTAATATGTATATTTAACTTTTTTTTTAATATTCTTTATTTTTTCTTTTTTTATGGCTCTTCTTGGGAGAGTTGTCTGGGGGGTTCTTTTCTTTTCTGTCTTTTCTATATATATTAAAAAAATGTTCATGTTCAATTGCTGTGTATGTCATATATGATTTGCTTTTTGAATGAATAAATAAAGTTAAAAAAAGAGATGCAATAGAGGACAAATTAAACATGAATGCAACAAGTAACATTTCAAAACACTTTTCAAAAGAGTGAGACTAAAATGTGATAAAGAGCCATAAGAGGAAATAGAAAGGCAGATAGCAAATTCCTAGGTCACAGCTGCAGGTTTTAAATGGCATCTTAAAAGTAGATTCAACAAAAGATAAGGTGCTAATGTGGAAAAATTCTTAGTTTAAGATCTTTGTAGCTGAAAGCACTGCTGACGATAATGGAATCATTAACTTCAAATATAAAGACCAGAACTGGAGGAGCACTATTACTTAAAACATGGTTGGAGGGGTGAGGCTATAGAAGTATTTAAATTAGAATTTTGAAAATCAGGTGTCGCTCACCGGGAAAATGGGTTTTCATTTACCTCAAATTTATTGCAAATATAACAAGGTTAAGTAGCTGGAAAGCATTGAAATAGTCAACTCCAGAGGTACTAAAGGCTGAACTGAAAAGGATACTGAACAACACACCCATGTTCTGAGGCAACAAGACTAGAAAAAAAAACATGGAATTCACCACTTTCGACATTTCAATGGATAAACAAGACCTAAGAAAATAAACAATTGCAAAAGCACTGGGAGCACATACCAGTAGGAAGAAATATGATCGAATGATATTAGGTCACAGTGTTAAATTATGTACTACCCAAGAGAGTGATATATATACCAAAATGGTAATGAAACATTCTAAAACTCGATAAGCTACATAAAATCCACCTAAAACATTATCTCAAACTTGGATTTTCCTGACTGGTAGAATATTTCCAGCATTTCCTGCTTAATTCAGCTTTTTAGCATCTGCACTTTCTTTCTGCTTTCCTAGAACTAGGTTTTTTAAAAAATATTGAAATTTGTCATTTTCAGATATATTTTGTCAATTCCATAAATCTTTGTGGTTTTGATTCTTAATAGTGTAAGTTTCTAAATGTTTGCAATCGTCAAATAAACTGAATGAACTTCAAACTATTGTTGCCATTTTCTCTATGAAAAAAGTCCAGCAAGCTAACTGCACCATATTGATCAATCTTGCTGTGAAGAAACAAATCAGTGAGAACAGGAAAAGTAGATTGCCCAAGTTCCCCTTTGCAGTGACTGAATATACAGAAAATGGAAGCATGGAAAATTAGTTCTAATGTACAATTCCACAAGTATAATTTACAAAAAACTTTGCTACAACTGGAATGTAAAGTAGAATCTTGAATAGTCAAATAAATATGTAAAAATGGTAATTATATTAATTGTTAATCTTGAGCATCAGTATTCCTGATTATAACTAAAAATCTAAATAACGTGCTTGTTCTAACAACTGTAAAATTATGATTCAATTTTTAACATAATTCACTTTGTGAATGTCAAGAAACTTACCAGCTGCAAGATGTCTTCATCTTTTGGCATAACACAAAGCTCCAGGACAGAATCACTGTGAAACAGATTTAGGCATTACACATTTGTGTAATTATATGCTGACTAACAAATGAACTTGTGAAAATCGATCCTTCAGCTTCAGAGCTCAACTGTTACTGTTTAGCTGCTAAATTGAGTAATTTCATTGAGTTGCCTCACCATCAGTTTCAAAAAAATCTTTCATCTCCACCATTTAAGAAACAATTATGCACAAAGTCGTGGTAATAAAAAATAAAAAGCACTATTAATCTGCCAAGTGACAGTGTTAAATACCAAATAAGAGTTCTATTTTGGCTTGGCAAATACCACAGTTGCTTTTGAGTCTCAATGTTGTGATTTCAAGACTCACTCCATAGAATGAAACTGATGCTGATATTTTGATACAGTGCTGAGTGGTCTAAGATGCCCCCAAGATCAGGAACAGGAGATTGATGCTGCACTCATGATTTCAATGCCAAAAGCAGTCATATCACTCTTGAAAACCACTTATCTTCCAGATAGGCCCATCGCTCACACTGCCCTAAATAAATCATCATTAATTGAGCTTTATGCAGTTGTGCACCTCTTTCACAATCAAATGCATTCTATTTACTCATTCTCAATCGTAGGTTGAGAGCACAGAACATTATATAGAGGCTAAAGAGTGTTAGAAGGCTGAAGGAACCATCCACTTGTTACAACAGTTAACTGAAGAGTTTTGGCAGTGGAGATCCATGCGGTGGCAATCCATGAAGTGCCTCACTGTAACCTGCTAGCTTTGACAAGGTCGCCAACTAGCTGCTGCAGATTCAAGTCTCAAGAAGGTAGGAATGACAGAGTCACATGATGGAGTAGTGACTGGTTGGGTGGAACCAGCCCTCTCCAGAGAAAAGAAAAAAAAAGTGTGAAAAAACAGAGCTCAATAAACATAAAATACAGGAAGAGAAAGATAAAGTTACAGAGAAGAGTCAGAAGATGGCACCCAAAAGAGAGAAAGTAAAAATAACAGAGAAAAGGGAAGAAGGAAAATCACTGGAGAAGAAAGAACGCCTTACCTGCACGTCGGAGCAGAGAGCCACCATGGAGAGGAGCGGTCGATCTCCGGTGTTGGTGAGTCCCCAGAGGAGCGGTGTCCTCCTGACCGGCAGACTTAAAAAATGGCTCCCAGAGCCAAGAAGAGGTGCGCGACTGCGCATGCGCGAAGAGTTGTGCATGCGCAGTGCGCAAGTAAAAAAGGTTAACGCCGGTGGGAGGGAGACTCAGCTGAGGAGTGGACAGCTGAGAGACGCCCAGTATCGGGGCATTCAGCTGGGGGAAGTAAGCAAGAAAGAAAAAAAGAGTGGTGAGAAAGAGAATGAAGGGCTGGAAGAGGGTGAGTGGCAACAGGGAAACCGGCAGGGGGACGACCTGCGGCAGGAGGCCCAGCAGCGGGTCGGCCTGCAGCAGGGGGCCCAGTGGCGGGTCGACCTGCAGCGGGAGGCTCAACAATGGGTTGGCCTGCAACAGGAGGCCAAACAACAGGAGACACAGCACCTGGAGGTCCAGCAAGGATACAGAAGCAGCTCACCAGAGAAGGATGAAGATACACAGATACAGAGAAGAGATGAAGAAGTCACAGGCATAGATACAGACAAAGAAGAAGATGAGGAAGAAGACCAAGAATTTCAAAGGAAAGAAGAAGGTAAAATAGAAGGACAAAGTTTAGATAAAGCCTTTCTCGAAGAACAAATGAGGTCATTAAAAGAATGGCTATCATTGATGAAATAGTGAAACTTTTGGAACGCAAGGGTTCAATCAGGCAGATGCAGCATGGTTTTAGAAAGGGAAGATCTTGTTTGACAAACTTGTTAGGATTCTTTGAGGATATAATGGGTGCGGTGTATAGAGGGGAACGGGTTGATGTTGTATATTTGGATTTCTAGAAAATGTTTGATAAGGTGCTGCACAAGAAACTTATCAGTAAGTTACAGGAAAGTGGAGTCCGGGGAAGTATATTGGCCTGGATCGAAAATTGGTTGTCTGACAGGAGGCAGAGAGTCGGGATAAATGGGAGTTTTTCAGGTTGGCAGAGAGCGGTAAGTGGGGTGCCACAGGGGTCGGTGTTAGGCCCACACTGTTCAACATTTACATTGATGACTTGGAGGAGGGGACAAAATGTGGTGTAGCCAAGTTTGCGGATGACACCAAATTGAGTGGAAGAGCAAATTGTAATGAGGATGTGGAGAGTCTGCAGAGGGATATCGTTAAGCTGGATGAGTGGGCAAAGGTCTGGCAGATGGAGTACAATGTTAGTAAGTGTGAGGTTATCCACTTTGGCAAGAAAAATAAAAGAGCTGAATATTATTTAAAGGGTGAAAAACTACAGCATGCTGTTGTGCAGAGGGACTTGGGAGTACTTGTGCATGAATCGCAAAAAGTTAGGTTGCAGGTGCAGCAGGTTATTAAGAAGGCAAATGGAATGTTGGCCTTTATCGCTAGAGGAATTGAATTCAGGAATAGGGAAGTAATGTTGCAATTGTATAAGGTACTGGTGAGACCGTACCTGGAGTACTGTGTCCAGTTCTGGTCTCCATATTTGAGGAAGGATATACTGGCTTTGGAGACGGTCCAGAGGAGGTTTACTAGGTTGATCCCCCGGGATGAAGGGGTTGACTTATGATGAAAGATTAAATCGTCTAGGATTGTATTCGCTCGAGTTCAGAAGAATGAGAGGAGATCTTATAGAAACATATAGGATTATGAAGGGTATGGATAGGATAGACGTAGGAAGGTTTTTTGAGCTGGCCGGGGAAACTAAAACAAGAGGACATAGTCTCAAGATTCGGGGGAGTAGATTTAGGGCAGAGATGAGGAAAAATAGTTTTTCCCAGATAGTAGTGAATGCTTGGAATTCTCTAACCAGGGAAGTGGTTGAGGCTGTTTCATTAAACATATTTAAAATTCGGTTAGATAAATTTTTACGTGATAGAGGAATTAGGGGATATGGGAAGAAGGCAGGTAGGTGGAGTTGGGTCATAAATTAGATCAGCCATAATCTTATTGAATGGCGAAGCAGGCTCGATAGGCCATTTTTGGCCTACTCCTGTTCCTACTTCCTATGTTCCTATCATTAGAATTTAGTTAAATCAAAAGAAAAAAGAAAAGAGCTGAAGACAGAATGCAAAGCTTAGAGTTGGTCATGACTGAAATAGGGAAAAGAATCGAAAATGTGGAGGAACAAGAAACTGCTGTAAAAATGGAGATAAATGATTTAAGAGGGAAGTTGGAAGAGAGCGAAAAAAAATTAAAGAGACAAGATTTAAAGAGACAAGATTTATTGTATTGGAAAACTAATAAATAAAACTAATAAATAAAACTAATTAACGTATTGGAAAACTACAGTAGGCGAAACAATATAAAAATAGTGGGCCTGAAAGAAGGCAAAGAAGGGTCAGATATGAAGGAATTTATAAAAGGATAGATCCTGAAGGTGCTGGGAATGACAGATTCACATGAAGAAATAGAAATCGAGAGGGTGCATAGAGCGCTAGTACCAAAACTACCACCACATCAAAAACTGAGATCCATATTGGTAAAATTTCTAAGATATACGACAAGAGAAAACATACTGGAGCAGGCAGGAAAGAAGGTTAGAGAAGACAATAAGCCACTGGAATACAAGGGACAAAAAATATTTTTTTACCCAGACATAAGCTTCGAACTTTTAAAGAAGAGGAAGGAATTCAACACGGCAAAAACAATCTTATGGAAGAAAGGGCATAACTTTATATCAAGACATCCAGTAGTACTCAAAATATTTATTCCTGGGGAACGGAACAGACTGTTCTCGGACCCAAAGAAAGCCCAAGAATTTGCTGAACATTTGCAGGACAGGAGAAGAGAGGAGGAGGAGTGACAAGAAGGATGACCGGCAAGAAAATATACAAAAATATGTAAAAATATAAAGATAATGTATATATTAAGATTTAAAGATGGATAAGAGAAGGGGAAGAAGGGAAAAAAAGAGAGCTTTGTTATAAGTATAGGAAAATAGTATTCTCTAGGGGGATTGGGGGGGAAAATAATAGTCACTGCAAAAATGATTGACGCTTGCAAGTAAGTTCGCAAACCAAATGGAAAGGGGAGTTGTAGTTGCTGTCAAGGGACACGGGGCAATCCAAGGAGGGGAGGTTTATTTGGGGGTTAAAGGGTTATTGCTTGTGGGGATTGTTGGGGTATTTCATGTCTTAAGTGAGATTAAAAAGGAAAACTTAAAAAACAGTAATGGAAAAAAGGGATGGATGGTGAAGAGGCGGAAAAGAAGTGAAAATAAAGATAAAAGATGGCCACGTTGGACTATGACTATAAACATTAATGGAATATATAACCAAGTTTAAGTGTATCCCATTGGAAAAAAAAAATCACATATAATTTAAAAGACAAAGTTGCAATGTTTGAAAAAACCTGGGAACCATATATGGAACATAACAGAAAGAGCAGGCCTCGGACCACCACCACCTAAAATGATAAGATAAACACAATCAGATTTAATGTGTATAAGTGGATGACACGTCTTTTTTGTTTGTATTCCTTTTGTATAAAGATATTGTTTTATTGTATTTTATATGTTCATATTTACTGTTTATGAAGGGGGTGGGAAGAGGGAAAGGGAGGGATGGGGGAAAAAGAGAAAATGTCACTGTGAATATGTAAAGAGATGCATCTGTAAATGTATTGGTTGATATGGTTCATAGTGCAATAAATAAAGAATTACAAAAAAAAGGTATGAATGACAACATTCATGATGAAAACAACTGAAAAATGAATATGAACTGAATGATCACTTAAAAAAAATACACCGATGCCTTTAATTTATCATGAAGTCATCTAGTGTAGGGCAAGAAGTTACCCAAAAGAACAGTGACATCAACTACTCAAAGTAAGCTATTCAGGGCACCAGCAGATCATGTATCAAGATCACAGTATGCAAAAATTTGGAAGGAAGATAATTTAGTTTTTGCATCACATGTTAGCATACAATTAGGAAGCAGTGCAGCAAAAGTAATGAAGAGCCTACATTAAATCACAGGTTATAGGATATTTCAAGCTTTCATCAGCTGGAAGGATGATTTCCTATTGTCACACAGAATACATTGCTCGAGAGATGTGAGGAATATTATTGACATGATTTTACAGTAATATGTCCAGTAGTTAAACAATGCAAACAGATCTCCATCAGAGGCATGCTGTAAATGGTAAGTTAAATGGGATATATGATACACTAGCCTTGAACACTCAAAAAACCCATTGATTTTTAGCAAATTGTTCTAAGCTCAATGATAGCAAGAACCACAAGATCAACAAGATCAAAGGTAGTTTTAGGAGAACATGGAAGTATGGACTTAACGCAAGATGTTCACTTCTCACCAGACTGCTCTTTCAGTCATTGTTCTTTCTATGTGTGTTTTTGTCCATGCCAATCTAATTCTGCATTGATACAAGTGTAGGATTGCCATGACATTTACATTAGTACATGCTGAACTTACGTACTTAAGAGCAACAGGTATGTTCAGGCTGCTATGGGGTCCTAGCAACATTTAACTTTTACCATTGAAATGTACAGTAACATCATTTATATTTAATGCAGCAACTAGAACATTGGAACATTACTTTTATTACTGGGACAATAATACTTCTCCATTTAAGAAGGTGTACCATGCCCAGACAAAAGTGTGAGGAACAAAGTTCTCTTTGTCATGTGGGCAAGATACCAAACGAGTTATGTTAAAAACAAATAACAAATAAATAATGTCTCTTAAACACCAAGCCAGGTTTAGTAATCTACAATAGATACCTTGCTTTAACATAGGCAGTCACAAAAATAAAGGGGCATTCATACCTTTCCTGAATCAAGGCTATAACTTGAGAATATGTTTTCCCAATTATGCTTTCACCATTTACTTTGACAATTCGATCACCTGTCATAAGAAAGAAAAGATTTTAGTGCAAAATTGATTACGGGAAACAAAAGAAACTACATGAAATCATGATCCGATTTCAGTGCTGACAACTATTTAAAATCACCTGAAATTCTCAAAAATATTGGATATGTAGCGTGTGTGCTACCATGAAAGTGTGGGAAGAATGACACACACCCAAGAAGTCTAAGTCAAAGACTGGTCTATTGCACTGGAAACCTGGTTTTTATTCTCTCCTCGCCGCTGACGACAGGAGTGACATCACAGCAGTGTCAGCCTCAGATTGTTCAGTGATCCCGCTGTTGCTAGTGGCTTCCCTCCATGCAGGTTGTCATCTGGGATGAAGGTCGTTGGCCCTTGTGGGGTCTGCCCAGGCACCGCGTTCATCAGCCATCTTGTGTACTGGGTCGTGTCTCAGCAGGCCACTACACGACACCCACCTCGAACTGGCGATCAGAGTGCTGTCTGCCGCTTTTGGCAACCTACTTCTGTGTCACGGGGGCTGTGTGGAGACTGGATGACTAATGTCCTGATGTGCTGACTTGAGACGGTCAATGGTGAAAGTCTCTTCCTTACTGCCGATATCCAGCACACATGTCCACCCATTGTGTCTGACTACTTTGTACGGCCTCTCGTATGGCTGTTGCAGAGGCGTCCGGTGTGCCCCCCACTGTATGAAAATGTAATCACAGATTTCTAGGTTTTTGGGGACATAGGAGTTGGTTTGGCCATGCAACAGAGGTTGCAGAGGGGCTAGAGTACCCAGTCTTTCTCTTAGCCTCATCAATGAGATCCTTGGGTCCTCTGAGTCCTTAGCAGCAGCCAAGAACTCCCCTGGTATAACCAAAGGTGTGCCATACATAACCTCAGCTACTGAGGAGTTGAAATCTTTCTGTGCGGTGCGGATCCCCAGGAGAGCTTATTTGCCCAATTTGGTCCCTAGAGCCGAGCCGTCAAGCCCGCCTTTAGGGGCCTGTGGAACTGTTCCACCAACCTGTTGGCCTGAGGGTGGTACAGTGTGGTGTGGTGGAGCTGGGTTCCCAGCAGGTTGGCCAGCACCAGCCAGAGTCCCAAAGTGAACTGTGTACCTCTACTGGAAGTCATATGCTCCGTGACTCCAAATCTCGACTTCCAGGTGTTAATTAGTGCCCTGGCACAGATCTCGGTGGTTTTATCTGCCAGAGGGATGGCTTCAGGCCACTTCGTAGAGTGGTCAACCATGGTGAGGAGGTATCTCGCTCTGTGGGAGACCAGTAGTGACCCTATTACGTCGCTGTGGACGTGGCTGAACCTACGTCATGCTGGCTCGAAAGTCTGGGGGTGGGGGGGAAGGAGGTGCCTTGATGTGTGTCTACTCTTTGGATGTTTGGCAGAACGTGCAGGTCTTGGCCCACTGACTGAGGCCATCTCCATGCTGCTAGCAGATGGGGTGCGGTTTGCTGGTGGATACATCGCAGGAGTGTCTGGGTATTAGGGCCGATGTCGACGTCCTCCAGCCTGAGCCTGGAAACTGCTGTCCTGTATGTCAGGATCTCAGGATCTTCCTGCTGTGCCTCAGGTAGGGCTATATAGTCTATTCTCTGGGCAGTGCGTTGACCACCACATTGGTTTTCCTTGCAATGTGTTGAATGTCCATGGTGTACTCAGATACATACGAAAGGTGTCACTGCTGCTTTTCCAACTGTGTCCGACTCTTTATGGAAGGCAAAAGTTAACAATTTATAGTCCATGAAGACCCTGAATTGTCTACCTTCCAAAAAATACCTGATATGCCTGATTCCAAGCACAGCGCCAATAGTTCATGGTCAGCCGCCGTGTTTGAATTTGGGTGGCCGGAGGTTTCTGCTAAAGGCCAGGGGCTGTCAATGCCCTTCAATGAATTGTTCCAGTACGCCTCCTATCACTGTGCTGTCTACTGTGAGAGCAGTTGGCGCCTCTGGCCTGGGGTGTACCAGAAGGGTGGCATTGCCCAGTGCATCCTTGCCTTTTGGAACGCCTCTGAAGCCTCATTGTCCCAAGTAATGTCTTTATTTTTTTCCCACCATGAGTATGAAAAGGGGGCCCATTATAGGGGCTACTGACGGTATGAAACAGTGATAAAAATTAATCATACCTGCGAATTCTATCCCTGGCATGTTGTGGGGGAGGTGAAGATGTACAGGAAATGGAGATGTGGGCTAGGGCTGCATTGATAATAGTGAAGGAGGAAGACATCTTGGAATGGAAAGCCTCATCGATGAAGCAGATGCAGTGGCGGAACTGAGAGAAATAAATAGAATCCTTACAGGGTATGATGTGGGAAGAGGTGTCATCAAGGTAACTGTAGGAGTCAGTTAGTTGTAAAAGATGTTGGTAGATAGTATGTCTCCCGAGATAAAGTCAGCAAAATCGAGAGAGGGGTAAGAGGTACTGGAGATGGACCAATTGAATTTGAGAGCAGGGTGGAAGTTGGAGGAAAATTAGATAAAACTGATGGGCTCATCATGGGTCAGGATGCAGCACCAATGTCGTTGTCAATGTATCAGAGGAAGACTCGGTAGCATTGCCTGTGTTGGTTTGCAGTATGGACTGTTCTACATAGCCAATGGAGATAGCTGGGGCCCATACAAATACCCATGACTACACCTTTGAATATCTATTGCTTTCCATGTGACCTGCTGAGTTCCTCCAGTATTCGGTGTTCTGCTCCAGTCTTCCATTTTCTGCAGTCTTGTTGTTTGCCCAGGTTTTCCATTGTAAGCTTTCAAAATTCCAGTTAAATGAATTTTTAAAATAAACAAATATTATTTACAAACTAGTGGAATTGTTAGGCTGGAGAACTAATGTATCAGAATGATAAACTACTTCAGTTTAATTTGTGCATCTGAAAATTTCAGAGTAAAACTATTTAAATCCACCATAAATTACCTCGACTTTAAGCACCAATAGCTGGAAAGCTTCACAGAACCTGATTATTTTGGCTAACTTCAAATGAGTACACTTAGTAAACTTGTTTAAGCACCTGCCCATATTTTGTTCAAACCTTGATGAAGGGCTCCAGCCCAAAACATTGATTATATATCTTTATCTTTGCTCTATAAAGTGCACTGTTTGACCTGCTGAGTTTCTCCAACATTGTGTTTTTACTTCAACCACAGTGTCTGCAGACTTTCATGTTTTACTACACTTTGCATACCATATATTAGAATGACCCTTGCCTTGTGCCTTAAAAAGCATAATTTGTAGAGTGTTTTTAAGAGGTGTCAACCATTTATTTTCTTTGTAATTTGTGCTAATAATTCTATAATACTTTACATGGGTTTGACTGTGGAAACTCAATGATACCGAATTTTAAGCTAGCTCAAAGACATTTTTGAAAACAAACTTTGAATACATGATCCTGAACTACAAATTTTAATACACCTTTTCTGGAAAAACTCTATAAAATATTAAGTTGCTTGAAACAGGTCTAAATAGCAATAGAAGACCATAATCAAATTAATACCTGTACATAAACCAGCTCCATGTGCTGGTCCCCCTTCTTTAACCTGCTTAACAAAGATGGTGTCCATTGGCTCCAATTTGCCTCTGGTTTGTGCTGTAAAATGAAAGCAGACTTTTGAACTAATTTAAAAATAAGGAAATGTTTCATATTTAATTTTGATAATCTTGTTAACTTAAATTTATCTCCTTTTGTGTATCTGAAGAAGTAATTTGTTGCAGAAGGATATAGACAGTTTAGGAGACTGGGCAAAAATATGGCAGATGAGGTACAACATTGGCAGTGGAAATAAATATTCAGAGTACTATTTGGATGGGGATAAAATGCAAATCTCAGAAGTGCAAAGGTACCTGGGTGTCCTCATTCAGGGAAATCTAAAAGTTAATGATCAGGTTGGATTTGGTAGTGAAGAAAGCGAATGCTATGTTGGCATTCATTTCAAGAATAAAGAGGTGTTGATGAGGCTCTATGGGGCACTGGTGAGGCTTCATTGGGAGTACTGTGCAGTTTTTGACCCCCTATCTTAGAAAGGATGTGATGTTGTTGGAGAGGGTGCAGAGGAGATTTACTAGGATGATTCCTGGAATGCAGGGGTTAACGTATGAGGAATGTTTGGCAGCTCTTGGATTTTATTTATTGGAGTATAGAAGAAAGAGGAGATCTCAGAGACATTTCGAACTTTGAAAGGTTTTGACAGAGTAGATGGAGATAAGATGTTTCCCTTGGTGGGGAATCAAGGACAAGGGGTCATAGTATTAAAATTAGAAGTTATGCATTTAAAACAGTGATGAGGAAGAACTTCTTTAGTCAGTGGATCTGTGGAACTCACCGCCACATACAATGGTGGAGGCCAGATCATTGGGAGAATTTAAACAGGATATTGATAAGTGTCTAATTAGTAAGGGTATCAAGGGATATGGAGAAAAGGCTGGAAATTGGAACGAGGTGTGAGCATAGTTCAGCTTAGTGTAGAGTCACGGAACAGACTCGATGGGCCTAGTGGTCAGCTTACATTCCTTTATTTTATGAAATTTTATAAAACCAAAGTTCAAAAAACATCCAGGAGCTGATCCTGTCACTCTATTCTTCAAGCTCTTGATTAACCATCTACCTTGGTGCACCATCCACATAGATTTTTATTTCCAAAATATCCAGAAATTCATTAATTTGTTTTGAAAGAATTCAATGACTGAGAAACTATAGCTCTCTGAGGTAGAGAATTTCAAAGAGCCACCATGCTCAAAGAAGTAATCGCTTTTCATCTTAGTAGTAAATAGCCTGCCTCTTAACCTAAAATGGTCCTGTACTCTTCAAAAAGGAAAACATCCTCCCTGAACCAAGCCTATCAATGACTACAAAAATTTGCATATTTTAAAGTGAGCTCCTTTCATTCATCTACACTTTGGAGAATTGTGGTGATACGACCACCAGCCTACTGCAGGGGGCGATCTCTGTTCCTGCAGGAAGATCATCTAAGGGGCTGACTCCACCTGGCCGGCTGTCAATCAGCCAACCTGAATATAAACATGAGCTGGCCCCGCCTGAGCCAGTCACACAGGGAACCACCAAGACATGTACTTGGTGATCAGACTTATACTGGATTAAAGCCTGTTGTAAAGTCTTCTGAGTTTTGTGTTTGCTTGCTGCTACCTCAGCACCACAATTTATTCCAGTTAAAATTTTAAAGGGAGACCATGGGGAAGTTTCTGATGATCGGGAGCCTGGAGGTTGACCCCCGACACCCGGATGCCGAGACACGCTTCGACAACTGGAAGCACGTGATTGAAGAGATCATCCTAACACAGGCGGAGGTGATCAACACCAACCAGAAACAGCTCATGGTGTTCTGCATTAAGCTGGGCCCACGAGCTTTCCAGGCTAAGGACTGCATGGACTATGAACCTGCGATGGCCATCCTGGAGAGTAGGTACAAGCTCCCGAGAAATGTGGTCTACGCCCAGTACCTGCTCAGCATCAGGTCCCAGCAGCCAGGTGAGATGGCAGATGCCTATCTGGGGGCCCTGCGTGAGGTAGCCCGCCCGTGCCTGACCGAGACCGGGGTGACAAAAGGGAAAGAGGAGCAACTGATCCGGGACACTTGCTTGCGAGGACTGCACTCGATAGAAGCTGCTGGAGTAAAACATTGCTTTACTTACCAGGACAATGAAGGTAGTCCAATCCCTGGAGGCTGCAGTCATCATGCAGAGGTCTTCGATGCCTGACTCCCCCAACCCCCAGCCTAGCAAATGTAAATTACCGCCATCGCTGAGGGGCCCTACGTGGAGGAGACAATTGCAGCTGCCGGCGCAGCTCACTCCTGTAAGTACTGTGGGTCCCAGTGTGAGTCAGATAGGTGATCCCGCAAAAACTGCCCAGCAAGGAACTCGCATTGCTCCTGATGCGGGAAGAAAGGCCACTTCACTAAGCAATGCTTTTCCAGGCCCATCGGGAGCACTGCAGCCCTCCGTGACCAGCTGGGAGCCCCCCAAATGTCGCCACGTGCAAGAACCGGATGACGTCATTACTTGTCCCGCCACTTCCTTCCGCCCTCACCACTGACATCAGTTCCAGCTCAGCTACTGACCTGCACCGCTGCAGTGTGCTCACCCCGGGCGTCACTATCTTCCTACGGACAACTTCTGCTCGCACCAAAGACGCCATTTCCGCTTGCTTGGATGGCGTCACCTCCAGCTTCACAGCCAGATGGGTTGCCCGACCGCACCAACACCACCTGTGTCCACCGGGCACTGCTATATCTTGGGCCAGCCAGGCCCTGACTGCACATCGATGGGATGATGTGGTCAACATGGGCACATACCTGATCACCCACCCGACGCACCCCACACCCTGGAAGAAAGCCGCTGGCCGCTACTCACCTCATCCATCAGGGAGCAGTGAATTGGACCCTGAGATGGTCCTAGCGTCCACCACTTTAAAAAGGGACATTCCCCATGGATTCAGGCGCTCAATGATGGACATTGCTGTTAATGGGACGGTAACAAAATGCCTGTTCAATAGTGGTAATTCTGAGAGCTTTGTGCACCTGAATGTGGCCCGGACACTAAAACTCAAAATCTACCCCACAAACTTTTCCATTGCTTTCGCAGCCCAGGACCGCTCCATCACAGCCCTCAGGCACTGCTCAGTGGAAATGACAGGGGGGGGGGGGGGGGTTGGGGGGAATGGTGGGGAGACATACCAAAGGTTCAAGCTCCTAGTTATGCCCCAACTCTGTGCTATAGTCCTCTTAGGTCTGGACTTCCAGTGCCACCTCCAAAGCCTTACCCTCACCTTCGGCAGGCCCCTCTCCCCGTTCACACTCCACAGCACACAGCCCAGCAATTACCCCCAATCCACTTGCGGCCTCTCTATGCTATGGGTAACCCCTCCCACCTTTTTCAACTACCTTACTTCAGATTCTAATCCCATATCTGCCAAGAGCGTCCCTGGAGAGCCCAAGTTCTAGTGATAAAAGGGGGTAGCAAACCGAGGATGATCATCAATTATAGACAGACCATAAAATGGTACACCCAACTGGATACCTACCCCGAATAGCTGACATGGTCAACGAGATAGCCCACTATAAAGTCGTCTCAACAATTGACCTAAAGTCAGCCTACCACCAGCTCCCTATCCATACATTGCTTTTGAGGCATACGGGAGCTTCTACCGGTTCCGCCTTGTGCCGTTTGGGGGTCACTAATGGGGTCTATTTTCCAGGGGGAGATGGACCACATGGTAGACTGGCACAATCTAAGAGCGACCTTCCCATACTTGGACAATGTCACCATCTGTGGCCACGACCAGCAGGACCACGATGACAACCAGGAGAGATTATTCTGGACAGTCGAGGAGCTGAACTTCACTTACAACAAAGAGAATTGAGTGTTCAGCACCACCTGCCTCGACATCCTAGGGTACATTGTAGAACATGATGTCATTGGTCCTGATCCAGGATGCATGCGTCCACTAACAGAACTACCCCTCCCCCACTCGCTCAAGGCCCTCTTCAGGTGCCTTGGGTTTTTCTCCTATTACTCCTAGTGGGTCCCCCATTTTTCAGAAAAGGTCCGCCTACTGATCCAAGCCACCATCTTTCTTTTCCCCCCTGAAGCGCGAGCAGCTTTTGCTCACATTGGGCAGGACATTGCCAATGCTATGATGCATCCTGTGAACGAGGACACCCCATTCCAGGTGGAGTACGATGCCTCTAATGTTGCCCTCGCGGCCACCCTCAACCAAGGGGAGCATGTGGCCTTCTTCTTCAGGACCCTCCATGGTTCCGAGCTCGGACATTCCGCCATTGAAAAGGAGGTCCAGGTGATCGTGGAAGCAGTCTGCCACTGGCGCCACTACCTGGTGGGTAAAAGGTTCACCCTCCTCACTGACCAACACACAGTAGCTTTCATGTTCAACACCACCCATAAGGGCAAGAGCAAGAATGATAATATCTTGCGCTGGAGAGTCGTGCTCGCCACGTTCAGCTACGACATCCATTACAGTCCGGGGAAGTTCAACGACTCCCCAAACGCCCTGTCCCAGACCTGCACCACTGTGCAGTCCGACCAACTGCAGGCACTACGTGACACCCCTTGTCAACTGGGCATCACGCACCTCTACCATTTCATCAAGTCCAAGAAGTCAGGACCATGACCGAGTCATGCAGGGTCTGTGCGGAGTGCAAACCGTGCTTCTTCCGCCCACCACAGGCCCACATTGTCAAGGCCACTCGGCCCTTCAAATGGCTTAGCATCGACTTCAAGGGCCCCCTGCCTTCTACGAACAAGAATGTCTACTTCCTCGCACTCATAGATGAACACTTCCACCATTCCTTGTCCTGAAGCAGATCTTCACCATGTTCGGATATCCGGCATGCATCCACAGTGATTGACGGATGGCTTCATGAGTGAGGAGCTGCACCAGTACCTGGTAGCGCGAGGCATTGCGGCTATTCGCACGACTAGCTACAACCCAAGGGGCAACGGGCAGGTGGAGCACGAAAACGGGTGATCTGGAAGGCAGTCCTCCTGGCCCTGAGGTCCAAAGGCTGGTCAATTGACTACTGGCAAGAGGCCCCCCCCACCCCACCCAAGGCACTCAATGCCATTGGGTCGTTCTTGTGCATGGCTACTAATCAGAACCCTCACGAGCGCCTTTTCACATTCCCCAGGAAATCAGCGACTGGAATCTCACTCCCAGCTTGGCTCACATCTCCGGGACCAGTGCTCCTCCGCAAACACATGTGGGCCCACAAGTCCGACCCGTTGTTTGAGGAGGTGCTCCTCCTCCACACCAACCAGAACTACACCTACATCAGGTACTCCAGTGGCCGTGAGGACATCGTCTCGAACAGGGATCTGGCACCAGGAGGGGCACCACCACCCCAGCATCGCGACTACCTGGCCCAACCTCCCTACCATGGGTACTCTTGGCTCACCCAGGATCCGGGAACCGACCTCTTCCCTCTGCCTCTCCAGAGCACCCCACTCCTGGCGGACCACACCCACCTGGCCACCTCCCACGGACAGATGTACAGATAGACATCCTGCTGCCCACACTGACGCCTGCCACGACTACAATGGACCCAGCCAACCTCCCAGGCAGCAACCACGCCCTTGCCGACCTTTCACCAGGAGCCAAACCTGCGACGGTCCCAGAGACTCTGACAGCCGCTGGACCATCTAAATTTGTAAATACCTCCTGGCACTGCTTTACACCACCCCCCCCACCCCCAGGACAATTTTAAGAAGGGGGTGAATGAGGTGATACGACCACCAGTCTACTGCAGGGGGCGATCTCTGTATCTGCAGGAAGACAACCTAAGGGCTGACGTCACCTGGCTGGCTGTCAATCAGCCAACCTGAATAGACCATCTAAGGGGCTGGCTCCACCTGGCCGGCTGTCAATCAGCCAACCTGAATTAAACCTCAGCTGGCCTCTCCTGAGCCAGTCACACAGGGAGGCATTAAGGCATGAACCTGTGTTCAGACTTTTACTGGAATAAAACTTCTTGTACAGTCTTTTGAGTTTTGTGTTTGCTTGCTGTCACCTCAACGCGCCACAAGAATACAAACCTGTTCTAAACAATCTTTCCTTATATTGCAAACCCAACATGACTGGAATTTACTGAGCACTCCCACTATAGCAGATGCATCCTTTCTTGGGTAAAGAGACAAAAACTGTTCATAATTCTCCAGGCATCATCATAAAGGGAAATGCACAAGTGGAATAAGACTTCTATTTTTAATTTTTTTAAAATTTAAAGATAAAACCTTCTGGCCCATGAGCCTGTGCCACCAGAATACTTTATTTTTTTAAGATCAGTGTTTCACAAACATCAATGAGAATTCTTTTACATTTCCCTGCAGTGTTAGGTTACAAGTATTATTTCCTGTTATCATAGGTCGTTTTCTGTCAAAGCCCGTCTCTTTAAACTCAATCTTACTGGCCTGAGCTCACTACCTGGAATCACCACCCAGTCTCCTCAAGCCCTTCTTACCAGGTCTGGATATACAGTATAGGACCTATCATTCTAGCCTGAAGTCTAAGAGACACAATGAAGAAGCTCCATCCATAAAAGTTCCTGGAGATAATATATGAAAAACACGGGCATCCCAAAATTTCCCATGTTCAAATAACTTGTAAACACACATAAATCTTGGGTTACTCCTCTGTTATGCAGTTTAAGTACAAATGAGGAGTAATAAAATTGAACTCCAAAGTGTTTGCTATTTTGTAATTTTGTTTAATAACAAAAGCTAAACCCAAACAATCACAGCTCTGACCACACAGAAGTTGTACTGAAGAATGTAAATCTATCACAGCGCCGAGCTTCCATAAATATCAGGAAGGTGGAACTCTCATGGATCCCAGTAACAGATCAAAACGACAAATTCCATACCAATTACATCAGCAAGTTTTAAACTTCCACATTTTGCTACACATGCACCAAGGTCCTGGATAATTGCATGAAAAAGAAGGAAATTAAATACTGTGAACAATGTCTACAGCATTAGGTTTGTCATCTTCAGTGCAGATTTATATACTGACCACTAGGTGATGGTGGAGACCTGTGTTAATACATCATTATTTTCTTCTTCAGATTTTTGACTAGATTATTTCCTTTTTCCTAATTTTATTTCTATTCATTCATATTCTCCCTTCTTATTCTTTGCTTTATTTAGCTGAGATTTCCTTCCTTCCTCAAACAAATCTAACAACATTCAGGAAAGTACATTTATTCATTTCTATGTACCATTGCTATATTCTCAGGCTATCTTCTGATTTCCAGGTTGACATAATAAATTTTTTTGCTACAGCTAAGGCTATCATAATAAATATTTTTTGTGCTCCATCCAAATCGAGTCCAAGTTCTTTACTTCTTATATTACTTAGAAGAAAGATCTCTGGATTTTTTGGTATGTTGCTTTTTGTGATTTTATTTAATACCTGATTTAGATCTTCCCAAAACGTTTCCACTTTCTCACATGCCCAAATTGCATGTACTGTTGTTCCCGTTTCCTTCTTACAGCGAAAACATGTATTTGATATTGTTGGGTCCCATTTATTTAACTTTTGGGGCGTGATATATAGCCTGTGTAACCAATTATATTGTATCATGCGTAGCCTCATGTTTATTGTATTTCTCATAGTTCCGAAGCATAGCTTTTCCTGTGTTTCATTCTTTATCTTTGTTTAGATCTTGTTCCCACTTTTGTTTGGGTTTACAGCTTATTTCATCGTTCTCTTTCTCTTGCAGTTTGATGTACATGTTTGTGATAAATCTTTTAATTATCATTGTTTCTGTAATCACATATTCAAAACTGCTTCCTTCTGGTAACCTCAGCCTGCTTCCCAATTTGTCCTTCAAGTAGGTATTCAGTTGGTGGTATGAAAACATTGTACTGTGAGTTATACCATATTTGTACTTTATTTGTTCAAAAGATAATAATTTATTTCCTGAAAAACAATTTTCTATTCTTTTGATCCCTTTTCTTTCCCACTTTCTAAAGGAAAGGTTATCTATTGTGAAAGGGATTAGTTGATTTTGCGTCAATATTAATTTTGGTAGTTGATAATTTGTTTTTTTACTTTCTATGTGAATCTTCTTCCAAATGTTGAGCAGATGGTGAATTCCTATGTTGCACCAGCTTTTCATCCCACTTATATAGTATATGTTCAGGTACCTTCTCCCCTATTTTATCTAGCTCTAATCTGGTCCAATCTGGTTTTTCCCTTGTTTGATAAAAATCTGATAGGTATCTTAATTGTGCTACTCTATAATAATTCTTAAAGTTTGGTAGCTGCAAACCACCTTGTTTGTACCATTCTGTTAATTTATCTAGCACTATCCTCTGTTTCCCCCCCCTTTCCATAAGAATTTCCTTATTATTTTCTTTAGCTCCTTGAAGAATTTCTCTGTTAGGTGAATTGGCAACTACTGAAATAGGTATTGTATCCTTGGGAAGATAGTCATTTTAATGCAATTTACCCTTCCTATCAGTGTTAGTGGTAAATCTTTCCAATGTTCTAAGTCATCTTGTAATTTCTTCATTAATGGCTGATAATTTAATTTGTATAGATGGCCTAGATTATTATTATCCATTGCAAAAAATAACATATAATTTAAGAAATAACATTACAGTATTCGAACAAATTTGGGAACCGTATATGGAACGCAACAGAGAAGTCCTACCGCAGACCTCCATCACCTAAAATGACAGAATGAGAAGAAGACGAAATGAACTGACCCAGTGTGTAAAAGTAGATGACACAATTTTCATGTTTATTTTCATTGTGCGATGACATTGTTTAATGGGTTTAATGTATCGTATATGTTGAACGTTTAGTGGATGGGGAGGGGGGTGGGAAGAAGGGAGGGAAGGGAGGGGGGAAAAGGGGAGAAAATGACTGTGTATATTCAAAAGGGAAATGTTTGTGTGTATTTTGGTTAGTATGGTTCATAGTGTGAAAAATAAAAAAAATTAAAAACATTCAGGAAAGTAAAAGCAGAATTGTGGCGATTTGTCAAATTGTTTAAAAATAACAACCCCCCTCTCCACATTTGAGTCTACAAAAATAAACAAAAAACAGAGGCAAACTGATTTATGTCAAATACAAGAAAGGTACAGAATGCAAATATTTCAATTCAGAGATCATAAAATTCAAATGGGAAACCTTTGGCAAGAATCTCCCTCCAAAGTGACATGACTAAGAAGATTTAGGTTGATCAAAAGCAGCAGATGATGAAAATCTGAACTAAAAACTGTGAATACTCACTCAGCAGCCGAGATGGAACAAGAGAAAGGAGAAAGAGAGACAATGCTTAACCCTTTTTCAGGTCATTGGGAGAGGAGTGGGGATGCCATGGTGAGCAATAGTGGTGAACTGGTGGACAGGAGGAACACAACTCGATCACATGCAACCGATTTTCTCTAATAATTTTTTTCTCCTAAAGGGATGATTAAGATTCTTTTTCAGATAAAGTTTTGAAAAATGCCCTTGGAGGGAAAGGGTAGCTGGAAGAGAATAATGAATTATGCCTTCAAATACTTCTCTTGTTTGATCTCCACATGTACTGTATAAAGAATCAAATGGCCTAATTCTGCTTTGCAACTTTTTTAATGATTCATTGAAGAAGCTGGAGGTCAAAAGCTGAGAGCTGTTCCCCTGGGTTACAATACATTAATACCATTCACTTCCCAAAAGTTCTCTTTTTGAGAGAACTTGTTTAAATATAGTAGTCTAAATGTTAGAAACTGAATTTCAGAAAATGCCATTAGAAATTAAAATTAAAACATTGGTAGTTACAGTAAGTCTGTGGAGGGGGATGGACTCGAGCATTTTCTATGCTTCTTTCAGTTTTACAGCTTCTGTGAAACAATGTTTTGGCTTAGTTGCTTTAAAAAATAAGTATATTAATCTTCAACAGCTAATCCCTTTCCCAATGGAAAGTCTGAGTAACTAAAGAAAATAAATCAAATGCAGTAAAGCAATATTATCTGGCATTTGGATGAACTTTGCTGATGAGGGGCGGGGCCTTAGACTTGATTTATGAGCATATTTGATTAACTGGCACCTGACAAATGATATGTCAAATCACAAAGCTTTTACTGTAAGTGATTGGTTGAACTTATGGATACATTTTGCTTTACTCCTCAGTTATGACTTTGCATTTCAAGTACAAATAGCCAATCATGACAGTAAATTCCAAAAGGTTCTTTCACTTCTGGCTTGATAGCAGAACAAGTCCAAACTACAGGACTGTTATAATAGAATCTAATTTACATAATAAAATGTTTTGTAGGAAGGAATGCCTTGCCTGACCCAATCCTGCCAATTGGTGACTCCAGTTCCACACTATATAGTTATTTCTTAATATCCTCAGGGTAAATAGAATATCCAATGAAAAATAAATAATTAATCAGGATTGATTACATTTAACACAAACATAATATACTCATAAAGCACAAAAACTGTCAGTAAAACCTTCCTTGTCAAGGCTTGCCCAATTAATTGTATGTTGAACAGAATTTCCTCTAGTATCAAAATACAACCCCAATCATCAACCAAATGAAAGGATTTATTATTCATATTTTACTGGTTACACCCTAATATTACTTTTGTATGAATCCCATTTCAGCAATATATTTCTTGCTATGTATTCTCTAAATACCCAGGTCCTTGTATTTGTAGTTTTTCATGATGTAATAACTGAATTATGTTTGAATTGAAAGCATATATTTAATCACATATCAACAAATATTTTGTGGATTTTTAAGCCATTAATCAGAATTTTAATTTTAACTTGCTCACCTCTTCTTCAGTACATAATGATCCAAAACTGCATTTTAGATGCATTTGTGATCTGCCAGTCATTTAATCTGCTTTCTTTCTTCAGAACTTACTGCTATTAAAATCAAATAAATTCTCTCGAAATGAAATGAATTTGATTTTTTGCTACTAAATCCATTGGCACTTGGTTTGAATTCAACCTAATTTTGGACTGCCCAAACCACATAGCTTAGGAACATCTTACTCAGAAAATTACTGAAGAATATGGAAACAAGTGCTTCTGCAATATGAATTAGCTTCTTTTTAGGCCCCATGTATAACAAAGGTGATGCTGCCATTGGAGAGGGTCCAAAGGGGGCTTACTGGAATGATACTGGGGCTGAGAGGTTTAATGTATGAGGAGCATTTGGTGGCTCTTAGCCTGTACTTGCTGGAGTTTAGAGGATGAGGGGAGATCACAATGAAGCCTACTGAATATTGAAAGGGCTGGATACAGTAGACATGGAGAAGATGTTTCCAGTAATGGGAGAGTCTAAAACAAAGGAGTACAGACTCAGAATAAAAGGAAATCCTTTTAGAAAAGAGATGAGGAGAAATTTCTCCACCAGAGGATGGTGAATCTGTGGAATTCATTGCACAGCTGGCCGTGAAGGGTAAATCATTGAGCATACTTAAAGCAGAGGATGATACGGTCTTGATTAGTAGAGTATCAAAGGTCATGGGGAGAAGGCATAAGAATGGGGTTGAGAGGAAATATATCAGCCAGAATGGTGCCACAGATTCAATGAACTGAATGGCCTAATTCTGCTTCTATATCATATCATCTTTCAAAACTATTCTTAAGCAGTCTCTTGCAATTGAGGATCACTTGCTTCAAACTTACCAGTAGTTCTCTAGCTTAGAAGGCAAAACCTACACTTCCTGCCAGAGATAGAACAGAAGTGTTTGACAGAACAATTAAGTTTTGTTCTTTCTTTTTTGCTTGACCTTTATCTGCTCTAAAAAAACTCCACTCCCAAATGCTCTTTTAATATTTTGAGCAATCATTGGGCCAAGGATTTCATGAGTATTGAGTATATTATATATTCCTCCCCCACCCCTCCTAAAGAGGCCCTGGTAATATCCTTAAAGGGTTAAAACTAAGTTTAGTTAGAGCCTTAATCCTGGGGATGATGGCAACATTGGTGACACCTCTCCAGTGCTCCCATGTGCTTGTTTTGGTATCCAAAATCTCCCAAGCAAATGGAAAGGTATTGCTATTGTCACCAAATAGATTCCATGCTTAGTGCTAGGGTTACAGTCTCCTCAGAAGCTTAAAGAATTTCATGAACTTCTGTTATTAATGTCTGTCGTACTTGAGAAGTGGTCTCCAAAATATGGAAGAATTAAATGTTACCCATGCAATTACAATAACAAAGTATGAAAGTGACTGACATGCTGGGTTTTTTTGTGCAGCTACTTTAGTCGGCAATAATAGGACCACATGCAGAATGGTGTGCATATATCAGTAAAAACGTGACCTTGAGTTTGTGATGAGAAAGATTTACTTGATTGAATCCTGGGGTGAAAGGTTAGCATAAAGAAAGGTTGGGCAATTATAAGCAAAAAATAAATGATCTGCTCGAAGAATTGAGCAAGTCAAGCAACAGTGGAAGCAAAATTATTGATCTTTCAGGTATTGATGAAAGAGTCCAATCTGAAATTACAGCAATTCTGTTTCTTCCATGATGTTGATTGACCCATTGTGTTTCTCTGGCACAGTGGTTTTTGAAATTTTTCATTCTCTCGCCTACCACCTTAAGTAATCCTTATGCCATAGACACTCTGTGATTAGTAAGGGATTACTTAAGGTGGTAGGCGAGCTCTCCACTGGCCACCGAGACAGAGGTGCACCAAAGAAGAGGTACAAGGACTGCCTAAAGAAATCTCTTGGTGCCTGCCACGTTGACCACCGCCAGTGGGCTGATATCGCCTCCAACCGTGCATCTTGGCGCCTCACAGTTCGGCGGGCAGCACCCTCCTTTGAAGAAGACCGCAGAGCCCACCTTACTGACAAAAGACAAAGGAGGAAAAACCCAACACCCAACCCACCAATTTTCCCTTGCAACCGCTGCAACCGTGTCTGCCTGTCCCGCATCGGACTTGTCAGCCACAAACGAGCCTGCAGCTGACCCCTCCATAAATCTTCGTCCGCGAAGCCAAGCCAAAGAAAAGAAAAAGGTGAGTGGAAAGATGGCAGTGCTGCTAGAACCGCTGCAATGGCAGGACTCTTGCTGGTACAGACCCGCGGGGAATGAAGGAGCATAGATGCAGTGCTCCCATGGGGGTCCAGCCACCTAGTCGACTGCCGTTGGCTCTGCATGGGCTTTGAATGCCCCATTGAGGGAGCCAACAGTGGTTTTATTTGAAATTCCGTGACCGTGGATCTGTTCCCAAGATGGCGGCACCTATTAATCAGCAGCAGGTCATGAGGGGCTGCAGACTCCGGGGAAGCAAAGGTCCTGAATATGGAACCAGAGATCAGGAAGATCACCCCCCCCCCATTCTGAGGACAAGTAGAGGAGACAACCCGTGGAGATGGTAACCATGGCAGCAGACCAGTGAGGGGGTTCTGCAACTGAGTGACCAGTGCATGCAGGAAGTTGTGGGCTGCTGGAGATGGCTGACGGGAGACTTGCACTGGGCTGGAGACTGTCTAGAACTGGCATGAGAGGTACCAGATATCAGAACTGGGATATGAAGAGGTGCCGAGGGTGCTGAAGGGTTTCTGACTGTGTCGGAGGTTCAGAACTGGAGCTTGGGTTGCCAATGGTTTGGACTGGCAAATTTGTCTACCTTGTAGCAGGCAAAAAGAAATTTCATATATGACACTGTTTTATTACTATGATAATAAATTGAATCTTGAAAATATTTGTAAACCACTGTTTTAATCGCTCCTAATTGACTCATTATGTGCAAGGTTTTATAACTCCAAAGGAAACGGGCCAATGACAATTTTTCTCAAGCAAAATATTTCAGTAGCAATTGGGTCTAGAGCATTCGTTCTCAACTTTTTCTCCCCCCTCTCACATACCACCTTAAGTTATCCCTTACAAACCACAGAGCACCTATGTCATAGGGATTACTTAAGGTGGTATGTGAGTGGAAAGAAAAAGTTTGAAAACCACTGCTCTACCAGATTATTTTTTGTTCCAGATTCTAATACTTGCAGTCTCTCATACATCTCTAGAGTTCAAGTTCATTGTTTCATGTCCCAATATTCAATGATAGAGGTTGCTTTATGAGCAGACAGACACCACAAATATAAGACAGGTTAGACTGGGTATAAAAGCACAAATTGCAGAGTACAAAGAGAGCAAATAAAACCCAATGATACTTATTTGTACAATTACATAATTGGGGTTTAATGGGAAAGAAAATTCCCTTAAATCTCATGGTGTATCATCTCATAGTTGTAAATCTTCTCCCTGACAGGAGAGGGTGAACAGAGCTTGGCCAGAGTGGGATAACTTTCAATATGTTGACTGCTTTACTAAGGCAGCAGAAGTTATAGATGGAGAGCTGTGGTGTGGGAGGGAATGGGGAGTATGTGTGATGACTTGAACACCTTTCACAACCCTCCGGTTTCTTGTGGTGGAGCAGTTCCCGCACCACGCAGAAAAGCACCTCAAGATGCTTTCAATGGTGCATTTTCAGAAGTTGTTAAAGGATGCTGGTGACATGCCAAATGTCCTCAGGCTTCTGAGGAAGTATAGGTGCTGTGTGCTTTCTTAGACATTTGGAACTTAAACCTGTCATTATATCCACCTCAGGACAGTTAATGTGGACCAGGGAGCAAGCTTCCCACCCCCTTATTGTCCTTGCACCAAGCCACAAACACCTCTATCTCTCTTCTGTACTTTGCTTTATCATTGATAGAGATCCTGCATGAGAAGGTGGTATCAATCATGAATTTATAGGAGATAGAGTGGCACACAACTGACTTCCCAGTCTTGTGTTGCCTTGGTATTAAGGATGATTGTAGAGCAGGCTCAGTCACCATTACTCTCTAATTGTAGCCTATGGGATGGGATGGAAAGTCATGGATCCAATTACAGAGAGGGGTGTTGAGACCAAGGTTACATAACTTGAAAATAAGTTTGTTTTGAATTATTGCATTAAAAGAGAAGCAATTATATGTTATAGAAAAGTCAGAGTTGATCTTACAGAAAATTACCCAAATCTGGAAGGACAGCAACAGAATGGATATTGAAGAACTACATTAAAACCTGTTATCTGGAATTCAAGCAACAGGCAGCCTCAAACAACCATCAAAATAAATCATTGAAAAAAATGCGAATGTTTATAATTGGCGTGCCTCACCACTATTTCCCGATCATGCAACCCACAGTTTCATGCAACAGGAAAATTCACTTATCCTACATCTACTAATCCTCAGGGATTTTATTGTATTTCTATAATGGGAGCATCCAGAATGTAGGGGCATTTAAAGAAGTTTCCCATGTTAGAGGCAGATTAGAAAGAATTACACCTCCCACAGTAATGAATCTTTGGAATTCTCTACTCCAGAAAGTTGTAGAGGCAGTGACTGTCAAGTATTTAGGTTACAAGGGAGTTAAGAAACATGGAGGAAGAGGATGAGAAATTGTTGTGAGGTCAAGATGGAACCTCACTGAATAGTGAAGCCATTTGGGTGCATTGTGAAGGTGGGCGAGGAAAGAATGGGCTTACTCCTGCTACCATTTCCTGCATTCTAATGAACAAGAACACAATATGCATCCTAGTTTTTTACTTCTCTTTAATGAATGGATAATCCAAAATTTCTAAAGACCAAGGAAATCTTGGTCAGGGTGATTAGAAATGTTATGAATGAAATAGCCTTAATTTTACCTGCAAAATAAAACTTTGGATTACGTGACCAATTGGGCAGACAAATAGCAAAATAAGAATTTGCACCAAAAAATGTAGAGTAACATGTATTATGTGAAAAGAATTTGCAAGAAAAAATATATAAACTATACATGAAACAGACAACCCCCACATTATTGGAGGGGGGAGGTGGGGTGAGGTGGTTTCCAAGGAATTGGTGCACATCCCAATTTTCCATAATGTAAGTATGTCATCTGCATCAAGAAATGTGGGCTGCAAGTCAGAGGGTTGTTCTTCAGATTGGAGGTCTATAACCAGTGATGTGTCACAGGGATTGGTGCTGGGACCCCTGTTTTTCACCATCTATATTAATGATTTCAGTGAGAATATAGTTAGCATGGTTAGTAGGTTTGCAGATGACACCAAAATTGGTGCTAAAGTGGACAATGAAGGAGGTTATCTGGGAAAGTTGGCTAAGTAATGGCAGGTGGAAATTAACTTGGACTAATGCAAGGTGTTCTATTTCGGTAAGTTAAACAAGGGCAGGACTTGCACCATAAATGTCAGGGCCCCACCAAGAACAGAGACCTGGGGTACAAATACACTGTTCCTTGAAAGTGATGACATAGGTGGACAGGATGGTGAAGGTGTTTGGGATGTTTGCCTTCATCGGTCAAGCCATTTGAGTACAAGAGTTGGGTTATTGTGTTACATTGTACAAGATGTTGGTGAGTCCACACTGAGTATTGTGTACAGTTTTAGTTACCAGGATATAGGAAAGTAGTAATTAAGCTAGGGTGGCATGGTTAGCGTAGCTGTACCATAATGCCGTAGTAAAAATTTGGTAGCTGAGAAAGAAAGTAATTATAGCTTAATCACTTGATTTTGCAAGATGAATGTTTTGCATTTTTCTGTCCACACTGATAGTATATGATAATATTTATTTTGAATTTTATGTATTTTTTAGTTCTTATCTAGAGATTGATAGTTTTATACACATCATATTTAGCCAAGATCTAACGTTTACAATTACAGTAGAAATCTTCCACTGACAAGTTCAATTTATTGGAATCTTGCTGTATGTTGGATAACTGAATCATTTTCATTTGTTTAGGTCACACCCCAAACTGTCACCAAAGAGGAGAATCTTAAAATCAACTAATTCCCAAGATTGAATTAAAGAAAGCAGATCAACTGTAAATACACGATAGTTCAAAAGTAAATAATTATTCAAGCTTTGTAGAACAAGCTAGAAAGGGGGCAGAAAAGATTTAACTAAATATTACAGGTGGACTCCATTTATAAGGAGAGACTGAAGATTGTAGGACTTTTCTCCCTGGCATGTAGAAGGCTAAGAGAAGACCTTAGAGACGTATACAAAATCATAAGGACCATTGGTAGCGATAACTGTTTCCCCAGCATAGGAGAATGTATATCTAGAGGGCATAGACTTAAGGTGACACAGAAAAGATTTAAAAAGAGATCTGAGGGGCACCTTCTCTACAAGTGGTGAATATATGCAAAGAGCTGTCAGAGAAAATGGTAGATATTGAAAAGACATTTAGACAGGTACTTGGTCAGGAAAGTTTAAGAGGATATAGGCCAAACACAGGCAAATAGATTCACTTGGTTGGCATGGACATGTAGCCTTTTTGTGTACCTTAAGACTCTACTGATTAAAATGGGAAAATTACCAATATGTACTTTTGTAATGTTACATCAGATAAATTTTGATTTAGGTACCACTGTTTTCCTTGCTCCTCTTTGAATAGTTACATATTTTTTCCATTCACTAAAGGCAGGCAACTGTTCATTGATTCAAGAATGAATATGTTTTGCAATGGAGAAATACAGCAGTTCTGAACAAGATTGTTGGTATCCATGTAGGTTTTTTATGAACTGCAAGAATAAAACAGCAAAAGAAAACAGAAATACATATTTGTTTATAATCTGTATTCAGCAATCATCTTTCAATTTTGCTTGTATCCAAGGGGGTTCCAACGATCAAATAAGCTTGAATACAAGCACTACTTGGTTTTTAGTCATATGTATTAAGATAAAATGAAAAGCTTTGTTTTGTGTGCTACCCTGGTAAGCCAACCCATTCTGAATCAAGGAGGGAGTGAAATAATAAAACAAAAGTGCAGGCTATACTGTCATAGAACATCCAAGTGTAGAGTAGTTTTACAAAGACAGTGTGGGGTATAGTAAAAAGTCCAATTAAAACAGTGCAAGTGCATCATACATTTTAAGGTAAAGGATATAAATTACTCTTTGACACAGAAAAGATTCCATATCAACAAAATAAAACTGAATTATAAACTGTAAAAGGATGGTAAACGCAGGCAGTGGAAGGAAGCAAAAAGAAATAAATAAGATACATTTATCAGTTTCCTTCCTTTTGTCTATATAGATGGTTCCAAGAGATTGCAAGCAATTCTCAACACACGCTTCTGATAGACATTGCAGTAAAAGCAAAATTTCACTTTGTCCGACTTTCCACGAGCGTTTTCTGCAGAGTTGCATCATTTGATATATTTTAAGCATTTATTTTTGAATTTTAAAAGCCACCATGGATCAGTCTTCACCACTGTAACTACTCAAGAAATAATCTCCTTAAAAAAAGATGAATCATTAATTTTGAATACTTCTATCAAATCACCCCCTAACCTGCCCAGTTATAATGAAAAACAAAGAATTTCACATTGAGAATAGAATGGTGACTATATAAAGTGATTTCTGTTGATCCTTTTTGATTTTGGGGATAATAGCTTTGGGGATCGTTATGCACTGTAGCGATTATATGAAGCAATCTAATACAAAAATCACCAAGAAATCTAACATTAAATCAGTCCATTTAGGAATTGACATTGAATCATTCAAAGGCTTTGTTTAAAAAGTCATTTTTAAAGATAGTTTTAAAGTTGTAGGATTTACTTATGCTCAAGATTCAAAATTACAGAAGTACTTTTTCAAGCATACTTTGTGGACTTAAATACTATCACCTTCAGGACAGTACAGGACCTTCACCCCTCAATGTTGCGCTAACCCACATATTCTTTCTTAAAAGCAAAAGCACTAAACCCTCCCTACCCCATAACGTTCTATTTTTCTTTCATCCATGTGTCTAAGAGTCTCTTAAATGCCCTCACTGTTTCAGTTTCCACCATCATTTCTGGCAAGGCATTCCAGGCACCAAAATTCTCTGTGTAAAAAAACTTACCACTGATTTCTCCCCTAAATTTCCCTCCCTTAACTTTATACATATGCCCTCTAGTGTTTGCTGATCCTGCCCTGGGAAACATAGGCTGGCTGTCCAGCCTACCTATGCCTCCCATAATCTTGTAGACTTCTATCAAGTCTCCTCTCATCCTTCTACACTGAATAGTGAAAAGTCTCAGCTCCACATCTATACACCTTGCAAATCCTCAACAAAGAAACTGCCAGTATTGAATATGTACACACACTACAAATCTTCATAGATATTCCAATATTTCTAAACACAGTGATTCTTTCTGAAGAGAGGCCATGAAATGTAATTGGTGAGCAGGATTAAAGAGGATCCCAAGGCATTTTTGTCTTCAAATATAAATGAGAGGGTGACCAGGGAAATGATAGGACCATTAAAGGACAAACAAGGACATTTGTATTTGGAGTCAAAGGACGTGGGCAAGACACTAAATGATCACTTTGCATCTGTATTTACTAAGGAGAAATACATGGAAGATAAGGATGGGAATACATACAGTGTGGAGAACACTTATGTGTTAGGGGATCTTTAGATTAAGGATTCTTAAATGTTGATGAGCATGAAGGATGACAAGTCCCTGTGGTCAAATGGGGTATACAAATTCAAAGTTAGATTTATTGGCAGAGTACATACACCACATACAACCCCGCATTTCTTTTTCCTGGGGCCCATCAAGTTATTGAAAGAGCAAGGTAGGATATTGCTGGGGCTTTGATGAAGATCTTTGCATCCTCACTAGCATCAAGTGAGGTCCTGAAGGACTGGAGAGTCAACATTGTACATTTGTTCAACAAGGGAAACAGGGATAAATACAGAAAATTAAAGACTGGTGAGCCTCATATCAGTGGTTAAGAAACTATTGGAGAGAATTCTTACGATAGGACTTATGTACATTTGAAAAGGCATGGACAGATTAGGAACATTCAATATGACTTTGTGTGGAGCAGCGCATGTCTCACAAATTTGATAGAGTTATTTGAGTAAACGTCAGAGATGGTTGATAAGGGAAAGGCAATGGATGCTCCATACAGGTCTTTAGTTACAGGATTTTACGGTCTCCAACCTCGTTGCCGATGATACCACAGTTGTCAGCAGAATCACAAATGAGGAAGCATACAGGAGGGAGATAGATTAGCTCTTTGAATGGTGTCACATCAACAATTTTGCACTCAGTGTTAACAATATCAAGGAGATGATTGTGGACTTCAGGAGGGAGTCAGGGGAACACGACCCAGTCATCATCGAGGACTCGGTATTGGAGAGGGTCAAGAACTTCAAATTCCTGGGTGTTAACATCTCTGAGGATCTGTCCTGGAGCCTCCATTTCTTTTTTTAATTTTTTTTTATTTTTCACACTATGAACCATACTGTCCAAAATATACACAAACATTTCCCTCTTGAATATACAGTGTCATTTTCTCCCCTTTTCCCCCCTCCCTTCCTTTCCTCCCCCACCCACTCATCTTCAACATATATGATACATTAAACCCATTAAACAATGTCCTCACACAATGAAAATAAACAAGAAAACCGTGTCATCTACTCTTACATACTGGGTCAGTTCACCGGAGCCTCCATTTCGATGCAATCATGAAGAAAGCTCGCCAGGAGCTATACTTTGTGAGGTGTTTGAGGAGATTGGGTATGTCATTGAAGACTCTTGAAATCTTCTACAGGTGTACCATGGAGAGCATTCTAGCTGGTTGTATCCCTGCCTAGTTTGGAGGCATCAACTCTCAGAACAAGAATAAACTCCAGAGGATTGTTAACTCAGCCTGCGACATCACAGGCACCAGACCTTACTCCAATGAGGACATTTACGTAAGGCTGTGTCTTAAAAAAGCAGCCTGTATCCTCAAAGACCCCCCCCACCCAGGCCATCACTCTGCTACGATCGGGAAAAAGACAAACATTTAATGCACAAGGACAGCTTCTTCCCCATTGCCATCAGATTCCTGAATAATCAATGAACAAAGACGCTGCCTTACTTTTTGTGCATTATTACTTTTATTTATCTATCTGTCTATCTATTTATCTAGCTACCTATCTATCAGGGAGCTATGGACTTTCACCTCAAGATCCATCTGTACATCAATGCTTCCAATGGTCCTGCTATTTAATGTATACTTTTGCCTTACATTAAACTGTACAATCTCACTTACCTGGACTAAACACCACCTGCCATTTCTCTGCCCATCATCTCCAACTACTCAACAGCCTGTTGTATCCTTTGACAGCTCCTTCACTTTGTAATTTTTGTCTCTCTAAAAAATTATTAATTAGACCATCTGTATTTTAGTACAAATTTTCTGACATGGATCTTCCCTACAAGAAGCCACACTGACTTATCCTAAAAATAACTTGTTTCCAGATGCATACGCATCCTATTCTAAACGAGAATCAGAATTTAGTGTCCAGAACATTTTACGGCAGCATTACAGGTGTGACATTGCTATAAATCGCATTTAAAATAAATAAATAAATCGGCGCACAGGAAGAGTGAGGTCGTGCCTGTGGTTTTTTGTCCATTCAGAAAAATGACAGCAGAGGGGAAGAAGCCATTTTTGTATTGTTGCCGTTCGTATTCAGGCTCCTGTAGCTCCTTCCTGATGGCAGCAGTGAGAAGAGGGCATGGTGAGGCCCTTGAGGATAGAACCTATTTTTTTGAGACATCACCTTTTGCAGAATGAAGACCGATGCACATGATGGCACTGACTGAGTTCATTTCTTTCTGTTGCCCTTTCCCCTCCTGTGCATTGGCACCTACCCACCAAACAGTGATGCAAGTCAGAATGTTCTCCACGATGGACTTGAAGAAATTTGCAAGAGTCTTTGGTGACGTACCGAATCTCCTCAGACTCATCGCCATGAATAGCCACTAGCGAGTCTTCTTCATGATTGCATTGACATGAAGGCTGCTGGAAAGATCTTCAGAGATGTTGACAACCAGGAATTGGAATTTTTTGAACTTTTCCACTGTTGACCCATCTTCCTGAAGTCTTTATTTTTTGCTAACATTGAGTGCAAGATTGCTGTTGCGTCACTACCCAATTAGCTGATTTATCTTACTCCTGAACACTTCTTCATTGTCGTCTGTGATTCTACCATGGTATAATCGGAACATTTGTAGATGGAATAGGAATTCTGACTAGCCATACAGTCATAGAGCAAACAGCAGAGAATTCCCAATTCTCTTCAATAATTTCCCTACCACTGATATTTAGCTTACCGGCCTATAATCTCCTGCTTTGTTCATACTGCCCTTCTTAAATAGAGGAAATACATTGGCTATTTTTCAGTCCTCTGGGACCCCAGCTCTGGCTAAAGAAGAAACACAGATCTCCATCAAGACTAAGTGTTAAATCAACCATGCTGCCACGAGCTGTGAGTCCAAGCTGCAAAACTCTTAAAATACATTGTATTACACTAAAATGGTTGACCTTAAAATGGTATTAAGGCATAGCCAAATAAGATGCTACAAATGAAGTGCACATGTAGTGTAGGAGGAGGGGAACAACACAACTTGGAGTTTCCAATTCACATCCTGGCAGAGTTGGAAATAGATCCTCTGTCCTTCATTTTCAATGGGCCTAAATCAAAGAATTATTTATCTATGAGTGTTGTGAGATTATCAGAAGAAAGGCAGCTGCTCAGAAAGATGGTGCACCAGCTTTTTCCAGGAGAATTTGGGATGGGCAATAATTTTTGATCTCATCAACAACGCCATGTCTTAAAATATGCTTTGTTCAAAAAAGTTCCTGATGTTATCACTCCTTCTTTAAAGTTGTAAAAGTGTTCAAGTCGAGTCACACTCACCTCCCTTATTTCCATTCTCTTCATCCTGGCAAAATAAACAAAGTTACTTCTACAATCTTCAAATTCAAAGCAGTATCATTTATAAACAAGGTAATGATATTATTATATAATACGTGCAAACCGGTTATTTAAAAAAAACTAAACATTCCACAAATTTCAACAGCTTTCCTCCATTTCAAATTTCAGAGAGGTTATGCACAGACCAACCCTTCACCAAAAAACCCAAGAACTACATGGCAAGCTCTTTATAACCCATGTTCTGAGAGAAAATAGAACAGTGAGAAGATGACCTCTTTAGAACTTAATCAGCGAGTACATAGAAACATACAAAAACTATATGCAATTGGTCCAATGGTAACAAGTAATGTTTGATGCCAAACCTACTGACCAGATTTGTCATATTTTCCCCTTTAGAAATTTTAACAAGGAGAATTATTTTCTTGGGAGAAGATGCCTTGAGGCTTAAATTCTGCATTAATTATCCTAAATTTCATCTTTACAGTATTTCCCAACCTGACTTATAAACAACAACTAATTCGACACAACATTTCAAATTACATTTTCAATGAATATTTAAAAAATAAACAACTGTCAAATTCAAGAGTTGAAAAGAATTTGACAAGGCATTAAATTGCCATAGATGTAAACTTCATTTTTTTTGCTAAATGAACAGATTACAAACTGAAAAAGGGTTTAGCAATAGAAATGTATACCAGGTAGCATATTAACTAGATATAATCATACCAACATTATAAAGTTTCTCACAAATGCCTTGTTCTAATTACATTGTTATTTCTCAGAGTTACATAGATACATAACAAAATATCTTCAATTTGAATAATTCCAATAATCTGTTCAAAATTTCATCATAGCACTAATGTTCAATCAAGAAAATACAAATATTTGCAGGTCATTAAATATGTTTTAATTAAAGAGCAGTACATCAAAAAGGAATTCCCTTCAAAATAATTTTTAACATTGCGATTCTGCTTTGTAAAGCTAAACCACCCCTTTGATTCTCTGACCTTCATATTCGTATGTACAGCTGACTCAGGTGGGTAGACAATGAAGTGCCTCAAAGTAAACCCAAATCCCTGGGAATTTCGTCGCAGATTAATGGTTTTTGGGCCTGCCCACGAGAACATATCATCCACCAGCGTCGAGGTGCTCTCAACTTGTCCACGTCTATCCTTCTTGTGTTTTCCCTGTGGGAAGAAAACAAATTGGTTGAGAACTATTATCAAAAATTACAATTTCATGATACAATCATATTCATAATGAAGCATTATGTCTGGGCAAAATTACGTATTTTCAGCAGATTCAATAGTTTTAAAGTGAGTGACAGCAGACTGCAGAGCAGAGGGAAAACTGCCCCAGCAGTAGTGAGCAAACTATTGGAAAGGAATCTTAGGGAAAGGATTAATGAGCATTTAGAGTCTGCTCCAGGATAGTGAGCATGACTTTCTGAGAGGCAGGTTGTGCTTCATGAGTCTAAGTGAATTTTTTGAAGAGGCGACAAAGGAAATTGATGAAGGTGGCTGATATGGTGTATATGGATTTTAGTAAGGAATTTGATGAAGTCCTCCATGGTAGGCTCATTCAGAAAACCATGAGGCATGAACCTTGGCTGCTTAGATTTGGAATTGGCTTGCCTTCAGAAAGCAGGGGGAGTAGTAGACGGAATGAATTCTGCCTGGAGGTCAGTGATTAATGGCAGAATTCTTAACTGTGTAGAGAAAAAGAAAAATCTTTGGGTCCAGCTGCATAGATCCTTCAAGGTTGCCACACACGTTGATAGGGTGGTTAACAAGGGGCATGGTATGTTGGCCTTCATTCGTTGAGGAACTGAGTTCAGGTGCCATTGCAGCTCTAGAAAATTCTTGTCAGACCACATTTGGAGTATGGCCTGGTTTCCTCATTATTAAAAGGATGTAGATTCTTTGGAGAGGGTTCAGAGGAGATTTACCAGGATGTTGCCTGGATTGGAGAGCACGTCATATGAAGCAATGTTGGCAGAGCTAGGGCTTTTCTCTTTGGAATAACAAAGGTTGAGAAATGAGTTAGGGGTATACAAGATTATGAAGGGCCTAGATAAGGTAGAACGCCAGCATCTTCTTCTTGGGGTGAAAATATCAAATACCAGAGGACATCTGTTTAGTCGAGTGGAGGAATGTTTAGGAGAGATATCAGGCAAGTTTTTTTTACTCAATGAGTGGTGGGTACATGGTACAATAGCAAAATTCAGAAGAATTAGATCAGCACATAAGAGAGTTATGGGTGTGAGGTTGGGAAAAAATGGATTGTTGTGGTTTACATAGGTCACTACAACACTGTGGCCTGAAAAGCTGTACTGTGCTGGAATGTTCTAGAAACAAATGAGATAAAAAGCACGTCAAATGGATTACAACTCCACAGTTTAAAAGAATCTGGGGAAGAGTTGGAAGGACATTCCATATTACACATTAAACTGCTGGATTAGTAGAAAAAACACTACCATACCTAAAATCAAGTGGTAAGTTGGAGTTTCAGTTCCCTGGGCTGGACTGCTTCATTTTCACCATGGAAATCCAGTCCCTACACATTTCCATCCCCCATAAAGAAGGGCTCAAGATTCTCTGCCATCTCCTCTCATCCCTGCAAATCTGTCCTGATCCCTTATCCCTTCCCCCACACCAGTTCCAAGAAGAACACGATTCCCCTCACATTTAACTACCATTCTATCAGCCTCTACACCCAATGCATCATTCTATGCAATTTCTGCAACCTACAATATGAACCCACCATCAGACACATTTCGCCTCCAGGAAGTAACACTTCATTTGAGAATCTGTATGGGCCATTTACTGAATCCAGTGATCCTGATGCAGCCTCCTCTACATCAGGAAGGCTGGATACAAATCAAGAGATCTCTTCATTCAGCACCTTTATCTGTCTGCTGCAACAGTAAGGACCTCACAGTGGCCAACCACTTCAATTCTGCACTCCACTGCCATAATGACACATCTGTCCAAGGCCTCATGTATTGCCAAGTTGAGGCCACCCACAAATTGGAGGAACAGCACTTCACATTCCATCTCAGATCTCCAACCAGATGTCAATATCAACTTCTCCAATTTCCGGTAATCACTCCCCCCCCAGTCTCCCTCTTTTCCTCATCCCTCGGCTTTCCTTCCTCCAGCTCCCTGCCTCCTTCCTTCCTTCTAACAGCGAGCTATCTCTCTTAGCCCCCTGCCCTGTTACCTCCCAGTTTCTTTCTCTTCTACTCTCTCACCTGTATCCACCTATTACCCCTTATCAGTTAGCCTGTGTTCTCCCCCTTCTTCCCACCTTTTTAATCAGGTGTCTGTCTGATTTTTGGCACTCCTGAAGAAGGGATCAGACCCAAAGCATCAACATCTTTTACTTCCTATTGGTGGTGCATGACCTGCTGATTTTCTCCAGCACATTTTTGTACACCCCTAGACTCCAGTTCCGCAAGTTTTCTTGCTTAACTCTCATAAGATGAAGTGCTCTCCAGTCAAGCATCACTAATTGCAAAAATAGAGGCACCTCCACCAAAAAAAGAAAATATCTGCATATAATTTTTGATATGAAAATAGCCACTGTTTAAAATGAAGTGTCAGAGAAAGCTTGTAGACAGCTTTTGAGGGGGGAATGGCAGGTGATAGAAAAGGGGGATGTTCTATACGAAGATGGACAGAGGTCGATTGCAAAAGATCATGAGAGGTGTTGGTAAAGAAAGGAGCCTACAGGAAGTCAACAGTGGGAAATCTCTAAAATGCATATATTTTAATGCAAGGAGTATTGTAAGGAAAGTGGATGAGCTGAAGGTATGGATTGACACTTGAAAGTATGACGTGGTAGCAATTAGTGAAACATGATTACAGGAGGGATGTGACTGGCAGCTAAATATTCCTGGATTTAGTTGCTTTAGGTGTGATAGAACTGGGGGGTGGGGGGGGTGGGGGAAGAGAGGGGGCGAGGTTGCACTACTTGTTAGAGAAAATATTACAGTGGTGCTTAGGTGCGATAGAATAGAAGGCTCATCCAGGGAGGCTATTTGGGTGGAACTGAGGAATGGGAAAGGGGAAGTTACAATTATAGGAGTGTATTATAGACCACCAAATGGGAAACGTGAATTAGAGGAACAAATTAGTAGGGAGATAGCAGATATTTGTAATAAGCACCGAGTTGTGATTGTGGGGGAATTTTAATTTTCCGAATATTGATTGGGAAACCCATTCCGTGAAAGGGCTGGATGGGTTGGAGTTTGTAAAATGTGTGCAGGATTGCTTTTTACATCAATATGTGGAGGTACCAACTAGAGAGGGAGCTGTGTTGGATTTATTATTGGGGAATGAGATGAGTCAGGTGACAAGAGGTATGTGTGGGGGAGCACTTTGGGTCCAGTGGTCATAGTACCATTAGCTTCAAGGTAATTATGGAAAAGGATAGGTCTGGGCCCAGAGTTGAGGTTTTTGAGTGGGGAAAACCTAGGTTTGAGGAGATGCGAAAGGATTTACAAGGTGGATTGGGACAATTTGTTTTCTTGGAAGGATGTAATAGAGAAATGGAGGTCTTTTAAAGGAGAGATTTTAAGAGTACATAATCTTTATATACCTGTTAGGTTGAAAGGTAAGGTCAAAAGTTTGAGAGAGCCATGGTTCTCAAGGGATATTGGAAACTTGGTTTGAAAAAAGAGAGAGTACTACAATAAATATTAGAAACAGGGAAAAAAGGAGATGTTTGGGTACTATATTGAATGTAAAAAGAATCTTAAGAAAGAAATTAGAAAAACTAAAAGAAGGTATAAGGTGGTTATAGCAAGCAGGGTGAAAATAAATCCAAAGGGTTTCTACAAATATGTAAATAGCAAAAGGAAAGTGAGAGATAAAATTGGTCCAAAAGAGAATCAGAAAGAACAAATGTGTGTGGAGCCAAAAGAGATGGGGGAGGTCTTGAACAATTTATTTTCCTCAGTATTTACTGAGGAGAAGGATATTGAACTATGCAGGGTAAAGGAAGCAAAGGGGGTATATATGGAGAGTATAGTGATTAAGAAAGAGGTAGTACTGGAGCTTTTGAAACATAAAAAGGTGGATAAGTCTCCAGGTCCTGACAGGATTTTCTCCAGCACTTTGAGAGAAGTTAGTGAGGAAATAGCGGAGGCTCCGGCAGTGAATTTTCAAATGTCATTAGAGACGGGTATAGTGCCGGAGGATTGGCGTGTTGCTCATGTGGTTCCTTTGTTTAAAAAGGGTTCGAGGAGCAAGCCTGGCAATTATCGGCCTGTAAGTTTGACGTCTGTGGAAGGTAAATTGATGGAGAGCGTTCTTAGAGATAGTATATATAAGTATATGAAGGGACAGGGTCTGATCAGGGACACTCAACATGGATTTGTGCGTGGAAGGTCGTGTTTGACCAATCTTGTTGAATTTTTTGAAGAGGTGACTAGGAATGTTGATAAGGATAGAGCAGTGAATGTTGTTTATATGGACTTGAGTAAGGCCTTCGATAAGGTTTCGCATGGGAGGTTAGTTAGGAAGGCTAAGTACCTGGGTATTAATTTGGAGATATTCAAATGGATTCAACAGTTACTTTTCGGGCCACAATGTTGTGGTGACCTATGTAAACCACAACAATCCATTTTTTCCCAACCTCATACCCATAACTCTCTTATGTGCTGATCTAATTCTTCTGAATTTTGCTATTGTACCATGTACCCACCACTCATTGAGTAAAAAAAACTTGCCTGATATCTCTCCTAAACATTCCTCCACTCGACTAAACAGATGTCCTCTGGTATTTGATATTTTCACCCCAAGAAAGAGGGTGCCAGAGAGTAGTAGTAGATCATTGTTTGTCAGGATGGAGACTGGTGTACCTCAGGGTTCAGTATTGGGACCATTGCTGTTTGTCATATATATTAATGATCTGGAGGATGGGGTGGTGAATTGGATTAGTAAATATGCAGATGATACTAAAATAGGGGGAATTGTGGATGACGAGGGTTTTCAAAGATTGCAGAGGGATTTAAACTGCTTAGAGGAGTGGGCAGAAAGATGGCAGATGAAGTTTAATGCTGATAAGTGTGAGGTGCTTCATTTTGGAAAAAATAATCAAAGCAAGACATATGTGGTAAATGTGAGGGCATTGAAGAATGCAGTGGAGCAAAAAGATCTAGGAATAACGGTGCATTGTTCCCTGAAGGTAGGAGCGCATGTGGATAGGGTGCTTGCCTATATAAATCAGTGCATAGAATATAGGAGTTGGGAAGTAATGATGAAACTGTACAAGGCATTGGTGAGGCCAAATTTAGAGTATTGTGTGCAGTTCTGGTCACCGATTTATATTAACAAGTTAGAGAGAGTGCAGAGAAGATTTACAAAAATGTTGCCTGGGTTTCAGCATCTGGAATACAAGGAAAGATTAAGCAAATTAGGTCTTTATTTCTTGGAATGTAGAAGGCTGAAGAGGGGATTTGATAGAGATGTTTAAGATAATGAGAGGGATAAATAGAGTTGATGTGGAAAGGTTTTTCCCATTGAGAGTAGGAGAGATGCATTCAAGAGGTCATGGGTTGAGAGTTGACGGGCAAAGGTTTGCGAGTAACATGAGGGGGAACTTCTTTACTCTGTGGAATGGGCTTCCGGGAAAGGTGGTGGAGACAGGGTCAGTTTTGACATTTAAGAAAGAGTTGGATAAGTATATGGATGGGAGGGGAATGGAGGGATATAGGCAGAGTGCTGGTAAGTGGGATTAGAGGAGGGTACTTAGATCAGTGCAGACTAGAATGGCCAAATTGGCCTGTTTCCGTGCTGTAATTGTTATATGGTTATATTGGTTATAAAAAAATAAGCAGGAAGAAACAAAGAAATAATCAACATGTGAAGAGATCTGGGAGTACAAATACATAAACCGTTAGGATGCATCTCTAGGAAGACAAAATTGAGAAGCAGGGCAGTATTAAATGATTCAAACCTTGTCTTGACCATGCTATGTCATCAATTTCATTAAAACAGTGTAAATAAGGTCACTGGAAGAGATGCAATAGATTTCAAAAACTATCACCACCACCAGCTATGCGAGGTCATGCATACCAGGAAAAAAGGCACTTTTTTTCCTCTTGAAAAACATGACCCAATAGGAGCCTTCAAAATTATGAAAGGTTTCCATTTGGGGCTGTCTACAAAACTGAAGACAATTTTTCAATCTTTGCGAGATAAGGAATCACAGCATCTGCAGATTTTCCTGTTTAATAACATTATTGGAAGAGCATCACCAAGTAATCAAATAGGCATATCAGAAAAAAATTCTTCACCCAAGAGTGGTGAGAACTAGGCAGACTATTATAAAAGTATGAGTAAATAATATGAATGCATTTACAGGACAGTAGTAAGCATTAAGAGAAGGAAATACTGGGTTCCTCTGGCAAAGATTATCCAAAAAGTCTGGGAAAGTGCTACCGGTAATCGAAATGGATGGATTAAATTTACTCAGCAGTTTCTGTTATACATTGCGTTATTTTATTTGTTACTTTTATTGCTGACAGCAGTTGAGAACTTGAGTCAGGTTTCCAATGTTCACCACAGTCGTCATGTTGATAAAAGACAGCATGCAGTGCAATTTATGCAACAGCAGAACTTGTTAATCATCCTGTCACAAGTTAACAAGTACAAGTTAAAATGATTAAATACTGTAATTTCAGGCCAAAGAACTTATGCATCATTTAGTTCCAAGATCATTCCCTTTATCAATTCTCATTCTTCCGAGCACTTCAAATCTAACCCAAGCCTTTCAATTGAAATAGATAAATCATATGGAAAACTGAACATTCAGCGAACTCTTACAGGAAACCTGCTGCAAGTCTTACCTTGCATGTACCATAATTAGATCAGTGAAGAAGTTCTAATACCTTCACATGCCCACTCTGAAAATTTCATTTTGGCTGTCCAAAGGCCTGTGCAATTTCTTGGAGTTGAACAGCAAGTTACTTTCAGAGGACCTTGGTAAAAGTGACGATAACAGGCCATTTGGTTAAAAGAGATAAATAGTAAGAATGAGCAGAGTCATGGAGCTAACAGGATTACTCCACTAGCTGCCAGCATAGATCAGTAGGCAGAGTGGACTCCTGTGCTTTAATCAGGCAATGCAAGAAACCAGATGAAGAGAAGCTTTAGTTCTCAATTTACTTTCAAAGGGAATCGTCTTCTATGAATTGATTGCAAGATGACAGGAAAGAGGCTCATTTTTTAACACGATAGAAAATAGAAGTGAGTGGGCAAACACTTGGCAATGTTAGAAAGTGTGAAGTCATGCACCGTATAAAGGAATGCAAATGTAGACAATCTAAATGGAGCACGATAAAGTACTAGGTGTTCCTGTATATGAACTGCAAAAAGTTAGTAAGCAGGTGCAGCATATAGTCAGGAAGACAACTTGGGCATCATCATTTATTGTAAGAGGGTTAGAATTCAGAAATAAGATTTGCTGAGGTCACACTGGTGTGTCCCTTATTTTAGAAGGGACATGCTTGCTTTGGAGGTAATCTGAAAGAGACTTGTTCGGCTAATTCTTGGAATGAGAGGTTTTAGATTAGAAGACATGATAAAGCATTCCCCACTTTATTAGCAAGAAAAGCAATTCTGTTAAAATGGAAAGATGAGTTCCCAACGACACATAATCAATGGTTATTAGATATGTCTTTTTTTTTAAATCTGGAGAAAATTAGGCATACAGTCACAAAAATCAAGATTTATTTTGGTAAGACTTGGGGTCCATTTATAGCTCACTTCCATAATTTGACTAATTAGGTGCAATGATGAATGTCACTGGGGGTGCATGTTCAGATCCCCTGAGGCCACTTGTTTGGATTTAACACTACTTACAATATGAAGTTTAACCTTGATTGCTGTGGGTTTGTATTTTTTTTCTTTGCATTTTTTCTTACTTACCTCTTATAATATTGTATGCATAACCACTTTTTGGATTTAGAATTAAGTAGTATTGCTACTGTACCATATGCTATTATTTGTAAATCTGCAAAGGTTTCATAACAATTGATTTACTGCTTTTTTTGTTTTGTGACAGAGTATATAGCTATGTTTTTGAGAGATAAATTGGGAAAGATTTGTTAGAGTAGGTTACATACACTTTAAAACAGATCTTATTTGAAATACTGGAGGTCTGCTAATGCTAGACATATCGGGGCCTCAGAGCATTTGCAAGAGCTTTGGAGAGTGCCCAAAAGACTTCACTAATGAATTGTTATTTACAAAAAGGCAACAGATAAAAGATCTTGTCGGAGCCACATATTGTCTGGAGCTGTTCTAAGAGGGTCATGTGGTTTGACAAGCAGAGAGAGTCAAACGGGCTTTATCTCAGAGAGAGAGAGTGAGATCACTTCTATAGTGAAAGTAACAATCTGGGACTGGAATAGGACAAGCTGGCAAGCTTGTGGGAAACCCCATTTGGAAGATGGGTTGTGAGTTCTAGTTCAGTCTGGTCAAAGCCCTTGTGGTTCATGCAACAGGAGAGGACTGGCTGTCTAATGTTTTACTTCTAAAAGGAATCAGTTGTGGGTGTCCAGCAAACAACAAATCTCTCTCTCTAAACCAACAAGAACCTTCCTGAGCGGTAACCATTTATCTTTCAAGCACCAAAGCCTGGTGGACTTTATAAATGTTAAATTCTGTGCACAGTATAAGAATTTCCAGCAACCAGTGAACTTGGAGGAATGAGAAGTGAAATTTGACTGAGAACCAAAGAACTTTTCTGAACTTACACACACATTCCATACACGTGCGCTTAGAATTAGAAGTAAATTAAGTTAGGCGATAATAGTGAAAAGTTAAAGCATGATTCTGTTTTCATGTTTAAAGATAATTAAAAGCAACTTTTATTTAAGTAACCAATTGTCTTGGAGAATATCTATTGCTGCTGGGTTTATGGGTCCTCTGGGCTCATAACAGTTTTTCTGATAAAACTCAATGAAAATAAATTTAAAAGATCTTGTGCAATAATGCAAAAATCACTATGTTGAAAGAAACATCTTCACTACTGGGAGAATCTCAAACGAGCGGATGTGTATTGAAACTTTTGTTAGATGGTGGAGAATTCTCCACACCAGAAGGGTTGTGAAGGGTAAATGCTTGCTTCGATTTTCTCCCAGTTATACAACTCCAGAGAATACTAACCTCATGAAAGAATTGTTCTGAGGTGAGCCATATAGACTAGCAACCTCCTTTTCATTCAAGGGCAGAGAGGATCTCAGAATAAGCCACTGACATTTAACTTCCCCCACCCCCACCCCAATCTATGCCTCTCAGAATGTTATACACATCTAGCAGTTCACTCCTCAGTCTGCCATTATTCCAGGGAAACCGATCCAAGTTCATCCAATCTCTTCTGATATCTAAAATGCTTTAATCCAGGCAACAGCCTCTCCAAAACATCCATATCCTTCTTGCAATTTGATGATGAGAACTGCATGGAATATTCCAAATATTGCCTAACCAAAGTTATATTCAGTTGCAGCATCACTTTGACTTTCATACTCAAAACCTCGATCAAAGAAAGCAAGAATGCTGTACGTTTAATACACAAAAGTTCTGGAGAAACTCAGCAGGCCGCACAATGTTCTTTACAGCAAAGATACATAAGGGCTTGAGCCCTTCGTCAAGGCTTGAATTAAAAGCTGGCAGGCACCTGAATAAAATTGCGGGGGGGGGGGGGGGGAAGCAAGAGTAAGAGTGCAGACCCACAGGCAAGAAGAGATATGTGAGAGAGGGCAGAAGAGAAAAAAAAGCTGGAAAGTTATAAAAGTTATAGAGGGAAGGGGATACTCTCTCAATGGAAAGATAAGGGTGTGAGGAGTTGAGATACAGATGTGACAGAGTATTTAGAGTCGATTTGGAAGGAATTGTTAGAGCAGCTTGCTCACAAATATTTGAAAAACATAGGATTTGCAGGAGGTTTGCTGAATGCTTTTTGCAAAAAAAACAACAAAGTATTGACATACAGCTTGCCTGGGAGAGCAAGTGATTTTTGCAGGCAGGGACAGAACAGCTTTGCTCTCAGAGAGGGAGGGAGTGAGAGAGAAGGAGACACAGAAATCAGTTCCAGAGGGACAAGCTGGCAAACTTTTGGAAGACTGCCTGGTCAAAGGAGAAGACTGGCAGTCTGAAAGTGACCTGAAAGAAAGAGGATTATCTGGAGAACCCTGAAGGGGGAAAGTTTTGTCAGCAAGACTGATTGAGAAGGAATCAGTTGTGGATGTCCTGGAAAAGGAATCTCTCTCTGAAAACCAGCAAGAACCCTCCTGAGTGGTAACCATTTGCCTGTTAAAGACTGGTGAACTTTGTTAATGCTAACTTTTGTGCACAGTACAAGAATTCCCTGCAACCAATGAGATTGGACTGTGATCCAAAGAACTTTTCTAATCTTAAATATTCATTACACACACCTGTGCTTAGTATTAGAGGGGGGGGGGGGGATTAAGTAGGTTTGGTAGGTTAAGTAATAAGTTAAAGTTTAATTCTGTTTTCTTGTTCAATTATAATTAAAAACTACTTTTGTTTAAGTAACCCTGTGTTGTGGTGCACATCTATAGCTGTTGGTTTTTGGGCTCCTCTGGACTCCATAACACAGACACTAATGAAAACTAGAGAAGTTGATTTTAATGCCATCTGATTGGAGAGTACCCAGCCAGAATATGAAGTATTCTTCCTCCACTTTGCGGGTGACCCCTGTTTGGCAGCACACAAGGCCATGGACGGACAGGGTAACATGGTAGTGGGGCTTGGAACTGAATATGCTGTGCACTCTCTTTACCACCTTTCTTTACTCCTTGTGTAACCACCTTCAGGGAACTAAACTAAGGATTTTCATCCCAAGGTTCCTCAATACATCCAAACTAAGAAACTCGTGGTTGTTAGACTGGTCCTAGGCAGACCAACACTTTAGAAAGAAAACTGAAATGCACTTGGTTATTTCTGTTTAGTACAACATCACTGATGTAAATACTTTAATTTTTCTTTACTAGGGATGTAGGTAATGGGGTGTAAATTGGTCGACACAAACACTCGTGGCCCAAAAGGGCCATGTTGCTGTTAATCTTATTTTTAAAAAAATTAATGTTTGCTTATTTTCTGACACATCTAGGCCATTATGATAGAGTAGACTGAACAAGCCAAGGTGTACATTCCCTGACACAAATTCCAGCATAAGCCATTACATAAGTGCATCTGTTATAAGTGTCCTGATTCCATTAATTTAATTTCTGGGTCCATCAGTAATTCTATCTTACAATGTCATCATCCATACCCTGGTTCGTCAACAAGAATGAAACAATGGATTTTAGCAAGTGTATAAACACATACAGGTGAATTAAGAACTGGGAATCTCAGTAACTTTGAGCTCCACATGATGAGTTACAGAGTTTCACTTAAGCCCCTTTCACACTTGCAAGTGATCCCAAGAATTAGCTGCCAATCGGCCTTTAAAGTGTCTAGTGTGAAAACAAAATTCTCTCAATGCCGGCGTGAGATAACGTCACCTCACACTGGGGATCAACTGCCTCAACCCGAGTACAATTCCCAGTGTCTGCAGACACCAGCATTGTTATCAGGCAAGTGAAACATGTAATTGCATTGTGGGATTGAAGTGATCCAAGTTTTTGCATGAGTGGAGGAATGTGAAGGAAGAAAAGATTAAAATGAAGGTATTAACTTTGCCATGGGAAGGTCGCAGCGGTGGGGGGGGGGGGGTTGGGGTGAAAAGAGAGAGAGAGAGAGGGAGAGGGAGAGGGAGAGAGAGAGAGAGAGAGAGGAAATAAATAGCAATAGCAGACCATATTTAAACAGTGTAGGAAAGTTGGTAGCGCTATCACACATCATTTATAAAGACCATGGGGAAAAAGCAATGGCAGACCTGACTTCCCAGAATTCTGTGCAGCAGAGAAACCCCTCCATGAATGCTCCATGCATACAGCCCTTTCGGTACCACATGGAATTCTGGGAGTGCAGGTCCCATCGTATTTATAAATGTTTACGTGATATTGCTACCAACTTTCCCATGCTGTATGAATTGTGCACTATTGCATTTATTGCTAGCACTTTCCCACTTTCCCTGATACAGGTTATATAGTTTAGCACAACCACAGGGTCTGAAGGGGTCATAATGTACTGTACATAAAGCTTAATTATGTTATAATTAGGCATGATTAATTTTGTTCAAATACAAGATCATAATACATTGATCAGGATTTAGGGCAGGCCCACCATCGCTCGATGCATCATGACATCACTGGTAGAAAGCAGAACAGTCCTAACCCTGAGGATGGCTCCTTGCAAGTGTGAGAGCGTTCAGTGTCCCAGTTAGGTGTGGTCAAATGTGAAAAGCCAAACCCCCATTCCTATCACAGGACATTGAACAAAGGGGCTTTAGTTTCTGGTTTCTAACCCTCTATCCAACCAGCAACTGAACACAAACAGAAACCAAATTGCACAATAGCAATATGAGTGAAGCGGCTTGACTCAGTGTTGCTATTTAAAGCATAACAAAATATGAAATATGTGGACAGGCTGATGAGGAGAGGCCATACTGGATGTAGTACTTACTAGGCAATGAGACTAGTCAGGTGACAGTCTTCTTATTGGACAAGCACTTCGGAGACAGCAATGGTAGGATATGATAGCATGGTATGGATAGTTGTAGGAGCAGATGAAATGGGCAAATGTTTAAGTAGGAAAGAGCTAATTACAATACCTTCCCAAAGTAAATTGGGAAAATATGTTTTTTATTATTTTATTTACAGCACAGTAGAAGCTGATTCCAGACAGTTACAACCGTGCGACCGATTACACCCAAATTAAATATAAGGGGTTGTTTGTTTGGAGGGTGGGAGGAAAGGTTCACCTGGGGAAAACCAACGCAGACATTGGGAGAATGTACAAGCTCCTAACAGATAGCACCGGTATCGAACCTGGATCACTGGCACTACAATAGTGTCAAGCTAACCACTTTGTTAACTGTGCCGCCCAGGGAAATGTTCTCAAGTAAATGCACAGCAGAAATGTGGAACCATGGTTGAGAAGAGTACATGGACAGTCAGTCAAGAGGAAGGAGAAAGCATACACAAGGTTTAGAATGCAAAATTCATTCAGGGCTTATGAGAATTACAAGGTAGCCAGAAAGGACCACTGAGGGATAAAGGGGGGAACATGTGCCTGGAGGCAGAGTAGGTAGGGAAGTCCTTAATGAATACTTTGCTTCAATGTTCACGCAAATACCAAGTCAATGCAGAACAGGCAAATATGCTTGAGCACGTCAAGGTTAAGAAAGGAAGTGTGTTAGCTTCCTAAAGGAATTTCGATGCAAATTCCTGGTGACTGGTTACTACAGGAAGCAAGGGAAAAGATTTCTGGAACATTGGCGATGATCTTTGCACCCTCCCTGGGCTGAAAGATGGAAAATGCAGCCTCTTTATTCAAGAAAGGTCATAAGTAGAATCCTGGCAATTATAGACCAACGAGTCTTGTTTTAGCAGACTATTGGAGAGAATTCTTAGAGACAGGATTTATGAGCATTTGGAGAAGCGCAGTATTATTAAGAATAGTCAGCATTTGTGAGGGACAGGTCATGCTTCATGATTGAGTTTTTCAATGAGGCGATGATAAAAATTGATGACAGTAGGGTGATAGATGTGGCGTATATGGATTTTAGTAAAGGGCGCATCACAAGATACAGCATGGTAGGCTCATCCAGAAAGTAAGGAGGCATGGGGTCTATGTAAACTTGGCTTCATGGATTTAGATTTGCCTTGCCCACAGAAGTCCATACGATAGAGGCCCATTGAGTCCACTCTGCCATTCGATCATAGGTTGATCCATTCTCCCACTCAGCCCCACTCCCCTGACTTCTCTCCATAACCTTTGATTATCAGACTATTCACATTCTTACCAATCGACTGCCTTAAATATACCCAGCGACCTGACTTCCATAGCTGCCCATGGCAGCAAATTCCAGAAATTCACTACTCTCTGGCTAAAGAAATTCCTCCTCATCTGTTTTGAATGGGTGTTCTTCAATCATGAAGTTGAGAGCTATTTTGTCTTTGACTATTCTACTATGGGAAACTACTTTGCTACATCTACTCTGAATAGGCCTTTCAATATCTGAAATGTTTCCATGAGGTCCCCCTCATTCTTCTGACTTCCAATGAGTATTGTCTAAGTACTCATATGGTAATCCCTTCATTCTCTGAACCCTCTCCAATGCCAGCACATTTTTGCTTAAATAAAGAGTGCAAAACTGTACCCCACATTCCCAAGTGAGGCCTAACCAGTGCCTCAACATCACAGCCCTATTCTTGTATCCTATTCCTCTAGATATGAATGTCAACATTGCATTTGCCTTCTTCACTACTGTCTTAACCTGGAAGTTAACCTTCCTGCGGAATCCTGCACTATGACACCCAAGCCCCTTTGGACCTCTGAATTTTAAATTATCTCCTCATCCAAATAATAGTCTGCCCTTCTATTCCTTCTACCAAAGTGTGTGACTACACCTTATAACATTGTATTTGATTTGCCACTTCTTTTCCCATTTCCTAATGTATCCAAGTCTCTTTACAACCTCTCCATTTCCTCCTCACTACCTGCCCCTCCCCATCTATCTTTGCATCATCTGCAAACTTACCCAGAAAACCATTTATTCTACAATGCATATCATTATCTTACAAGGTTAAAAAAGTGACCCCAACATTGTTCCCCAACTAGCCAACCAGAATAGGATACCTTTATCCTCAGTCTGTTTCCTGCCAATCCACCCATGCAAGCATCTTTCCTGTAAATTCATGGACTCTCATTTTGTGAAGCAGCCTCAAGTCCAACACCTTGTCAGAGGCCTTTTGAAAGTTCAAAGATATAGCATCCACTGCATCTAGCCTGCTTGTGGTTTCCACAAAAAAAGATTGCAGTAAGTTTATCAAGCAAGATTTTCCATTCAGGAAACCATGCTGACTTTGGCCCATCTTATCATCCACCTCCAGGGACTGGACAATGAATTCCAACAATATCTAAACTACTGATGTTAGTCTAATAGATCTACAATTTCATTTCTTCTGCATCCCTCCCTTTTTAAATAGCAAGCGACCTTTGCAAGTTTCCACTCCTCCCGAACCATGCCAAGATCAATCGATTCTTGAAAAATCATTACTGGTGTAATTTTTCCATTCAAATATTTATTTTTTGGAATATACTTGTCCTGCAATTTCCTCATTTCTCACAGAAACTCCAGCCATTGATGCTCTGTCGTCCTCCCTACTAGTGTGCCTTTCTAATACCTCTCTCATATATCTGAAGTCCCCTTTATTCCACTGGTATACTAACACCTCTGATTTTTGTTTCTCCTTCTCAAACTCTAGGGTGAATTCTATCACATTATGATCACTGCTTTCTATGGGTTCCTTTACCTTCAGTTCCCTTATCAACTCTAGCTCATTATACAATTCTCTTTCTTTGGCATGGCTTCGCGGACGAAGATTTATGGAGGGGTATGTCCACGTCTGCTGCAAGCTCGTTGGTGACTGACAAGTCCGATGCGGGACAGGCAGGCATGGTTGCAGCGGTTGCAAGGGAAAATTGATGGGTTGGGGTTGGGTGTTGGGTTTTTCCTCCTTTGTCTTTTGTCAGTGAGGTGGGCTCTGCGGTCTTCTTCAAAGGAGGTTGCTGCCCGCCGAACTGTGAGGCACCAAGATACATGGTTGGAGGCGATATCAGCCCACTGGTCAATGTGGCAAGCACCAAGAGATTTCTTTAAGCAGTCCTTGTACCTCTTTTTTGGTGCACCTCTGTCTCGGTGGCCAGTGGAGAGCTCGCCATAGAACACGATCTTGGGAAGGCGATGGTCCTCCATTCTGGAGACGTGACCCACCCAGAGCAGTTGGGTCTTCAGCAGCATGGATTCGATGCTTGCGGACTCTGCTAGCTCGAGTACTTCGATGTTGGTGATGAAGTCATTCCAATGAATGTTGAGGATGGAGCGGAGACAGCGCTGATGGAAGTGTTCTAGGAGCCGTAGGTGATGCCGGTAGAGGACACATGATACGGAGCCAAACAGGAGCATGGGTATGACAACGGCTCTGTACTCGCCATTTCATCTGATGCAAGGATCGACAAAGAGATAGACAACAGACTCGCCAAGGCAAATAGCACCTTTGGAAGACAACACAAAAGAGTCTGGAAAAGCAACCACCTCATTATACAATACACAATCCAGAAATGCCATTTCTCTGGTCAGCACAGTCGCAAGCTGTTCCAAGAAGCCATCTGGTCCCAACCTTGTTTACCCAATTTACTTGTATGTTAAAATCCCCATGACCACCATCACATTGTCTTTCTGACACTTTTTTATTTGCTGTTTTAATTTGCTGTCCACATCCCAGCTACAATTTGGAGGTCTGTATATACTGCCAACAGCGTCCTTTTGCCCTTCCCATTTATTAACTCAATCTTCTGATCCTATGTCACCTCTTTCTAATGATTTAATGTTATTCCTTACCAACAGAGCCACATCACCATAGTTACCCGCCTGGTCTTTCAACACACTATCTTTGGATATTCAGCCACCAATGACATCATGATTTCGTGATGGCCATAACATCATACCTGGTAATCTGCTGCTGGTTTACAAGGCATCTACTTTATTTCTGATGCTCCGTGCATTTAAATGTAAAGCCTTAAATGCAGAATTTGTCACTTTTTTGACATGTCCTTGTTGTATTACAACTCATCCCCATGGCTGCAATTTTGCATTATCTTCCAGTCCTTTCCCACAAACACCTTATCAGCTGTCTCTACTTATACACCAGCCAGCTGCCTCTTCACTTTGGTTCCCAACACTCTGCCAATCTAGTTTAAATCACCCAACAACAGCATTAGCAAAACTTTCTGCCAGTTTATTGGTTCTTCTCAAGTTCAGGTGCAACACATCACACATATACGTGTCATCCGTTCCCTGGAAAAGGCTCCAATGATCCAAGAACTTGAAACCCTGTCCCATCTCATCAGCCACTCATGTAAATGCGTTATCTGCATGCTCTAATCTTTTCATCTTGTGGCATCGGGTATAATCCAGAGACTACCACCTTAGAGGCCCTGTTTTTCAACCTCTTTCGTAACCACCTAAATTTACTTTGCAGGACCTCTACCCCACTCCTGCCTACATCCTTGATACTAATATGTCCCATGACCTCTAACTGCTCCCCCTCCCCCTTAAGAATATTCTGCAACTGCTCAATGATATCCTGGACCCGAGCACCTGGGAGGCAACACACTATCCTCGAGTCTCTGTTCTCCCAACTATCGAGTCCCCTGTGACAATCTGTCTGCCTGACTTCACTCTTCCTTTCGGAGGCTCAGATCCAACTACAATGCTATTTGTCTGGCTGCTGCCTTGCCCAGTTTGTTCATTCCACCCCCCTCCCCCCACCCCAGCAGTTTCCAAAGAGGTACACTTGTCAGAGGGTAGTAGTTGATGGAGTGTTTTCTGCCTGGTGATCAGTGACTAGTGGTGTTCTACAGGGATCTATTCTGGGACCCTGTTCTTTGCAATTTTTTATAAATGACTTGGATGAAGAAGTTGTGGATTGGTTATTAAATTAGTAGATGACACAAAGGAAGGAGGTATTGTGGATAGTGTAGAAGGTTGTCATAGGTTATCACAGGATATAGACAGGATGCAGAGTTGGGCAGAGCAATGGCAGATGGAGTTTCATCTGGAAAAGTGTGAAGCGATATACTTTGGAAAGTTGAACTTGAAGATGGAATGCAAAGTTAATGACAGAATTCTTAGCAGTATGGAGGAACAGAGGGAGCCAGGTCCACAGATTCCACAAGGTTGCTGCATGTATAGTGTGCTGGCCTGCAGGAGTTGGGTAATTAAGTTCAAGAGTCATGAGGTAATGTTGCACCCTCACAAAACCCTGGTTAGTCCACAGTCGGGGGATTATGTTCAGATCTGGTCACCTCTTGATAGAAAGGATATGGAAACTTTAAATAGGGTGCAGATTAAGTTTATCAGGATATTACCTAGACTGGAAAAAAATCTTATGAAGGTTGACAGAGCAAGAACTTTTCTCTTTTGAGCAAAAAAAAAAGAGAAGCAACTTAATAGAGGTGTACAAGGCTACGAGAGACATAGATATAGGGTATAACCAGCAGCTTTTCCCTAGGGTAGCAATGGCCAATACCAGAAGACATCTGTTTAAAGTGAGGGGAAGAAAATTTAGGGGAGATGTCAAAGGTTTTTTTTAAAATTACAGAGTGGTGGGGGCCTAGAATGCATTACTGAGGAGGTGGTAGAGGAAACTAGTACAAAATGGACAATGAAAGGACTCTTAGGCAGGCACATGGATATAAAAGAATGGAATGTTATGGACTGAAGTAGGGAAGGAATAGATGGATGATGAAATAGGTTTATATAGGGTTGGCACCGTATTGTGGGCTGAAGGGCCCATACGGTTCCGTATTGTTCTATGTATTCAGTTTGTTTAGCTTTAGTCCTTCTTTAAGGATTTATTTTTTGCTGAGGTTCCCTTGTTATTAAATTTTCCAACTTAAGTTTTATGTTGAAGGACTGGTATTCCTCATCCTTGGAACAATACGAAATTGTTACAAACATTTTATCATCATTCTTTATGTTATTGTGACAAAGTGAAAATGCTGGAAAAGTGAAATGAAATATAAAAAGTTGGAGAATCTCAGCCAGTCAGGTAGCATTTGTGCAAACATTAACAGATAATTTTTCAGGTCAAAGACCCTTTTATCAGATCTTTGCCCTAAAATGTTATTTGATTCTCTTTCTGCAAAATCTGACCTGCTGAGTTTTTTTTAGCATTTGGCATTTAAAAAAAATGGATACTACTGTGCAGTTTTACTCTGAATAAAGTAGATATATTACTTAAGAATCACAAAATATAAACCAGCCTTCAATCCCAGCAAGTCTGCACTAATCATCAAACATTCATTTACATATTAATCCCATTTTATTCGATCCTTTCCACCATTGAGAACATCTACAGGGAACACTGCTGTCAGAGAGCAGCAGCAATCTTCACTCTGTTCTCACTATCAGGAAAGAGGTATAGATGCCACAGACTCGCATCATCAGGTTTGAAAACAGCTGCTACCCTTCCACCATCAGACTCCTTAACAACAAGGGACTCATTTAAGGACTCTTACATTTCACTTTATTGATTTTTTAAAATTCCCTCTTTACTGCACAGCATGCTTATATTTCATTATCTGTCTTTATTTGTTTACATGTGTACATTGTGCTCAGTTTTTTTTTTGCACTACCAATAAGTGGTAATTCTGCCTCACCTGCAAGAAAAAGAATCTCAGGGCTGTATGTGATGTCATGTATGTACTCTGACAATAATCTGAAATCCATAATCTTTGACTAGTTTCTACTAATCTTATATTCGAACAAAATTAATCATGCCTAACTATAACATAATTAAGCTTTATGTACAGCACAGTATGAGCCCTTCAGCCCCTGTTGTTGATGTGCCGACCTAAATAAATAAACCCTTATAAGGGACCTGAGAAAGTGCTAGGAATAGCAATAGCGGCCTTTTTTAAAAAAAAGTGGGAAAATTGGTAGCGCTATAGCACACAATTTATAAAGATTGTGGGAAAGTTAGTAGTGCTATCGCCCACAATAGAAAAATACCATGGGAAAAACTGCCCTCCCGGAATTCCGTGTGGCACAGAAAGGGATGTATGCATGGAGCATGCATGGAGGGGTTTCTCTGCCGCAAGCCATTCTGGGAAGTCAGGTCCACCATCACTTCCACCCATGGTTTTTATAAACTGTGCGCTATAGTGCTACCAATTTTCCCACACTGTTTCCAAATTGTCCACTATTGCTATTTATTACTTCTCTCTCTTCCTGCCCTCTCCCCCCCAAATCATCAGCTACAATTTTCCCATGGCAAAGTTTATACATTCATTTTAATCTTTTCTTACTTCACGTTCCTACAATCACGCAAAAACTTGGGTCATTTCAACCCTACAATGCAATTGCCCATTCTACACTTGCCTAATTGCAAAGCTGGCGTCTGCAGACACCAGAGATTGTACTAGGGGTCGAGGCAGTCAATCCCCAGTGTAAGATGACATCATCTCATGCCAGCGTTGAGACAATTTTCCTTTCACACTAGACACTTTAAAAGCTGATTGGGCATTAATTCCTGAGACCACTTGCAAGTGTGAAAGGGGCTTCTGTCTATGCTCCAAATGTCGACAGTCCCAAACTTTTTAAAGAATTTGTTTTCGTCGATACTGAATTTAAATTAATTTAAACTGATAATGGGAGGAGATCTGAACTGCTGTCTTAATCCTTTAATCAATAGGTATTCCACCAATCCAATATATCTAACAGGGCTGCAACGTGTATTAATCCCTTTTCAATAGAATACAGTTTGGTTGCCATCTGGAGATTTTTACTAAGATTTTTCCTTTTTTTCACAATTATCATAAATATTCAAGAATTGATTTTTTTTTGGTTAACACTCATCTAGTACCAATGGTTATTTATTGTGCATATGATGCAATCACATTGTCAGATCATGCACCTTTGAAATTAATGAAGTTCCCCGACATTATATCCAACTCCTCACGATGAAGATTTAATGCTACATTGTTGCAGGGTCTAAAGTTTGTAAATTTTATTAAAGAACAAACCTCACAATATTTTGAATTAAATATTTCAGAGGGAATGTCAAGTATGATTATTTGGGACACGATAAAATCTTTTCTTTGGGGCAAGTAACTTCATACTCAGCAGGTTTGAGAAAGAAGACCAAAGCAGAACTTGCGTTGATAACTTAACAGATTTAAAGAAATAGATAATATTTATTCAATGACTCCTAATGAGGATCTTTACAAAGAAAGATAGAACTCCAAATGCAACACAACTTACTCTTGACCTACCCTATTGAGGGTCAACTTCTTAAATCTAAGCACCAGTTTTACATACACAGAGATAAATCAGTTAAATTGTATGCTGGTCAACTAAAAGAAGATATGGTTAGAAAAAAATATTTTGAAAATACATAAATTCGATGGAAACATAACTTTAGATTATCATAAAATTAATAAAACATTTTTAATATTCAAAAATGATTTAATATTATTTACTCTTCTTCATCAGAAAAACCTGAATGTGTTTTATTCTACGTATTTGAGATATTAAAACGATTTAATTTTGATCCAGATTTATTTCTTGGATTAAAATGATTGATCAAGCTCCAATGGCTGAAGTTATTATTAATAATCAAAAGTTTCTTTATTTTAGGCAGCTTAGGGGCACACAGCTGTCTTTTGCTATTTAATTTGGTTCTGGAGCCTTTAACTATTGCCCTTCAAGACTCCAAAGACATTCAAGGTATCAAGAGGGGGTAATATGATACATAAGATTTCATTATATGCGGATGATTTATTAGTTTATATTTCTGACCCGAAGAAATCTATTTCTTTTATGCTGTCCCTACTCTCTGAATTTGGTAGTTTTTCAGGATACAAATTAAATCTTTATAAGAAAGAACCTTTTCCTATTAATTATCAGGAGAATTCATATGATCAAATATCTTTTAAAGTTTTTAAGAACCAATTTACTTATTCGGGTATTAAAATTAAGAGAAATTATAAGGATCTGTATAAATACAATTATCTCCCTCCCCCAATAGAATATACAAAACATACACTTTCCAGATGGTCTCCAATGGCACTATCATTAGTTGGTCGTATTAAAGCAATTCAAATGATAATTTTACCAAAGTTTTTTTTTTATATACTTTTCTAGCAGTACCTTCCTTTGTCCCCAGAATATATTTTGACAAGGTAGACTCTAAGATATCTTCTTACATTTGGAATAATAAAAATCCTAGATTGAGCAAACCTTTATTGCAGAAACAAAAGAAAGACAGAGGAATGGCTCTCCCTAATTTTAAATTTTATTATTGAGCTATTAATATTTGATATATTACCTTTTGGATTTATTTTCAGATGTGTATGAATGTCCTTTATGGATAGATTTGGAAGGAATTCAGTCAGGTGGCACTTGTTGGCCTCATTACTGGGAGTTCCTCTACCCTTTGCATTATCCAAAATTAATAGATGAGATCTTAAGCATACAGAGGGGCATGGCATAATGGCATGAATAGGAGACGTGAAGATACTCCTCTCCTGGGAGAACCAATTAATAATTGACTTTTTAATTTTTTTTTGAAATTTTAAAAGATTAACAAAGCTTTAGGATCTTACCTGCAAAGTTTTCATTATGGCTTTAAGGAAGAAGAAGATACATACAAGCAAGAAAACAGTTGGAGAGATAGTCAGAAAATCAGAAGAAGTGGCCCTACCTTGATGTTGGATGTTTCAATATGAATATCTAGTAAGATGGACCAGCATCCAGTACTTCTGGAATTGTTTTTTTATTTACTGATGCAGGACGATAAAATATATCGACAAAGGAAGTGTTCATGAGAGGTTGTCACATGAGAAATACAGTTCCCTCCATAATGTTTGGGACAGAGACACTTTTTTCCTTTACTTGATTGACATGAGCAGCAGCAAGAAGATGGCACTGGAGTCCAGAAGAGAACTATCGATTTGCAGCTCCTTCAAGAACAATCGCGCATGCGCAAAAGTTTGCACATGTGCAGAACTGAACAAGATGTTTTCCTATGGGGAACATCTGAATTGACTGAAGCCGCTGTTAGCAGCATTGCCCTGCAGGCTCAGCCTTCCGTGGATTCGGAGGCAGTATCTGAAGTTCATGGAAATGATTTAAAAGGACAAGAAGAGGACCTAGACAGAGGAGGAGAAGGAAGAAGTAGAACATAAAGATGAAGAAGCCCAACCAGTACAATGTATTGAAGCCATGCAGGTTACAATTCCTGAGGCTTGAAGTCAAGGTATGGGCAGACAAGAGAAAACTTCTATATTAATGAATCAATTGCAGTTAAATGAGCAAGAAGATTGAAATGCAATAAGAAGTGATGGTAACACACAATTTGAATAAGTTAAAGGGAAAATTAGAAATATTAAGGAGGAAATGAAAAAAATATATAAAGTGGTTGACAAAGCTAAAATTCAGAAAATTGAAAATATGCAAGGGTATCATGATGAAGTGGAACAATGCAAAGATGCAGTTAATAAAATGGAAGATTCTATTTAGCATGGGACTTGAAGAGGAAAGAGCTTTTGCAAAAAACTGACATTCTGGAAAATCATAGCCATAGAAATAATGTGAAGACTGTTGGATTGGTTAAAGATTTTGAAGGCTCCAATCCTGTACAATTTCTTCAAAAATGGATCCCAGAATTTTTTGATTGAGGATTTTCTGAATGGAATTTAATTGGAGAGAGTATATAGGACTAATAGAAAGAAGCCATTACTGGAACAAGCCCCATGCTCTGTTCTGATTAGATGCTAATGTTACCAGGATAAAGAGCTGATACTGTGAGTGGCTGACAGAATGCCTGTAAACATCAGGGCCCATTAATAGCGGGTCAAAGGAGAGTATTTTTTTTAAATGCAGATTTAAGTATGGCAATTGTGAAAAAAAGATTTTAATCCTGCAAATTCAGTTTTATGGAAAAAAAGTGTACGTTCTCTTTACGACATCCAGCTATACTTAAAGTGATGGGAGTGGGGGGGGGGGGGGGGGGGGGAGAGAAAGTCCGGCACAATTCTTTGCAAATGAGATGGAAGCTTTGGAGTTTGCAAATACTCTTCCAAGTTATAAACAGGATTAACAAATGGATGTACCGAACTTGGACATTCAACAAGTTTTAGAGTTTGACGACAAACGAGTGAATAGAGATCTTGAAGAAGCTGCCTACACTTACAAATGAACTCTTTCTTAGTGAATTTATGTAAGAATGCTCTTCCTTCCATAACCATGTGCCACCTTGTGGCGAGGTCCACTTCCCTTATAATAGAGGGGCCTTTTTTTTTGGCAGTAACTTTTCTTTTGGGGGTTTTTTCCTAGCTTTTTTTTCTTTTTCATCTTTCTCTTTCCTTTCATTTTTTCCTATTTTCAGCAGAGATGTCAAATGTGATTGATAGTCTTAAGGTGCTGGGGGTCGTAAAGGAGAGGCAAGGGGAGTTCTGAATATTTTGGAAGTAGAGAAATGGCTGTTAGTAGGGTATTAATCTTTATGTTTTAATATAAATGGGCTTAACAACCAGAATAAGAGAAATAGGGTGTTAGCTTATATATTAAAAAAATGAAAGTTAATATTAATTTTTTTTCAAGAGACTTATTTAACAGAGAAGGAACATCAAAAACTACAAAGAAATTGGGTAGATTAAGTGGAAGCCTCAACCTTTAGCTCTAAAGAAAGAGGAGTTACAATATTAATTAAGAAGACTTTATCTTTTAACATTCAAAGGGAGGTTATGGATCCTGCAGGGAGATTCGTTTTGATTCATTGTCAAATTTATTCTGAAATGTGGACACTTGTAAGTATGCACCAAATGTAGATGATGAAGAATTTATTCGTGATACATTTATGTATTTAGCTGAAGCTCATGAGAAGGTTTTGATAAGAGGGAATGTTAATTGCTGTCTTGATCCAGTGTTGGATAAGTCGGCAAGATCAGTTGTAAGAGCAAAAACAGCAAAAATTATTCTGAGTTTGATGAAAGACTTCAATTTGATAAATATTTAGCAAAGGTTAAATCCAAAGGGACTATTCTTCTTATTTATATAGGCATGATTCTTATTCGAGAATAGATTTATTTTTAATATCAGCGCAATTGCAAGGAAGAATTATGCATGCAGAGTATAAGGCTATAATTCAATTGATCACTCACCATTTCTGATGACATGTCTGGTCCCTGAGAAAGAAAATTCAGTTTATAGGTGGAGATTTAATTCTACTTCGCCAAAGAGGGTGGATTTTTGCAACTTTATAAGGAAACAGATTCAAAATTTTTTAGAAATAAATTCTAACTCAGTGGATAATAAATTTGTTCTTTGGAATGCTTTTAAGGTGTATTTATAAGGTCAGATCATAAGTTATATAGCAAAAGTTAGGAAAGATTATATGAAAGAGGTTGATCAATTAGAAAAGGAAATAGAAGGTTTAAGAGAAGGATTTACAAAGAAAGGCTTCTGATGAGAAAAGGAAGAAACTAATAACAAAACAAATGAATTACAATGCAATTCAGACCTGAACAACAAAAAAATTGAGAGAACTAAACAAAAGTATTATGAATTAGGAGAAAGAGCTCAAAGTTCATGTCTGGCAAAATGGAACAAGCTTATAGAGCAATTAAAAAGAATTCTAAGAAGATTACCTATAAACATCAAGAAACTAATGATTTATTTAAAGATTTTTATTTCAATTTACATAGATGAGTCTAGTTGTGAGGAGACGAAAATTGAGAATTTTTAAAAAATCTCAAACAAGTTTACCCAGTTTGAATTATAGGGATCAAAGAGATTTAGGTGCTCTCTTTATGGCAGGAGAAGTTAGTGAAGTACTGAGTTCAATGCAGAGTGGTAAGTCACTGGGGGAGGAGGATTTTCCTCCTGATTTTTTTATGAAACTTAAGGACCTGGAGGTGTTAAAGCAAGCAGTGGAATCCATTCTCTACTGGAATCTTTTTTCGAATGAAATTATTACTGTTATACCAATGAAAGATAGAGATCCATTCAAGCCTGCAACTTATACTCCAATATTATTGAATGTATAATATAAAATTATTGCTAAAATTTTAGCGAATAGACTAGCTAAATATTTACCAAATTAAATTTGTATCATTCAAACAAGGTTTGTTAAAAAGCAATAATTTACTGATAATGTTGCTAGATTGATTAGTTTAATTAATTTAGCTCAGAAAAGGGGTGTTTTAACTGTGGCAGTAGTTTTAGACACAGAGAAGGCTTTTGATTGGTTAGAATGGAATTTTTTTTGTTTAAAAGTATTGGAAGAGTTTGGTTTTGGACCGACATTGATAAATTGGGTTAAAACTTTATATCAAAATAAGTTTGCAAAAGTGGTGAGAAATGGACAAATTTCTACTGCTTTTCAATTAACTAGATTGAGTAGACAGGGATGTCCTTTATCACCAGCTCTGTTTATTTTGGCATAGAGACTTTATCGGAGTTATTAAAACAAGATTTTAAGATTAAGGGTATAAAGGTTAATCAAGAAGAATATAAAATAAATGTGTTTGCTGATGACATTTTGGTTTATTTGACAGACGCTATGAATTTGTTGTGTCAATTACATATAAGATTAGAAAAATATGATGAAGTATCTGGGTATAAGATTAATTGTGACAAAAATGAAATTTTGCCCTCAGTTAAGGGTGACTATACTCAACGTACAAAAACCACTTAATTTAGGTGCCAGATGCTGCAATTAAATATTCAAGTATTGGGGTCAATAATGATTTAAATAATTTATATAGATTGAACTATTTGTCATTATTAATAAAATTAAGGAAGATTTGAATAGGTGGAATATCTTACCTATAACTTTAGTAAGTAGAGTAAATTGTGTTAAGATGAATATATTCCCTAGAGTTCAATATCTTTTTCAATCGATTGCCATCTCAATTTCTCAAAAATTGTTTAAGGACTTGAATACGAGTAGTATAAATCTTTTATGATAAAGGAAAATGGTGAGGGTTTCTTTGGAAAAATTGACTTGGAAATTTAAATTGGGAAGTTTACAACTTCCCCACTTTAAGAACTATTAGAAGGCTGTTCAAGGGACATTTAATAATGTATTGTTTTATGTAAATAAAATTCCTGCTTGGGTTAATATAGAACTTAGTAAAATAGGAGAAATTAATAGGCAGGATTTTATTCACAAGTAGAATTCAAAATTGTTAGTTGGACGTAGAGATATACCTGTTTTGAAACATCTGATTGAATTATGGAATAAAATTGATTATGAAAAAGGCATGAAAGGTTTAATTTCAAGAAAAATGCATTTAGGTCAAAACAGACATTACTTTTTTTAGGAATTATCAATTTTTGAGGACTTGGATGCAGATGGGTATTGAGAGGATAGAGGATTCTTTTGAAGCTGGAAGATTTATAACATTTGAATGAATGAAGAATAAATTTAATGTGCCAAATAATACATTTTTCTGTTATTACCAAGTTAAAGCTTTTTGACAGTACCTAGTCAGAGTGAATTGAAATTATTGATTTGTACTAGAAATGTAAATATCTGTGTAATATATAATTTACTTCTAAAGAAAGCATCTAAAATAGGGGTATACAAATCAAGATTAAGATGGGAAATAGATGAGAAAGATTAGATGCAATTATGTAGAGATAATATGACAAAAATTATTAATGTTAGATATACATTGGTTCAAAATAATTTTTTGCATCAGTTTATTTGACTCCTCAAAAAAAAACCCTACATTATCAAATTTATGTTGCAGATGTGGTCAAGAGATTGGATCAGTTTTGCATTCTACTTGGAAGCATTCTAAATTAAACATTTTTGATTGGAAGTTGGAAATTTTTTGGAACGAATAACAGGGGTTAAGTTTCCACGGGATCAGATGTTATTTCTTTTGGGTACTATTAGGACTATAAGACCTAAACTGAATTAGTACAAATTGCTTTAGCGGTTTCTAGGAAGGGTATAGCTATTACTTGGAAATCAGATACACACTTAGGGATGGAGAGATGGCATGCAGAAATTCATAGCTGTATTCTACTTGAGAAGATTACTAATAGTCTATGAAATAAATATCAGATATTTTGGAAAATTTAGCATCCATATTTACAAAATATGAGTATGAATGTTTAATAAACTCTCTGAAGACCTCATTTCTTCATAACCTCCAGCATTATTATTAAAAACTTGACATTCTCCAGCATTTTTTTTCTTTTTTTTCCCTCTTTTTTAATCTTTTTCTTTTTTGGGGGTTTGGGGAGGGAAGGAGTTTTGTATAGCATATGTGTAGTTTTTGAAGTCTTTTATTGGATGAAATGTATTAATAAAATATTTTTAAAAAGCATACAGTAAGAATTTGGTTCCAGTTTTGTAAATTTTTTGGATTTAATAATTTTGTTTTATCTAGTAAAATCCATCTTAATTTCTTTTTTAAAGCATCATTGATTAGAAACATAGAAACATAGAAGATAGGAGCAGGAGTAGGTCATTCGACCCTTTGAGCCTGCTCCGCCATTCAACGAGATCATGGCTGATCTTAAAGTTCAGTACCCTGTCCCCGCCTTCTCTCCATAACCTTTACTGAAGAAATAGATCTAATTCCCTCTTAAATATATTTAATGAACCTGCCTCTACTGCCCTCTGTGGCAATGAATTCCACAGATTCACCACCCTCTGGGTAAAGAAATTCCTCCTCATCTCGGTCCTAAATGGTTTGCTTATTATCCTCAAACCATGGCCCTGGGTTCTGGATTTTCCCATCATTGGAAACATCCCATCTGCATCCAGTCTGTCCAGTCCTGCCAGAATTTTATATGTCTCTATGAGATCCCCTCTCAATCTTCTAAACTCCAGCGAGTACAATCCCAATTTGCGCAATCTTTCCTCATAAGTCATTCCTACCATTCCAGGTATCAGCCTGGTGAATTGCCTCTGCACTCCGTCCATTGCAAGAACATCCTTCCTTAGATAAGGTGACCAAAACTGCACACAATACTCCAGGTGGGGTCTCACCAAGGCCCTGTACAGCTGCAGTAAGGTATCCTTGTTCCTATACTCAAACCCTCTTGATATGAAGGCTTAATCAATATGGGAAACTAAAGGAGTAATAACCTTTTCAGACCGATTTGCAGGAGAATGCTTAATATCTTTCAATCAGTTATCAGACAAATATGATTTGAGCAAGGCACAAGTTTTTAGGTCTTTGCAAATTAGGGACTTTCTCCATACTGTACTTCCAAACTATCCTTCTGCTTACACAGCAAATATGGTGTATCCACTTCAAACTTCAAAAAATATTAATAGCTACGATACATACTGTATATTTCAGTTTTCAAGTCAAGTCGTAAAACCAAAATAATCTCTTAAAAAAATGGGGGTTGACTTTTATGCCAGATATACTTTTGAGACCTTAAATTCAGCTCAAAATCCAATCCACATTGATCTGGTGCCTAAGTCGACTGTTGAAAACCTGATTCGGCATATAGATCAACCCTTGAAAAACCTGACTGCGACAGATTTTCATTGAGATTTTTTAATTGAAAACAATGCAATTAGCTTCAAATCGCTATAATTGTCTGAAAACAACAACACATTTAGAACCCTTCAAAATCACTCGCTATCATTGCCTGAAGCAAAAATGGGAGCAAGCACATCCATACTCTCACTGTTCAAACAGCCATCATGAGTCCCAGTCTATATCTGGTGAGGTGGTTTCAGCTTCATCGTCAGTGTCCCACAATAAATCATTTTCCATGCCATCAATTACACGAGATACTGCTCTTTTTAAAGGATTTTAATCACAGTTTCTACTTTAACTTAGACCCATGCCTTGCGCACAAAGTTACACAGCATATCAAGTGATGCAGCATGCATTGCCCACCTTTTGAAAATGGCCTTTCTGCACTCGACATCCATGTATTCCACTCCTCGTGCATACGGTCTTTGAATAGCTTGTTCAAATAGACATCGTTGCAATATAGATGTCAAACTACCCAGAATAACTGCCATGTAAGTACTATGTAGTGCTAATCTACTTTTAGTGTTCTCAATTAAGTGACTACAAATTATTCCCAGACCAGCAAACTCTGCTCTTTGCGTAAACCACCTGGCTGCCTGTTCCACATATTGTCTATGCATAGTCTTACATCATTTTCATCCACCCATCTTTTTTTATGAAAATGTACAAAAATATCAGCAGGGAATTTCATTTTCGGTTTAATTTTGCATTTGAAGATTACCATGGACCTTAACTTTGTCCTGTTGACCATGCATGACAACACCACGGTAAACCTGGTCCTTTTGAGGCCAGTACTTTTGGTTGAACAGTTTTAAAACCTTTCCATGCCACTGTTCTATTGCCTATCATGTCAAAATTCATGGGGGGCTTCATCCATATTTCTGATATTTGCCAATGCAAACTTAAATTGGTGAAAACTTACAACTTTATGATTAGGATCTTTTGGTAGTTTCTTGGTATAATACCAAATTTTTCCTGTTTATGAAACAATTACATCAACCTACTGTAGCCTCAAAATCATCACTGAGGTCTATGTGTGTATTGGGAAGGGTTATGGCTGTCATGTGACAGCACTGCCTCCTACCTAGTCAGAGGACTCACCAGCAGCCAATCAAAGTTTGGTTCTGACCCACCCAATAGTGCAACCTTGCTGTTATTCCAATGTAAATTACCTGGACTGCACTCTCCAGCTTGCCTGTACTTGGCCTTGGGCCATTGGCTGTTGTAATTGGATTAACCCTCCTGGCACCGAGCCATTGGGTTCCTGTAAATGATCTGGGCTGGACCTTCTAGCATTATAAAGGACCATGGTTTCCTTTGTTCTCTCTCTCAACTCTTTGTGGCCTGTGAGTATCACCTTCTGTATTGGGTTGGGGTGAGTCCCGAGGCCAGTTAGTTAGAGCCGTGTCTATACAGGTCAAGGGGTGGGGGCACGTAGCGTTACCTTCATCTGATTGTTAACTGTATGTGTGTTTGTGTCATTCCTAAGTTTTGTCGGTTTTCCCTCGTTACCCGCAGTGCATGTTCATACACTTGTGAACTGTGCGTTTCAGTTACTTTAGCATTTAGATTTCATTGTTTCCTCTGCATCTCTTGAGAATAGACTTGTGTTCTGTACCTTGATCTTGGTCTCTTCTTTCTTATTCCAATCTCTTACTAACTTCTCATGCACATCAAATTTCCTTTCAGCAGTGTTGGTTTTCTTGGCCATTTCTATCACTTTCAACTTAAAGCTTACTTCATATTTTAATCGATGCTGGTTGTGTCAATGGACCCTCCACGATAGCAATCACCTCCAGTCAATACCAAGCAGATCAATCTGTGCCGCCTATGGGGGTCAACGTATATGCGGTCAATGGCCTATCTCAGGCATCATGAGCTTTGGGGGTCGACATATATACTGGTCAACGGGGCACTTTAGGCAGCCAGAAAATGGGGGTAAACTTGTACACTGGATATGCCATAAAACTCTTAAAATTAGGCTGAAAAGGGGGGGGGGGGGGGGCGTGAGTTATATGCCGGTCAGCATAGGCCAAAATATATGATAATTGGTTAAATATATGATAATTGATAACTGATATCCAACAATAAATTTAAAGGTGGTTGGGAATTGGAATAACAAGAATTGCTTCCAGGCACTCAATGGGATCATATTTTTCGACAGTAAATCCTTCATCAATTTGTGTACATAATTCCTTGATTCAGTTCAAGGTGGTACATTGGGCACATATGTTAAAGATAAATTGGCCAATATTTTTCTCACTGTAAGCCTTACTTGTGATAGGTGCAAAGTTGAGGTAGCCACTTTAACTCATGTTCTGGTCATGTTCAAAACTAGATAATTTCTGGACAAGGATCTTCAAAAACCTAACAAAAGGTCTAGATCAGAATTACAACCAACTCTATTAACAGCTATTTTTGGAATCACACCAGCGGAGTATGGGCATATGCCTGTTTCCGCACAGCAAATAATTGCCTTTTCAGTATTATTGGCTAGAAAAGCCGTATTACTTAAATGGAAGGATCCTAACTCACCTAATCTAATGGCTCTCTGCTGTCATGTCATGTTTAAGTTTGGAAAAAATTAGGAGTCGAACATTTGATACATCTTTAAATTTGAAGATGTTTGGCAACCGTTTATTCAATATTTCCATATAGTTTAAGAATCATAATTTTATATTGGATTCTCTCCTAGTTCCTTATGCTAAATTTGGTTTTAACCAGGAAACCCTTTGTTTTCCTACTTTACTCTCAGAATTGACTGCCCAACCCCTTTTACTTTTATTTCTTTAGATTAGAGAGAATTTTGAAATAAAAATTAATTTTTTTCTCTCTAAATAAACAAAATGAAAAATAAAAGAAAGGCAGGGAACTCAGTTGAACCTCATCCTGTCCTAAACTTTGTATGTTTTCTGCCAAGAACCAGTGAATAGCAAGTAGGAAGGGCAAATTATCATTCAATAGTGGGGGAGGGGTCAAATCCATAATTGTGATATATTGTAGGATACCCATTGTTTACAACACTAAGCTAATCTTAGTCATAAACTGAAAAAATATGAATATTTAAAATTGCACATTTAATAACTAGCACATTGTTAGATTACTTACACTGTTAAAATATTACAAAATATTAAAATATTACAGCGTTTAATCTTTATGAATTATATACAACTTATTGAAAAGATAAAATTGTGGCTAGACATCGGTGTTTGGTTTAATTAATATGCAATTATTGCAACCCATCAGGTCAGATTTTTCTTCCCTGTTAGTCCCATTCCACTGGAGGATGAACAATGATATCACAGGCAAAGGGGGTTGCAATGTCATAAAATCATCCATTTCAGAAGGCCTTTGACAAGGTGCTGCACACAGGTTGCTATATAAGATAGAGGCACATGATAATACAGGAAAGGTACCAGTGTGGATGGATATAAGATATATATTTTTTTCATAAAATGCGCACACGCATATAACGTGGGAACATTTTAAACGAAGTAAACATATTTTCGTAAAGCGTGCACATGCATATACCGTGTGGGTGTACATTCCAATCACAAGAGCAATTTGCATTTACTTGGGATAGGAGACAATAAATATTCCATTGTCACACTATCTAACACAGTTAATCTCCTGTGATTTACAACCCTTTCAACTTCCCCAGAGGAGTCAATTTCATAGTCTAAGATGATATCATCCTGCAAGGTTCATCTGAGACCGTTATCTCAAGAGGCGCTTGATATGTTAATCTTCTCCCTCGGGGATGGGTCTGGCCAATTAACATTAATAAAGTGCAGTGTCCTTAGCCTGAAAATCCTGTTTCTCGGAATATCATGGCACTCAGGCCAAAGGGATATTTCCGAGACTGCCAAGATCAAAATGTTGAATTTTGCTATTTTGTCTGGACATCGGTGTTTGGTTTAATTAATATGCAATTATTGCAAGCCATCAGGTCAGATTTTTCTTCCCTGTTAGTCCCATTCCACTGGAGGATGAACAATGATATCACAGGCAGAGGGGGTTGCAATGTCATAAAATCATCCATTTCAGAAGGCCAATTCCCACATTTGTCTGTAAATTGTACATGTGTGTTTCACTGCTGCTATTACATTCCCACGCTCACTATAAATTACACATGTTGTTTATTGCTGCTGCAATTTTCCCATCCCCGCTATAAATCATGTGCATTGTTTCATTGTTGCTATTTCTTTCCCACACCCGCTATAAATTGTGCGTGCTGTTTCAACATGTAAACTCACATAAAATGCACAGTGGATTACCCAGTTTGTATAAACGCAAATAATGTTCACGATATATGTGTAAAAATACAGTAATTAACCGTCAGATGGCAATGAGTGGGTGTAAACTGGGCCTTTTCTGGCTGGCTGACAGTGACTAGAGGTGTTCCACAGAGTTCAGCGTTGGGTCCTCCATTTTTCATGCTATATGTAAATGCTTTAGATGGCAAAATTGATGGCTTTGTAACCAATTTTGCAGATGACATGAAGATAGATGAGCAGTGCTGAGAAAGCAGGGAGACTGCAGAGGGATTGAACAGGTTTGGAAAATAAGCAAAGTTACAATTTAGGGAAGTGTATGGTTATGCACTTGGTTAGACTATTTTCTAAATGAGGCAGAGGTTCAAATGGATTTAGGAGACTCAGTGCAGAATTCACTAAAGGTTAGCTTGCAGACTGGTCAGTAAGGAAGACATATCAATATTAGCACTCATTTGGAAAGGACGAGAATATAAAAGATGCTGATGCTTTATAAGGTGCTGGTCAACAACATTTGGAGTATAGTGAGCAGTTTTGGGCCTATATCTATGGAAGGATATACTGAAGTTGGGAGAGATCCAGAAAGTTTATGAGAAATATCTCAGATGAATGTATGAGGAGCATTTGATGGCTCTAGACCTTAAACTCTAGAGTTTAGAAGGATGAAGGGAGATCTCATTGAAACATACAAATATTTAAATGTATAATTGATGTCTGCAACTAGTGGCCACAGCTTCAGAATAAAAGGACATCCCTTTAGAACAGAGATGAGAAGAAATTTGTTCAACTGGAGGATGGTGTATCTGTGGAATTCAATGCCACAAACAGCTGTGGAAGTCATTGGATAAATTTAAAGTGGTAGTCAAAGCTTTTTAATTAGTAAGGCACAAAAGATTACAAAGCGAAGGCAAGAAAATGGGGTTGAAAGGAAGAATTCAATAGCCATGAATCGAATGACAGAGCAGATGAAGGAGTGAATGACCTAATTCTATTCCCATCTCTTATGGTTGTGGATTCCTCCATCAATAGGCAAAGTAATTGAAAACTGTGATCATTGAAATAAGATAGATTTTGACTCATTTGTGAACCTCTGAATAGAAAAGTTGTGCTACTCTCATTCACTAATCTATATGAACATTTAATGAGATAGATTTAGAGAATGTTATTTGCAGGTGAAATAATATTCAGTTTGTGCTATTATGAGCAAGAAATGTTTCCACTTATGGAGAAAAAAAATAAGGATTATATATTTAAAGCTTTAATTAATCTAGTCGTCAATTCAGAAAAAAAACTTTCAGAAAAGACTACCAAAAATGTGAAAGTTAATACCACAAATAGTAATCAAAATATGTACAAGGAATATAAATATATTATGACAGTTCAAAGTGGGAACAGGCTTGTAAGGAAGAGGGATGAAAAAAAGCAGAATTGCAAAAAAAAATTAAATTCTGCACTGCATCTGCTTGAAACAGAACCCCTCAAGATTAGTCAGGTAGCTTGCATAGACACATGCCATTCAGTCCAACACTTGCACATCGACCAGAGGGCATCCATCTATATTAATCCCATCTTCCACCAATTGACCCACAGCTTTCTATGTCTTGGTGATTCAAGTTTATGTCTAGAACAGCCATTCTCAATAGGGGCATCAACTATGGACTGAAATCATAATTTTTTAAAATGATTTTATGTAGTCAGTGGGAGAGAAGTACAGAAGAAAACCACTAAACTTGACTGCTTCACAGAAAATGGGGCCCATAAATTTTGAACAAAGTCTGGAGGGGCCACAGCCAAAATAAAAGTTGAGAATGGCTGGTCTAGATACTTCTTAAATACTGTCAGGACTCTGCTTCTATCACACTCTGAGGCAAAGCATTCCAGTTACTCATTGGATGAAAAAGGTCCCCCATAAATCACTTCTAAATCTCTTGCCCCTCGAGTTTAATCCACTTCTAATAAAGTAAACCTCAAAAATCCTTCCCCCCCCTTTAATACTCTTAATAATTTTAAAACTTCATTTATATGCCTTCTTAACTTCCTCTACTCCAGGGAAAGCAGACCTTGCCACTCTAGTCTCTCCTTACAACGGAAACATTCCATCCAAGGTAACATACATTTACATTTCTTTATTTGTTTGCATGTGAATGTTGTGTACAATTTTTATTTTTGCACTACCGATAAGTGTTAATTCTGCCTGGCCTGCAGGGTGGTATGTAATGTCATATATGTACTCTGACAATAAATCTGAAATCTGATACATGTGAATCTCCTCCTTACCCTTTCCAGCATTATATCTTTCCTATAAAGGGTTAAAAATTAGTTTTTTTTTAAATTACGACAATCCAAAATACATTTATTGAAGATCAGCAAAATCAACAGATTATCCTTTATAGAATTTCTGGGATATTCTTTCATAAATGGCTATGGTGAATTATTTTAGAAAAATGATGGATGATCCTGTTTCCTTGTTGGACAGAAGATTCATGAATTTGAAAGCATGCACCATCAGATTCAAGATCCTTTTCTTCTCCTTATCTGTTGAATGGACCCCTCACTAGTCCAATAATGTTGTCCTTTGGATGGTTTCAACTGAATAACACAATATGCTGTAGTTTTGTTTTATTTTTGCAGTTCCTGTTGGACTAGAGTTTGGGTTGTCTTCCCTGGATAGCACACAAAATTTTTCCACTTTATCTCGATACACATGACAATAAACGAGTAAAAGCACAATGCTGGAGAAACTCAGTGGGTCAAACAATGTACTTTATATCAATTAAAGTACACTGTTTGACCTGCTGAGTTATTCCATGCATATAAAGTACACTGTTTGACCCACTGAGTTTCTCCAGCATGGTGTTTTGAATTCAATCACAAGTGTCTATAAATTTTCTTGTTTTACCTTTTCCAATAAACAACATTGAAACAGAAAATTCACTGAGGATTTATCACGTCAAAGTCAACTTTTAGACTTTTCAACAAATGGTAGAATCTCAAAGGGGATTCAGTTACAAGATAAAGGGGTGTAATTTAAAATCCTCAATTGGAACATTAAACAGCACAGTACAGGCTCTTCAGCCCATGATTTTGTGCCAACCTACATAAACCTACTCCACAACAATCTAATCTTTCCTTACCTCACCCTTTATTATTTTGACATCCAAGTGCCTATCTAAGAATCGTTCGAATGTCCCTATTGTATCAGCCTCCACCACCACCCCAGGCACACACCATTTGCATTCTCTGTACAAACAAAACTTACATCTGACACCTACTCTAAAATTTCCTCCACTCATCTTAAACAGATGCCCTCTGGTATTTTCTGCAGTTGAAAATACAAGAAGACATCTGTTTTTAAGTGAGTGGAGGAAATAGTGCAGGCTGCCTACTCTATCAATGGTTTTATCTTATATAATCCATTAAGCCAACTCATCCTTCGTTGCTCCAAAGCGAAAAACTCTAGCTGCCAACCTTGCTTCAGAAGACATGTTCTCCAATCCAGGTCACATCCTGGTAAATCTCCTCTGCACCCTCTCTAGAAGACATCTACATGCTTTGTGTAATGTGACCAGAACTGAACATAATACTCCAAGTGTGGCCTAACCATTGGCCAGCACAGTTGGCGTAGTGATTAGTGCAACACCTTGACAGCACCAGCGATCATGATGGGTCTGGGGTTAGAGTCCGGCACTGTTCATGAGGAGTTTGCACTTTCTCCCTGTGTCTGTGTGGGTTTTCTCCCGGGGCTCTGGTTTCCTTCCACCGTTCAAAACATACCAGGGGTGCAGGTGAATAGGGTGTAAATTGGGTGGCACGAACTCGTGGGCCAAGATGGCCTGTTGCCATGCTGTATATCTAAATTAAAAATGTAGCCAGAGTTTTATGGAACGGCAATATTACCTTAATCAATTTCCTTTGTCACTTCCTTTAAAATCTCAATTAGGCTCGAGAGTCACAGCCTCACCCTCAGAAAGCCATGCTGACTATCCCTGAAAAGACTACACTTTTCTAAACGCTCCCTATGAATTCTCTGCATTAGCTTGCCTACTACTGATACAAGGCTCACTATAATCCCCAGGATTCTCCCACTTACCTTTCTTAAACAAGGGAACCACATTTGCCATTCTTCAATTCTCCATACTTCTCCTCTGGCCAGGGATGATGCAAAGATCATCACCAATGCCCCAGCAATCTCTTCCCTTGCTTCTATATCCTGCCCTGTCCCAGGATCTTATCCATTGGAATATTTTGAAGAAGATCGAGCTCTTCTTCTTTCTTAACCTCAAATGTTCAGCACATTGGTCTGTTCTATCCTGACCTCACAATCTCCAAGATCCCTCTCCGAAGTGAATACTGAAGCTACCTCCTTTGTCTCCAGGCACACATTCCCTTTTATCCCCTAATCAGTCCTACCCTCAATTCTAACAAATAAACAGGTCATCACTGACTTAAGTGGAATAAGAAATAGCTTTTGTGCATGGAAATAGAAATGTAGATAATAAATCGATCTTAAATAAATCGAAACTGGAAGATTGGGAAAACTTTAAGAGACAACAAAGGGTTACAAAGCGGGTAATAAGAAATGGGAAAAAGGATTATAAAAGTAAATTGGCACAAAATATAAAAACAGAAAGCAAAAAATTTTATAAATATATAAAACGGAAGAGGGTGGCCAGAGTTAACATAGGACCCTTGGAAGATGAGAAAGAAAAACTGGTAGTGAAACATGAGGAAATGGCCGAGGCATTAAACAAATATTTAGTGTCAGTCTTCACGGTGGAAGACATGTCCAGCATGCCCAAGTGCGGAGTTAAGGATGCGAATGTTGGGGAGGGCCTTGATAAAATAGTTGTTACAAAGGAAGTAGTGATGGAGAAACTAATGGGACTAAAGCCAGACAAATCACCTGGTCCTGATGATATGCATCCAAGGGTTCTGAAGGAAATGGCAGAAGTTATAGTTGATGCATTGGTGGTCATATACCAAAATTCCTTAGATTCTGGGCAGGTCCCGGCAGTCTGGAAGACAGCAAATGTCACGCCACTTTTTAAGAAGGGATGTAGGCAGAAGTCTGGAAATTATCGGCCAATTAGCTTGATGTCTGTAGTTGGAAAAATGCTTGAAGCCGTCATTAAAGATGAAATAGTGAAACTTTTGGAACGCAAGGGTTCAATCAGGCAGACACAGCATGGTTTTAGAAAGGGAAGATCTTGTTTGACAAACTTGTTAGGATTCTTTGAGGATATAATGGGTGTGGTAGATAGAGGGGAACAGGTTGATGTTGTATATTTGGATTTCCAGAAAGCGTTTGATAAGGTGCCGCACAAGAGACTTATCAGTAAGTTACGGGAAAGTGGAGTCCGGGGAAGTATATTGGTCTGGATTGAAAATTGGTTGTCTGACAGGAGGCAGAGAGTCGGGATAAATGGGAGTTTTTCAGGTTGGCAGAGAGTGGTAAGTGGGGTGCCACAGGGGTCAGTGTTAGGCCCACAACTGTTCATCATTTACACTGATGACTTGGAGGAAGGGACAAAATGTGGTGTAGCCAAGTTTGCAGATGACACCAAATTGAGTGGAAGAGCAAATTGTAATGAGGATGTGGAGAGGCTGCAGATGAATATCGTTAAGCTGGATGAGTGGGCAAAGGTCTGGCAGATGGAGTACAATGTTAGTAAGTGTGAGGTTATCCACTTTGGTAAGAAAAATAAAAGAGCTGAACATTATTTAAAGGGTGAAAAACTACAGCATGCTGTTGTGCAGAGGGACTTGGGAGTGCTTGTGCATGAATCGCAAAAAGTTAGGTTGCAGGTGCAGCAGGTTATTAAGAAGGCAAATGGAATGTTGGCCTTCATCGCTAGAGGAATTGAATTTAGGAGTAGGGAGGTAATGTTGGAACTGTATAAGGTACTGGTGAGACCGCAGAACTGTGTCCAGTTCTGGTCTCCATATTTGAGGAAGGAGACGGTCCAGAGGAGGTTTACTAGGTTGATCCCTGGGATGAAGGGGTTGACTTATGATGAAAGATTAAATCGTCTAGGATTGTATTCGCTTGAGTTCAGAAGAATGAGAGGAGATCTTATAGAAACATATAGGATTATGAAGGGCATGGATAGGATAGATATAGGAAGGTTTTTTGAGCTGGCCGGGGAAACTAAAACGAGAGGACACAGTCTCAAGATTCGGAGGAGTAGATTTAGGACAGAGATGAGGAAAAATAGTTTTTCCCCAGAGAGTAGTGAATGTTTGGAATTCTCTAACCAGGGAAGTGGTTGAGGCTACCTCATTAAACATATTTAAAATTCGGATAGATAAATTTTTACATGATAGAGAAATTAGGGGATATGGGGAGAAGGCAAGTAGGTGGAGTTAGGTCATAAATTAGATCAGCCATGATCGTATTGAATGGCAGAGCAGGCTCGATGGGCCATTTTTGGCCTACTCCTGTTCCTATTTCCTATGTTCCTACTTCCTATGTTCCTATTAAAAATAGGTCACAGAGATGAACCAGGAAGTCACAGAGCAGCAAATTTTAAATCTTTGAATTTTATTTTTAAAAATACATAGAAGAAAATGATTCAGGTCTTTAAAACCCTTGCCTCCCAATTTCACCCAATTAACCTACAATCCATTACATTATGGAGGGTGGGAAGAAACCTATGCAGATACAGGAAGGACGCACTTACAGGCAGCACCAGATTCGAACCCAAGTCGCTCGCACTGAAATAGCGTCACCACCAGCTGTGCAAATACATGGAATAGGTAATAAATTAGACACTGGACTAAAAAAAAAACAAAAGATTGAAATATGAAGAGCAAGGAACTAATTGTGATATAAAAGGATTTTGAGATTGCCAAGATGTTAAATTTCTAATACAATACTGCATTTGATGGCACCACGAATTCAAAACAGCGAGGTGAGAAAACATGCAAAGCTACAAGAGATGAGAATAGAACTCCTCCCCAGGACTCCACACAGAAGAGTGTTGGACTGGTCCTAACAGTAGACTAGTACTTTCCAGTAACACACTTATGTGCAATATTAGAGAAGGGCAGATTTACAACATCAGCACTCCACAAGGATGTATACTTAGTTCCTTACTACCTCCAGAGAGGTAAACTGCCTATCAAATAACAAGGAGATAGAATACATGAAAGAAATTGAAAATATGTTGGCACTTCTTTCTCCTTGGATGCTAAATATCTGGTTATTTCAAACATTCTTGATTTTTATTTAAAAACTGCAGAATTTACCTTTAATATTAAAATATTCAGGAAAATATGATGAATAATCTGATACTTTTTGAATTGACCTTAATCAACATCGAATTACTCTAAGACTGGGCTGTGTGAAATGCACTTCAAATAGGAATTCATTGGTGCTTAATTTTTTGGCATGTTCTATTACTGTTAGGTGGCACTCCATAAATCAATCTCTCAAAACAATTGTAAAAATAACCTGCTATGATGTCCCATACTGGTTAAAACATCATTCTCTAATTTGGGTCACAATTGAACAATCCAAAATAAACACACCTTGCTCAAATTGGCATTAATCATTGGCTTAATCACCTCCAGAATAATTACTGAAATTCTGCCTGTAATTACACACAGAAATCTAACTAAAAGACAATTTATGATGTATAATTCTATTCGTAGCATAGAAAGGATTCTAGTGCTGTAATAAAACATGCTGACCATAAAATTAGCCCAGTGTGACAGGGTATATAAAGTATAGATATGTTTTTGGGAGATAAATTGGGAAAGGTTTGTTAGAGCAGGTCACATACAAACACTTTAAAACAGATCTTATTTGAAATACTGGAGCTGTGCCCCATGCTAGACAGGCTGGCTCCACAGCTTTTGCAAGAGCTTTGAAGAGTGCTCATGGATTGTTGTTTACAAAAGGCAACAGATGAAAGATCTTGTTGGAGCCGCAGATTGTCTGGAAGAGAGTTTGTTGTTCTAAGAGGAGCATGTGGTTTTGCAAGCAGAGAGAGTCAATCAGGCTTTATCTCAAAGAGAGAGATCACTTCTACAGTGGAAAGCCCCATTTTAGAAGACTGCCTGGTTAAAGCCCTTGTGGTTTATGCAAGAGGAGAGGACTGGCTTTCTAATGTTTCACTTGGAATAAGAGAAACGAAAAGAAAATTTGTGGTGTCCTGAAAGAAAGAGGTTATCATCTGGAGAACCCTGAAGGGGCAAGTTTTGTCAGTAAGACACTGGAGTGGCTGATTAAAAATGAATCAGTTGTGGATGTCATCGTACAACAAATCTCTCTCTGAAAACCGACATGAACCTTCCTGAGTGGTAACCATTTTCCTTTCAAGCACCAAAGCCTGGTGAACTTTATAAATGTTAAATTCTGTGCACCGTTTAAAAATTGCCCGCGACCAGTGAACTTGAAGGAGTGAGAAGAGAGATTGGACTGTGAACCAAAGAACCTTTCTGAACTTACACACACACACACACATTACATATACATGTGCTTAGAATTAAGTTAGTTAATAGTGATAAGTTAAAGTTTGATTCTATTTTCATATTTAAAGTTAAATAAAAGCAACTTTTGTTTAAGTAACCATTAGTCTTGGTGAGTATCTATTGCTGCTTGGTTTTGGGGTCCTCTGGTCTCGTAACACCAGAAAGATACACATTTGACATTTTTTGGGATAATAATGCATTTCTGAAAATAAATCATCATATCCATTCAAAAATAAATTTATCTATTTTAATCTTATATTTGGAAACAGATAAATTAAAAAGGAATTGTCTGAACTCAGTATTTGCCCATTACTGTTAAAACATGGTTAATAGATGCCAAAACAGTACAATTCCACACCTTCAATCTCAATAAAATGTGGAATAGCACGGTACTAGAACAGACCCTTCAGCCCCCGATGTAAGTGGTAAGCTACAGCAAGCAAATTTTTCATTGTATCTGCACTTACAGTATGTATTTTAATAATAAACTCTTTTTTATTGACCAAACTTGGTTATATCCCTTCATCTTCTGTCTGTTCATGTGCCAATCTAAACGCCTCTCAAAAGTTATGATCTTATCTGCTTTCGGCACCTCCCCTAGAGGCACAGTCCAGTCATTTACCACTCTGTGCAAAAAGAGGCCTTGAAAATCTGCCGTAAACTCTTCCTCCATCATCTTAATACTATGTCCTGAGCAAAGGTAAGAAACTGCATCATACGAATTTCAAATTCTCATTTCCTTAAACACACCAGATAATTACAGCAATGCCATACAGTGTCATTGTCATACTGGAAGAGGAATATATACATTACAACTCCAATTATACAAAATGGTCAGAACCGGGCCTATTTCAGAAAACGATATATTTAGATAACGGCATTTTTTTAAAAAAACAACCCAGTAGCAAAGGAAATAATTTGTAACAATGTTTAAACAACAACAAACAACAAGAGAAGGCTTTTTTGAAGTATGAAATAATGTTTAATTCTCATCAAAAAAAAACCTGAACAAAATAAGATAAATCCAACACCAAAAAACTCAAAATTCTAGTCAGAGGTTTTTCCAAAATTCAACCCATGATGTCAGTTTGGCTCCGGAAAAAAAATCTGATAACTGAAGATTTTTGATTGTTTTGGATATATTCCTTTATCCAAAATTTTTCGTAGGCAAAATTATGTCATTTCAGCTTCAAAATTTTTCAGATAAATGAGGATTTTAAATTTTTCTGAAATCCTTAATCAGTGGTTCCCAACCTTTTTCTTTCCACTCACATACCATTTTAAGTATTCCCTATGCCATAGGTCCTCTGTAATTAGTAAGGGATTGCTTAAGGTGGTATGTGGGTGGAAAGAAAATGTTTGAAAACCACTGTTTTAATTGTATCTAATTAGCTCGTTATGTACACGGTTTCATAACTCCAAAGGAAATGGGCCAATGACAATTTTTCTCAAACAAAATATTTCAGTAACAATTGGGTCTGGAGCGGTGATTCTCAATCTTCCCTTCCCACTCACATACCACCTTAAGCAATCCCTTACTAATCACAGAGCACTGATGGGATAGAGATTAATTAAAGTGATATGTGAGTGGAAAGAAAAAGTTGGGAACCACTGTCCTTAATTAACCGAAAAAAATTTTTTAGAGCCAAGAGATATCACTTCCACGTTCAAAAAATTTAGGATAACTGAAGATTTTGGATAATCGGAGTTGTATTATAATTAAAATCCTCAAGGTCAGTTTACGTTAGCTCAAATTCTTCACAGACGGTTGAAAAATGCAAGTGATGGGCCATTCAGACTGACCCCTGTCTTGCCATCAGTAAGGTCTTGGCAGTTTATTCTCTCAATGCCAGATTCCTGCACTAACTTTCACATCTCCAGATACCCTTAACATCTTAAAACGTCAACTTCCATCTTAAAAATGTACAGCCATGGAGCTTTTATCGTCTTTCAACATCTCCTGTTTGATAACATTCCTTCTCAACTTTGTGCTAGACAGTTGACTACTTACTTTAGGACAATGAAACAGAAACTCCATATCTGTCCAACGAAGTGTGGCTTAGAAGTCTGTATGATCATTTTTCAAAACTCAGAAGAGTTCTGGCCCAGCAACCTAATCTCTTTCCAGAAGGAAAAAACTGTCTGCCCAGGAATCAATCTGTAATTTTTTTTGCTGCAATGTCTCCTTCACAAGTGCATCTCTTTGGCTTTGGAGAACTGAGTTTCACATACATTTCAGATGCAATCGAACCAGAGTGATGGAAGGGTATTTAAATCCTCTTGCAATTCCTTCAAGTTCCTGGAGCCAGCACATTGAAGCAATTGTGAAGAAGGCGCATCAATATCTCTACTTTCAAAGGCCTTTTCACATTGGCAACCCACTAAATTGGCATGTGACCGGCCCATTTTGAAATATCGATAGGATCATTCACACTGGACCAAGAAAAACTGGTTCCGTGTGCTCTTTCGCATTACCAACCTCCAGCGCTGACATCCTCAGTAATGTATTACGTATTCACAGGCAGTACATGCATTGCTCTATCAGGAGATTACCCACACCTCAGTCCAGCTCCTCACTCTCCCAGGGGTGGGGGTGGAGTTGTGAGTGAGAAAACAGATTCAATGGGTCTCAAAAGCAAGGACTCTGAACACAGTTCTGTTGTAAATGATTTTATTTGCAAAAGGCAGGCTTGTGAAAATGGTAACGGGGATATCACGTATACACAATTTATAGTGAGGGCATTAAAGTGGTAGCAGAAATAAAACACATACTAGAGTGGGAAAATCGCGCCGGCAATGAAACGCATAAAAACCATCAGAACTGCTCGAAGTAATTGAGGATTTTGTTTAAAACTCCATACCACAAGAGTTCAATTTGATGAACAACACGTGGACTGTTTGTAGTTATTCTGACAAGTTCATGTTGTTGTTCTCATTCTGCACTCTTTCCACATGCTAGTTAAGTGTTTTCCGCTGTGATCTTACCTTTTTGCTCTTTCCATTCCCTGCCTCAGAATATCATAAGCGCACCACTAATGGGACTGAGCATACCTAGGCTCCAGTTCAAACTGGAGCTGATTTGAAACAGACCGGCTATGATACTACCTTCCTAGGCAATTAATTCCCAGGTCGATTTGGAGCCCCCATATCGATTCGGGAGTGTTCACACTGGTATGTGAACTGGTAAATTGCTGGTTAATTACTGGTTTCAAGTGCCACTGTGAAAGGAGCTTAAACTCTGAGGAGATTAGCCATGTTGCTGAATTTCCACGTGTACTGTGTGAAGTACCCCTGTTGAAGTTCAACAACATGGCCACACCAAGGTCTGTTTTGGAAACTCTGGCACCTAGGAACACAGAAAGCTGCAGAAAGTGGCAAACTTAGCAAAGTCCATCACAAATTTATGGGCCTCAGCACCTCATTGCTTAAGAAATTGATGTGAGAAACTGCATTAAGAAGGCAGCCAAGATCATAAGGAATCCCATCACCCTGGTCACAACCTTTTCTCTCTGCTAGCTTCAGGCAGTAAGCACCTGAAATCCAGCACCTTGAGTTTCAAAAGCAGTTTTTTCCCCAAAAAGTAATCAGGATCTTGAACCATTCTGAACCTATAACCATAAATCAGTCTGGGACCACCAAAAGATCAGTTTGCACACCAAACGACATCAACATCAACTTCTCCAATTTCCATGAACTCCCCTCTTTTCCCAACCCCCTTCCCTCCTCTGAGTTACCCCCAACATCTCCCCACCACTTCATAGGCTTTTTCTTTTGACACTCCCAGTTGTAACCTCTTACTTGTTATCCTGTACTCCTCCCTGCCCCTTCCTCCCACCTCCCCTCCTCTCCTCTCTCCCCACCTAGTTATTCAGACACCAGCCTGTTTTTTTGATGAAAGCCTGACAAAGGAGCCCAGCTCCAAAACGTTGATCCTTTCCTTCCTACGAATGCTGTAGTACCTGCTGAATTTCTCCAGCATGTTTTCCTTAAACTATTTGCAGTGCTGATTATTTGCCTAGCTCCCCTTTTCATTCTCTATCATTGTGGATGTCTTCAATCAGGCCAACCTGAAGAAGTCTTTGATAAACTACAACCAACATGTCACATGCAAGACCAGGGGAATGAACACATTCGATCACTGCTACTCCACCATGAAAAACGCATGCTGAGCCATACCACGACTGCACTTCGGCAAGTTTGATCACCTGGCTGATCTTCTACTCCTGGCATACAAGCAAGAGACTAAAGACCACAGCACCAGCAGCGAAGATGGTAAAAGTATAGTCAAGGGAGGTGGAGGAGTGCCACCAGGACTGCTTTGAATTGGTGGACTGGAACATATTCAAGAACTCATCCATAGACTTGAATGAATGTGCAAAAGATGTAACTGACTTCATCAAGACCTGCATGGATGTGCCCATGTGCAAACATTGGGTGCTCCCCAGCCAGAAGCCCTGGATGAATCAGAGAATCTGCAACCTGCTGAGGATGAGAACAAAGGCATTTAAGGCCTGGGATCAAGATCTTTACAAGAATTTCATGACTTGTTCATGACAATAAATCCTGATTCTAATATATTTATTATTTCTTTTTTCATTCTGGCATATTGTGGTAATTTAATGTATGTTATGGTGTATTTTACGTACTTTTTGATTGCAGCAAGAATTTCAGTGCATCTGCACATTGTACTAATGAGTTCATTGTATACAACAATAAACTCATTAATCATTACTCAATGAAGATCAACATGGCCTCTTACTTCCTAATTTCTTGCTGTGCTCGCTTATTAATTTTCAGTGATTGGTGTTCAAAAAAAAAACACCCAACCCCCTCTGATCACCAACAGCATTCAATCTCTCACGATTAAAATACAAATTTGGAGTGCTTTTTTGTAAACTATACTTTATACTCCAACACAGGTCCCACCCTTTCCTTTAAAACTGTCTTGATCTCTCAAAGCTCCCTGCATCCTCCTCACAGCTGACAATGCACACAAACTTGGTATCATTAATTAGCATCATGGATACATTACCTTTGATCTTCTCCCAATCGCTGATATTGATTGAGCAAAGCTGGGCCCCATTGATTTAAAACAATCTTCAGGCTTGCTGCTCCTCTCCACTGATCACCAACCTAATCTGAAAATGACTTACTTATTGGTAATTATTTCCAACCAGTAACTGAGGACTTCACAGCACTCTTCGCCACATGAAATGCTCCTCAATCCATGCCATAATCTTTTTTATTAAAATATTTTTTTAATAATAAGAAAATCCATAGCACATACAATTATAATTAAAAGCAAGGCATAAATCATATCCAACATTAAGTTTTTAAAAAATCAGAAAAGTATGTTAAATATTAAGTAGAACATAGATAAAGCACAACTGAAATGTCACTACACATACAGAGGAAAAAAACCCAAAGTAGGAATCTTCTTGTAATAACAAGAAATACATCAATATTAATGCCCATTGATCTAGATGCCTCAATGAATAAAATAAACAGAAAACCCCATTAAAAAGAAAAAAATTAGGAAAAAAAACTCTATTAATAATCTAATTAATTTATCACCTAGCTCTAAACAAGGTAATTCTGTCTAATTAATGAGCATATGACCCTCAGGCACCAGACACGAGATCCCAGTAGCATCCACACCACCTACAACTCCACATCTTAACAAATTCAAGCCTTTTATCTTTAATGTTGTATCTAATTTTTTCCAAACTTAAAAAAAGACATAATATCAAGTAACCATTGAATACGTGTAGGTATAGAGTTATCCTTCCATTTCATCAAAATTGCTCATTTGGCTTTTAGCGAGGAAAAACCTAGGATTTTCTTTGGTGTTAAGATAAAAGATATATCCTCTTCTAGAGAATAACCAAATAAGGCAATTAAAGGACATGGTTCTAATTTAATCTTAACTAGTGATCAAGTTTGGAAAACATTTTTCCACAATCTTTCTAAATTAGAGCACTCCCAAAACATATAAATCAATGAATCTTCAAAAATTTTACACTTATCACATAAAGGACCAATATCAGAATAGAAACAAGCTGGTTTGACTTTGGACATGGTGTCCTATGCACCACCTTAAATTGTTACAAACAATGTGTGCACAAAATGAGGAGTCATTAGTCAAATAAAGAATGGTGACCCAATCTTCATCTGAAAATGATACACTCCGTGCCATTATTCTACCCCAGTTTTCTTTAAGCGATCTGTTACAACTTGCTTATATTTAAATTTACTTTTTTTGCAATATGGTAGAAGTTGATTCAGGCCATTTAAACCCATGCTGCCCAATAACATCCAATTAGCCTATACCCTCTACATTTTGGAAGACGGGAGGAAACCTGTGCTCCCAGGGAAAACTCATGCAGGTCACAGGGAGAACATACAAACTCCTTCAAATAGTACTGGATTTGAACCTAGGTTGCTGGCACTGTAATATCGTCGCCCAATTACAGTTTCTAGCTGCGTCAGGCTATGAATGCCAGGCTAATTGGTCTAGAGTTTACTACCTTAATACTGTAATAGCAGAGGTCGACAGCATCGAGTCCACGCTGCTGAAGATCCAGCTGCGCTGGATGGGTCACGTCTCCAGAATGGAGGACCATCGCCTTCCCAAGATCGTGTTATATGGCGAGCTCTCCACTGGCCACCGTGACAGAGGTGCACCAAAGAAAAGGTACAAGGACTGCCTAAAGAAATCTCTTGGTTCCTGCCACATTGACCACCGCCAGTGGGCTGATAACGCCTCAAACCGTGCATCTTGGCGCCTCACAGTTTGGCGGGCAGCAACCTCCTTTGAAGAAGACCGCAGAGCCCACCTCACTGACAAAAGGCAAAGGAGGAAAAACCCAACACCCAACCCCAACCAACCAATTTTCCCCTGCAACCGCTGCAATCGTGTCTACCTGTCCCGCATCGGACTTGTCAGCCACAAACGAGCCTGCAGCTGACGTGGACTTTTTACCCCCTCCATAAATCTTCGTCCGCGAAGCCAAGCCAAAGACAAAGACTGTAATAGGGCACTTAAAAAATAATATTAGGCAGAGTGAACCTTGATTTACAATCAAGTTTGACAGATCTGTACAAAGTTTTTTTAAAAAGATCCCACAGAATAGATTAGGGTAAACGCAATGATGTAGTTTACTGAATGTTCAGAATTAGTATAGATATGATATTTGGGAAGGATAATAGTATTGACTGAGAAAAATTGTCTGTGGCCAAGGTGGAATGCTGTGGAGTCTGTATGTTTGGACAGAAAAAGAGCATAAATAAGCAAATCTTTGAAATCCTAGGGACCAAGGCATTTCTTTGGTTTTCAAATAATTTATTTTTATATATTAATTTGCTTTACCCAATTTCAAATTTATTTTCAGGTCCTCGTTCATTGTTGACTGTACATCTTTTGTTTTCTTCTGTGAAGATGACATAAAATTGTAATGATTCATTGTCAGATGTACTCAGAATCATGGACACTTATGAATATATATGCCCTGAATTTTGATGATGAGCAATTTATACAAAACATATTTTTGACATTATCAGAGGGATGTGAAAATGTTTTGATTGGAGTTGTTTTGAATATTTCATTTTGAGAATTTTCAATCAACATGCAATCAAAATGAAGAATAATAGAAAAGAAAAACATCAATATCAATAATATTAATGAAATATCGATCCATATGTAATTCAATTGTTACAAATAAAGAAAAATCACAATACTACTACAAAAATGCAAATTTAATGTCCATGTTGAACTAAAGGGAGAAAAAGATGATAGAAAGATAATAGAGAAAAAGAAGAACAAAATAAGAGGACCCTCCTCCCACCACAAGAAACAATTCAAAGTAAGAGAAAGAATAAGAAAGAAATGTCTGGCTTCACCTAGGATAAACCCCCACTCCCATCAAGGGACAAATAACCCAAGTTATCTAGGGTGCTCGGTACTGCAAGCACTGTTGGAGGGGGAAATCGTTAAAGATTGACCCTAATGGACGTTAGGTATGAATTCCATATTCTTGAAAATACATCATACTTGTTTCTGATGTTATAGGTGATCTTTTCCAGGGGAACACAATTACGTATTTTATCTTCCACAGGGCTAAACCTAGTTGGGAATCAGATTTCCAAGTAACTACTATGCATTTCCTGGCCATTGTTAAAGCGAGCTGAACAAATTTTAACTGATATTTCAACAGCTTCATTTTAGGTAATAGTCTTCTAAATTTCCCAATCAAATAATTCAGGTGCCTGATGATATCGAATTCTAGTAATTTTTTCCAGATAACTCAAATCTTCTCAGTACCTATTTCTTGACCACATCGAAAATATTGGTTTGATATTTCCAATTTCAATTTATGTAACTTTTGTGGAATAATGTATAAGCTGATGCAAGAAGTTATATTAATCATACTGTCCCTACATAAGTCAGACCAGAAAAATGGATCAATTTCTATTCCCAAATCTGATTCTCACCTTTGTCTTGATTTATCAAGCCCTTGTTTAAGGGCTCCCACTTGAAGTAAGGAATACATTTTTGAAATAATTTTTGGTGCTCTCCTTTCGAATCAGTCTCTATTTCTCTATACTGCAATAAGGTTGGTGCTGGACCTAATCTGTCCCTTATATAAGATCTAAACTGAAGATAACAGAAAAAAAGTATTTAAAACACCATATTTATTCTTCAGCATTAACTGTAGAGCGCACAGTCATCAGCAAAAAGTATTTCTTGAATGATTGTGTAGAGGCACTTCGTCGGTGTGTTGAGGCAGCAAAGGTCAAAGACAGAGTTGTCCAGTCAGTACCTCATGTATACTTCCTCCTCCAGACCTTGGACAGCACATGACAACATGCAAGTAAAGAACAGATTGAACAAGACTGGGGCTAGTACACAACCCTGCTTCACCCCATTAGAAATGGCAAATGTAGCTGATCCTATCATTCCATCATGGAGCAGCTGAAACATTTTTACAGATTTCTTTGGGCATCCATATCCATCAGTCTGTGCCAAACACCAACGCCATAGAACTAAAAATCACTGTTGATGACACCCAGCTGACAAATGTAAACAGCTTCAAATATTTGGGGAGCATCATCTTGAGTGATGGGCCTTTGGTCAAAGAAATTGACTCCAGGATCAGCAAGGCCTGCCAGGCTCTGGGAAGGCTGCATACAAGTGTGGTCAATCAACGCAATGTCTGCATCTCCACAAAGCTGAAAGTCTACAGAGTTCTGGTCATTCCTTCTCTCCTACATGGATGCAAGACCTTGATATCAAACAACTGGAGAAATTCAACAGGTGCGTCATCCATTCATCCTTGACATCCACTGGTAAGACCATGTCTTCAATCACAGTCATCAGAATGGACGACCATCGTATGCCTCGCCAGCTGCTGTATAATGAACTGAAGACTGGAAGGAGACCTCAAGGTTGTCCACGCAAGTGCTATAAAGGAAACACTACACTACAGTGACATCTAGCCAAGAGAACTAGAAGCTGCGTCTGCGGTCAGATCCCATTGATGACCCTATGCTAAGAAGCCTACACCAGTTTTGAAGACAGGCACTGCCAAAAACTGATGGAAAATCATGAACACATCACAAAGCAGTGATTACAAAAATGAACTTCCAGTTTCCCCATTGTGCTCGACTCTGCGCTTCCAGACCGGGACTGAAAAGTTATCTTCATGTCCACAGATGAACTGCACAATGTGTCTTCTTCAAACCGAAGGACTACCAATATTTATTCCTAATTTGCTAAAATGTCATAAATTGTCCCTGCTCATAACAATCCTCAATACACTTGACCCCTCTCTGGAACTAAATGTGAAGGATTTTATTATCAATCGTTAATGGAATTAACATATTTTGAGCCAGGGGTGTTTTAGGTGAAAGACCCCCGCCCATCCACAATTTGACCATTAATTGTATTCCATATTGTAATTCTATGCTTTAATAGGAGGGTTTCTTTAGGGCCAGATAATAATTTAGAATTCCATTTATATACAAGATTTTCTGCTATCCTCTCACCAACCATATGCAACTCCAATTTTACCCATGAATACTTGTCTCCTCCATCAAAGAGGGAGGTGATAAACTTCAAATGGGTTGCCCAAAAATATTTTTTGAAATCTAGGAGCATTAATATTCCTAATTCATAATTCCAAGTTAATTTATGAATAGAGACTCAGGAAGGCTTATCTTTCTACAGAAACTCCCCGATTCATTTAAGGTTTGATTGGAGGAGATTTTAACTTTTGTCTGGATCTGGTCTTGGACAAGTCGGCGAGGAAAGTAACATAGGCCAAGACAGCCAGAACTACCGAATTTTGTGGCTTTATTAGAGCTCAGTTAGATTTATTCTGTGAGATGAACTGTCCCTCTACTGCCAATAGTTTCTTATTGTGGGATACATTGAAGACTTATTTAATGAGCCAGATAATTGGATATACCAAAGGTACCATAAAGGGGCATATGAAAGAGATAAATGACTAGAAGCAGGAAATAACCCAATTGGAGAACGACTATCAAAGATCGGGCTCAGAGAATAAATATAGGAATTTAATGAACAAAAAGCTCAAATACAACACAATGCAAACATACAAGATAGAAAAGATGAACCTAAGATCTAAACAACAGTATTATGAGCTGGGGGAAAGACCCCATAAAGTCATGTCTTGGCAGATGAGGGCAGAAGTCTCAAGAACAATTAATGTGATTCAAACAGGGGAAAACAAGATTTCATATAAACCAAAGGAGATAAATGGAACATTTAGAAAGTTAGATACAGACCTGTACAAATCAGAATCAGTGGGAGACTCTGCTGAAATAAATGATTTCTTGCCTACATTAGAACTACCAAGTTTGGATCAAGATGAATGAGAGGCTGAACACCGCCTTCTCTAGAGTGGAGACTGAGAAAACCATGGACTCATTGCAGGCTAACAAATCACTAGAGGAGAATGGATTCCCTGCTGAAATTTATAAAGAGTTTAAGGATCTTTTAATGCCCCTTATTATGCGGGTGGTGGACCAAATGGCGGAGACACATACCATCCTGGAGTCTTTCTCAACAGCAATTATTTTTACGGTGATCCCCCCCCCCAAAAAAAAATACAGGGATCCACTGAATTCACCCCCCCCTCTCCACTCCTGTAGGCCCATTTCATTTATGAAATGTAGATTATAAAATTATAGCAAAAGCATTGGCCAATAGATTGGTTCAATATTTATAGGTTAATAAATCCAGGTCAATGTAGCCCTGGACATGGAGAAGGCCTTTGACAGACTGGAGTGGGACTTTTTATTCAAAATACTGGAGAGATTTAGATTGGGACAACCATTTATTAATGGGGTATGGATGCTCTATCATAAACCCCAAGTTAAAATTATTATGAATGAGCAAATGTCTCCAGTGTTCACCCTGGGTAGGTCCAGTAGGCAGGGATGCTCACTGTCCCCAGCATTGTTTATACTAGTTATTTAACTATTGGCAGAAACCATTCGACAGGATCTAGATATAAAGGGGTTCAAAGTGGGCCAGGAGGAGCATAAAATCTATTTATTTGCTGATGCTGTGTTAGTAAATTTGACGGACCCGTGGGGGGGGGGGGGGGGGGGGTGTCCGTTGGCTAGGCTAAGAACCCATACTGGAGAATTATGGCAAAATCTTTGGGTATAAGATTAATTTGGATAAGAGTGAAATTATGCCTTTGACAAAGGGGGAATTACAGTCCACACTAACAAGTGAGTCAATTTAAGTGGCCACAAGAGGGCATTAAATATTTGAAGATAAGAGTGGATAAGGATTTACGCAATTTATATAAAACTGATTATCTCCCTTTGCTTCGGAAGATTGAGGATCTTGGTAGATGTAGATGGAGGACTCTGCCCACAACTTTGGTGGGCAGGGTTAATTGTATTAAAATAAAAGTGATGCCAAGACAACAATATCTATTTCTGTCCTTGCTCATTCCATTGCCCCAGGTCTTCTTCAAGGTGCTCAACAGATGTGTCAGAATGTTTCTGTGGAATGGTAAGGTGTCGAGAACATTCATGGAAAAGTTGACTTGGGATTATAAATTGGGAGGTTTGAAATTACCAGATTTTTAAAAATACTACTGGGTGGCCCAATCGAGGTTTATTGCCTCATGAGGAGAGTGGTACCCTCTCCTGGGCACAAAGTGGCAACATATGGTAGGAGAAAAGATAGCAAGAGAGTTTATATATAAATAGGATATTAAATTGTTATCAGGGAAAACAAATAACCCTATATTAAAACATGTAATTCAGTTAGGGCAAAAAATAAATCAATGTTAGACTAAAGGCGGGGATATCTCCTAAAATGCCCTTAACCTAGAACAATACCCATGACTCCAAATAATAAGTTCCTGGACACCTGGTGCCAGAAGAGGATCAGGTATACTGAAAATTGTTATGAGCAAGGGCAGCTTATGTCATTTAAACAGCTGAGGGATAAATATGATTTGCCTAATAAAACATTTTTCTGCTATCTTCAGCTAAGATTTTTCTTAAGGGATGATTTGCAACCGTCTATGGTCCTACCCATGTGTAGTGACATGAAGATTCTAATTTGAAAGGGGAATACGCGCAATTTTATCTCTACGATATATCTCCTATTCCAAAGCGAGGGCCCGAAACCAGGCTTACACAGGTTGAAGGAAAGGTGGAAGTCAGACTTGGCTACACAATCCACAAGCAGTGCTGATCAGACCTGTGTCTGGACAGCAATGACAGTAGTTATTAATGCCAGGTACAGGTTGGTGCAATATAATTTCCTGCATCAACTGTACCTCACACCACAAAAATTACATAAACCTAAATAAGAAATCTCAGAGATGTGTTTTAGGTGTGGTATGGAGATTGGAACCTTCATCCATTCAACCTGGCTGTGTACAAAGGCAAGATCCTTCTGGGAGGACCTAAGGGACATTATGAAAAAAAATTATAAAATTCCAGATTTTCAATAGAATCCGGAATTATACCTTCTGGGAAACATTATGGGCATGAGTTTTAAATTGTCCGGATACCAAATTCAGTTTGCGAAGATTGCCTTGCTGGTAGCCAGGAAGAGTACAACAATCACATGGAAGACCGACTCCTAACTAAATATTATACAATGGAATATGGAAATGCAAAGTTGTATTCTCCTGGAGAAAATTAAGTACAATTTGCGCAAGAAATCTGGCACATTCATTAGGGTGTGGCAACCCCATCTGCAGCACATTGGTGCACAAATGCAATTATACCCGTTTTAGATAAAATGAATACTAGAGATCAGAGAAGTGGGTGGTGGCACGGGCAACGAGTCACTTGTATTTTGAGTTTAATGATATTTTGTTCTTCGTATTTGTTTAATTTATATAATTTGTTTTGAAATTTTTATTTAATTTCACATATACATTAAAAGACAAATTTCTTATTTGAAAATAATGAAAAAAATAATACATAGTTTTTTTTAAAATTCCCCCTCCCATTCTCCCCCCTCACCCCAACAACCCAACAAAAAGGAAAGAAAAAAAAAAGAAAGAAAACACCAAGATAGTATTTATAAAAAATTACTAAAACTATCCAATAAAATCTATCACATCTTAATATTATTGATTTTAGAAGTCGTAAGGTTCAGGTTGGGCAATTACAACTTAATTCCTACAATTTGTAAATAGGATTTCCAAATTTATTCAAAAATTTCAAATTTGTTACTTAAGTTATATGTAACTTTTTTCAAGTGGTATACAACAACCTCAACTTCAGTTAAAAGTGTTTCTTGCAGAAAAGCAATATACACTTTCATCTTTTTCATATATACCATTAATTTTTTCCCCATTTCACCCATTAATTAATATGATGATAATACCATCTGTCACCCATTCCTCGTCACATCCAACTCCTAATTCTACTACATTATCATATGTAGCCTATTATTATCATCTATTCCAGAGGTAAAGAACATCAGAAAAAGAATGGAAACCCTGTAAAGGTAGGAATAAAAGAGAAACCCCGACTAATGTGGTTACACAGAAAAACAACATTACTCCCCTCCATGTTATGGGCAATTTACTTAAAACATAAACAGATCACCCTTTATTAGTTAAAAATATTTCTGTTAAAAATGTCTTTCAGGTTGCACTCTGCTGCTCAGGTCTCATCTTTTCATGACCAATATCTGGCAAAGGGTCAGCATAGTTTTAGCCTTCTTTGGTTCAACAAAAGATTGTTTCGACTTCCTGGAACAAAAACCTTCGGGGTGGCAAGATATCTTAAAACAAAAGCGTAGCCTTTTTCCCACAGTACATTTTTAATTGGATTAAATTCCTTTATTTTCTTCAACAATTCAAAACTTATATCTGGATAGAAAAAGATCCTATTTCCATTATATTCTAAAGGTCCTTGTCTTTCCTTTGCTTGTTTAACTGCTAATTGCAAGATCTCTAATTTGATAACGAAGGTACTTAACCAGTATTAGTTGTGGCTTTTGATCAGGTTGTGGTTGGAGGTCTTAAAGCTCGATATGCTCTTTCTATCTCAATATTTCCTGAAATTCTTTAACTCCAAAAACTTTGTGGGATCCATTATTGCAAAAATCGTCCGATATCATCTCCTTCATCCCCTTCTTTGAATACCACAATTTTTATATTATTTCTTCAATTAAGGTTTTTGAAGGCACCCAATTTTTGAGCCATATGATCTTGAGCAATAGTAAACTTAGTTTGAATATACTGCATCAGATCTTTAATTGATTCAATTTCAAATTCTGAGGTAAAACACAGGATTCTATTGCGACTGGTTAAGTGAAAAAAAAACACACAAATGCTGGAGAAACTCAGCAGGTCAAACAATGCCTTTATGTAGCAAAGGTAAAGATACATCACCAACGTTTCAGGCTTGAGCACTTCATCAAGATGCATCTTTACCTTTGCTACATAAAGACATTGTTTGACCTGCTGAGTTTCTCCAGCATTTGTGTTCTTTCAATTTCAAATTCTACTTTAACTCTTTCTTCCACATCTTCACCACTACTTCTTCTATATATTTAGTTCTAACATTTGATTTTTCCTCAAATATACTTATGTGCTTTATTTCCTTCATTACCATCATTTGCTTATTTAAATTCTGTATATTCAAAGAGCGTATTCATTGTTGAGGTCTTTCATGGCTTGTTTCAGCATCATGCTGAAGAAGATTGAAAAGAGGGTTGGTGCGAGAACGCAGCCTTGCTTCATGCCATTGTTAATGGAGAAGGGTTCAGAGAGCTCATTGCTGTATCTGACCCGACCTTGTTGATTTTCGTGCAGTTGGATAACCATGTTGAGGAACTTTGGGGGGCATCCGGTACCGCACGGATGGCAGTCTCTTCAATCTGAGGCGCCTGCAAGCTCACACCAAGACACAAGAGCAACTTGTTCGTGAACTACTCTTTGCAGACGATGCCGCTTTAGTTGCCCATTCAGAGCCAGCTCTTCAGCGCTTGACGTCCTGTTTTGCGGAAACTGCCAAAATGTTTGGCCTGGAAGTCAGCCTGAAGAAGACTGAGGTCCTCCATCAGCCAGATCCCCACCATGACTACCAGCCCCCCCACATCTCCATCAGGTACACAAAACTCAAAACGGTCAACCAGTTTACCTATCTTGGATGCACCATTTCATCATATGCAAGGATCGACGACGAGATAGACAACAGACTCGCCAAGGCAAATAGCGCCTTTGGAAGACTACACAAAAGAGTCTGGAAAAACAACCAACTGAAAAACCTTACAAAGATAAGCGTATACAGAGCCGTTGTCATACCCACACTCCTGTTCGGCTCCGAATCATGGGTCCTCTACTGGCATCACCTACGGCTCCTAGAACACTTCCACCAGCGTTGTCTCCGCTCCATCCTCAACATTCATTGGAGCGACTTCATCCCTAACATCGAAGTACTCGAGATGGCAGAGGCCGACAGCATCGAATCCACGCTGTTGAAGATCCAACTGCGCTGGGTAGGTCACGTTTCCAGAATGGAGGACCATCGCCTTCCCAAGATCGTGTTATATGGCGAGCTCTCCATTGGCCATCATGTCAGAGGTGCACCAAAGAAGAGGTGCAAGGACTACCTAAAGAAATCTCTTGGTGCCTGCCACATTGACCACTGCCAGTGGGCTGATATCGCCTCAAACCGTGCATCTTGGCTCCTCACAGTTCGGCGGGCAGCAATCTCCTTTGAAGAAGACCGCAGAGCCCACCTCACTGACAAAAGACAAAGGAGGAAAAACCCAACACCCAACCCCAACCAACAAATTTTCCCTTGCAACCGTGTCTGCCTGTCCCGCATCGGACTTGTCAGCCACAAATGAGCCTGCAGCTGACGTGGTCATTTACCCCTCCATAAATCTTCGTCCATGAAGCCAAGCCAAAGAAAAAGATATTCAAAGAGTATTACCTTTCCTAGCTTTCAGCTGTCTGCTGCTTCTAATTCTTCCTCCTCTTCTTCCATTTCTTCTTCCTCTGACTGTACAACCTCCTCATAATCACTAGAATTGGGTTCCTCTTCTGTTTCTTCTGCTTGTTGAAGCAGTCTACATCTGCTTACTTCTTCTGGCAACATTCCCTTTTTATTCTTTCAACAGGTCGCTGCTTTTGGAACAGCTCCCAGATCCATCTTCGAGGATTTTAAAAAAAAATCTTGTTATAGTTTCTGTTATTCTTCTTTTCAGCCAGCAGCAGGTTTTTCTTTCTTTGGAGACATCTCTAGGGTGTGTTCTGTTACTTTAAATATTATTATTTATTCTTTTCCTTCCATCTCTCTTTTTTAAACACAAACTTTTTTTTGGAGAGCTGGGATCTACAGCATCACGTGACACATCCCCTATGTAAATTTTTTGTATTAGAATACAGGAGTACAGTAAGATGGCTGGTGCAGACCCACGGGGAGCAAGGAAGCGGAGATACAGTGCTCCTGCAATGTCCAGTCGCCTGCTGTCACCTCCACACGGGCTTTAAACAGCCCGTTGGGGGAGCCGACGATGGTTTTAATTGAAATCCCACAACGCAGGTCTACGTCCAAGATGGTGGCGCCTATTAATCGGCAGCCATGATGGGTTGCAGGCTCTGGGAAAGTAGAGGACTGGCGCAGGGCACCAGAGGACAGAAAGATCACGCACCACCTGAGAAGGAGAAGCATAGGAGACAACCCGTGGGGAACAGTGGACCATTGAGGGGGCTCTGCGACTGAGTGACCAGGGCATGCGGCGGGCTGTTGATGCCTGCTATTGGGAAACTCGCACCAGCCCGCAGACTGATGAAGACTGGCTCAAACTGGCTGGAGGGGTACCAGGTATCAGAACCGGGATGCGAAGAGGTGCCAACGGCACTGAAGGATTCCTGACCGTGTCGGAGGTTCGGATCTGGAGCTGATGGTTTGGACTGGGCACTGTGTGGCTGCAGGGAGACACTGTGACTCTGGGGCGGGGGGGGGACTCTTTTTGGCTTCTCTCTCGCTGACAATATGACAGACTGTAAGAGGTGCTTAAGCAATTCCTGCTGATGGTGAATCTGTCTGCTTTGCAGCAGGCAAAAAGAAATTTTATGTAATTCAACACTGTTTTGTTATTATGATAATAAATTGGATCTTGAATCTTGGGAAGGGGGGGAGAATTCAAGAGTAGGGACGTTATGATGAAATTGTACAAGGCATTGGTAAGGCCAAATTTGGAGTACTGTGTACAGTTTTGGTCACCAAATTATAGGAAAGATATAAACAAAATAGAGAGAGTGCAGAGAAGGTTCACGAGAATGTTGACAGGATTTCAGGGTCTGAGTTACAGGGAAAGGTTGTGCAGACTGGGGCTTTTTTCTCTGGAGCGTAGAAGATTGAGAGGGGACTTGATAGAGGTGTTTAAGATTTTGAAAGGGACTGACTGAGTAAATGTGGATAGGCTTTTTCAATTAAGAAAGGGGAAGATTCAAACTAGAGGACATTGTTTAAGATTGAAGGGGGAAAATTATAAAGGGAACATGAGGGGAAATTTCTTTACGCAGAGGGTGGTGGGGATGTGGAATGAGCTTCCGGCAGACGTGGTCGAGGCGGGATCATTGGTTACATTTAAGGAAAGATTGGATCGTTACATGGATAGGAGGGGATTAGAGGGGTATGGACTGGGTGCTGGTCAGTGGGACAAGGAGGGTGGGGATTTGCTACAGCATGGACTAGTAGGCCGAACTGGCCTGTTCTGTGCTGTAAGTGGTTATATGGTTATATGGAGAGGGGTAGGGTATAAAATAGACTCCCTATGATAGACACTATTTTTGGAAAAAAATGTTATGTTTATTTGGATTCATACGAGCCTGAAAATCAAAAATAAAATATTCAACACAAAAAAAGACACAAAATGTTTAATTATTCTGACATTACCCTATCCCTCGTTATAATTTTCCATCTTAGACTGTGAGGCACCTACACTAACTTTAAATATGCAAAAAGGATTGGTTTTGGATGGGGGAAGGAAGGGGGGAAAAAGGGGGAAAATGTCACTGTGTATATTTAATGAGAAATGTTTGTACGTATTTTGGTTGATATGGTTCATAGTGTGAGAAATAATTTTTTTTAAAAAAATATGTAAAAAGGAAAAGAATAACAGAACACTTGCAATCTCTTTTTATGCTCATCTCAAGAGTCTACTCTTATTTTCTACATTCTCTTTTGTTACCAATGTCTTAATCCTCAGCTCATCTCAGTAATTTACCCAATCTTTAGGCCCTCCCCACTATGAGCACATTTACAGGGTGCACTGACGTCAGAGAGCAGCAGCAATCATCAAAGACTCACACCAATCAGCACACACTCCCTTCTCACTACTACCATCAGGAAATACTCACACCACCAGGTTCAGGGACAGTTGCTATCCCTTCCCTATCTGACTCCTCAACAACAAACTTAATCAATTAAGGACTCTTACTTGTGCACTTTATTGATTTCCTTTTTGTTCTCTCTGTATTGCATAGATTGTTTACAGTTTTGTTTGTTTCATGTTTTACGCTGTGTACAGTATTTTTTTGACTACCAATTGGTGGTAATTATGCTGAACCCACAGGAAAAAGGAATCTCAGGGTTGTATGTGATGCCATGCATGTACTGACAATAAATCTGAAATCTGCCTTTTTTTTTAAAAAGGCAATATTGTAAACCCAATGCATTAACTTCTCGATGGGGAAGGCTTGGATCACTTTTGCTGTTGGGTTTTATGTTAAAGGGATATTCCCTTCTTTTTCTTAATTGAATATACTTTCTCTCACTCCAATTTTGTAGATTCTGGGGTGGCTGATGGGGCCAAGGTGGGAACAAAAGACCAACAAGTGAGATGGTATTGCACTTCCATGTGTCAACATGGTTATTAACACAATCTCACATGTGAATGAGTCAGTAGGGATGATGCACTTCAAGGAAACATTTGGAGCATATCCTTAAATCTTTTATTCTGTCTGTTTGCTAATCTCTTCCCATGACAGAGCATAAAACAGTTTTGGGAGCCTAATGTCATGTATTTGAAATGAAACAGCCTGCCCAATGTAGGCATTTTTATACAGCCAGAGTGCAAGTGAAAACCAAAACAAGAACTCTAGATGCTGAAAATATAAAACAGAAATATTGGAAGTTTGGCAATGGGACATGAACCGGGAGAAAGTTTTTTAAAATATATTTTTATTGAGTTTAACAAAGTCCCTTTGTTATGTATATTAATGATAACAAATCACATCAAAAATGTCACATATCAATTAACATTAGAAGCAGAACCATAATTATTACATTAACTTATTTCATTCAGGACATCAAATTCTATAATTATAATAATTAAGCATTTAAATTATAACCTGTATTATGTCCAAAATCAATATTGAAAACAAAAATTATATAAATACATAAAATTCCCTGACACAAGATATTTTATTCTCTGATTTGATCATGTTGTTCTGTGATATGATCCGTAATCTGTGGTTAAACCCCCCCCCCTTTACTTATTTGTCTTAATAAGGGGAAAAAAAAATCTTCCTAATAAAAATCTTCCTAATAATCTACACCCTTTGTCAAAACAAGGTTATTTGTATATATTGTAAATATGAATCAATTAACAGGCCCCAGGAAATGAATTCTGAGATAGTTATTAAGATTTAGATAGTGATATCCCTTGGCAACTTCTACCTAAGAAATTGAGAATGTTAAGTGTGGAAAAGGATATTGGAAAATAAGTGAATTAATTTAAGTTGAAAAAGGACGGGACTTCAATTGTTAACTATACAAGTTTTCAGCAAGGCTCCTAAACATAGTGAAGGTTAGAACTAGGAGCTCAGGTTCACCGTTAGAATGGACAGGAGTCTTGTGCAGCTGGAGAAGTTATGGGAGTTCAGGAAGCAAATCCATGGACATTTGGCACCTATGATTGGACTCTGCTTCTCTTATTGGTGGAGGCTCAGATCTAGTGGCACCTCTGTGTGCCTTTACAGCAAGCAGAAATTAACAACTTTTGTGTGTTTATATACATGACCACAAAATAATCTTGCTGAGGATGAAATGAAAAGGGTAGCATGGTTAGTGTAGCAGTTACAGCAACGCTGTTACAGCAGCATTAACCAGGACTCGAATCCCGCACTGCCTGTAAGAAGTCTGCATGGGTTTCCTCAGGGTGCTCTGGTTTCCTCCCACCATTCAAAAAAAATCCACCTGATGTGTAGATAAATTGGATGTGTTTGGGTGGCACGGGTTCATGGGCCGAAAGGGTCCATTACTATGTTATATGTCTAAAACAAACATCATTGTTTATCCAAGACTAAGCCAGGGGAATATACCTCTAGAGACTACCCAGCCAAATGTTCTTAAATTGTTTCAATTAGTACCAGGAGTATAAGTTAATTGGATGAAATTGGGTGAAAATGGTCTGTTACTGAGCAGCATGTCCAAATTTAAAATAAAAAAAAGATAAACCATTTCTTTTAAATTGCAAGAATACAGGCCAAGACAGCACGATGTATTTTTATAGAATCATATCTTGTCTTGGGAATCAACCACTACTCGGTTTCAAAGCTTTCAGCTGGTAAGGATGCATGTTCTTAACAAGGCCCTTTACAATTTGATCTTAGACATCAATTTGTTTATATAGAATATCAAATTATCTTTTCTGTAGGTTAGCTTTGAGTTGTATACAAAGACAATGACATTCAGGTCCATCCATAAACCAGTATTTTCCAATCTCTCAATAAATTTCATACCAGTGGATAAATTTCACACTTGCATGAATTTATCTTCCCCCTTTCTTGAGCAACAAGTTATATTTGCTAACTTCCACACTACAGGAGCCAATCTAATATCTAGGTAAGATCAAAACCATTCAACTTCCCAAAATATTTCGCTGCAATCCACTTATTGGCCTGGTTCTATTCAACACCATTTACAAATTTGCTGACGGTACCAGAGGAGGGATCTGTATTAAAAAAAGGGTGATGAGTCACCATACAGGAAGGCGATTGAAAACTTGCCTGAATGGTGTACTAACAACAACCTCGAACTCAATGTGACCAAAATCAAGGAGCTGATTATAGAATTTAGGAAGGGAAAGCCAGAAGTGTATGATCCAGTAATCACTGAGGGAGTCGGGGTGGGAAGGGCGATAAATTTAAATTCCTGGGATTACTACCTCAGATGACCTTCTGGACCAAATACAAGAATGCCATTGTGAAAAAAGCACAACAGCAACTCCTGAGCATGCTGAGGATCAGTATGACATCGAGAACCTTGACAAACTTCCACAGACGTATAGTGGACAGTGTATCAGCTGCATCAGGGCCTAGCGTGGGGACACCAATACCTGTGAGCGAAAAGCCCCTGCAAAAGTTAGTGGACACAGCCAAGACATCATTGACAATACTCTCCCAAACATAGAGAAAATCTACATGGCACGCTGCCATCGGAAAGCAGCAGCAATCATCAAGGATCCACACCACCCAGGAGATGCTCTGTTTTCACTGCTGCCGTCAGTAAGAAGACGTATAGGTGCCACAAGATTTGTACAACCAGATTCAGGAACAGTTGCTACCCCTCCACAATCAGACTCTGAAACAATGTATTATTTATTACTGAATTTTTATTTTTTCTGTATTATTTACACAGTCACATTTCGTTCTTAGTTTGATTTTTACAGCACCATTTCTTTACTAATACCATGGTAATTTATGTTCTCCATTCTCTCCAATGAAAAGTTTAGTTTTGCTTACATCAAAGTAAGACAACCCAAATTTAAATTCAGCAGGTAGAGCAGTAATAAAACAAAAGTGCAGGATGAAATGTTACATGACAAAGTACAGGAAGCATAAAAAAAAACTAAAGTTAATTGCAAGGGCATCATCTTCTACCATTTAGGAGTGTAATGACTGGAGGAAAGAAACCTAACCTTGAACTCAGAGGTTCATATTTTCAAACTTTTATATTTTCAGTCCTGCAGAAAGGGAGGAGAGTATGACAGGGATGGGTTCATTACTACGTTGACATCTTTCCCAAGACAGCAGGAGTCAATGGATGGAAAGCAACATGCCCTTCTCATCTTCAAGTGCTCTATTAACTACAGGATATCCTTCAACCTGACAACACAACCTTGAAATCCCTTGTCATTTTTTTTATATAAAGGTCAGGCAAATCACCGCCTTGAACCACTGCATTCCTTCACTATGCATTCGTGCAATGCAACTCCCAAACTTAGAATGGTGACCACTACGCAACAGTAACGCATCAGAATTTATTGTCTTGAACAAGTCATGAAATTCAGTGTTTTGTGGGAGCGTCACAGTGCAAACGTACATAACCATCTTATGACATTACTCTTTAAAAAAAAACAATAATTGTGCACGAAAAGTAAGGCAGTGTCTTTAGTTCAGTGATTATTCAGAAATCTGACGGCAGCAGTAAACCTGTCCTTGTGCCGCTGAGTGCTTGTCTTTAGGCTCCTGTACCTAAAGAGGGTGAAGAGGGCGTGGCCTGGGAGGTGGGGGTCTTTGAGAATAGAGGTTGATTTTTTAAGACACCCCCTCATGTAATGTCCTCGATGGAGTGAAGTCATAGGTGAAGCCTGTGATGTCATAGGTCAAATTCACCACCCTCTAGTTTATTCTTGTCCTGAGAATTGATGCCTCCATACTAGGCAATGATGCAATCAGTCAGAAAGCTCCCCATGGTACACCTGTAGAAGTTTATGAGTCTTCGATGACATCCCGAATCTCCTCAGACTCCTCACAAGGTATAGCCGCTGGTAAGCCTTCTTTGTGATTGCATCAACGTGGAGGTTCCAGGACAGATCCTCAGAGATGATGACACCCAGGAATTTGAAGTTTTTGACCCTCTCCACTACTAAGCTCTCGATGAGGACTGGGTCATATTACCCTGACTGCCTCCTAAAGTGCACAATTAATTCCTTGGCTTGGCAAAAGGTTGATGTCAATACACCATTCATCGAACTGATCTATCTCCCTCCTGTACATTGTCATTTGTAATTCTGCCGACAACTGTGGTGTCATCGGCAAACCAAAGGGTGGTTGCTCCTTAGAACACCATGCCTGTTTTCCTTGGTCATAAAGCTTCTGGATTTTCTAGGTGCTGTGGAAATAGCCTAAGCTAATATCTGCAGTGCATTTTGTGGAATAGAGGCAGTTCCATCCAGTGTTCAAGCGATCAAAAAAAAGGTACATTTAAGGCATAGATGATGTATTGATCAAATCAGTTGCTTTATACTGGATGTTGATGAACTTCAAGTATACAGCTACACTCATCTGGTTCTTGCTTTTTGCTTTATAAATGGTGAAAATGTTTTGAGAGTTCTCATGTGAATTACTTGCTACAAGTAATTCTGAACTGCTTATGTAGCTACAATTTTAAAAACACTGTTCTACATAAGTCTTTGGGCAATTGTTGGTGAGATGCTCATTCATAACAATGCAACTGAAGGACACCGGTAGCAGCTGCCATGTACTTTTGCAGTCTGTCAATCTGCAGCCCATGCTTCAAAGCCATCAGTCTCCTTGCTAGCAAGGATAGACTCCTTCATTTGGTAACATCATCATTAAACATTCTCACACCTGATTTTAACATAGAAGCAATTGCTGAAGATCACTGGACCCAAAATGCTGACAAGAGGAACCCTGCAGTAGTGTTCAGGGCTGGGATAATTGAACTCCAACATTAACCACGATCCTCTTTGCGTAAAGCATATCTCTAAATTTCGTTATGTGGTCAGTTGATAACCATCGACTTCAGTTTCTTTTACTTTTTAAACTTTTTTTATTGAGGTAAACTAATAATAACATAAAACAAATCACATCATATTAATCATATATCAATAGTAGATTAAAAGCAGAACCATAATTATTACATAAATTATTTCACTCAGAACATCTTAATTCTATAATTATAATAATTAAACAATTAAATCATGATTCATTTTATGTCCAAATATTGAATACCAAAATTATTTAAATAATACAAGTTAAATTCCCTTATACAAGATATTTTATACTTTGATGTGATCATGTTGTTCTGTGATATGATTCGTAATCTGTACCTATTGTCTTAATAATAAAAGGAAAAAAAGAACTTTTTTCTCCCTACTAATCTATCCCTTCCCTCGAAACAAGGTTTTCTGTATATATTGTAACTATGAATTGAATAACGGCCCGCAGACAGGGAATCCCGGAGTATCCACACCACTTAATTCCTCAGATTATGATAATAATCCAGGAATGGGCCCCACATCTCATCAAATTCAGACTTTGCATCGTTATTATATTTAATGTTTTATTTTCCCCAAAAACATGATATATAACCATTGAATGTGAGTGGGTGAAACATTATCTTTCCGCTTCCTCAAAATTACTCATCTAGTTATCACCGAAGCAAAGGTTGAGGACAGATATATATTCTCTTCTAAAGAAAAAAAAACAAATAAAGCAATCAAAGGGCATGGTTCTAATTTAATCTTAAGAATCATTGATAAAGTTGGGAAAATATCTTTCCAAAAATGTTCTAAGTTTGGAGACTCCCAAAATATACGAATCAATGAAGCTTAAAAAGTTACACTCATCACATAATGGATCCACGTCAGAATAAAAATGAGATCATTTAACTTTAGACATATGTATTCTGTGCACCCCTTTAAACTGCAACGAACAATGTTGTGCACAAAATGAAGACTCATTGATCAAATTAAGAGTTGTGTCCCAATCCTCATCCAAGAATGCTCTATTCAAATCGTTCTTAATCCTCGTCATTCAGGCCATTCTTAAATCCATTAAATTATTATAAATATTTGTTATTAATCCTCCATGGAAAAATTGCAAATCAAAAAATACATCAAGAATATTCACTTCAGAAATTTGAGAAAAGCCAGAAAGTTTGGACTGAACAAAATGCCTAATTTGTAAATATCTAAAAAAGTGTCTTAGAAGGATTAAATTTTGCTGTTATTTGTTCAAAGGGGCTAAATTATTTCAGATTAAAAGATCTTTAAAACTTTTAATGCCTAATCTATACCATTGCTTAAAACCTGTATCTAACAAAGAGGGTTGGTAAAGAGGATTATTTACAATAGGACTGGCAAGAGAAAAACTATAATAGCCAAAACATTTCCTAAAGTGTGTCCATATCCCCAATCTATGCCTTGTTATTGCATTCTTAGTCAATTTAGAGAAACAAAAAGGTAAAAAATAAAACTAAAATAGCCAACATAGATAACTTTTTAGAAAAATTCACTTCCATTTCTATCCATGAAAGACAGTCAGCTGACATTAAAATGTAACAATAAGAGCAAATTGCATATATTTGCTGTCCAATAATAGAATCTAAAGTTTAGCAGTGATAATTCACCCATTCCTTTTAGTCTTTTGGCGAAGAGCCTCATTTATAGGTGGTTGTTTTCCTTGCCATATACATGATGAGACAATCAAATCCAATGAATCAAAGAAGGGTTTTGGAATAAAAACTGGTAAAGATTGAAAAAGATTAAAAAATGTAGGTAAAACATTAATTTTAACCAAAATGATGCGTCCAATCCTTGTAATAGATAAAAGTGACCATCCCGATAGTAATACTTTGATATGGTTAAGTAATACCAAAAAATGTTCTTTCAATAAATTTTTATAACTCCTAGTAATTATACTGTCCAAATATCTAAATTGGTCTTTCTCTATCTTGAAAGGAAAATTAGAGTATCTTGAAAATGACCCCTTAGGGGTAATAGTTCACTCTTATGCAAATATAATTTATAGCCCGAGAACTGACTAAATTGAGTAAATGAAGTCAATATATTTGGTATAGAAACCTCAGGATTTGAAAAAGTAAAAGATCATCTGCATGTAGAGAAACTGTATGCTCTGCTCCAATCTTGTTTATTCCTGTAAAATATCTATTCGCAGAAAGATCAACTACCAAAGGTTCCAAAACCAGTCGAAGAGCAAAGTACTTAAGGGGCATCCTTGCCGAGTTCCTCCATAAAGCTTAAAAGACTTTGATTGTTGTGAATTCGTGCAGAGGCCAAAGGGTTTAGGTATAATAATTTAGACATGTTTTACCACAGCTCCAATGTAGTCAGTCTCACCTCTTTAGCTCTTAGCTGCATGTGGACAAAACTTGCAATGAGACTTGGAAATGTTTGGGATTTATTAGAACTGATAATAGGTGAGATTATTGGTGTGACAGGTTGTAAAGCATAGAAACAAGCCCATTGGACCAAACATCCACGTCAATCAAGCTTGTCTCATTCAGCCCATATCCTTCTAAACCTTTGCTGACCATGTATTAAAATGCCTTGTGCGCATTATAATTGTCTGAGTTCCTACCTCTGGCATTTCTTTCTACATACTCATTACTCTCTGTTTGAGGAAGGTGTCCATCAGCTCCCTTTCAAATCTTTCAACTCTTCACTAAATCTATGCCCTCTAGTTTCAGATTGGAAGGGGAGGAAGGATGAGATGCCAGTGATCCACTCTGCCACACTTATGTTCCGGTGGATTGAGCTCTGATCCAATTCTCTAAATCAATAGAACCACACTGTGATGCAGCCGACCAGGACGATCTCGATAGAGCTCCTGTACAAAGTTGACATGATGGTCGCTGGTAGCCATGCCTGCTTCATTTTTCTCAGGAAATGTAGTGTAGTGGCAGTTGCACCTTCCTGACTTTGAACCTGGTGCCTCTGCACTCTTCACTGCTGAGTTATTGATTTATTTATTTTTTAAAATTTAGACATACAGCAATGGTAACAGGCCCTTTCAACCCACGAGCCCAGGCTGCCCAATTACACCAAATTGACCTACAACTCCTATACATTTTGAAGGGTGGGAGGAAACTGGAGCCCAGGGGAAAAACCACACAGACACAAAGAGAACATACAAACTCCTTACAGAAAGCATGGTATAAGAAATCAGTCCCGCTGGTACTGTAGCAGCACTAACCACTATGCTAACTGTGCCGCCCCAATGTGTAGTCGTTCCTAGTCATCCTGAAGTCCACGATCATTTCATTCGTATTGCCCATGTTGATGATTCAGGTTATTACTTTTGCACCATCTCATGAGATTTTCACCTCTTTGCAGTGCAACTCATCGTTGTTGCTGATGAGGTCAACGACTGTTGTGTCATCTGCAAACTTGGTGACTCTGTTGGAGCTGGATCTGGCGATGCGGTCGTGCGTCAGAAGCGTGAACAGGACGGGTTGAGCACACAGACAGCCTTTTGGTGCACCTGTGTTCAGCATGATGGTAAAAATACCAAAATGCTGGAGAAACTCAGTTGGTCTTTTCAGCATCTAGAAGAAGCAAAGATATATTCCCAAAGTTTCTGGTCTGAGGCCTTTTTCAAGGAAAAATCAGTTGTGGTGTGGAATGGTGCACTGACCACTATCTGGCCGAAGCCAGATGACAACTATCAGACACCTTGTCTTTCTTTCCTCTCCAAAAGGACCCCACCAAAACTCATCAAGCAACTATATCGCGCACCATCTCTGAACCCATCACTTTCAGTCATTCCCCTATTATGGCCTCCAACCCAGTGGCTCTTTCACACCCTTGAGTACATGTGAGTTTACTGGGCAATTTACCCAGTAATCGTGCAGTATGAAACATCCCGGTCAGGGCCAGTTAAATTCAACTGGGCTCGGAAACATGGTTGGAGGGGCAGGACTCATCCCACTTTCTCCAAGTCAAAGGGTACCTGCATGGGCCCCAGCTATGTCTGCCTTTTTATTTTGGCCACATGGAGTAATTGGTGCTAAAGGCCTATACAGTCAAGGCCCTTCAATTCTTCTACACTACATAGACAACTACTTTGACACAGCCTCATGCACCCAAGATGAGCTTGTTAACTTTACCCACTTTGCTGCCAACTTCCAGCCTAACTCAAATTCACTTGGTCCATCTCAACAACACTCTCCTTTTCCTTGAATTCTCTATTCATATTTCAGGAGACAACTCTCAACAGACACCCATCAACTCCCACAGCTACCTTACACCAGCTTCCAGGGCAAAGCCTCCCATTCCAGATCATCAGAGATGTTCTCCTACTTAAAACAATATGTCTTTCCCTAGACCACCATCAACTTGGCCCTCACCTGCATATCCTCCATTAACTGCACATCTGCCATGGACTCCTCCAACCCCACGCACAACAAGGACAGGATTCCCCTTGTCCTCACCTTCCAACCTCCCCAGCCTCTGTGTCCAACATATCCTCCTTTGCCATTTCTGCCACTTACTAGGGGATCCCACAGCTAGACACATATTCCCCTCTCCACCTTCTGCAGGAACTGTTCCCTCCGTGACTCTCTCTTCCACTCATACCTCCCAACAATAGTCCACTTGGCACCTACCCGTGACCACAGGAGATGCTCCAGTTGCACCTACACATCCTCCCTCACCACCATTTGTGAATCTGCTTTTGTCCAGTGCTCTTGTTGTGGTCTCCTCTACATCAGAGAGACTGGGTGCAGACTGAGAGATCACTTTGTTGAGCACCTCTGCTCTGTCCACCACAATCACGTGGATCTCCCAGTGGCTACCCATTTCAATTCCCCATCCTATTCCCTTGCTGACATGTCTATCCATGAGATAGACCATCCGCAAATTGAAACATAGAAGATAGGAGCAGGAGTAGGTCATTCGACCCTTCGAGCCTGCTCCGCCATTCAACGAGATCATGGCTGATCTTAAAATTCAGTACCCCGTCCCCGCCTTCTCTCTGTAACCTTTAATACCCTTATACTGAAGAAATATATCTAATTCCATCTTAAATATATTTAATGAACCTGCCTCTACTGCCCTCTGTGGCAATGAATTCCACAGATTCACCACCCTCTGGATAAAGAAATTCCTCCTCATCTCGGTCCTAAATGGTTTGCCTATTATCCTCAAACCATGGGCCGGGTTCTGGATTTTCCCATCATTGGAAACATCCCATCTGCATCCATTCCGTCCAGTCCTGCCAGAATTTTATATGTCTCTATGAGATCCCCTCTCAATCTTCTAAACTCCAGGGAGTACAATCCCAATTTGCGCAATCTTTCCTCATAAGTCATTCCTGCCATTCCAGGTATCAGCCTGGTGAATCGCCTCTGCACTCCCTCCATTGCAAGAACATCCTTCCTTAGATAAGGTGACCAAAACTGCACACAATACTCCAGGTGGGGTCTCACCAAGGCCCTGTACAGCTGCAGTAATGTATCCTTGTTCCTATACTCAAACCCTCTTGATATGAAGGCCAACATACCATTTGCCTTTTTAACCGCCTGCTGTACCTGCATGCTCGCCTTCAGAGACTGATGTACAAGTACCCCTAGGTCTCTCTGCACTTCCCCATCTCTTCATCTATTGTTATTCAAATAGTAATCTGCCATCCGGTTTGTATTAACAAAGTGGATAACCTCACATTTATCCACATTGTAGTGCATTTGCCATGTATCTGCCCAGTCCCTCAATTTATCCAAATCACACTGGAGCTACCTGATCCCCTCTTCCGTGCACACAACCCCTCCTAGCTTAGTGTCATCTGCAAATTTGGAGATATTACATCCAATCCCCTCATCCAGATCATTAATGTAAATTGTGAACAGCTGGGGTCCCAGTACAGATCCCTGTGGCACCCCACTGGTCACCGCCTGCCACTCAGAAAACGAGCCATTTATCCCAACTCTCTGTCTTCTACCTGCCAGCCAGTTCTCAATCCACATCAATACTTTGCCCCCAATCCCAGGAGCCTTGATTTTGGAAGCCAGTCGTTTATGCGGGACCTTATCGAAGGCCTTTTGGAAGTCCAGGTACACCACATCCACTGGCTCTCCCCCATCTATTTTACCTGTCACCATCTCAAAGAATTCCAATAGATTTGTCAAGTACGATTTACCTTTTGTAAATCCACGTTGACTCCATCCGATCCCTTCTCTGCTAGTCATATGCTCCGCTATTACATCCTTAATAATGGATTCCATCATTTTGCCCACTACTGATGTAAGGCTCACCGGCCGATCATTCCCCGCTTTTTCTCTACCCCCCTTTTTAAATAGTGGGGTAACATTAGCTACCCTCCAATCCATGGATACTGATCCTGAGTCTATCGAGTTCAGGAAAATAATTCTTAAAGCATCTGCTATCTGAATGGCCACTTCCTTGAGTACCCTAGGATGTAGATTATCAGGCCCTTGGGATTTATCTGCCTTCAATCCCATCAATTTCCCCAAGACCATGTCCTTAGAGATACTGATTTCTTTCAGTTCCTCCCTTGCATTTGTCTCTATGTTCCCCAACATCCTTGGGAGGTTATTTGTATCGTCTCTTGTAAAAACAGAACTAAAGTAAGAATTTAATTGGTCTGCCATTTCCTTATTCCCCATTATATATTCCCCTGATTCTGACTGCAAAGGACCTACTCTGGATTTCACCAATCTTTTCCTCTCGACATATTTATAAAAGCTTTTGCAGTCGGTTTTTATATTTGCCGCAAGCTTACTTTCGTAATTTATTTTTGCCCTCTTGATTAATCCCTTTGTCCTCCTTTGCTGCATCTTGAACTGATCCCAGTCTTCGGTTGCGGTACTTTTTTTGGCCAATTGATATGCTCTCTCTTTGGACCCAATGCTGTCTCTAATTTCCCTTATTATCCACGGTTGAGTCACCTTTTTTGGTTTATTTTTATGCCAAACCAGTATAAACGATTTTTGCATTAGATCTGTGAATGCTTTCCATTGTCTATCCACAGTCAACTCCCCCATAAACACCATCCAATCAATCTTACTCAACTCCCGTCTCATATCATCATAATTCCTTTTATTTAAATTCAGGACCTTAGTCTCGGTTTTAATTTCATCACTTTCCATGTTGAGTGAGAATTCGATCATATTGTGATCGCTCCTACCCAAAGGGCCTAGCACAACAAGATTGTTGATTAGCCCCTTATCATTGCATAATACCCAATCTAAAATGGCTTGCTCCCGAGTTGGTACCTCGACATATTGGTCGAGATAACCGTCCCGTAAACATTCAAGGAATTCCTCCTCCTCAGTATTTTTACCAATTTGACTAGTCCAATCTATATGCAAATTAAAGTCTCCCATGATGACAGCTGTTCCCTTATTGCACGCTTTTCTAATTTCTCTTTTAATGCCTTCCCTCACCTCTACACTACTATTTGGAGGCCTATATACCACCCCCACTAACGTTTTCCGCCCCTTGCTATTCCTCAGTTCTACCCATATAGATTCCGCATCTTCCGAGTTAATATCCTTCCTGTCAATCATGTCGGTCCCTTCTCTCACCATCAATACTACCCCACCCCCTTTTCTTTCTTGCGATCCCTCCTAAATATCGTATACCCCGGGATGTTAAGTTCCCAGGCTTGCCCACCCTGCAGCCATGTTTCTGTAATCCCAATCAAATCATATTTGAAGGAACAACACATCTTCTGTCTGGGAACCTTCAAACAGGACGGCATTAATATCAACTTCTCTGGTTTCCGTTAAGCACCCCTCCCGACATTTCTTCCCACACATGCCTTTCTCCCAGCTCTGTCTCCCTTTTCCCTCCATCTCATTCCACAGAGCCAAAATCAGTTCTCACCTCTCTTTTTAGCATATCCAATTAACACCTTTGTTTGTTGGTCTGAACCCTCCCCCAACCAACCTTCAGTCTCTTTATTTTTACACCTTCCTGTTCTTTGCTTATTTCTTGAAGAAGGGGTAAGGCCTGAAACATTGATAATATAGTACATCTTCACCTCCTATGGACACTGCAAGACCAGTTGAGTACCTCTGCATTTCTTTGTGTTTTTACTACAATCATAGCATGTGTAGACTTCTTGTGTTTCACCAGGATCTTTGCTTCTCTTTAACTAATTAAGCAGTTGACACTATCCCTCCTAATAGCTTTTTCTTTTATTGGTAGCAAAAATAAATTTAGAGAACAATAAACTTAATGCTGGTACAGGTACACAGTCCTTTAACCGGAACCCTTGGGGGACAGTGTGTTCCGGATTTCGGAAAGCCAGATTTAAGCCCACCCAAATTTGTATCTACCCCCAACCCCACCCCCTTCCAGTCATGCTACCGTCTTCCCCCCCACCCCCCCCCCCCCCACCACCTGCCCAACTCGCGATACTGTTTCTCTCCCCACTTGCCTGATTTTGGACCTTTCTGGATTTTAGATATCCGGATAAAGGATTGTGTTCCTATACTACATGATGTAGCTGAGATCAAGGCATAGTTTAGAAAAGTGACAAGTAAATGGGCTTAGATAGGATGTAACCATGTAGTTGTGATATATATTAAGAGAATGTAATTAACCCAATAAAATTTACAACACGTTGGACCATATCAGGAAGTTCTTCCTTTTCACATGTGCATTGTATGAGAAATCAAGATAACCCATTTATAACACTGGATTAGTCTGCCACACATTATGTAATGTGTGTACCAGTCTCACTTAATGGTCTGTATCAATGAGTTGTTTCATATTCCAGAATCAATTCCAACAATGCTTCCTTCTTTACTATCCAGAAATGCAATAATTAAGAGTTCTCTTATTTTTAGGTTTAAATGCATCTCCTTCTCTATTTCCACACCATTTTACCCCCTCATAATAATCACTGTATTGTTTCATTCCTTAAATAAAATAATGCTTTGTCAAATTTTAATTTCTCACTGATTGGAATTCCACATGATAAAACAATGTTCAACAATACACCAGCCTCAACTCTGCACTTTAACTCAAACTTGAGCCCAAACGATTTATTCCTAAAGCCATCCAGCTCCTGCCTTCTTCCTCTAACAAATCTTTGATACCTGGAATATTATCAGTCAACTTGTGGCCTATTTATACAGTCATATTATCACAGCAACTTGTGCCTCCAGTTCACCAACCTTATTTTATTAACTTTTTTTGTACAATTGATGTAGGTATTACTACTACCTGCTTATTCAACTCAAAATAAACTATTGACAAAATGTATAAATGCTTCACAATCCAAAGCAATTATCTTTTTGAATTAACATCACCATCTACTTCTAATTCCTCTTAAATGATAATGAAAGTAAAATATGCAAAGCCACAGTTCAAACTACTAATTTAAACCCAATGGTCTGATCATTGCCAAAGTTATGGGCAATCATAGAATCTGCTACAGATAGATCTACCCAATTTCTGTGAAGCTGCTGGTATTCATTACTTGTACAATGTATGAAATGGATAGATACAAGAATTTTTAGGTTCCCTGGCATCATAAATTGCATTAGAAATTTGTAATATTTGTGATGATTGGATGAAAACTGGAAGTTAATAAACTGGCAATAAAGTCAAGATATTTACAGACTAGCTGGAAGAATGTAAACAATGGGTTTCTGATGAGGATGAAAAAAGGAAAATTCCAGAATGTTTTTCCAAAAATAAAATTTTATTCACAATAAAAATATATGCAAAGGAAAACCATGCAGTGCTACAAATGTTTTTACTTTGGGAAAAGGACACTATCGGTTCTCTCCACACAAATTACGCCAGATAGCTTTCCTCATCCCCATTTAGCTTGAAGTAATTTTTTTTTTGCAGCAATTAATTTCAGGACATGTAGTCCTGACAAAGTTTATAATTCCAAAGACCAGAGAAGCTGAACAAGACAAACACAAACGATCCCATGACCAATATGACTGATCAGACTAAAGCTCCAAGTTTGATCAAGCAGCTGTTTTGGTAGAAAATAATTAATTTGCTAATCAGAGCCGAGAACTCACTCTAATCACATTAAACAATGTCAGAGCCCAGCTTGACAGGCAAATGACAAGGTTCCCAAGAAGAGTGTGGTGACTTGTCAAAATGACTACTTACCAATGGCCCTCACATCCACAGTAATGAAGTGTTTTGAGAGGCCAGTGTTGAAGTACATCAGCTCCTATTTGGGTGGCAACAAGTCTACAGCAGATGCCATCTCAATGGCTCTGCACAAAGCCCTGAAACACCTGAGTAACAAGGACGCATACATCAGGATGCTCTTTACTGACTGCACTTTGGCATTCAACACTATCATCCCCCCAAAACTGGTCAACAAACTCCAAGACCTAGGCCTCAATAGCTCACGGTGCAATTGGATCCTGGATTTCCTCACCTGACTGCATCTCCACAATCTCCATCAGTACCAGAGCACTACAGGGCTATATACTTAGCCCGCTGCTCTACTCACTTTACACCTAGGACTCTGTGGCTTGGTATGACAACAGCACCATCTACAAATTTGCTGACAGTACCACAGTAGTGGATTGAATAAAAAGGGGTGATAAGACAGCATAGAGGAGGGAGATTGAAAACATGACTGAAGGGTGCATCAACATTAACTGTGCACTCAATGTCATCAAAACCAAGGAGCTGATTGTTGACTAGGAAGGGAAAATAGGAAGCATATGGTCCAGTGATCAGTGAGAAAATCAGAGGTGGAGAGAAGGAGCAAATTTAAATTTTGATTCCCCAGCCTGGGGAGGGATTTGGCCCTTGCGGCGCGGTTCCATGTGCTCGGCGGACTCCCCCAGGACGCTGGAGACAGAGGAGCCCGTGGCGGAAATGTTTCTGTGCTTTCTGGTGAAAAGCGGCCTCGGCAAGAAGGATGAACGGCACCAAGGGCCCGGGGTCCCCTCGTCTCCCCACAGTTGATGGGAGCAAGTCAGTGGAGGGGCAGCGCCTCCTGTCACACAGAGCCCATCAGCTGTAAGTGTCCCTCTCAATCCCCTCAGCATCCAGTGTGTCTCTCCCCGCCCAGACAGGTGGGAGCAGGAGGTGGACACGGTGGAACAGGCAGGAGGCCGGCAGGTCCCAGGCAGGGGATTCAGGGAGGGCGGACCACCAGATATGCCGGCCGGCTTAGTGGGTGAGCACCAGGACGGGCAGGATGCCCCTGTCACCGCCCCCCTCTCAGGCTCGGTCATCCGTTTGGGGACATCCCTTCTCAGGGGAAGCAGCAGCAACAGCTGGGTCAGTGGCTGTCAACCAGGGTGGGGCAAAGCCAACATCAGCCCCAATTGGGGGGGGGGGGGTTCCTCTGGTCAGGGGCACAGGCAGGCACTTATTGGGGGGTGGGATCCAGTAGGTGTTTTGCATCCTTGGGGCCTGGATCACAGATGCTCAGTGATTAGTTTTTAAACAGGGATTGGTATAGATGGACAGTTTACACCTGGGGTGGGGGTGAACCAGTGCATCGTTTGGGAGATTTGCTGTTGCTGGTCAGGCAGAGAGTGAGGTGAATGTGGAAGTTAAATCAAAGTGGTTCAGTCGTCTGAACAGGCAGTAAGAAATGAGGGTGTAAGAAGGGTTGGATTGTCCAAAGTGCACTTATTTTAATGTCGTGAAGTTGGATAGGATAGGAAAATTTTCACCAGGGTATTTATCATATATATTAAAGATCTGGAGGATGGGGCTGTAAATTGGATTAGTAAATATGCAGATGATACTAAAATATTAGGAATTGTGGATGATGAAGAGGGTTTCTAAAGATTGCAGAGGGATTTAAACTGCTTGGAGGAGTGGGCAGAACGATGGCAGATGCTGATAAGTGTGAGGTGCTTCATTTTGGAAAGAATAATCAAAGCAAAACATATGTGGTAAATGGGAGGGCAATGAAGAATGCAGTGGAGAAGAAAGATCTAGGAAGGGAGGAGCGCATGTAGATAGGGTGGTGAAGAAGGCCTTTAGTATGCTGGCCTATATAAATCACTGCATAGAATATAGTGGTTGGGAAGTAATGATGAATCTGTACAAGGCATTGGTGAGGTCAAATTTAGAGTACTGTGTGCAGTTCTGGTCACCAATTTATAGGAAGGATATTAACAAGACAGAGAGAGTGCAGAGATTTACAAAAATGTTGCATGGGTTTCAGTATCTGGAATACAAGGAGAGATTGAGCAAATTAGGTCTTTATTCCTTGGAACGTAGAAGGCTGAGAGGGGATTTGATAGAGGTGTTTAAGATAATGAGAGGGATAGATAGAGTTGATGTGGAAAGGCTTTTCCCATTGAGAGTAGGAGAGATGGATACAAGAGGTCATGGGTTGAGAGTTGATGAGTTTAGGTGTAACATGAAGGGGAACTTTACTCAGAGTGGTTACTGTGTGGAATGGGCTTCCGGGAAAGGTGGTGGAGGCAGGGTCAATTTGTCATTTAAGAAAGAGTTGGATAAGTATATGGATGGGAGGGGGATGGAGGGATATGGGCAGAGTGCTGGTAAGTAGGATTAAAGGAGGGTACTTGGATCAATGCAGACTAGAAGGGCCAAATTGGCCTGTTTCCGTGCTGTAATTGGTATATGGTTATAAAATTTGCCTCGGAGAACCTTTTCTGGACCCAACACATCAACATCATTTGAAGAAAGCATGTTGGCACCTCTATTTCATCAGGAATTTGTTGTGGTTCAGTAATAACATCAGAAATCTTGACAGATGTGCAGTAGAAAGCATGCTTGCCAGCTGCACCATGGCCTGGTGTGGAAGGGGGGGGGGGGGGGGCATGCCTGTGAACTGATTGCCCTGAAAAAGGAAGCAGTGGACACACCCCAGTATACCGCAGGCAAAACTCTCCCCATCATTAATATACTTGGAATGCTGCCCTCAGAGAGCAGCAGCAATCATCAATGATCCACAACACCCAGGACATGCTCTGTTCTTGCTGCTGCCATCAGGAAATGGATATATGGGTGCCACATGACTTGGTACAGGAACAATTGCTACCCCTCCACCATCAGACTTCTAAACAGTCTCAACCAGGGACTAATTTAAGGATTCTTACTTTACACATTGTTTATTACGGAATGTTTATTTTTTTCTGTATAGCAGTTTGTTTACAAATTCTCTCATTTGTGTGAACATATTTGAGTACATTTTTATGCATTATTGATAAATAGAAATTCTGCTTGGTCCACAGGAAAAAGAATCAAGGTTTTTTGTGATTTGATGCATGTACTCGACAATAAATCTCAACTTTGAACTTCATAAGAGTTTACAACAAACATCAGCTAGAAGTAGTTAGAGAAAGACTTGACTCAGCCATCACTCAGTGCCTCCATCAGAGAAGCCATTCTTCAGATAACTTTATATGGCATTAGGTGTCTAACACAATGTAGCAAAGCCCGATTACATGCTCAACATCTGATTTCTGAGTAAGGGGTCAGACCTGAAAACGTTGGTTAGCTTTTACTTCCTATGAATGTTGTGTGACTGACTGAGTTTCTCCCGCACTTTTGTGTATTGTCCTCAATCCCATTATCTGGAAATATTTCTTGTTTAACTGTACATCTTTTGTGCTGAAGATTCCATTTTGATATCATCACAGAAGAGATTTGGTTTCATGTCCCATGGGGAAAGTTATCACAAGGATCTTCGACCTCCTCCTAGCAACACAATTCGAATTTCCCATCGAGAGCTACAATGAATATCAAGCTCTCTGCACAACAAAATCAAAAGTATACAAAGCAGTATGAAGCAATTTATATGGACTTTGATTCCATCAACTGAGAAGGACACCAAGCATCCTTCAGAATTTGGCTGACCTCTTGGAGTTTTTTTTTACAATTCCATACTCTTAGAAATAAATTGTTCTTGAACCTAGAGTTACTAGACATCTGCTTTCTGTTTCTTCCAAAAGTAGCAGTGCGAAGATGCTGTGTCGTGGGTGATGGGGGTTCTTAATGATATTGGTTGCTTTCTTGATGGCAAAATGAATGCAACTGGCTGAAGACTAGCTTCTCTAATGGTGGCAATGAATGAAGGATGGACTAAGTTATCCACTTACAAAGAAGTCTTCAATGGATCGGATGTCTGAGCCCATGGCTATGTTCAATCCTTTCTGCAGCTTTTTGTGTTCCTGACCACTCATATTACCAAACTTGGCTGGGATGCAACCAGTCAGAATTCTTTCCACAGTGCACCTGGAAAATTCTGATAGAGTATTCGATAACATAGCAAATCTCCTCAGAATTCTTAAAGTAGTGGTGATGTTCCCTCTTCATAGTTATCTTCATATGCTCATTCAAGAAGAGATCTTCAGATAAATGTACTCCCAGGAACTTAAAAGAACTAACTTTCTCCTCCGCCATCCATCAATGCAGACAGATGTGTGGTTCCTTGGTCTCTCCTCTCTAAAGGCTCCTTGGTCTTGTTGATATTGAGAACAAGATTGCTGTTCTAGCACTTCCCAATCTCTATCCTGTTTTGTGACTCAAGCCATGATCCTAACACTTGCCAATCTCAGTGCAGACTGGGATCAGGCAAGACCACGTCATCCGCCAAGTGTTGTCTTATTCCACCTTGTTGAATACATCATCTCACAACCAACAAACTTCCTGCTAAAATAGAGGTCACCTAAAGGCCAAGCAGGAAATCATTCAAACTTTGAATATCTCAACAAATATTATTCAACCAGTGATCAATTTAGTTAATAAACAATGATTGAGCACAAAAAAAGTCCTTGCACAAAAAACTGTGAGAGGACCTTTTGTCAATCACCCCATAATCCAACAAATAGATCACGTACCATATCTAAAGTTTCATTTTTCAAAGATAAATATTGATAAAAGAAATTCACCACCAGCTCCAATGCTCCAGTATTCAAACACTTCCTTGATAAACTAAACTTCTTTTCCAACTCACAGGAGTTCCAAATCCATGATTAAAAAAAATGGAGAGGAAGCAACTGAAGTATACATCCCAAACAAATTACCAATTACCCAGCCAAATATCACCTCAACTCAGAGTCAGAGTTTTATACAACTGGCACTTCTAACCAATTTATCCGTGCTGACCAAAGTGACCAATTAGCTAGCCCCATTTGCCCATATCTTCTGAACTTTTCCTATCCACGTAACTTCCTAAATCTCTTAAGAATGTTGCCATTGTACCCACCTCCACCATTTTCTTCAGCAGCTCTTTCCATGTACCTATGAAACCCTGTGGGTGGGGGGGGGGGGGAGAGCCCCTTGGGTCCCTTTTAAATCTTTTCTCTTTCACATATCCAAGCCCTCAAGTTTTAGACTCGCCTCCCCTAGGAAAAAAATGATAATTTTCCTTTCCTATACCCTCAAGGTTTTATTCAGCTCTGCAAAGTCATTCCTCAACTTTTTAAGCTCCAGAGAAAACTCTCAGCCTATCCAGTCTCTCATTACAATTCAAGCTAACGAATCTGAATAATTCGCTTGTGAGTCTTTTCTACACTCTTTCCATCTTAATAACATCTTTTCTCTACCTGGGTTACTAGAACTGTGCACAATAGTTCAAGTGTGAGAATTTGATGTCTTATACAATTATTAGATGGTGTCCCTGCTCCTGTACTCAATGCCCTGCCAATGAAGGCAAACACCATCTTCACTTCCTGTTGACCTCCAATGCTACTTTCAGGAACTATGTAACTATTCCCCCAGGTGTCTATATTCAACAACACTCTCCAAGGCCCTTCAATTCATTGTGCAGATCCTGCCCTAGTTTAGCCTCTCAAAGTGCAACACCTTGCACATGTCAGAGTTATATTCCATCTGCCATTCTTCGGCCCACTTTCCCAGTTCATCTCTTTCCTACTGTAATCCTGGACAACTTTCTCTACTGCCCAGTAAACCACCAATGTTGCTATTATCTGCAAACTAACTTACAATACTAACTGCATTATCTCCCAAGTCATGAATATAGATGTGAATCACAGGACTCAAATTTGAAATCATAATCATACAATGACATCCTTGGAATCCTATCATCAAGTTGATTCTGTATCCAATTGGCTATCTCACCCTAGATCTCATGCGATCTGACTCGCCAGATCAGCGCATTATGTGGGACTTTGCAAGTCTGCCAAGACCATGCCTATCCACTTGCTCTTGGCCACCTCTTCAAAAAACACAAATTCACGAGAAACAATTTCCCATGCATAAAGCCATGCATGGGAAATGCTGACCATTCTTAATCAGTCCTTGCCCTTCCAAATGCATGTTGATCCTATCTCTCAGAATCTGCCCAGTAACTTGCATATGACAGAAGCTCACCAGTCTGTAGTTCCCTGGTTTGTCCTACAGCCTTTCTTAATAAAAGGCATAACATTAGCCACCCTTCAGTTTCCTGTACTTCACCTGTGCCTTGCCATGCCCGACCCCTGCAATTCCTTCCCTTGCTTCCCACAACGTCCTAGGATAGACTTGGTCAAGCCCCAATGATTCATCTAGAGTTAATGAATCCACAAAAGGAAAATTCTTAGAACCAAAAATTGGAAAACAAATAGAGAAGAAATCCAACTATACAGCCAAACAGTCTCATTTTGGTTACAATAGTGATATTTTCATGTCAACAGAGCATCATCCAGAATAAGAAAGTGATATATCACATTGTTAACTGTATAGTTACACTGTTCACCCACCGATATTTCTGGGTGGCATATAGAACTAGGTGTTATAATCCCTGATGTTTCAGTAAAAGTTAATGGGTTCAATCACAGCATCTGAAGACTTTCCTGTTTAACTCAACTTAAATGTGGCTATCAGCACTTCTTTCTAAACTTCAATACACCCTTCATATGAAGGTGAATGTGTTCCAATGAGATCACAACTAACATAACACTTCCAACCTAAAACACGGATATGCACCTTACGATTTGTAACAAGATTTTTTTTGCTTTTCAATTAATTAATTCTTCCGCTTTATCTACCAAACAACTCCCCATTATAGCAATGTCTTGCTGAAATATGCTACCTACTTCATACGAATAATTTAATGTAATTTAACTTGGGGGGGGGGGGGGTGGGCAATTCCAAGCAAGTCAAATTGCTTATGAATGCATTTCATGTTACAAAAGGCTTTAAAAACTATATTTCTCAGAAGAATGATCAGAAAGATAAACAGACAAATAATAGAAACTTCTATAAAGAATGCTCACTTCCTCTTCCTTCCCCCATGTATTAATGAGAGAAGAACCATCAAGTCCAGTAAAATAGGGCAGGTGGGACTTGTATGGATAGGACATATTGGTCACTGTGGGCAAGTTGAGCTGAAGGGCCTATCCCCACTCTGCTAACTAATCCTGATTACATGACAGACCAATCATGATTAAGCTATTTCAAAGATTAGGGATCAGATAAGTTCAGCAGTAAGAGAAAAATAATTATATAAAGTTCACATTGCTACTGCAGCAATTCTTGGCCTAGTCTCAGTTATTTATTCTGTCAGGTTTCCTTTTTCCTAACACACATTACTAATCGTTTCAACAGTCAAGTTGGGCAATTTTATACAGACCAATCCATTTCTGTGTAAACTAACAGTGAACAAAATTAAAGGAATAATTTACCCAGATTTCCAGGTAAAAATTTTATAATATGATGCAAAGTTTGTGTTGCAGTTTTTCTATTTTTTCATGATAGGAAATCCAATTTCTTATACAATCATATCAGAAGGCACTTAATAATTTGTGATTGAAAATATGCAACACAGCTGCACCAAATTGATGAAGAATATTGCAGCCTAATGTAAACTGCTATGTCACTGTCTAAACATTTTTCATACAAGCTGCTCCCAATACAGCAAAAAATATAGACACACAAACAAACCTGTGCATTCCAGCCGCAGTACAAGCTACAAAGCAAACTCCAGTTATGGGTAACAATGCAGTCAAAAGCAGTCAACTGAGCCATGGCTATTTGACTTGGCAGTACGTGTCTTTGTTTTCTTCTGCACCAGTCTACACTGTTCTTACGCGAGAGAGCCTTTCCTGTCACTCAACTATGAGTCCTAAATACCAGCTGACTACATCCCGAATCTCCATGCTTTAAATAAATCAATCATTTTTAGTGATTGGTCGATATTCAAAAACAAATATTTAACAACAGAATATATTGATGAGAGAAAAGCAGCTTCTATTAGTTTAAGGCAAATCATGTTTAATAATTTTTTTTAAGAAAGAGAAATGCAATTGATGTAGAATAATGTATATGAACTTCAAAAGAACATTCAACAAAGTGTCATGTAAAATAGGTGTGTCATCAAGACTTAAAGCCCCTGAATAAAATGGATTTTCAGCATGGGTATAAAAAAGTAGCCAAGCAATATGACACTAGTTGCAAAAGCTTGTTTATCGATCCAGAGAAAAGTAAAGCATGAAGTAACAAGATTTAAGTATACAAGTGTACAATATAAACATTTACAGAAGACACAAAACTTCGAGATTTAGCAAAACACATAGAAAATTATAAAAGACCAGGAAATGCAGAAGGCGAGTGAATACGCAGATGAAATTGAATGCTAGGAAATGTAAAATTTTACATTCTGGTTGGAAAACAAGAGGAGGAAAACTAAAATAGAGGACACAATTCTGAAAAAGGTGTACAGACAGGAGATTGCAGGCTACATGTGCATAGTTCATTAACATTGACAAGGCAGTTTGAGAAAGTGGTTAGAAGAGCATATGCAGAGACAAATGTTTAGCCCTCTGGCGCTAATAATAGAGCCAAGGGATTTGTACAGACAAGTTCACAAAATATGAAACACAGCAATTCGTGCTAATATAACCACGCAAAAGGTGAATAAAATTCAAGTAATGCCAATGTGGCAAGGGATCGTGATGAAATCTGATAATGGTAATGTTCATTGCCATGTTCATTAACTGAAATTCTTATTTGCAGTAGCTGAGCAGGTACTTCGTAAAAAAAAACACAATTGAAACAACTAAACACATAACCCTTAATTGAATTAAAAATAAATACAAAAAATATATAATAAATGTTCAGTTATCTAGTATATAAAAGTGACTTGGCAATATTGCAGACAGAGCAGTTCCCAATTAGTGTAACAAGGGAGGTTCAAACGTTTGATAGCTGTTAGAAAGAAACCGTTCTCGAACCTAGAGGTACCAGTCTTTACGCCTGAAGGCTGCAGTGAGAAGAGATTTTGATCTGAGTAATGGGTTCTTTACAATGTTGCCTCCCTTCTTGATTCAGCAACTCACAATGATCCATTTAATGGATGGGAGGACAGAGCCTTTGATGGACTTGGCTATGTTTGTTACCTTCTGTGTTACTGGGCAGTCAAATCTCCACCCATGTTGTGATGCAACCTGTCAGCATAATTTCCACAAAACACCTGGAGAAGTATGATAGCATATCCAACAACGTGCTAAATATACTCAAACTCCTTAAAATGTAGAGTTGTTGATGTGCCTTCTTCATAGTTGCCTCAATGTGCTGGTTCTAGGAGAGGTCTTCTGAAATATGAACTCCCGGATATATGAAGGCTCTCACCCTCTCCACCTCCATCCCATCAATAGGAACAAATGTGCGGTCCCTTGGCCTCTCCTTCCTAAAATCAACAATAAACTCTGGTCTTAGCAACATTGAGATAAAGATTATTGCTCTGGCACCACTCAATCAGGTCTCAATTGCCATTTCATATTCTGACTCATCTTTTCAGTAATAAGGTCAATAGCAGTGGTGTCATCAGCAAATTTGGGGATCAAATTGGAGGCAAAGTGTCTGCGCAGTCATGAGTGCACAGGGAATAAAGTAGGGGAATAAGTAAATTGGCTTGGGTGGCTAATGCATCAAAATACAGCTCTCTCGAGAGCTGGCTTTAGTCGTCGTCAGTTGTATTTGGTATTGTATAATTGAGAGCGAACACTAGGACAAGGAAGGCAGCCGGGTTGACGGCAGCAGTGTTGAGTGCAGGGTGGGGGAGCAGCCTTCAAATGGCATCCAGCCTTCAAGTGGTACCCTGGGCACATGCCATGCCTGCCATACCTAGATATGTCCCTGATAACCTCATATCCTTGGGCTGATGGTCAGCTTGGAGGTGGTGATATTGTCAATTTGTCCTATCCAGGACCTGCTAATGAGGAAGCCAAGGATTCAGAGCAGCAAACAGAGTACCGGATCCTTCAATTTGGGCACAGGTTTTGCTGGTATAATGGTGTTGAATTCAAGCTACAGTCAATGAACAATAGCCTGACATCATAATCTCAATTAGTGTATTCTTGTCTAGTGCCACACTCCACACAACGACAAGGATAATGAATCAGGAAAGAGGATGCAACAAATCCACAAAATGCTATTCGATATGATAAAATAAATACGAAACAATGGCCAAAAGCAAATATTTGCAGATGAGGAGGATTTGAAATAAAAGGGAAAAAGATAAAGGTACAATGTCTCCACAAATGCTGCCTGATTCATTCAGTATTTATAGCAGTTTGTTTTATTGCATCTTACAAGGGTTGGCTGTTATATCAATCAAATTACAGGTGCTCCTCTACTTACGATGAGGTGGCATTCCGAAAAACCCATCATAAGTGGAAAAAAATTGCAAGTCGAAGAATACGTCACCTACTTAACAACGTAGCCTAGCCTACCATTAACATACACAGCTGAAAGCACACCGGGCCTGAAGAATGTTTGAAGCATTGAACTAAAATTAAACTGCCATTGCCCAGCATCACGAGAGAGTAGTGTACCGCAGAATGGAAGCGTGTGAACAGATCAAAATTTGAAGTATGGATTCCACCAATTGTACCTTCGAAAAATCGTAAGTTGAACCATCATAAGTAGAGGAGCATCAGTGATCTAAAACAAACAGAAGGAGACCTTTCTAGTAGCTGAGCAGATTATTGCGAAACCATGGTTACAAGAGAGCTAGTAACTTGGTTTAAGACTGAGGGCAAGATTCACTTCTCTGCAGAAAAATCTTCATTAAACTTAATTTTAATCATTCTACAGCAGATGCAAGCTCACTTGCTTTTCACCCAGTCCTGGATCACCTGCACAACAGTAAGACGTACATCATCGATTATAGCTTAGCATTCAACATCACCGTCCCCTCAATACTCATCTAGCAAGGTCCAAAACCTGGGCCTCTGCAACTGGATCCTTGACTTCCTCATCAGAAGACCACAATCAGTATGGATCAGTAACAACATCCCCACCTCACTGACAGCCAACATAGGCGCACTTCAAGTTTGCGTGCTGAGCCTACTGCTCTACTCTCACTACATCCATGACTATAGCAAGGCACAATTCAAATGCCACCTACAAATTTGTCAATGACATCACAATTGCTGGCAGAATCACAGACAATAATGAGGAAACAAACAGAAGAGAGATCGATGAACTAGTTGAGTAGTGTCACTGTTAGCAAAACTTGTAGACTTCAGGAAGGGAAAACCAGGAGAACACAAACCATTCCTCATCAAGGGATTAGCAGTGGAGAGTAAAAAAACTTCAAGTTCCTGGGAGTCAACATCTCTGAAGCTCATGGCAAAGCAATCATGAAGGCTCGCCAGCAGCTAATTTCGTTAGGAGCTTGAGATTTGGTATGTCACCAAAGACTTTCAAATTTTTACAGGTGTACATGGAGAGCATTCTGACTGTGTCTGTCCATGGCCTTGTGTTCTGTCCCACCCTGATCACCCACAGATTGGAAGAAGACCACCTTATTTTCTGTCTGGGCACTCTCCAGCCAGATGGCATTAACATTGACTTCTCTGCTTTCTGCTAAACCTGCGTGCCTTTTTTCCCCCCTCCACCTTTCCAGTTCTCCCTTACCCATCCCTTCTCCCCCCTGATCGCTGCTGACCCCTCCCTCCTCCACCTATCAACTCCTGCCTTTACCACACCCCCCCCCCCAACCTTTTGTTCAGACATCTGCCGGCATTCTCTCATACTTTGATGAAGGGCTCAAGCCCAAAGCGTTGGTTATGTAGTTTTACCTTTGTTTCATCAATAACACTGTTTGACCTGTTGGACTTCTCGAGCATTTTATATTTTTATTTCAACCACGGTGTTCTCAGATTTTCATGATTTAATTCTGACTGGTTGCATCACTATTTGGTATGGAGATGCCAATGAACAGGACAGGACACTGCTACAGAGGGTTGACAACTCTGTCAGTGCTATCATGGGCATTAGTCTTCATTCCATTAAGGACATCGATAAGAGGTGGTGTCTCATGAAAGTTACCTCTATCATCACCAAGGCATGCCCTCCTCTTACTGCTACCATCATGAAGAACATAAAGGGGATTGAAGATGAACACCAAGTGTCACAAAAACAGCTTCTTCCCTTCTGCCATCAAATTTTTGAATGGACAATGAACCAGACACCACCTCACTTTTTTTCCCTCTTCTGCACTAATTTATTTTTAAATAGTGTATTAAAGTTTTTATTAAATGTTAGACATACTGCACAGTAACAGGCAATTTCAGCCCTCAGTCTTGCCAACCAATTAACCTACAACTCCCGGTACGTTTCAAACTGTGGGAGGAATCCGGAGCTCCCGGGAGAACCCATACAGACACGCGGAGAATGTACCAACTCCTTACAGACAGCACAGGATTTGAACTCCAGTCACAGTTGCTGGTGTTGTAACGGCATTGTGCTAACCGCTACGCCAACCATGCCATCCATTTTCGGAAATCTAATTTTGCACCTCTAATGCACAATACTGCTACCAGCAAACAACAAATGTCCTGACACACGTTCATGACAATAAACCTGATTCTAATTTGAATGAAAATACGAACAGGATGCAGCCACTGAAAAGAATCACATTGTGGAATTCTGATACTAGTGGTGACTCTGGTGCCTTTACAGGATAAACATTGGAACAGAAAATTTACAAAATATGTGTACATGACAACAAAGGAATATTAAAACTTAAGTTGAAAGACATTCAGGGAAAATATTCCACCAGTTAAGAGTTGTACCCCCAAACAAATGACAGTTGCTACAGTGAATAATTAGTAATACAGGTTAATTATTTCAAACATTAGTGCAGCAATTTCTTAAGATATGAAGTCCCAGGCTCTACTAGCTTCAAATGCTTCTGCAATATCCTTCCTTCACAATAAGAGACAAGAAGTGGGGATGACTGTACAATGTACAATTCTATTTGTAATTCAAAACGGGGCAGTCCAGACTGCACACAGGGCAACCTGGACATTATTTAAGTAGGGGTACATTAATGGCAGGTAACAGTCATGCCATACACTTGGTTAATCTTCACCAAGAAAGGGTCTGACCACCCTTTCACATCCACTCTGAAACTTAAAAACTTAATTTGTTGTCGCTCTTCCTCAGTTATGGTTTTTGACCTAATATTTTTCTGTTTAATCAACCTGCTGAGTGTGTCCAGCATTTTTCCATTATTCTCTTGTCTTTTTGTACCATTATGTACAATCATGTACTGGTGGCTCCAATGCAAATTAAAAAATACAATCCTGCTTGATCTTTTCCAAACTAGGATCATTACACAGAGAATCGACCCTGTGGTTCTACACCGCATTACCTTCAACAATGAATAAGAACAAGCACATCTGTAATACTTGTAGTTAAATAAATCGAAGTCAGAAAATGGTGTTTCCATGGGGATCTTTGCTCGGACTATTACTGTTCACCATTTCACTAAACAATTTCAACACTAGATATTAGAGATGCATTTTAAAAATTAGTTTCTCATTAACATTAACTTGTTAAATATGGGTTCAAATATGGTTGTCATAGATCACATCAAAAATAAGACAGAAGTTATCCTTTGTTTAGATCAAGGGATTGTTTAATTTAGATTTACTCATTTTCTATCCAGATCTATTTTGGAATATATTAGGGAAAAGAAATAGACGGTTAATTACTATATTAAAAGAATTTAATATTTTAAATAAATATTGTCAAATAAACAAATATGGATAGGTTTTCAATTTACATTTATATTTAATTTGTGATATGTATATAATATGACCCATTGTTTATTATATTAAAAGACTTTGTATGTAGGATTTCTATGTTAAACTCAATACAAATATTTTAAAAAGAAAAAAATTGTGACTCTGCATTGAGAAATATTATTATAAAATTCAAACTTGGAGAAGGGGCATGTAAGTGGCAAGTTCATGTACTTGGATAAGGCAAAAGGATCACTGATAGGATGAGTTCATAGTTACCATGGGGATAAGTTGTCGAGGTCATCCAATCAAAGGGTAATGAAGCAGTTTAAAGACAAAAATTGAATAAAAGTTACACAACAAGGACACTTAAGAGTGCAAAATCTTAAAATGTATATCTGTTGGATATGTTCAGCAGGTTATTAGTGGGGGAAAAGCCCAAAGCTTGTAGTACAAATGGATGACTTTCAGCAGAAGTGAACAATTTTCAAACAGAAACCCTATGTTCTAGATTTTGAAATGGAGCACAGATGAAAGATGAGCTGTTGTTTAAGCCCTTTCCACAGATGCTTGCAATCTTGCTGGGTGTTTCTATAATCTTGTATTTTATTTTTATACTTTGGATTTTCAGCATCTGCATTATTCTTCAATTTGTGATAACAAAACAAATATTTTTACTGCTGTTTTACATCAAATTAGATCAAGAGTTGAAGATGCTTACAAATGTATGGGTCAATTTGGACCCAGTGTTTAAAAAAAGCATCCCTTTTCCCATAAGCATCATTGATAGATGGTGTCCTTGACATACAGACAAAAATTCATGAAAAATTCAAACAAATGCTTGCTGCAATAAAGGAGGACCGCTTTAGAAATAATAGAATGGATGAATTTAAAATGGTAAAAGTTTTTACTCATGCCATCTCATGATCTGTCGCACATTATTCTAACATCCATGAAACGAGGTTAAATTATTGGCATGGTTTGACACAGTGATGTCACTAGGGTTGGTGTCACCTGGTGTGTTAACTCATAGTCCCTCCCCCCCCCCACCCCCACCCAGGGGTGGCAATGGTGCTGACTTGTGGGCAGACGAAACCACATGACTCATTTTGGTCTCACCCCCTCTGATGGTGTAACCTGGTGCTATCTGCACCCTGCAAGTGACGCCAGTGGTTTGACAAATTTAAACGTAATTTAGTATATGTAGGGAAAATGCATTGAATTTTGGGAGGACAATTAAAAATTATTCAACAGACATTTTCTTTCCCATGTAACCTTCAACATACTTAAGTTCGACATTTAGACATAGATACAGCAGGTAACAGGCCCTTTCAGCCCATGGTTCTGTGCTGCTCAATTGCATCCAATTGACCTACAATCCCCTGTATTTTTGAAGGGTGGGATGAAACTGGAGCACTTCGAGGAAACCCAAACAGGAAGAACATACAAATTCCTTATAGGCAGCATGTGATTCAAATCCCAGTCACCATTGCTGTCACTGTAACAGCTTTGTGCTAACTGCTATGCTAACCATGTCTCCCATCAAAAAGGGTTTGAATTTGCATTCAGAAGAGGACACAATATTTATCCTTTACAAGAAAGCACAATAGAATTCCTGCATGAGAAACATCAAATGAACAGGTTGTTGAGTAAGGGGCATTTGTAAGTTTACTTCAATGGTGACATTACTGAATAAAGAGAGAACAGGATGCAACTATGAGTGAGACAGGCATGGGGAAATTAAGAAGATAGCAGTGCAGGAGCCCCATCCTGTGCAATTGTGGAACAAGTGTATGATTTTTTTTGTTGCAATGACTTAACACACTATGGACAAATTAACATACCAACCAATCTACACATCTTGGACTGAAAGAGAAATTTGGATCAAATTAGAGAGACATCACAGTAGGTCGGGATGAGGTGGACCAAAATGGCCCATTTTTGTGCTCTATGATATGGTGGTACCAAGAGGAATCCCACATGGTACATGGAATGTGTAAACCCCACACCATCTATTGATAATAGAAGACTGAATGGATTTGGGTCTGGAAGGATCATGTTTCACAAAAGCATGTCTTCTAATTATACACAACACACAGCACTAAATGTAATTTTAAGTGCCATGATAATTCAAAGTAAAACAACTAAATGCTCCTATTTAATCAACTAAAAAAACTTAAACAGATCTATTTAAGCATTCCTATTTAATATTTTATACATTACATTTAATTGTTCAATCTATTCCATTTTTGCAGTCACCAAAAATAGTAGAATTTGTGAAGTAATTTGCAATTAAACAGGGAGAGACCATTTAATTAAAAGCAGACAAGCATGGAAAACATCTGGGGGGGGGGGTATATAAACATTCTTAATTCGTCAAAAATAAAATGGCAGCATTGCCATAGCTGCTGTAAAGTCAATGCCGCTGCTGGTGTTATCCCGAGGAGAGCGATGAGCAGAGAGACAGTGCTCCCCTATGGAGTCCTACCACTCAGTTCTACTGCCGATGGCTCCGTATAGGCTTTAAATGGTCTGTTAAAGGAGTAGATGGTCTTTTATTTAAAAAATCCTGCAAATGTGGGGTCTGGGCCCAAGACAGTGGTGCCTGTGTTTGGCAGCGCCTTCAAGGGGTTGCAAACTCTCTGGGAGCAGCAGACCAGCACAGGGAACCAATAATGGGGAGAACATCCCTGGTTGAGGAGAAGCAGAGGAGACAACTCTGAGAATGGTGGCCATGATGGGGGACCAGCGAGGGGCTCAGCGCTGAAGGACACGCACAGGACGGCGACTGAGCTCAAAGGACTCACTCCATGTTGCGGGCTACTGGTGACCTGCTCATGAGAACCAGGCATTGGAATCAAGATTACCAGTTACCAAAGGCAAGCAGGGCTCCCAAAAAGCCTTGGGTGCTGTAGGCTTCCTCATTGTGTCAGAGGTTTGGATCTGCGCTTGGGTTGCCAAAAGTTTGAACTAAACTGAGTGCTGAAGAGGCTGCAGGCAAATCCACAGACACTCAGTGAATCTGGGGACACTCTCTTTTGCTTCTCTTTCTCTGACTGTAAGGGGAGCCAGACAATGCTAACGGTAATCTTTGTCTGTCTTATGACAGACTAAAGGCAATTTTGTGTAATATTACATGACAATAATTACTATCTGATTCAAGTTACACTTGTAAAGTCATCCCTAATATTTTAAGAATACACAAAAGAAATGCAATGTTTCTATAGAAGTAATTATGGATAAAAATACATTTAAAGGTAGGCCATAGAAGCACAATCATCTTTATCAAAAAACAATTCATATTTAACTGCATTTCCTGTTTACACCTGGAGACTTGGAATGAAACTTCTAAAATTCTAATTTAAAAAAAAGGCCAAAGCTTAAAATTTTATTGATGTTAATATGGATTTTCATTTGTAGACCTACACAAGTATTCATACTTTTATATAGTACATTGAGGAAAATTCAGATCTAATGCAAACCCACATAAGTTAATGCGCAACGCTAGCTTTAAATATCCAGATTCACATTAAAGTAGCTCCACAAATGAATAGATGGATATTTAATGATGCTCCTTCATTTTCTCACTCCAGCTTTAAATTTGCTTGTACATTTGAGAAAAGTTTCAAATATTAAAAATTTAACTGTTAAGAAACTTCAATATGTACTTCAGTCTTCTTCCCTCCAATTTAGCAATTGCAACAACATCGAGAACATTATCCATGCAATTCCTTCTGGTATTCCACATACTCCAGGTGACCAGAGGAACATCAAGAATGCAACACAAGTTACAACTTCTGAACAGCCCAAAAGAAGACCAGAATTTTTCAAAATGACAAATTTTATTTTGTTTCTGACTTTTTACATGTTCAAGTTGAAATTATAGTCACTCAGGTCTACAGCATGGAAATAGGTCCTTCAACTCAACTTGTCCACACCGAGCAAACTAGACTCATTTGTCTGCATTGAGCCCACATCCCTCTAAAACTTTCCTGTCCATGTGCCTGTTTAAATGTCTTCTAAAACATTATAATTATTCACATTTCTAGAAATGAAAATGCTAATTTACATGTAGCGTGGGAATATACTTATGGGAGCTAAGAAGGATGTGGGTGGATTTTTTGGAAAATAAATTATGAAGTGAAATAGATAAGAGAAGCAGCAAGGGTGTTTCCACTGGCAGGTGAGACTAGAATGAGGGAACAGCCTCAAGATTCAGGGGAGTGGATTTAAGACAAAGATCAGGTGGAACTGCTTCTCCCAAATTACTGAATCTGTGGACTTCTCCAACCAAGGAAGCAGTAGAGGTAATGCACAAAGTGCTGAAGAAACTCAGTAGATCACGCAGCAGCCACAGAAGGCAAAAGACTTATTGCTTTCCATGGATGCTGCCTGATCCACTGATTTCCTCCAGCATTTTGTGTGTGTTGTTCCAGTTTTTATGATCTCCAGACTTCTTACATACACAGTACCTAGGCAGTGGAGGCATATTCATTTAATATATTTAAGACATAGAGAGTTTGATTTATGAAGAATTGGGGAATTGAGTTGTGGGAACCAGCAAGAAAGTAAAGCTAGTCCACGGCCAGATCAGCTATGATCTTATTGAATGGCAGAGCAGACTCAATGGCCGACTCCTGCTACTATATCTTACGTCTCTTTAAATTTTCCCTCTCACCTAAAATCGATGGCCTCTACATTTAGACAGCCCTATCTTAATAATCATTGCTAACTACATTGTTATCCAAGCTGTTAACATAGATGAACAGGGGCACAATGCTGGTCACAGGCCTTCCATTCAAGCAACAACCTTCCACTACTACTATTAAGAAACACCATAATCACAAATAAACACTTGTATGGTGATCTGCATTCATATACGGGTAAATGGTTTGATTTGAGAAACCACAAGACCAAACATGTTAAACTGAAAACAAATCCCAAGAGTGAAATTGGTTTTACTGGTCACCAATGAGCCATTTGCTCAAAAGTGTCCAGGTAACAATCAATTCTCATTACATTTCTTCAAATTAGACGACGGATTCAAGATAGAAATTATTTATCACTGGTTGATTTTTTTGACCTTGTGCATAATTTCAAAAGGAATAAACAAGTAGAGCTCAACTTTGATCATCCAAAATGGTCTGGACCGAGCCTAAGTCGGATAAGTGTTCTTTTTTGGGTTAACTGGACATTTTTTTAAAAAACCAGCCCATTAACAACAGCAAATCACATATCAATGTTAAACAACAACAGGGAAGTCTTTTTTAGCATTAATATAATCTTTAATTCTCACCAAAAAAATCCTGGGCACTGCCGATCCCCGAAATGTCCCCAACGCCACCGCCGTTCATTGAGACCTCCCAACTACCACTGCTGATCCCCAATACATCCCCACCACTGCCGTCTATCCCCAGGGAGGCTTCGCAGGCCAGTGGAACCCTCACTGGGGAGTCAGCAGGCTCCTGTGTCCCTGATCACCAGAGCTCCCAACGCCAGAGTCCTGACTCTGAATTCTGCCCTAGGCCTACCACACACCCACAGTGGAACAAGGGATTCTTCTGACCACGCAGCTGGGAGACAGTGGCATGCAGTCTGAGAAGGAGAGTTGGAGAGAAAAGTCAATAGGGGAAGGTAAAGAAGAAATTGAAAGTGAGAGGGCAGGGAGTTACCAGAAACAAGGACAATCGTCATTCTAATTGCACGTCAAGTGAGGTTTTCTTTCCGTCAACCTGTGAGGTCCGTTTGGCTCCAAAAAAAAAAATTCAGATAAATGAGGATTTCTGATTGTTTTGGATAAATGAGTGTTTTGGATAATCAGAGTTGTACTGTACTTGGGAAACAGTTCAATATTAACATTTACATTTGGTTTTGTATTGACAGTGGCCTCACAATGTATGCTTTCTTTAGTCCCATCTTTTACTTGCACTATTTTCAGTATTTTATCTCTGAAATTTATCCCTTTCAGTCATCATCACTTTGCTTTGAAACAAAATTTTTTTTTTGCTTCTTTCCATTTTTCTATGTTTGCCTGACTCAGTAGTAAAAATTGTTCTATAACAACACATAACAACTACTATCCATGCAGCTTTGATAAAACAAGGTACACCACAGGATATATATTCATCCATCCAGAAACATTGATATTTTCTGTATGAATTTCTGATCAGTCCCTAGTAATTCCCAAACCTTCATCTCGCTATCATATTCCACCACTTTCTTTTGCAGCGCATTCAAACTATCAATCACTCTGCGTAAATAAAATATCCCTTGTAAAATCCCTTGCTCTCATCTTAAACTGATATGCTCTTGTTTTTGATCATCCTTCAGTCTCCTTCACTCCAGGGAAACAAAAACTAGTCTCTGCTCACCATGTGACCAAAAAAAATTCAAAAATAACCTGGATTGGTATCACTGTTGGGTTTTTTTTGGATAAAACTTTTAACTAAGCTTTACTGTTTTAGTTGAACATCAAAAAATATCAATGCACAATTTAAAATACAGCTGGAGAAATTTCCAATTATCCTCACCAATAGTTAATTCTTCCAAATCAACCATTTTCAATAGGGGCTAAGGACTGAAATGATAATTTTTGTTTAAATAAATAATTGGTGGGAGAGAATTACAGAAGAAACCAACTAAACTTGACTGCTTCACAAAAAGTTTGAGAATGGCTGTTCTGGATTGCTAAAGCATTTAGTCATTACTCGTTTGCTGTTTTGATTTTGCTCCCACATAATCAGAAGTTGCAGCAAGAATAGCACATGCAAGGCAGTGGTTAGACCACAGACTTTGAGTATTGCGCACAGTTTTGGTCAACTTACTGCAGGAAATATATTAAGAATGAGAGTTCATTGTCATATACCCATGTGCAATACAGTAGCATTAACATTCTTATTTGCTGCAGCCACAGAGGCAAGAAACAACAATAGTACAAATTAAAGTACCCTGAGACAGAAAAGAGATTATATGAATGGATTGATGAATAAATCTTCACACCTATAGCTAGTGCAAAGTGACATTTCTAAAGTGATCGCAGAGCAGCTTGCACTCAGAAATAGGGTAGTGCAGGGAGGTTCAAGAGCTTGCTACGGTTGTATTAAAACTGTTCTTGAATCTAGAGGAACTGGATGCCAGTAATCTTCTGCCTAAAGGTAGCAGTAGGCAGAGATTGTGACCAATGTGATGAAAATCCTTTTTGATGCTAGTCACCTTCTTGAAGCAACACCACAGATTGATTTCTTCCATGGACAGGACATCAGTGTCTATAATGGACTTGGCAAGGTTTGACACTTCAGCCTCCTGCATTCCTGGGCATATATTTTCAAACCAAACCATGATGCAACCAGTCAGTATACTTTCCATCATAGTACACCTGCAGAAGTTTGAAAGAGTACACGACAACATGCCAAGTATCCTTAGATGCCCTGACTCCAGGACAGGCTCTTTGATAAGTATACTCTCAGGAACTTGAAGATACTAACCCTCTCCACCACTATCCCACCAACAGTGCAGAGTCCCTCAACGTCCCCTTCTGAGAGTCCCCAATAAGCTCCTTGGTCTTGCTCTGGCACCATCCAACCACTTTCTTGATGTCCATCTCATATACTGTCTCACTATTCATCCAAAAATGGTGGCACCCTCATAAAATGTATAGATTCGAGTTGGAGCAGAATGACTTGCCATTCATTGTACAGGAAAATGAGGTGTCCATATTGATGATAAGAGAGAAGGAGCTGCCAATTCATACTGATCAGGGTCTGCCGAGGAAAATGTTGAAGATCCAGTTGTAGGGAGACAAATAGACTCACTGATCCAGAATTTTATTGTTTGCTTTGCTGATATGATGGAGTTAAGTGTCAAGCCAATGTCAATGTACACCAACCTGATGCAATTTAGGCAGGTAGAGGGTTCCAACAGGGAAGGTCAACGCTGGAGAAATTAGGAGGGATATGAAGTGGACGTGGACGAGCCTTTGGGGAACAGCAATGATTGTTCTATTAGGTCTAGGATAGTTATGGAAAGAAATGGCGAGACCACAAGTTAAAAACTGGAACTGGGGCAAGGCGAATTTTGAAGGTACAAGAACCAGATTGAATTGAATGGAGCATGTTGCTTAAAGGAAAAGGAATGTTAGAAAAATGAAATGTTTTTAAAAGTGTGATGAATGTGAAACCATGGGTTGGGGAAGGAAGAATTTAAGAGATGTGCTGGAAAAGTTTAAAAAAAAATAATACAGTAAGGAGTTAGTGCCAGGGGTATTGGTAGAAGCAGACAGAATATCTGTGTTTAAGAGGTTTCTAGATAGAGAAACGCAGGGCATATGTATCATCTGTAAACAGCAGCAACTTAGTTTAAGTTGGCATCATGTTTGGCACAGACATCAGGGCCTGTTCCTGTCCTATATTCTGTCAGACGCCATGGATTGTTTTACCCCAATCACTACTACTCTCCCATTGCAGGAAATACAAGTAACCACGCATTACAGCCATTCAAGTAAAACAATCATTATCCAAAATTTAGAAATAGAGAATGCATGTTTAAAAAAAAAAAATTTTTTTCAACTTTCATTTCTTGACAAGCAGATAATGCAGCATCATGCTACAGAAAATAACAATACCAACTATTTGCTAGCAAACGCTACCCGCCAACACTAATATCACAGGTTGCCTATATACAATTTTCACATTTCCAGATCAGAACATCACCCATCACTTGTCAATTTTAATTAATTTTCAGGGATGCTTAGTATTTATTGTCCATCCCCTACTTCCTTTGTGATGAACAACACTCTTGAACTACTGTATCTGGAGAAGGTGCTCCAGACAATTCCAGGATTTTGACCCAGCAATGATGAAGGACTAACAACATATTTCAGAATCCAGATGATGCGAAATTTGGAAGAGAGCCTTCAAGTACTGGCGTTTCCGTTGTTCTTTCTGGTCACACTTTTAGGTGCTCCTTTTGGAGTATCCTGCTAACTGGTTTGACCTAACCATCTTGAGAGGTTTTGGAGCGGTTATTAACCAGACAAGTGGAGAGTTTTTAAAAATCACTCTTTTAGAGTGCCTTGTAGATGGTGGAAAGGCTTTTCTCTGTCAGATGGCAAGTCACTCCCTGCAGGATACCAACTTTCCCACCTGCTCCATCCTACTCACTTTACTGTTATTACACTCTTATAATTTGTTTTCACTTCAATTACAACCTCCATGTTCCAGTGTCTAAAATCTAAAATACTATTACAGTCCCAGCAACCCACATTTGTACATTCTCCCCTCACCTCTGGTGCTCCGGTTTCCTCCCACCCTCCAAAAACATACAGGTTAATAGGTGTATTTTGAGTGGCATGGACCAGTGGGCCTGTTACCATACTTTATCTGTACATTAAAATTATAATAAAAATAAATGATTAAAACATTTTTCATTTATGACATCTGGTATCTCCTACATTTCGCTCTTGGACAAAAAAAATTACCACATTACAGACATAAAAGGCATAAATAGCATGCTAACTATATATGAACACAAACAGGAAGAAACTGCTTTCAGAAAGTGTGTTCACAAATACGACTTCAAAACTGATGAACATTCAGGGACATATATTAGAGGGCCCTGCTACAATAAGGCAGATCTTAATTTGTGCTCGCTGCAATACTGTCAACTTCATTCTCTCTTTTTGTTTAAAATGGTTGGCTTTCAATTTTGTTTCCCATCCATCTCTCAAAAATTTGTTGTGCAACTTCATTAAATTGCTCTGTATACATCCTTCATTACTATTTTCACGACCACTGGTCTCCATTCCTCTTTACACAGATAATTTTCCTGCTTCCATTCCACAATAACTTGAATATCAGAGGCTGAGCAGTTTATTACACTGCTTTAATTCTAATCAAATAAGAAAGCCCCATTTGAAAGGAGTTACAAGAGAAAGCAGATTTTGTGATGTGATTAAACTATCATTAGGAAGCGCAGCCAAAAATTAATGAGAACCCAAATACAATGCACAAAAACCGAATCCACATACATAGAGCCATTTTACATTTGCATGTAGTCAACTTCCATTATAAATTCCTTTGTCTATTACTATAGGTAATGCGAACTGTCACACTGTGAATACAGCCTTTCCCCACGGTATCAGAGATCCTCACAACTAAAGCTCAAACCTCAGACTAACACATTAATGTTCTTCAGATACAATATTATCATTCAAAACCATGGTGTAGCCAACAGCCAATCATCAGTTTCATAAACTGTCCTCTGATACAGCGTCAGAAGAATACCTCAGGTTTGAACCATCTTCAGAAAATCTGGTTCATCTCAAATCAGAGGGAAAATGCAGCCCCTTCGACACAAGTAGCAAGTGAGGAAAAAAAATCAATTGCATTTGGAGTTATGTTAAATCATACTACAAAACTGGCATGGTTCAGTTTCCACAGATGCCTCATTCATTACCTGGGGAAAGCTTACGTTGGACATACATAATTGTTTTTAAAAAGACATGGCTAACAGAACTTTATATGATATCCCACAGCTTCTCTAACCACCGTGTATTACCGGTTTAGAACAAAATTCCCAACTTTTCAATGCTATTCTTTTAAAAATAAACCCTAATGCTGACTAAACTGTCTTTGTGGCTTACAGCACACTTTTAGTGATTGATGTATTTAATTTTTCTATTACCCTACTCCTTGCATCTTCCAAATAACATGACCTGTATTTCTGAAAAATGTATTACCTCACCAAAGTGCTGATATAAATATACAAAATAAATCCAAGAAGTTGGTGGTTGGTGCAGATTAACTTGATTTTCCACTTACTGATGATAAACAGAGGCAGGTGGTTAACATTGTGATGTATTAAATAATCACAAAGAATTTAAAAAAAGGTTTGCCAGCATCCTTCATTACCACCAATGTGAAATGATTTGAACTTTTTTGCTGGCTGCAAATTTAGGTTCTTGGGAGTCACTATCTCGGAGGATTTTTCCTGGACCTAACACACCAATAGCACTGTGAAGAAAGCATGTCAGCACCTCTACTTCCTCAGGAGTTTGCGCAGGTTTGGTATGTCACCAGAAACCCCGGCAAATTTCTACAGAGTTGTGGTGGAAAGTGTGCTGACGGGCTGCATCACAGGCTGGTATGGAAACACCAATGCCCACGAGAGTAAAGCTCTCCAAAGGATAGTGGACAAAGCCCAGGACATCACAGGCAAAACCCTCCCCACCAATGAGTACATCTACAAGGATTACTGCCGTTGGAGAGCAGCAGCAATCACCCAGCACACGCTCTGTTCTCGTTGCCATCAGGAAAGGTGCCACAAGACTCACACCACCAAGTTCAAGAACAGCTGCCACCCTTCCACCATCAGACTCCTCAACGACAAACTCAGTAAGAGACTCATTTAAGGACTCTTACTTGTGGACTTTATTGATTTTCTTTTTGTTTTCTCTGTACTGCACAGTTTATTGACATTAATTTAATGTAGACATACAGCATGGTAAAAGGCCCTTCTGGCCCATGAGTCCGTGCCACTCAATTACACCCAATTAACCTAACCCCATATGTTTTGAATGGTGGGAGGAAACCCATACAGACACAGGGAGAACATACAACTCCTTACAGACAGCGGGGGATTCGAACCCCGTTCCCTAGCGCTGTGACAGCGTTGTGCTAACCGTTACACTAACCTGTTATCTGTTTGCAGTTCCTTTACTTATTTACATGTTTATCCTATATACAGTTTATTTTTTAGCACTACCAATTATTGGTAATTCTGACACACCCAGAATAAATCTGAAATCTGCACACAGAAATGTGGAAAGTAATCAACAAAATTTTCACAGTAGCAGTAAATAAAAATTGAAGAGCAATTTATTAGAAATAATTAAAAAAAAAACAAATTTAATGATTACTATAGATACATTTCTCAGTGGACTATTTGGGGAGTTTTCTCTTTACTGAGTCCTCCAGTGAGATTAAAAGTAAACATGCTAGTATCATGGCATTTAATATTAGTTAATAAATGGAAAAATAAAGAAAAACTCAAAGATAGCTTCTTATATATTTAAAGAGAATGCAAAAGCATTAAATAAATTTGGAAAAATAAAAGGTGCGGAATGATTTTACAGTACATACTGGCAACAATTATTCCACCCTGACCAGCATTGTAGGCAAAGACAAGCAGTCAACGACAAAGTCTTTTCTAAATTTAGACGTTCAGGTAACAACAGAACATTGTTGTGGTTCTGGTAATTAATTAACTTTTTTCCAGTTTAATTTAGAAAAACAACTGAATAATTTACTTCGCCATCAGAAAGAGCCAAGTATAATTTAAACTCAATTGAAACAAAAGTTTAAAAAAAAAACTTTAATCACCAACTCAATGTAATGGGATACGGTCAGAGGCACCACATATTATTTAAACTGAGAACCCGATTCTCTAGCAATAACAGAAACACTTGCCATTTCTTTTTGTATTCTGATGATACGAAAAATTTGCACCTGCCACAGTTAGAGCGACATCATTCCCATCTATATCCATCTGCCCCCAGCTTATCAGAAGACATTCGGTGCTTCACCAAGATCCAAGTACCCTGAGAAGATGGCTGCCACCTTTCATGAATCACTGCAATTTACTGGTTGATTACAAACAATTGCCTGAGAACAATTAAAGACATCTGTGTTTGGACACATACAAGGCCTGACTAGATAAGCTCACCACCTTTTCTTCCTTAACATGGCACAACAATCTAACATTTGCACACTACTTTTTTTTTTAAATATTTTCTTAAATTATAAAACATTCTCAAAACTCCATGGCAAGAAGTCATAATTACTAACACTGCATACTAACTCATGAATATATCTGTACTTTAAAACTGTAACTAAACAACAGCTGCATGATAATAATATTGGAAATTCTCAGCAGATCAGGCTGGACATGTAGGAGGAGATCTTCAGCCTGAAACATTAGCAGTTTCTCTTCCTACGGATGTGGTGTAATCCGCTGATTTTTTCCAACACTTTCTGTTCTAATTTTACATTTCCAGCATCTGTAGTGTTCCTTGATTTTTAACAGCTCCAGTGATAACAGATTCCCAGCTAGCAACTAAGGACGCATCTTGGAAATATACAAATATTTATCAACCATTTAACAAATATCCCTGCTATCTTTAACCATAAATTGGTACGGTTCCTTAAGACACATTCACACAAATCCCCATATGTTAAACTAAAACAGCCACACAAACATACACGCAGCAGATCATTTTCACTGACGTATTACATATACAAAAATGCCATCCGAGTAATAGATATTTAAAAAAATTGTCATGGTTAGTGGATACAACACAATGGATTTGTCATTGCTAGAGCATATACAACAATTTCTATTTATTTGTTTATTTTTAAAGAGAGACGGCACGGTACAGGCCCTTCCACCAAAGCGCCTGTACTGCTCAAATGCATCACGACAAACCCCTCTTTTTTTGGGAGGGTGGAAGGAAAAGTGTGAAGCCGAAAAATTTAAATTTCAGAATTTTAAAAATAATGCAATTATCACATGTGGAAAATAAATCATGGACGAGTTTGAAATAATTCAAAACTGTAATACTTTCCTAGTTTTAAAATACACCCAAATGAAATGATCTTGTTCCCACAAATCAGCTCAATTCAAGAGAGTACTAGAACTAAGAACGCAAGAAAATAGGAGAAGCCTCTCATGCCAAACCCATTGTTCAATAGGATTATAGGTGATTGATCCCATCTCATCTCTTCTATGCCAGTTCCACATAACCGTCAATTTCCTCATCTTTTCAAAAATTATCTACTTATACTGAAGATCTAACCTCCACAACCCTCTGTGGGAGAGAAGTCCAGAGATTCACCCACCTCATTGAAATGATCCTACGCAACTCAGTTTTAAATAACCACTACCTAACTTGTAACTGTCCTCTCATTTGAGATTGTCTCATCAGTGGAAACCTATTAACATATACCTCATTATGTCCTATAAATGATCTTGTGCATTTCAATGTCTTCATCCTTATTCTTCTAAGCTCCAAACAACGCAACTTACTCATCATGATGGATCACCCCTGTGAATCTTTTCTGTCATCTTACCAAGTTGGATCTTGTGGGGACTCATAATATTCAAAATATTATTATACATTTTCCTAGCCATTTCAAAATACTTCAGCTTCAAAATTTGGGGGGGGAGGGGGGGGCAGGTATCCACAGTGAGCTATTCTCCAATCACCTGAGATCTGGTATTCCTTGTCTGAATGAATGGTACAGCAGTACAGACCCACCTTGACCACTGAGATGCAACAGACTGGACACATTGGAATCAAAAGCAAAGATCTGCTGGCAGGCCGAGTAAAACAGATGCTCCTTGACACACTGAATTCCTGCAGTAGTTTGTTTATTGGATAAGAACAATGCCTTACTAAAAGTAAGTGATAATGATACAAAAAGCACCTGAGGCTTCCTCCTTCCTGCCAATACATTCTTCAGCTAGGTTGTATGCTGTAAAATGCAAGTGTTACGAGATCATCTTAACCAGAGTATATTCCTAGCTTCTGAGGGAATCAAGACAAAAACATCATCTGCTCCTCTCTCCATAAATCAGGGGTGGCAAACCTTTTAGTTTTTAATTTAGACCTACAGTACAGTAGCAGGCCATTTCGCCCCACGAGTCCATCCTGCCCAATTAACCTACAAATCCCCCCCCCCCCCACCCCCGGTACGTACTTGTGGGCCAAAATGGCTATGTGTCCAAATTAAAAATTAAAAGGTAGGCCACCACTGCCATAAATACTCCTGGCCTCCCAAGAGATTTGTTTTTGTTAAAAAAATACATTTTTTTTTTGCATTTTGTATGATCTTTTCCAGAACATTTAAAACGATAACTGTGCCTTCATCATAATGTCACTTAACTACAATACTGAAATTGCAAAAGGTATTCTCCATACAAAGTTCCAACTTCCAATTGTCAATGTCTTTCAGTAGTCTCCAGATTAGACCCACCTTTTTACTACTGTAATACTACTCAGCAACCCTACCATTGAAAAAAGAAAGCAATAACCAGAATCTTTCTCATTCAGTGATCATTTAAAAACTACCATTTCAGTCATCAGAAGTCTTTCCAACAACTTTTTTTTCCCTATCACTTTACATAACCGACATTAAAAAAAAAACTGTCACTAAATTATTTGATGAAATTTCGACCATTCCTCTTTGCAACTTATGCAAAGAGTGACAGAATATTTTCGAGTGCGCTTGTGCACTCGCTGAAAAAGTATTCCGGGAACAGCAAATCAAAGCTCTCGATTTTAAAAAAATAGCTAGTAGTTGCGTCGAAAAGCTTACAGTGAAAGACACAAGCCCTCTGGAGCATGATCTGTTGAGCCGGTCGGGCAGAGCGCCCAATACAAGATGACAACACACAAAAGCAAATGCTGATCCCTCCGTCCTGAGCCTTGTGCGAAAGCCATAAGCGCTCAAATCACACCTCATCTTCAACATACCTCATCGTCCCCAATAGATGGGCATCTTCTCCCATTTCCATCTCCATCCTCCTCTTCACTTGGACAGGATCGACGTGTCGCCATTATTTCATTCCAATTTAAAGCGACTCCAGATCAGGAGAACACTCCCTTGGCTCGGTTCGTTGAAAAATCCATGAACAGTAACAGCAACAATAAAAAAAAGGGTAGGTATTATTCGCCAATCGACCCGTCCTTCTTCATTGTTCCTTAAACGACCTGAAAATCAAAAACAACACCGATTGTCGCAAATAAATCAAAATCAGTGGCTCACTCACATATTTACAGTTTTCCTTAAGAAACAGCCATCATCTGAATGCACTGACTCAGACAACTCTAATTCTCCCGACAGGAACTCACATATCATTCCATCAAAACGAGGAGACGCCTCCTGTTCTAATGGGGAAAATTAAATTTCTGTTCGCCAGCTTTTCTGACAGCAGCTGGGCGACACCTTCCAAAGCGGAATTACCTGATTTTCCCCAAATATTTGTTGTCTCCTCGGCCAAACCGAACCCCCCTGAAACGGAAACAAAGATCTCTTGGAGCAAAAATACCCCCCCCCCCATCGCCACCCACCCACCCACCACCCCCACCAAAAGTGACTGGTTTTAAAAGGAGGAGGGTTCCGAGGCAGCCGGTGAGAGGATCTGAACAGCCTGTCCGGGCTCCTGACGCCCACCCATTTGCTGTGGGTGGTCGTGTGTGATCATTCGCCCGGGTTACACCGGGATGTGCAAATATAAAATCTGTCAGCGTTTCCCACGCCTGCAGCTCCAATGGTGGGGGGGGGGGGGGGGGGGGGGCAAATTCACAACGATCTCCTGCACAAGATCTTGATCAGAGGAGCCACATCCCCCCCCCCCCATAAAATCTGTCAGCGTTTCCCACGCCTGCAGCTCCAATGGTCGGGGGGGGGGGGGCAAATTCACCATGATCTCCTGCACAAGATCTTGATCAGAGGAGCCACATCCCCCCCCCACCCCACCCAGGCCCAATGGTTAAGGCAAATTATGTGGCCGGTGCAGAGCCTCCGGCACTCGCTTCCCTCCGCGAAAGTGCGGCTGTGAGGGCGGGGAGAGGACCGTCTCCCGCGAGCACACCTTGTGGCGCGGCGGGGCGAACCGAGGCCTTAGTCCACAAGTCGTCTTGCGCTGTTGAGCCCCGGTGCCGACCGCCCTCCGTCGGCCGCCGACTCGCCGTCCGCCGCCGCCATGGCGGTCCCCACCTCCCGGTCGCTCTCCTCCTCCTCCCCCTCCCCTCTCTCCGGCCGCTGTCAGTCGCCGCTCCCTCGAGTCCAGCCTCGCTCCGTCCGCCTCACTCACTCAACAAACGAGAGAGTTCATCACCGGCGCCATGATTTTTCTCCCTCCCGCCCCCTTCACCGAATCCCCGTAGGAAAATATCGCCCAAGTCCACAGCCGCCGGCGAGCAGCCAATCGCACACGGGTTGACATCCGTGGCGTCGCCGCTGGACGAATAGGATCGCGTGTTTCAACCGCCCCCTTCTTTCCTCTCTCTCTCTCTCCACACCCCCTTGCCCTCGCGCTCTCCAACAATTATTCCCAACTCCGGGCCAATCGCAGCTCGTGCTCGCGCCTTCTGGACGCCCCCCCCCCCTCCTCCTCCTCCGCCGCCGCCGCCGCCGCGCTGCCCGCACTCCCACACACTCCCGCCGTCCAGTGTAGCCGCCCCTCCAGCTTTCAGACCCACTGATACACGCCTATGTTACCAAGTCAGCTCCTCGGTTGCTTCCCCTAGTGTGTCCATGCAGAATGTGTTTCCTGATCCTCCCCCCACCCCATATGCCCTGATAGAAAGGAGACAAGTGGACAAATCGTTGCAGGGCGCTGTGAGCTTCAGCACGATGTGAGCTGCATAGAAATTAAGGGTGGGCAGGGATGGCTAATTTACTCCAGTTCGCCGAACAGTTATTTCTGTGGCAGAGCGTGTAATTGCAACGTTGAAGGGATAGGCGACCCATTCCATGCAGCCACGTCGCTGATTGTTCATTCCATATGGGGGGGGGGGGGGACGGACGGACAAATCGTGTTTGGGGTGCACCCTTTTATCTATTTCCCGGGACTTGACGCTTTTATTGGGCCAAATGCTGGCAGTGCGACCGATTTCGCACCAGATCTCCATCCTCACGGTGTCTAACCAGACGGATTTGACACTGTCCGCTCGTTCCTCGCGGCGGAAGTGGAGTTGCTGTTTGTTTCGTAGACTTTTAGTGGCTTGCAGAGATTTTTGTTGTTGTCATCAGCCACTCAGACCAAAACAAATAGAGAACCCTTTGTAATTTCTAGTGGAAGGCTCCCGTGACATAAATAATGTATGGGGCGGCTGCGATCGATTCTCCAGTGTTTTGTCATCCTTTATGTTATTTCGGCGTCTTTTTCTCGCAGACCACCCCTTCTGAGATCCGTCACTCCTCTTTCATTCATTCATTCGTTCTCTCCTCGCTAGAATCAAACTCCGGCTCGCATTCATGGCCCATCCACTTCGAGTGGACGCTCTCATTCGGAAACAGGTTCGGTCGAAAGCAAACATTGAACTGGGGCTCGTTGCTGCGGCGATTTGATCAGCAGTGCAAGGAGACGCGCTCAGCTCGGCTCTCGATACCAATGAATGCATTGAGATGATGTAACTTTGTCCATCATCTTTTTTTTTAAACGACACCCCGTGGGGTCTCAAGGTTCAAGCTTGAAGAACGGGTCAGGATCCGAAACGGGCGGGCACCTCTCGTCTCATGTTTCCGGACGATCTCCGGACCCCTGCTTATTCTCAGCGAGATTTCGGCTAGACGTGGATATTATTAGAACATTCCACACTCACCCGAGCGCTTTTCATTTTGGAAAGACAATTGGAGGGGGTGCATTTCCAAAATGCATGCAGGTTGGACGTGGATGCTGGATAAGGGTTCAAGGCAGATAACAACTCTGAACATCATACAACTTAAACATTTTGACGAGAACTGAACTTTCCCTTTGAAGATTGAGAACATTTAAAAAAAAGGAGCAGGGATGGGTCCATGAGCCTGTTTCGCCATTCAATGAGAGGTTGGCGCAATTGAAAACATTCAAGCAATCTCTCCACTATGGAGAGGTTGCCAAAAGATTTAATGCCAATACCTATTATTTTTAGAGGGGGACGTTCAGAGTTTAGACTGTCAATTGGAATCCCTCAAATGTTATTTTTTCATTAAAATAAACTTCACCTTATAGGTGATGTAGTGGTGACCACCAATTAATTAACTCCTTATTAAAGAACCTAGATATATCTCTTTTGTCACATTTGGAACAAAGGTGGAGATGGTGATTCTTTGAGGTGGATAAATATCCCTTAATGGAACGTCGGACAAATGTCTGCAGACATCGTGGTTGAAATAAAAACGCAATGCTGGAGAAACTCGCCAGGTCAAACTGTGTACTTTATATCGCAAACATAAAGATACATAACTAACATTTGGGCCTGAAGTGCACCAAAAGAATATGAGGATCTAAAGTATCTATTTTTACATAGAGACATACAGGAGAAGGCAGATGCTGGAATTATCTGCCTAAGGAACTCAGAAGGTCCTGCAAATATGCTATGCTCGCGCTGGACACTCCACTAAATAGAAAATTTAACTCGAAGAATTATCAAGATCTTCTTATTTCCTGAGATAGAGAGATCACTGAATGTGGTTTCTTAGAATACAGTGCTGCAAAGATATTGTAATGATGATACTCTTCTCACACTGGTTTCTATCGGTGAGTTATACTTGACTTGTGCACCTCTGATGTGTACAGTTCCACTGTTTCATAGATAAAACCAAATCATTAAACTTACTATAAATATAGTATTATAATTAAAATGGTGCATTCACTCAACAGATCAGGCATCAACTATGAGAGGGAGAATAGCTTTTCCCATGCACTATGAGAAATACAATAAACACGAGGCTACGCATGATACAATATAATTGGTTACGCAGGCTATACACCACGCCCCAAAAGTTAAATAAATGGGACCCAACAGTATCAGACAGATGATTTCGCTGTAAGAAGGAAACGGGAACAACAGTACATGCAATTTGGGCATGTGAGAAAGTGGAAATGTTTTGGGAAGATCTAAACCAGGTATTAAATAAGATCACAAAAAGCCACATACCAAAAAATCCAGAGGTCTTTCTTCTAAGTAATATAAGAAGTAAAGAACTTGGACTCGATTTGGATGGATCACAAAAAAGATTTATTAGGAAAAAATGTTCTATGTCAACCTGGAAATTAGAAGATAGCCTAAGAATATAGCAATGGTACATAGAAATGAATAAACATATTCCATTGGAAAAAATAATATATAATTTAAGAAATAACATCACAGTATTCGAACAAATTTGGGAACCGTACATGGAACACAACAGAGAAGTCTTACCATGAACCTCCACCACCTAAAATGACTGAAGGAGAAGACAACGAAATGAACTGACCCAGTATGTAAAAGTAGAAGACACAATTTTCTTGTTTATTTTCATTGTGTGATGACATTGTTTAATGGGTTTAATGTATCATATATGTTGAACATTGAGTGGTGAGGGGGATGGGGGGTGAAGGAGGGAGGGAAGGGAGGGGGAAAAGGGGAGAAAATGACACTGTATATTCAAGAGGGAAATGTTTGTGTGATTTTGGTCAGTATGGTTCATAGTGTGAAAAATAAAAATTTTTAAAAAAACTATGAGAGGGAGAGAAACAGAATTAATTAATTTGAAGGAAGGGAGCAGGAGCACATATTTGCTGGGAGGAAACATTTGCTGGAATGCAGAGATCCTGATGAATTTAGCAGCACGACATCTTTTATATTTATTTACTCCATTTCCTTCCCCACAAATAGAAAGGTTGGCCCATTGCCAGCTGAAAAATTTAGTGCAGAAATTCACACATCAACTATTAACTTGAAGACTTCAAGTAATGGTAAAATGCTGCTACATCAAAATAAAAATGTCTGAGTGATCGCCCTGTCAATCAAGTTTGGCAATAAAGTTATTTAAGTCACTGAAGATATTTTTATTCACAAAATGATAAGTAACCACAATTTTTTTCTGGACAAATGACCATATTTTTATTAGAATAAGCCAAGCCCCTCATCCTCTCTCTGCCACCCAGAGGGAGGATATAAACTCTGTTTTCCTCCAAAGGTTGAGTAATTCCAGCATCACTTATGTTCACCATTTTTTGCTTTACACTTAATTTTCCATAACAGTTTTATTTTGCATTGAACATTCTTTAAAAAGAATGATCACAGAGCTTTAATACCACATAAACACTTTTGTAAGTGTAATTTCCATGATAAACCGATATGTGTACATTTTGTCATAATTAACTTGAACTCTTTTATTTCTCATTCTTTGATATGGCCATGCAATTTTTCATTTGGACAAATATAATAAATAGGATTTTTTTTGCTTGAGGTTACGTATCAATGATTTTTCACTGTCCTATAAATCCTTATCATATCATTTATGATTTTTAGACTGCAGGCAATCAAGGAATTTTGCTGCTACACGGGCAGTCCAAAAAGGAATGTGCAGGAATTTTGAGTCAATATCTGCACCGCGATTTATCCTGCAGGACCGCTACAATTTTTTAGGAGGAACTGAAACAAATCATTGAGAAATCAATATAAATCACTGGAACAATTATGATTTTTAGATTGCAATGTTGGAAATATTGTGGAAAAAATTAACATAATTACTGCCTGTGTGTTCGTTCACACTGGGGCCTTTTTAGACTGCAAGTACTTAAGTGCAACAGTCCTTGTGGTTGGAAATGCAGTAGAGTGGATGACTGTCAACGAATTTTTCAGTACTGTTTACACTGCAGCCTGCCCATGTTGTTCACAGTCAAGAAATGTAGATGGAATATTTAAATTGATTAATATCTATTCACCATAATTCTTTATTTTTTATCATACTTAATTTTATGCAAGATCACCAACCTGAAACATTAACCCAATTTTTCTCTCCAAAATATTGCTCAGCTTCCTGATTAATTCTATAAGTTTCCAACTTCATCAATCGTTAATTTCTTGTCATTATTTAGTTCTTATTGCACAACTCCATGGCAAACCACTCTGCTTTTTCATATTCAGTCATCATAATATAATTTTTATTCCAATTTTCTAGAATATTAAATACACATATTAATTTCCAATGTCTTATTCATTTTTTTATTTGACACTTTCTCTTTATTACAGCAACATTCCACAAGTGCATCTTTTCATTCAGTTATTCTGTACAACCATTATTTAGTACAATTCCATGTTATCTTTTAGGCAAGATTTCACTGCACTTTAAGGCAAAAAGTCAAATTTCTGAAAGTAGATTATTTGTAGGATATCTTGAAGTATCCTAATTTGCAGAATGCAGGTTCCTGATATCAGTGACTGTATGTACCAAGCAATGCCAGGTACTTCCTCAAAGTAAGTACAACAGAAAGACATGAGATGGAATATACAAATATGCTGGAGAAGCTCAGCAGGGAAAGCAAAAACCACAGCAAGTAAAGTAACCAATGTTTTGGGTGTGGGCCCTTCAGACTTTCTCAGTTAAAGACATGAAATGGAACTGGCTGGTGAGATAAAGGTAAAAGATGACCAGGGTGAGGATTGGACCCATTAAAGATCAGCGTGGCTGGCTTTGCGTGGAGTCAGAGGAGATGGTGAAATTTTAAATTAATATTTCTCACATCTTTGCTGCGGAGAAGATCATGGAAAGCAAGGAATTGAAGGAAATGCATTGCAATATCCTGGACCACATCATAAGTACTAGGGAGGAGGTATATTGACAGCCTTGCAGTATATTAAAAGTATGCAGAGACTGTGATGGAATTAAAAACACAAAGCTGGGAAAGCTCAGCAGGTCAAAATTGATGAAGAGCTTAAGGCTGAAATATTGGTTATGTATACCTTTTCAATATAAAGTACACTGTTTAACTTGCTGAATTTCCCCAGTTTTGTGTTTTTATTGTAATATATTAAGGTGGACAAATCCTCGATGAAGTGCTTCCTCACACCTTATGGAAAGCTAGGTGTGGTGCACTATTAGCTACACACAAAGATAAAGACTGTACCACAGGCTTTAATCCACAAAGACTTCCATAGAGCCAGGCTGGCTGTGGCTGCAGCAACTCTGAATGAGGCCTTAGGAGGCCAGCGCAGGCTTATATCCTGGAGGGTGATTGACACCCGACTGGGTGGGGCTTGATCCATTCAGGCCGACTGATTGACAGCCGGCCAGGTGTTGTCTTGTCCCCTTACACTCCTGCAGGTACAGAGGTTGCCCACTGCAGTAGGCCACCACATTCACCCCCTTCTTTAAAATTGTCCCGGGGGGGGGGGTGGGGGGCAGGACAGTAACAAGGAATCGCACCCACTATGTACATACAATATTTACAGGTTGAGACGACTCGGCGGCTGCCGGGGTCTTTGTGACCATCGTAGGACTGGCTCCTGGTCACTGGTCAGAGGAGAAGTGGGGGGGGCTGGCGGCAGGGGTATGTGAGGCTGGTGTGGTGCCACGCGGAGGGGTGGCCAGGGGGGCTGGGGTTGATGAATACGGGTCGTGGGGGGGGGGGGGGGGTTCGTCTCCTAAGGCTGAAGCGGACCCCTAGTAGTGAAGGAGGCCCTGTGTGCCCCATAGCTGCCTGGGGATGGGGATGTATGCCCGGACAGCATTGTCCTGGGTTGGAGGGTGGAATGGTGTGGTGGGTGCTCCTGCTGGTGTCAGGTCCCTGGTTGAGACGGTGTCCTCCCTGCCACTGCCGAACCTAACGTAAGGATAGTTATGGTTTGCATGAAGGAGGAAAACCTGCTCCACCAGGGCTTCAGCCTTGTGTGTCCATACATGCTTATGCAGAAGCACCAGTCCCGAGGATGTGAGCCATGCTGGGAGTGACGTTCCAGTCACTGACCTCCTGGGGAATTGGAACAGGCGTTCGTGAGGGGTCTTGTTGGTAGCCGTGCACAGCTGTGACAGAATGGCATGGAGTGCCTTAGGCAGGGTGTCCTGCCAGTACTCAACGGCCCACCTTTTTGACCTGAGAGCCAGGAGGAGACCTTCCAGACCATCCCATTCTCACGTTCCACTTGCCCGTTGCTTCTCAGGTTATAGCTTGTAGTGCGACTTGTCTTGATGACCCTCGCCGTCAGGTACTGGCGCAGCTCGTCGCTCATGAAACTAGACCCCCGGTCGCTGTGGATGAAGGTGGGGTAGCCAAACATGGTGAAAATCTGCCCCAAGGCCCTGATGACGGTGGCCGTGGAGGTGTCCGGACAAGGGATGGCGAAAGGGAATCATGAGTACTCGTCCACTACTGTGAGGAAGTAGACATTTCGGTTCGTGGAAGGCAGGGGCCCTTTGAAGTCCATGCTGAGATGCTCGAAAGGCCAAGTAGCCTTTACAATGTGGGCCTGGGGGGGTCAGAAGAAGTGGGGTTTGCACTCCGCACAGACCTGACAGGCCTCGGTCATGTCCATGACGTCCCTGATGGTGTACGGCAGATTTCAGGACTTAACTAAATGGTACAACCAGGTGACATCCGGATGGCAAAGGGACTCATTCAATGCCTGCAACTTGTCATCATGCATAGACGCGCAGGTGCGAGAGAGGGCATCAGGGGAGTCGTTAAACTTCCTGGGGCGGTACTGGATGTCGTAGCTGTAGGTTGTCAGCTTGACTCTCCAGCACAGGATCTTGTCATTCTTGATCTTGCTCTTGTGGGTAGTGTTAAACATGAATGCCACGGCCCACTGGTCTGTGAGGAGCATGAATCTTCTGCCGGCCAGGTAGTGGTGTCAGTGGCAGACTGCTTCCACAATCACCTGGGCCTCCTTTTCAATGGTGGAGTGCCAAAGCTCGGAGCCGTGGAGGGTCCTGGAGAAGAAGGCAATGGAGTGCCCCCCTTGGCTGAAGATAGCAGCGAGGACCACCTTGGAGACATTGCTCTCCACTTGGAAGGGGGAGTCCTCATCCACAGCCTGCTACATGGCATCCACGATGTCTTACCTGATGTGGGTGAAGGCTGCCTGCGCCTCAGGTGGGACGGGAAAAATTGTGGCTTTGGCCAATGGGCGGACCTTCTCCGAGATTTGAGGGACCCAGTGTGAGTAATAAGAGAACAGGCCCAGGCACTTGCGGAGGGTCTTTAGCGTGGGGGAGAGGGATAACTCCATTAATGTGTGCATCCTTTCTGGATCTGGGCCAATGACTCCATGGGCCACGATGTACCCCAGGATGGCGAGGCGGGTGGTGCTGAACACACACTTCTTCTTGTTGTAAGTGAGATTCAGCTCCGCGGCCGACTGGAGGAATCTTTCCAGGTTAGCATCGTGGTCCTGCTGGTCACGGCCGCAGATAGTGACGTTATCCAGATATGGGAATGTCGCCTTCAGCTTGTGCCGGTCTACCATGCAATCCATCTGCCGCTGGAAGATGGAGACCCCATTCATGACCCCTAAAGGAACCTGGTGGAACTGGTACAGGTGCCCGTCTGCCTCAAAGGCGGTGTAGGGCTTGTCCTTCGGGTGGATAGGGATTTGGTGATACGCCGACTTTAAGTCAATCGTGGAGAAAACCTGATAGCGGGCCATCTTATTGACCATGTCGGTGATTCTTGGCAGGGGGAAGGCATCGAGCTGGGTGAACCGATTAATGATCTGGCTGTAATCCACCACCATCCTCGGCTTATACCCCCCCTTTGACTACCAGGACTTGGGAGAGGGTTGTTACTGGGCTCTATAGCGCCTTCCGCCAGGAGTCACCACACCTCCGCCTTGATGAAGTCCCTGTCTGCAGCGCAATAGCTTCTACTTCTGGCGGTGATCAGCTGGCAGCCTAGCGCAAGATGTGGAAAGAGCGTCAGTGGGGCGATGCACATTGTGGAGAGGCCACAAGTTGGCCAGGGCTGGTAGGTTGGTGTGCTGGGCAATGTGAGTGGAGGTTGGGGCCCCCTGAAGGCAAGGGTGACACATTGCAGGTGGCACTGGAAATCCAGGCCCAGGAGAAGTGGAATGCAGAGTTTGGGCATGACCAGGAGCCTGAATCAGCACCCGAGGGTACCAACAATCTTATCCTTGGCAGCGAGGGCGATCGAGCAGGAGGTGGGGTGGACCTTTAACCTTAGGGAGTGGGCCACACTCTGGTGAATGAAGCTCTCGGTGATGCCACTGTCCAAAAAGGACTTTGTTACCTGCCCCTTGACTCGCACATCCATCATCGAGCGCCCAAGATCGTGGGGGATGTCCCTGGTTAGCGTGGTCGCAGCCAGGACCATCTTGGAGTTGGAGTCGTCGCTATCAGGAGGGATGGGGAGCGTCGATAGGGCGACATGGTCATCACCCGTGTTGACCACATCAAGATCGGTCATGAGGTGCAGCATGCGGTAGCCGACAGCCCCCGGAGGTGTGGGGAACATCGGTAGGATAGCCTGGTCATTGCCCGTGTTGACCACATTGCCATCGGTCGCTGGGTGCGGAATGCGGCAGCTGATGGCACCCAGAGGCATGGGGAGCATTGGTATGGCGGCCTAGTCATCACTCGTATTGACCACATCATTCTCAACGTTGTCGGGGGCCCTCCGTGTCGGCGCTGCCTGGCCCAAGATGGCAGTGGCACATGGGGGATTGTTGTGTGGATGGCCTCCTTCCCCAGCCATGTCCACTGAGTCGAGGAAAGTGGCATCATCACGGCTGGTGGCAGAGACGTCGTTACGTCAGCCAGAAGTGACATCACTGTAGTTCTCAGTGAGAGGTGCTGGCGAGGGCGGGGACTGGTACAGATGCTTGGGCACATGCTGTGACGGTCGCTGAAGGGGCCAGATGTTGAGCAGTCAAAGTCGGGGAAGGGGGAAGTCATTGCGGGGACAATGGTGCCGCCCAGCACACGCACGTAGGGGAGGGGGTCTGTGGGGGAGGTCATAGAGGGCTGGTGAGCTGCCAGCAGGTTTAGAGAGGCACACTTTTGCAAAGTGGCCTTTCTTGCCGCATTGGGAACAATACTGGTTCCTAGCTGGGCAGTTTTGGCGTGATCATCGATCTGACGCATACCAGGACCCACATTACTTACAGGGGTGCCGGGCGCCTGCTGCAGCGACATTCTCCTCCCCAGCTCAGCCTGGGGCTGCAGCTGCAGTATGAGAGGGCCATGAGGGAGCCTGGGGGAACCTGGAATCGAAGGCTTCGACGTGCAGGGCTGCTGATTCAAGAGTTTGGACCACTTCTACAGTCCTGGTTAGGGCATCGATGTTGTCTTCCAGCAGCTTGTGCCAGATGGCCCTCAAGCGTAGCCCTCAGACGAAGGCATACTGGATTAGCCTCTTGACCTCCTCTACACCTACCCTGTGTTCAGCCAGACACGGTCGGGCCAAATCTCGCAAATGTCCCAGGTAAGACAGCCGTCTTCTCAGGTTGCTGGGCTCGGGTGTTGAGGAGGTATCTTGCACAGAGCACATTCATGGGGGGCTTGTACAAGTTCTCGAGAGTGTCCATTGTGCTCTTGTACGTGGAGCAGCCTTTGGTTACCTGGAAGGCGCGGGGACCCAGCTTTGACCGGAGTAGGACCAACCTCTTCCGATCAGAGTCCAGGATGTCGCCCTCGTGTGCCTTGATGATTGCCTCGACCGCATGCTGCCAGATCTTGAAGCATCTCTGGGCTTCCAGGTGGCGTGGGTTGACCTCGAGGCTTTCTGCATAAAGGAATTTTTCCATAGCCGCCATGGGAAAATTTTGTGGATTAAATCACACAATCACACAAACACATAGATAAAGACTCTTCAACAGGCTTTAATCCACAAAGATTTCCACAGAGCCAGGCTGGCTGTGGCTGCAGCAACTCTGAGTGAGGCCTCAGGAGGCTGGTGCAGGCTTATATCCCGGAGGGTGATTGACAGCCGACCAGGTGTTTTCCTGTCCCCTTACACTCCTGCAGGTACAGAGGTTTCCCCCTGCGATAGGCCGGTGGTGGACCACCACACTAGGGGAAAATTTTCAGAGGCCTTAGCTGAGATAGTTACATCATCTTTGCCTCAGATGAAGTGCTGGAAGACTGGAAGGTGGTTAATGTTGTTTAAAAAGTGCATCAAGGACAAGTCAAGTGAGGTTGTAGGAAAATTGCTGTTGGTGATCTTCAGGGACAGGATCTATCAGCATTTGAACAGATGGGAGATCATGTCTCTGGCATCTGAAAGAATTATTTTAAGAAATGATGAAGAGTATGGATGAGGGCAGGCAGTAGAGTGGTTAGCCTGGAAGATTAGATCACTTGGAACTCAAGTGGAGCTGGTCCATTTGATTAATTGTTTTCTTCATGGAAGGAGTCAGAGGGTAGTAGTAAAGGATGTTTTTCTGACTGGATGCCTGTAACCAGTGATGTGTCAGGAGCTGGGTGCTGAGTCCACTGTTATTTGTTATTACGATTAATGATTTGAATAACAATGTGGATAACACGATCAGAAAATCTGCAGATGACAATACAATTGGTGATGTAGTGAACAATGAGGAAGGATATTGAAGTTTACAATAAGCTGGGATGGTGGGCCAAGGAGTGACAAGTGGGAGTTAATTCTGATAAGAGTAAGATTTTGCATTTTGGTAAGTCAAGCCAGGACAGGACACACAGTGAATGGTTGGCCCTGTAGAATTTAGCCTCACAGTTCGGCGGGCAGCAACCTCCTTTGAAGAAGACCGCAGAGCCCACCTCACTGTCAAAAGACAAAGGAGCAAAAACCAAACACCCAACCCCAACCCACCAATTTTCCCTTGCAACCACTGCAACCGTGTCTGCCTGTCCCGCATCAGACTTGTCAGCCACAAACGAGCCTGCAGCTGACGTGGACATTACCCCTCCATAAATCTTCGTCCGCGAAGCCAAGCCAAAGAAGAAGAAAGAAGAAAGAAGTGAGACCTAGGGAGTGCAGATGCATAGTTCCCTGAAAGTGGAAACACAGGCAGGCAAGTTGGTGAAGAAGGTATTTGGCACACTTGCCTTCAATGGGTGACGTATTAAGTACAAACATTGGCTGGGTCTTAATTCCCTAGGGAGTAGGAGGCTTAGGAGTGATATTATAAAGCTTTACAAAATCATGGTAAATGATTCTGCAACTACAAGGCAGAGATTTAATTTGAGAGGGAAGAGAATTAAGGTGTGCTTGAAGTGCAACTTTATCACCAAGAGCAGCGGTGACCAAACTTGCTTAACGTAAGAGTCACATATAATAAATTTCAGGTGTTTAAGAGCCGCAAAACATAAAAAATATTGAATGCATGTTTATGCCTTACATTCACATTTTGTTACAAAAAATATGTAAATATTAAGAAATGCATGTATGTAATAATATTTATTCATGAATGTAGATTTTAAACTTAATTTATATTAGTTTCAATAATCAATAATTACACATACTGTACATACTCGTGTCATAGTTGAATTTTGTGGACCAATTTTGATGGTAAAATTTAGGGGGTCAACTATTACACACATACTACTTTTGACTGGTAAGTACCTGCATTGTTCGGGGTGTTGGGAGCTTGGATGGGCAGGCGGGGGGCAGGGCCAAGGCGAGAGTCCATGGTTGGCATTGTCAAGAGCTTGGATGGGAAGGCAGCCAGGGTGACGGGAGCTCAGATGGACAGGCTGCCATGGCCAAATATAGAGGGATTAACTTGTCTATACATTATACATACTAAATATTTTCAATTCCAAGCCACGCCCACTAAAACTATCCCGATTCCTGTCTCAGCCAACATATTTCTGCAAGCCGCACATTATATGTCAAAGTGCCGTATGTGGATTAGGAGCTGTGGTTTAGCTACCCCTGACCTAGAGGGTGGTCCCTACCTAGGATGAGCTACCAGAACAAAATGTAGAAATGGTTGCAATTTTGATATTGTTAAAACATTTGGACAGACATATGGGGAGGAAGGGGAATTAGAAAGATGGACTAAATGCAGGCAAATGGAACAAGCCCTGAAGACCAACTTAGTTGGCATGGACAAGATGGAACAAAGAGTCTGCTTGGTGCTTTATGCTTCTGTGACTCTTTGACTGTCTATGAGAATCACAGGGATAACTATCACTGGACATGTCCTCATATCTCATTCCAACCAGCATCAACTAAGAAGCAGATCTCTGTTCCAGTTGGCAATGAATGGCAGAACAAATATGAATTTGAAAGTACTTTTCAAATAAGAAGATTAAAGCATAGCTTCTTGATTTAATAATCCATATGTGATTTTCTTTGTGTGTTGTGAATGACTTATGGTCCTTGCTGATCAATTTTGAACTCTGTGCTAACAATGATCCAGTGCATTTTTGCATTTTTTTCAACATACATTTTCATCGAGATATGATCAAACAGCATTTGCATACAATTATGTATTTGGTTATTTTCAATAAACATCATATAAAATATATATAATGATGTACACACATCATTGATATTTTATGTAAAAAGTGCTCACAGATTGGCATTTCTCAGGAGGGGTGCTATAAATGAATAATTCTGAATAATTTAATCATATACATTATCCATGAATAATTGATTAAATTTTATATAGGGATCAATAATAACTGATTTATGATCTTAAAGCAAATGCACTGGTGGTTAAATATTTGTCAGGTACTTAATTAACAATAATATTGAAGATAAAATATTGGTGCAAGAAAAGGGTAATCAATTTGATGGGATTGGATTATAGGCCCCCAGAATTCAATGGAATTAGAGGAGAAAATATGTAGGGAAATCATAGTTCTGTGCAGAAAAAATAGGCTTGTAACAGTAAGTGATTTTCACTTCCCTAATATTGACCAAGTCTGCCACAGTGTGAAGGGATTAGATGGAGCAGAATTTCTAAAGCCATAGATAGATAGCCCTCCAAAAGAGAGGGCAACACTTGACCTTCTATTGGGAAATGAGGCTGGGCCTGATGCATCATTACAGGAGAACTTTGGGACAGAGACCATAATTCTGTAATTTCAAAATAATTCTGGAAAAAAGATTGGACTGGTCCACAAGTTAAAGTTCTTATTTGGTGGAATGCTAATTTTGATGGCATTAAAGAGGAACTTGCAAAGTGAGATGGTGAAGCATATGGAAATTCTGAATGAGGTGGTATTAGTTGTCTTGAAGTGCAAAATGATGGATAAATCTCTGAAGTCTGAGCAGGTGTATTCTATGATATTGTGGGAAGCAAGAGAGGAGATTTTAAGGACCTTGGAGAGATTTTTGTATCTTTTTTAGCCATGGGTAAAGTACTAGAAGACTGGAAGGTGGCTAATATTGCCTTTATTTCAGGAGGACTGCAAAGACCAACCAATGATCTACAGTGCATTGAACCTTACATCTGTGAAGGGAAAATTACTGGACGGGACTTTGAGGGATAGGATTTAATTACATTGGGAAAAGCAAGGACTGATTACAGATAGTCAGCATGGGAAATCATGTCTCACAAATTTGATAGTTTTTTGAAGAGGCGACCAAGAGTAAAGCAGGGTGCTGAATGTTGTCTGTATTAACTTTAGCCTTTGATAAGGTTCTGCATTGTATGATACACAAGGTGGTACAAGAGGATTGTTTTCAGATTGGCGACTTGTAGCCAATAGTGTGGTGCTGGAATAAGTGCTGGTTCCTCTGTTATAGGTCATATATTCATGATTTGCTGCAGAGAACAGGTGGCATGATTAGTAATTTTGTAAATGACAGTGGTGGTATTGTGAACAGTGAAGAAGGTTGTCTAAGGTTATAACAGGATTTACATCAACTGGGGAAGTGGACATGGGAATGACTGATGGAATTTAACTCAAGGAAGTGCAGAGCAATGTATTTTGGTAAGTTAAGCCAAAGCAGGAGATACACAATGAATGGCAATGGACATGGGAAAGCTATTGAACAGTAAGACAGCAAGAAGAGGATAAAGTACATAGATCCCTGAAAGTGGAGATAAAGGTGGACAGAGTGATGGTGAATAGCTAAGGTATAGGACTCTGGATGTCAAGTTGTAGTTGTACAAATCCTTTGTAGATTTTTGTAGAGTTTTGAGTGCAATTTAGGTTGCCACACTATTGGAAGGATGTATTTAAGCTAGAGAGGGTGCAGAAAAGCCTCACAGAATGTCCCCTGAACTGGAGGTCTTGTGTTATAAAGAGCGAGTGGATAGGTTAGTGAATGATAACCTTAAGATATTTTTAAATTATGAGGGGCAATAGATGGGGGAGATCATTACACTCTGTTTTTCCCAGTGGAGGTGAGTCTAAAACCAAAAGGCAAAGTTTTGTGGTGAGAGGAGAAAGAATTAAAGTCGATCTGAGAACCAAATTTTTCAAATGAAGCAGGCTGGCAATACGGAATGAGCTGCTAGAGCATACAGTAGAGGCAGGTACAATTACAATATTTAAAAGACATTAGACTGGTGCATATATGAGGAATATGGGCCAAATCCACGTAAATGGGATTATCCGAAATAGCGTCTTGGTTGGCATGAATGAGTTGGGCCAAAGGGCCTTTTCCAGTGCTTCTGGTTTATTTAAAATGAGGCATACACACATGTCATATTTGTTAATTGAAGGGTTTGGGAATTTTGCTAAGGTGTACAGACCTTCCTGCTTGACTGAATTTACTTTAGAGAATCAGTGCTGTGACAAAAATATAAAAGAAATGAATGGGGAAAATAGAAGAGAAAACATAACAAAATCTTGTAAATGTGATGTCAATGTAAGGGATATATTGTTAGATCTGATAGTAACCCAGATTTTAATAAATGCATATACTTTTAAAAGTAAATGACCTGGCTGCAAATAAGTATGCAGATAAGAGTAATTAGTCTCAATGCACCCTAGTTCCTCTAAAAGTCTTGATGAGCAAGGGGTCTCACAAACATAAGTTTGGACTGCTTTGTGAAACTGTCCACAAAAACTGCTTTGTGGTGGAAATAGGAAGCACTCCAATTTATTGAGGACAATCTAAACAAAGTATTACAATCATGATTTCAATTCAATGTTCTCATCCTGCTGTTGTCCAATGTCACAGAAGTGATCCAATACAAGTCCAACAGCTGTATTTTATGCAGCAGTAGTTTCCTTTCATTCCCATATCTTCCATCATTACTTTGATAGAGGTGCTTAAGATTTTAAAAGGGACAGACAGAGTAAATGTGGATAGGCTTTTTCAATTAAGAGTGGGGAAGATTCAAACTAGAGGACATGGTTTAAGATTGAAGGGGGAAAATTATAAAGGGAACATGAGGGGAAATTTCTTTACGCAGAGGGTGGTGGGGATGTGGAATGAGCTTCCAGTAGACGTGGTCAAGGCGGGATCATTGGTTACATTTAAGGAAAGACTGGATCGTTACATGGATAGGAGGGGATTAGAGGGGTATGGACCGGGTGCTGGTCAGTGAGACTAGGAGGGTGGGGATTTGCTACGGCATGGACTAGTAGGGTCGAACTGGCCTGTTCTGTGCTGTAAGTGGTTATATGGCTATATTTACTTTGTGACTGGAATATAAATACACAACTTTAGGTTTGAGATACATTCATTATTCTAATTTTTCAAGGGAAACATTTTTCAAAATGTATTGAATACTTTTGTTTCAGGCATAACAATTTAGCCCTGACCAGGTTCAAAGGGAAACCATGGTGTTCGGCTACTCCCATGTAACTAAGCCCCTGACTTCTGTTTAGGGACTTTGTAACAGATGCTGAATTTCTTTCAAACTCATTCAAAGCTAACCATTATTTGGTTATTCTGGCTGCTCCAAATGAAATTTATCATGTTATAATTTTGGAAAAGTTTTGCAAGTGATTCCTTTCAAATTTGATTTGGGTCAACAAAATAATTGTTTTGACTTGCTGGCCAGCACGCAGCAAAAAAAGTCGGTCATTCAGTTCATTCAGACTTTGCTTTGCTGTTCAGTTTGATCTGTAGACTTCCATTTGGCTGGAAAACCCAAGAACCCCCCCTCCCCTGGTCTCTCTCTTTCCCTCATCCCTCTGCCTCCCTTCTTTGAGCTCACCAACTCCTTTCCTTTCTTCCCCTATTAGCAAGCTATCCTTCTTAGTCCCCTGTCCTCTCCTCCGCTTCTTTGCCCTCACACCTGTATGCACCTGTTAACCTGTGTTCCTATCCGTTTTCCCCCCGTGACAGTACAGATTCTAACACCAATGTGTATATGTACAGATTGTAGTGTAGGATGAGTGTGATTGGCTGAGAGTGTAGCCACACCTACTGGCAGGTCTTAAAGGATTGCTCCAAGCCAGACCAGGTCATTCTGGACTGGTCGACCTACTTGTAATATGCTCCAGTCTTTTACTTAATAAAAGCCTTGGTTTGGATCAACAAGTCTTTGGTTCTTTCGCCGCACACTACACCCCCCCCCCACCCTTTTCATTCTATATCTGCCTGATTTTCGGCACTGATGAAGACATCAACTAGCTTTTGCTTTCCATGGATGCTGCGTGACCTGTTGAGTTTCTCCAGCACTGTGAACTGGCCAACCCATAAATGTGCTGTCTAACAAAAATCTTAGTTTTGAAAATTTCAGTTGGCTTCATCTTCACAGCTATCTGCGAGAGAGTTCCAAATTTCCACTTCCTGTGTGAAGCAAAGTTTCCCGATATCTCTGTTATATCTCTCCAGAATACAAGAAGAATCTTCACAAGCTGTTCTAATAATTTAACTCTTTCAACCCACTGTCAACTTCATGAACATGCTAAAATCCAAACACTGAGGAAGTTACAAGGAAGTTCAAAAGTAGAATCCTCGAAAGAAAAACAACGATTGGCATTTTCCATCCAGTCATCCAGTGTGCTCGTTTTTGGAAGATATATTTTTTACACAGTTCATGAGATCACCAATCCAAAAAGCCATTAGCATTATTAAATTGAATTAGTCATAAATGTACACAAATCACACCTTCAGGAATTTGAATTCATTGAAAATGAATTTTAAATGTTTTAATTTAAATTTTATCCATTCTATAAATGTATGATAGTATCATTGGGAAATCCAAAGAGAAATAGAAAGGAAACAGTTGTTTTTTGCATAATTTTGTACTTAAAAAAAAAGAAAAGAACAAATTATTTGTGCAGTGAGCCTTGCCTTCCCTTCTCGGTTCATCTTCTTGGTATTCAGATGTTAACAAATTTGAACTTGTGTTGCTGTGGGCAAAGTTTACAGCTTATGTTACTGACTCACTCCAGATGAGCACAGCCAAGGGCTCTGTAGATAATAAGGCATGAAACATCTTTAAAAAATTGGCAGATTCTAGTGGATTATTAGCTCAAGTGGCTATGCCTTTGACTTTTCAAGATCAAGCCTTAAATTTATCTGTCATTCATACTCAAATTTCTCAGTTGAATGACTCCTAAAAGTACTATATAGATTTGCAAAATCCTGGCTTGACTACAAAGACAAGTATAAAGCAAGCAGTACCAAGGGAGGATCTTGCTATTTGTTAACTCTGCACCAGATGCAATTCAAGATATTTAGGTTAAGTGGATTGGGCAATTGCTCAGTATTGATTACTTGTATCTTCACGTCAAGGATCCAACATGGGAACTGTACTTTGTTTTAGGGGAGTTTGAAAGCGAAGCAGTGTAGAGCAGAGTTAGGGCTTGGCTACTGGTGAGTGCCAGGAGCTATACTTTGTTTCAGGGGAGATTAAAAGTGAAGTGGAGTGGCAATTGGTGGGGGGGGGGGGGCAGGAGAGGGAGGTCCTGTGCTAAAGATAGAGACAGGAGCAAATAAAAAGAAGGAAAGCACCAATGGAGTGGCCAGTGTGTGAGTGGCCCAGTGTAGGAGTGGAGAGTTAGAGACATTGCCGAGCAGACGCTTTGGGAAGCAGAGGCTGAGGATGTGCTACAGGTAAGGTCAGGTAAAATCTTTTCATAGTAACAAGGGCAGGTAGTGGAAATGGAAACTAGAGCAGTGGAATGCTCCAATTGCAGCATGTGGAAAATCTGGCACAGCACGTGTGTCCCTGATGACTACACCTGCAAGAAGTCCACTCAGCTGCAGTTCGTTATAGATCATGTTAGGGAACTGGAATCGGACCTCAATGAACTCCGGATCATTCGAGAGGCAGAAGGCGTAACAAACAGAAGCTATAAGGAGGCAGTAACACCTAAGAGGGAAGAGGCAGGAAAATGGGTGACTGTAAGGAGAAGGAAAGGCATAGACAGTCAGCGTTGAACACCTCTATGACTATTCTCCTTTGCAACAAGTATACCCCTTTGGATACTGCTATGGGAAAGCACCTATCTAGGCAAGGCAGCAGGCATATCAATAGCACTGTGGTCGGCTCTGAGCCTCAGAGAGCAGTAGTCACAGGGGACTCGATAGTTAGGGGAACAGATAGGAGATTCTGCAGCCACAAAAGGGACTTCAGGATAGTGTGTTGGGTATTGTGTAATGAATCAGAGTTGATAAAGGTGAGGGAACCCTTAGGAAGCAGTGATCATAACATGATAGAATTCGCCCTGCAGTTTGAAAGAGAGAAACTAAAATCAGATTATGTCAGTATACCAAAGGAATAAAGGGGATGACAGAGATATGAGAGAGGAACTGGTAAAAGATAATTAGAAAGGCAGACTGGTAGGGAGGATGGAAGAGCAGCAATGGCTGGAGTTTCTGTGAGAAATAAAAAAATTGCAGGACAGGTATATTCCAAAAAAGAAATATTTAGATGGAAAAGTGACACAACTGTGTCTTACAAGAGAAGTCAAAGAAAAAGAAAAGGCATATAAGCAGGAAAAAATAATGGGAGGACAGAGGATTTGGAAGCTTTTTAAAGCAAACAGAATGCAACTAAGAAAGCCATGAGGAAGGAAAAGATAAACTTTGAAAGGAGGCTATCTAATAATACAAAAATAGTACTAAAAGCTTTTAAAGTATATGAAGAATAAAAAAGAGGCAAGAATAGAACTAGGACTGTTTGAAAATGATGTTGGAGAAATTATAATGGGAGACAAGGAGATGGCAGAGGAACTAAATGAGTATTTTGGAACAGTCTTCAGTATGAAAGGCATTATCAGTGCAAGCATTCCCCAGCTCATGACCTACTTGACTTACGTCCATCCATACATACAACCGAATTTAAGAAAAAATATAATGTTTACATGATTTATATTGTATTTGACAAACTATTACGTGATACAGGGCATGGAAGAGCCAAAATTTGTGAACTTACCTTGTTTGTCAGCATTCTGGGGTCCATAGACTAGGCGCAACCATCTTGATTCTTGTGCGCATGCACGAGTCTTCGGTTGGCACACGTGCAGTAGATTCACGTATTGGAATTTGGTTGGTGCACGTGCGAGAGTTAAGTGCCCTGACGATATTGAATTTGCGCCCTTAACTCTCGTGCATGTGCCAACCAAACACCAATATGCGAACCCACCACATATGGACTAACCAAATTCCAATACACAACCCCACTGAGCAGGCGCCAGCTGAACTCCAATATGCGAACCCACCACGCATGCACCAACCGAAGACTCACACATGAACACAAGGAACAAGATGGCCGCGCCCAGCCTATGGATCCTGGGATTCTGACTAACAAAGTAATTACGCACATTTTGACTCATATGCCCTGTATCCCTGTTATATTTTAAATACAACAAAACTCCACGATGAAAAAAAGATTTGATTAAAACGTTTGCTTTAAGACTTTGGTACTCCATACCTGGGGATGAAATTCCTACTTATGACAGGACCGATCCTTCAGTCCCCATTACGGTCATAAGTTAGGGAGTACTTGTATGCGGGATTTTCAAAGGTATCAGGGCAGAGAGGTGACTGTAGTAACAATCACCAGTGAGAAGGAGCTTGGGAAGCTGAAAGGTCTAAGGGTAGATAGGTCTCCTGGACCAGATGTTTCATGCTCTGAAACAAGAATCTATAGAAATTGTGGAGAATCATGGCTCCAGAGGACTGGAAAATTGCAAAGGTTACTCTGCTATTTAAAAAGGGAGGGAGGTAGGAGAAAGGAAATTATAGACTGTTAGCCTAACATCGGTGGTTGGGAAGTTCATTGAGTTGATTGTCATGGATGAGGTTATGGAGTACCTGGAGGTGCATGAACAGGTAGGCAGTGGCGTAGCTGGGGTTATGGGGTGGGGTGCTTTCCACCCCCCCCAGTCTGCTACTAATGATACCCCCTCCTCTCCAATGCAGCTGCCACCCCCACCATCCCCCTTCTCCCCCCTCCCCCATATCCCATTCTGACAGTGCGGCCCATCATTCAAGCCCTGACTCACCATCTCGTATGTGCCTTGGCACCTATTTCATGTGCTCACTCCCCCTAACTTTAGAACCTGCTATGCCCCTGAAGACAGGTCAAAGTCAGCATGGTTTCCTTTAGGAAAATTCCTGCCTGACATGGATACTGCAATTATTTGAGGAAACCACAAGCAGGATGGACAAAGGAGATGCAGTGGATGTTGAATATTTAGACTTTCAAAAGGTCTCTGATGATTAACAAAATGAGAACCCACGGAATTACAGGAAAGATCGATAGGTATCTGAATAGTCAAGGTATCAAAGGTTAAGGAGAGAAGACAGGGGAGTGGAGCTGAGTGATAAAATGGACCAATTTCTGATGGAATGGCAGAGCAGACTTGATAGGCTGAATGATTTTCTTTGCTCCTATGGTCCTATGGTCTTATAGTGAGGTAAACACTAATTAATGGATAATTGAATCAGTTATTCTCAATGTAGTACTGAAAAAAAAACCCATATATTGCAGGTTTTCCCTTTAGGAGGAGATATTACCATGATACTACAAATAGTCCAACGTAAAATCCATGGCAGAAAATTAGAAAATAATTTGCTTCTCAATTATTGATCAGGCAGATACTGTCAAAGGAATACAATGTACTGAAGCGGAGATAGACCAAAATGATCCTCAAGATCACTGTGCCAGACAATAAGATCCTTCATCTCAATATCACATTCACACACACTTTCCCGATATCTTGGTGTCCAAAAATCTATCAAACTCAGTCTTGAGTGCATTCAATGAATGAACAACTACAGCATTTGATGGAAAAGGCTCCAAATATTCTCTTATATTTTCTTACAAAACAGGAGACCAATGAGGCCATTAAGGTTACTCTGGTTTGCATAACACTCCCACCAATCCTATCCCCCCTCTTATTTCCTTGTAACCTATTCTCTCTTATATGCTCATCAAGTCTTTACTGGTTCTTCTACCTTTCATCTGTACTGCGTGTAAGTTATAGTCACCCATCAAAAAGCATGAGAAGAAAACTGGAGTCCCGGGGGAAATCCACATAATTGCCAGCGAAACATGCAACACCACGCAGAAAGCACCTGGAGTGAAGTTCAAACCCAGGTCTTAGGATCTATGAAGTGCTATCAACTGCTGAGCTACTAGATGCAGAAGGCTTGTCAGAGGAAAGCTTGTACAGTCGAGCAATATGCAGATTATTGTGCCTGCTGTTAGAGAGGTTATCAAAACCTGCAGCCGGAATAAAATGTTCATCCTCAAGAAATACAAAAATGTTAGCAATGAACCTATGATGTGTGTCTTCTTCTTCTTTGGCTTGGCTTCGCGGACGAAGATTTATGGAGGGGGTAAAAAGTCCACGTCAGCTGCAGGCTCGTTTGTGGCTGACCAGTCCGATGCGGGACAGGCAGACACGATTGCAGCGGTTGCAAGGGAAAATTGGTTGGTTGGGGTTGGGTGTTGGGTTTTTCCTCCTTTGCCTTTTGTCAGTGAGGTGGGCTCTGCGGTCTTCTTCAAAGGAGGCTGCTGCCCGCCAAACTGTGAGGCGCCAAGATGCACGGTTTGAGGCGTTATCAGCCCACTGGCGGTGGTCAATGTGGCAGGCACCAAGAGATTTCTTTAGGCAGTCCTTGTACCTTTTCTTTGGTGCACCTCTGTCACGGTGGCCAGTGGAGAGCTCGCCATATAATACGATGTGTAGTCCCTGTTTATATAACAGCATCTTTATAATAGGAAATTTACATCACCCTGGAAATGACTGAAACCAATGAGAATTTGAATCTTATATAGTTTTAACTCTTGGCTAAAGGAGAGGGTCCTGTGATGGAAGCTCTCTTGCATGGGAATAAAGTGTGAGAATTAAATAAATATTCAGAGGAATTCCTTTCTTCTGTCCCAAATGCTGATCAAACACATTAATACCCCAAATCCTCCCAGCTAACATGATTGAAGAAGTATCCATCCTTCTGTCCACCTGCTGACCCTTTCACTATATACTGTATGATTCAGTCATCATTTCTTTCTTACATTGTTCTCAGATTTATTATTTGTTTATAGTTTCATGTTTATGCGGCAAAGGTGGTGCTGCTTTCTCAAAGAGTTAATGACTCCTATTCACCCAAGGCTGAATTATGCTTTTAACACGGCCTGTTCGAGTCTCTGCAGAACCTTCTTAACAAAGGGATTAATTTTCCCTTTGTTTTTTTTTAATTGGCACAGTACAATCATTGACTGTGAAAGCTAGGGCAGACTCTGGCACAGCTTGTTCTTCTATATGGCCTGGACAATGGTTGGCCCACCTGCACCCACAATCAAATTCGCAGTAAAGAAGGGCAACCTCTCTGCATTTTTTGGTATGTTGGTTTTTGTGATTTTATTTAATACCTGATTTAGATCTTCCCAAAACTTTTCCACTTTCTCACATGGCCAAATCGCAAGTACTGTTGTTCCCATTTCCTTCTTACAGCGAAAACATCTATCTTTCTTCTAAGTAATATAAGAAGTTAAGAATTAGGCCTCAAACTGGATGAAGCGCAATAAAAAGATTTATTATGATAGCCTTAGCAGTAGCAAAAAAATGTACCATGTCAACCTGGAAATCAAAAGAGAGCCTGAGAGTACAGCAATGGTACATGGAAATGAATAAATGTATTCCATTAGAAAAAATAACATAATTTAAAAAATAACATCACAGTATTCGAACAAATTTGGGAACCGTTCATGGAACACAACAGAAAGGGCCAACCGTGGACCTCCACCCCCTAAAATGATAGAATGAGAAGAAGACGAAATGAACTGACCCAGTGTGTAAAAGTAGATGACACAATTTTCTTGTTTATTTCCATTGTGTGATGACATTGTTTAATGGGTTTATTGTATTGTCTATGTTGAATGTTTAGTGGGTTTGGAGGGGGCTGGGAAGGAGGGAGGGAAGGGGGGGAGAAAGGGGAGAAAATGACTGTGTATATTCCAGAGGGAAATGTTTGTGTGTATTTTGATTAATATGGTTCATAGTATGAAAAATAAAAAATTATAAAAAAAGAAAGGCAACCTCTAGTCTCATTAGTACATTGCTGCTGTGCTCTTGCCTCATTACTTTTAAGCAGGAAAACTAAATCAGTGGTGTGGTGATATGTAATTACACCACGAGGTCATCCTGGTGACCTTGTCTATAAAGCAGTCCAGAGCTACAGTCTAGCCTTCCAGGTTTGTCTTGCAGAGAGACAAGATCTCTTAGTGTACCTATTAGTTTATTAAAGCTGTCTTATACTTAAACTGCTGGTGTGGTTATTGTCAGTACAAGAGGAGTACAACCAACCTTTACTTTCTACCAGCACTTTTTTAAGCTGCTCTCATTGGGAACTTCAACAATTTCAACATAAGGGAAGTCACGTGATGGAGTAGTGGCCGGACGGTGAACTCCAGCCCTCTCCAGAAAAGTTGAAAAAAATAAAGGAAAGCACAAAGGCACAAAAATAAAAATTAAAGTAAAGTGAATATAAAGGTGGAAAGAAGATGGCGACGAGAAAAGAAAAGTCGAAACCAACGGTAAGAAGAGAGGAAGAGAAGACAACGGAAAAAGAAGGAGAAGGCCTTACCTGTTCGAAGAGGCCCACGGTGGAGAGAGAAGCCCGCTCCCTCAGGTCGGTAGAAAGTGGACTACAAAAATGGCTCACTGAACCGAGTAAAAGTGCGCGATGCGCATGCAAAAAAACACACCGACGGGAGGGGCGACCAGCTGGGGAGTCGATCTCCACAGCCGGCAATGACAGCTACAGAACAGCAGCAGCAAGAGGAGAACATAGAAGACAACGAAAACAAGAAAGAAGAGAAGAAAAAGAAAACAAAGAAACAACAGATGGCCAACCCAGAGGAAGAAGAAGAGGAAGAGGAAGAGTACAGTGAAATGGAAGAAGAAGGGAAAGGCAAGACAATGGATATATTTTCTCTTATTAAAGAATACATGGATTCATTTAAAGAATGGCAAGCACAAGAATTTAGTGATTTAAGAAGAAGAATAAACAGTACAGAAGAGAAAGTGAATAAAATAGATATGACCATATCAGAAATAGGAAAAAGAATGGACAAGGTGGAAGAACGAGAAGCAGCAGTAGAAATGGAGGTAGAGGACTTAAAAAAGAAATTAGAAGAATCTAATAAAAAAGTTAAAGAGACACAAGAGCTGTTAGCTCAGAAAATAGATATAATGGAAAATTATAACAGAAGAAGTAATATAAAGATAGTGGGCCTTAAGGAAGATGAAGAAGGCAAGAATATGAGAGAGTTTATAAAAGATTAAATCCCCAGGATCTTAGGATGTCCAGAACTACAGCAAGAAATGGAAATAGAAAGGGCACATAGAGCATTAGCCTTTAAACCACAACCACAACAAAAGCCAAGATCCATTTTAGTAAAATTCCTAAGATATACTACAAGAGAAAAGGTACTGGAGAAAACAATGGAGAAAGTAAGAGAGGACAACAAGCCACTGGAGTACAAAGGGCAAAAAATTTTTATTTATCCAGATATAAGTTTTGAACTCCTGAAGAAGAGAAAGGAATTCAATACAGCAAAGGCGATTTTATGGAAGAAAGGGTATAAATTTATACTAAAGCATCCAGCAGTATTGAAAATATTTATTCCAGGACAGCAAAACAGACTATTCTCGGATCCAGAGGAAGCACGAAAATTTGCAGAACAATTACAAAATAGACTGAGAGATGAAGACGTGTAACGAGAGTACAAAAGACTGCGAACTAAAAAGACGTGTGTATAGGACTATATACATATATAATACATATATTACATAAGTGTATGTGCATTTAAATGAAAATATATAGTGTATAGAGAAGAATTAATGAGGGAAAAAAGGGGAAGAGAGGAGTAAAGAGGGAATTTAGAGAGTGACCTTTGTTGTATATAAAAATTGAAATCTTTTCTGGGGGGGTGCTGGGTAGGGAGAAATTACGGTCACTGCAAAATCAGTTGACGCTTGCGAGTAAATTCGCAAATCCAAATGGAGAGGGGAGATGTGGTTGCCCGACAAGGGATAATGGGCAACTCAGGAAGGGGAGGGGGCAATGGGGTTAAAGAAATATTAGGTAGGAGAATAAGGGGAATGTTTGATGTGTTAAAAATGTTGTCTTATAAACTGTTCAAAGAAAGAAAGCAGAAATGGATGAGAAGGAAAGGTGATGATGAGGAAACGGAAGGGAAAGATAAACAAAGTATAAAATGGCTACATTAAACTATATGACTTTAAATATTAATGGAATACATAACCAAATCAAAAGGAAGAAACTGCTAAATTTACTGAAAAAAGAAAAAAATTGATATTGCATTTGTGCAAGAAACACACTTAACTGAAGTGGAGCACAAGAAATTAAAGAGAGATTGGATAGGACATGTAACGGCAGCGTCATATAACTCAAAAGCTAGAGGAGTGGCTATATTAATCAGTAAAAATGTACCAATTAAAATAGAAGAGGAAATAATAGATCCAGCAGGAAGATATGTAATGATAAAATGTCAGATATATTCAGAGTTTTGGAATTTACTTAATATATATTTGCCTAATGAAGAAGATCAAAAATTTATGCAGGATATTTTTCTGAAGATAGCAGATACGCAAGGGAATATATTAATAGGAGGGGATTTCAATCTCAATTTGGATTCAAACATAGATAAAACCGGGAAAAAAATTAACAGAAAGAATAAAGTAACCAAATTTATAATTAAATCGATGCAAGAAATGCAACTTTTGGATATATGGAGGAAACAACACCCAAAGGAAAAGGAATATTCATATTATTCGGATAGACATAAAACATATTCAAGAATAGATTTATTCCTGTTATCAGCTTGTATACAAGATAGAGTTAGGAAAACAGAATATAAAGCTAGAATATTATCGGACCATTCACCCTTGATATTGACAATAGAGTTAGAGAATATCCCTCCAAAAATGTATAGATGGAGATTAAACCCCATGCTACTTAAAAGACAGGATTTTAGAGAATTCATAGAAAGACAAATTAAAATGTATTTTGAAATAAATACGGAATCAGTGAAGGATAAGTTTATATTATGGGACGCAATGAAAGCGTTCATCAGAGGGCAAATAATAAGTTACGTAACTAAGATGAAGAAGGATTACAATCAGGAAACAGAACAGTTGGAAAAGGAAATAGCAGATATAGAGAAAGAATTAGCAAGGAAGGAAGACACTACTAAAAGAAAGGAATTGGTAGATAAAAAAATAAAATATGAAACATTTCAAACATATAAGGTGGAGAAAAATATAATGAAGACAAAGCAGAAATATTACGAACTAGGAGAAAAAACGCACAAAATTCTAACGTGGCAGCTTAAGACAGAACAAACTAAAAGAATGGTATTGGCATCAAGGAAAAAAGACAAACAGATCACATATAATCCAACGGAAATTAATGAAAATTTCAGAGAATTCTACGAACAATTATACCAAACTGAAAACGAAGGGAAAGAAGGCAAAATAGATGAATTCTTAACTAAAATTGAACTACCGAAATTACAAACAGAGGAACAAAATAAATTAATAGAACCATTTGAAATAGTAGAAATACAAGAGACAATAAAAAATCTGCCGAATTATAAAACACCAGGAGAGGATGGTCTCCCAATAGAATTCTATAAAACATTTAAAGATTTATTAATTCCTCCCCTCCTGGAAGTAATCAATCAGATTGATAAAACACAAAGCTTACCAGATTCGTGCAAAACAGCAATAATTACAGTAATACCAAAGGCAGGGAAAGATCCACTTGCACCAGCATCATATCGACCAATATCTCTACTTATCACAGATTACAAGATAATAGCTAAATTATTAGCAAACAGATTAGCTGATTATGTACCAAAAATAGTAAGTCTAGACCAAACTGGATTCATAAAAAAAAGACGAACAACAGATAATATTTGTAAGTTTATTAACTTAATTCATGCAGTAGAAGGAAATAAAACTCCAACAGTAGCGGTTGCTTTAGACGCAGAGAAGGCCTTCGACAGAGTAGAATGGAATTATTTATTCAAGGTACTACAAAAATTTAGTTTACCAGAGAAATATATTAATTGGATTAAAGCATTATATAAGGGGCCATTGGCAAGAGTGACAGTAAATGGATATATATCAAAACATTTTAACTTAAGCAGATCAACAAGACAGGGATGCCCACTTATTGTTCGCGTTAGCCATAGAACCACTTGCAGAACTGATAAGAACAGAAAATAAAATAAAAGGGATAAAAATAAAAGGCAAGGAATTCAAAATCAGTTTATTTGCAGATGATGTTATAGTATACCTAACGGAACCAGAAACATCAATAAAAGAATTACATAAGAAATTGAAGGAGTATGGAGAAGTGTTGGGATACAAGATTAATGCAAATAAAAGTGAAGCAATGCCAATGAATAATGCGGATTTCTCAAAATTCAAGAAAGAATCACCGTTTAGATGGCAAATGCAAACAATACGATACCTAGGTATGCAAATAAATAAAAACCTCAGCCATCTATATAAACTTAATTATTATCCACTGATGAAAAAAATACAGGAAGATTTAGAGCATTGGAAAGACTTACCATTAACACTAATAGGAAGGATAAACTGTATTAAAATGAACATTTTTCCAAGGATACAATACCTATTTCAGGCACTGCCAATACACTTGACAGAAAAATTCTTTAAGGAGTTAAAGAAAATAATAAGGAAATTTTTATGGAAAGGGGGGAAACCGAGGATAGCACTAGATAAATTAACAGAATGGTATAGACAAGGAGGCTTACAACTGCCAAATTTAAAAAATTATTATAGAGCTGCACAATTAAGATATCTATCAGATTTTTACCAAACAAAAGAAAAGCCAGATTGGACTAGATTAGAGCTAGACAAAATAGGGGAGAAGATACCTGAACATATATTATATAAATGGGCTGAAAAATTGGTAAAACATAGGAATTCTCCAGTATTGCACCATTTGCTTAATATTTGGAAGAAGATTCATGTAGAAAGAAATAAAACAAACTACCAATTATCAAAACTAATACTGACGCAAAATCAGCTAATCCCTTTTACGGTAGATAACCTGTCTTTTAGAGAATGGGAGAAAAAAGGGATTAAAAGAATAGAAAATTGTTTTTCGGGGAATAAATTATTATCCTTTGAACAAATGAAGGATAAATATAATATAACTCAAGATACAGTGCTGGCATATTACCAATTGGAATCCTATTTAAAGGATAAATTGGGAAGTAGTCTGAAGTTACCAGAAGGAAGCAATTTTGAATATCTGATTACAGACACAATGATAATTAAAAAATTTATAACAAACATGTATATCAAATTACAAGAAAAGGAGAATGAGGAAATAAATGATAAAACTAAACAAAGGTGGGAACAAGATCTAAACATAAAGATAAAAAAGGAAACATGGGAGAGGTTATGTTTAGGAACTATGAGAAATACAATAAATACGAGATTACGTATGATACAATATAATTGGATACATAGGTTATATATCACTCCTCAAAAGTTAAATAAATGGGATCCAACAGTATCTGACAGATGTTTTCGTTGTAAAAAAGAAATAGGAACAACAATTCATGCAATCTGGACTTGTGAAAAGGTGAAAAAATTTTGGGAAGATCTAAACCAGATATTAAATAAAATTACAGAAAGCAATATACCAAAAAACCCAGAGATCTTCCTCCTAAGTAACATAAAAAATAAAGAATTTGGACTTGATTTGGAGGGTGTACAAAAAAGATTTGTTTAGATAGCCCTAGCTGTAGCAAAAAAATGTATTATGTCAAACTGGAAATTAGAAGATAATTTGAAAATACAGCAATGGTATATAAAAATGAATAAATGTATTCCATTAGAAAAAATAACATATAGTTTAAGAAATAATATAACATTATTTGAACAAATATGGGAGCTGTACATAAAATATAATAGAGAAAACCTACCGGGACATCTATCACCTAAAATGACAAAAGGAAAAGAGAATGGAAAGAATTGACTCAGTGGAAGTTTTTGTTCGTTAATGTTGAGTGACAACATTGTTTGATGGGTTTGATGTATCTTGACTCAGAGTTTTGAATGGATGGAGGGGGAGGTGGGGGGGGGAGGGGAGGAGGGAGGGGGGGAGAAAACGACATTGTATATATTTGAAAGGAGAAATGTGTATATCTTGAATAATGTGATCTATAGTGTGAAAAATAAAAAATTAAAAAAAAACAATTTCAACATAAGTTCGAAACATACTATTTTATCATGAACTTGAGGGATAAGCAAGCAAAATACATTTTAACTGAGAGAATCACAAAATAATAGAATTATTATAGCATATAGGAGGCTGCTTGGCCCATTGATGGCACTGATTCTCCCCCCCACCCCACCCCCAGGCTTTGCTAATTGTCCTTCTACCAGTGCCTGTCCAATTACCTTTTGGAAAGTTCTGATTGATTCCATTTCTATTAGGCCCTCAGGCAATGGATTCCAGGTTTGACTACTATCTAGGTCCTTTCAAACTGTCGTATAAAATGGGGTAAGCACCAGTTACGTGGCAGTTAGAAAGGGTCTGGCCCGATCAACCCCATCGGAATCCAACCGGGTCCCTGACCTACCTCAGGGGTAGTCAGGGAACTCAGTTAAACTTACCTAGCTCGTGCCCACAGGCGATTTGAAAAAGAAAATGGCTCACCTGCTTATTCCGGTGATGTCAGCATTGCGGGTGTGCGTCACCGAGCAGCCAGCATCCGAACATCCAGCGGTACTTCCGGGGAGTGTATGATGCGTCATAGCGGGGGCGGGATTCCCCTTAAATTGCTGGGTTGGCAATTTAATGGGTAGATCCCCCTGCACCTTTGCCCCAGTAATCGCAGCTGGGTGCTGTAGACACTGTTTGACTGAGAATGTGTTTTTCGCATTCTCCCTTGTATCTTTTGGCCAAAGTTTAAAATCTCTACCCTGGTCCTTGAACCATCTGCTAATGAGAACTGTTTCTCTAATAAAAATAGCTTCCTACTAAACCACTCAAATATCCTCAGAACCTCTTTTATTGCAACGTTAACTTTACATCTTAAATCCCTCATCTGTGGAGCCATTGTCATAAATATTTTCAGCACGGTGGCAATGATTTTCAGATCATTAAAGTGAGGTGGTTGAAATTGAATGCTGTTTTACAGGTGTGGCCTAATATACATAATATATATATATATATATATATATATATATATGTATAGATTTGAGAAAATATTCTCTGGTTTGGCCTATGAATTCCAGAATTCCATATGTTTTCTTAACATTTCACCTGCACATACATTGAGGACCCCTCTGCTACTGAACCTATGATAGAACTGGAGCAATAAACATTCCACTGGCAGAACTCAATGAATCCAGCAGCATCAATGGGAGAAAAGGAGTGGTTAATATTTTCAGGTCAACATCTTTTAACAAGTCTTGATAAAGATTCTTTTACTTCCACTGATGCTGACCGACCCGCTGAGTTCCTCCAGTAGATTGTTTGCTGCTCCACAATCCAGCATCTGCAGTCTCCTGTGAGTCACCATTTAGAACAATGTCATTTCATCCACCTTACCTTTTTTTTATTCTTTCTGCCAAAATATACCACTTCATAATACTAAGTATTAAATTTCATTACCATTTGAAATTTTGGATGAATTTTTCTGTTGTAATTTAACATTTCAGGGATGTTGGTAACGCAAGGTAATTCCTTGGACACTGGTGTTGGCTGCTCAAGATAAAAGCATAACGGAGGAACATATCAAGGTGGGGAGGTAGTTGTCAGCTGTTCATTGTGTTTCTTGTCGTCATATCTCTTTGGCTTGGCTTCGCGGACGAAGATTTATGGAGGGGGTAAAAAGTCCACGTCAGCTGCAGGCTCGTTTGTGGCTGACCAGTCCGATGCGGGACAGGCAGACACGATTGCAGCGGTTGCAAGGGAAAATTGGTTGGTTGGGGTTGGGTGTTGGGTTTTTCCTCCTTTGCCTTTTGTCAGTGAGGTGGGCTCTGCGGTCTTCTTCAAAGGAGGCTGCTGCCCGCCAAACTGTGAGGCGCCAAGATGCACGGTTTGAGGCGTTATCAGCCCACTGGCGGTGGTCAATGTGGCAGGCACCAAGAGATTTCTTTAGGCAGTCCTTGTACCTTTTCTTTGGTGCACCTCTGTCACGGTGGCCAGTGGAGAGCTCGCCATATAATACGATCTTGGGAAGGCGATGGTCCTCCATTCTGGAGACGTGACCCATCCAGCGCAGCTGGATCTTCAGCAGCGTGGACTCGATGCTGTCGACCTCTGCCATCTCGAGTACCTCGACGTTAGGGGTGTGAGCGCTCCAATGGATGTTGAGGATGGAGCGGAGACAACGCTGGTGGAAGCGTTCTAGGAGCCGTAGGTGGTGCCGGTAGAGGACCCATGATTCGGAGCCGAACAGGAGTGTGGGTATGACAACGGCTCTGTATACGCTTATCTTTGTGAGGTTTTTCAGTTGGTTGTTTTTCCAGACTCTTTTGTGTAGTCTTCCAAAGGCGCTATTTGCCTTGGCGAGTTTGTTGTCTATCTCATTGTCGATCCTTGCATCTGATGAAATGGTGCAGCCGAGATAGGTAAACTGGTTGACCGTTTTGAGTTTTGTGTGCCCGATGGAGATGTGGGGGGGCTGGTAGTCATGGTGGGGAGCTGGCTGATGGAGGACCTCAGTTTTCTTCAGGCTGACTTCCAGGCCAAACATTTTGGCAGTTTCCGCAAAGCAGGACGCCAAGCGCTGAAGAGCTGGCTCTGAATGGGCAACTAAAGCGGCATCAGCTGCTCAAGATAAAAGCATAACGGAGGAACATATCAAGGTGGGGAGGTAGTTGTCAGCTGTTCATTGTGTTTCTTGTCGTCATATAACAGTGAGAGAGAAACACAAAATTCTATAGAGGCTGTGATGGTAGTAAAATCACAGAAATGCTGAATGAACTCAGTCGGTCTCACAGTGTCCGTTCGAGGTAAAGATAAGGGCTCAGGCCTGAAACATCGGTCATGTATATATTTTTTTACCTCCAATGGATACTGCGAGACTGTCTGAGCTCTGCCAATTTCTATATATGGGTTTATGGCACCAAGATCGTTAAGATTGGTGAAGCAGTTCCTGTGGTTGTAAATGTTTGAAAACTTTATTGAATACAAAATGATCACTAATTTTTTAGAGGAGAGTTGTGTGTTTGGGATGTAGTAAAGGCTGAGGAAAAGAGCAACATCTAAATTAAAGTGGTCGCTATTCACTAAAAAATAATTCCAAAATTGTTTGTTAAGGCCAATTCATTCCCACAAATTTTCCAAAGCATTTTTTGGTAGTTTGGGTAGTGATCACAAGCATTGAAATGGATCAGGATGTAACATTTAAATTATTCACCCCAGTGCCTGATGTTGAACTCATTCGCACGCCATGACAATGTGGATGATAAGAGGTCATAGTGGTCTGCTTTCTTTTGTAGCACAAATAAAAGCTCTGACAACTGGAGGGAGAACAAACGCTTTTATTAACTTATAACTATGGATAAGGTTTCACAGTAGTCTTTGGAAGGGTTCTGGGTTTAGATGAAAAACCGGGGGTTATATGTGAGCAGATGGGGGTGGAGCTAGGAGGTGGAGCCAGCCATCAGCACAACACACTACCAGTGAATCCCAGTTCATTGTATTCACTCCTTCCTGTAGAATTTAGGGTCTTCACAGTCACTATGGAGTTGCTGAGCTGGTGAGGTCTGTCCTGATCTAGGACCATCGAGGCTAGGACTCCAGAAACTCCATACTCTTCACTTGAGTGACCCCCACCATCCTGGTTGCCCTGCGTCGGTAAGATGGCATCAACCTTGTGGCATGGCAAGATGGCCACCCTTCTCTGATGATAATAACACCGAGTTTGAATTTGGGTCATGGCAAGGTGGCAGTCGAGCCGTTTCGCGCCATTTCTTCACTGCCACCCTCCGTCGCCGTGTAGCGCAGCAAGTGGGCTCAGGTGAATTTGGTGCAGATGGTTTGGGGCTGGAATAAGATCTGGGAGTGGTGCAAGCCGGGGACTTCCCCGGGCTTCCCCTTGCATGGCAAACCCTTGCCCAATGCCCTTTCTTGCCACAGCTGGAACACACTGAGTCTTTAGCCGGGCAACGAGATCGGGGATGCTGGCTCGCTGCAGCAAAAGCACTCCCTGGCACAGGAAGCGGCAGCCATTATGGCTGGGGTAGTGGGAGCAGCCGGTGCTTAGAAGGGGTCACCTGGGTGAGCGAGCTCACTGGCTTCGAGGTCGTCATTCTCGAGCTTGGCCTGTTCCAATGATTTGGCCAGTTTAAAGTGACTAGCCAAGTCCTTCTTATCCGACTCAAGTAATCACTGCCTCATGTACCCCTGCGACTAGAATGTCTCGGATCTGTTCTTCCTTACGAACGTGGCCTGTAGCCGCTTTGTACCTGCACTTCTTGGCAAGCATTCACAGATCCAGCATTAGTCATCGATGGGCTCTCCTGGCCGTTGGTGACATAGAGCAAGTCAGTGCCTTGCTAGGACCTCATTTTGCGACTTCAGGTACTGAGCCTTCAACACCTCAATGGCAGCATCATATGTAGAGCAGTCCCTGATGACTGCATACGCTTTCATTCCTACCCTCAAAACGAGTGTGGACCCCCCAAGTTCATCAGTGTGGAAGACATCTCTGGTCGCGTTCAGGTAGGCCCAGTATGTGAACTCCTCAGCTGCATCAGGGAACAGAGGGTCTATCAGCAAAATATCTGGTTTGAGTAGTGATTCCATCGTTAGGGAATAAGCTAATAAAATTGTAGCATGAATAAAAACTCTCACAACTGGAGAGAGAACAAACCCTTTTATTAGCTTACAACTCAGGGTAGAGATTCACAGTGGTCCTCAGAAGGGTTCTGGGTTTAGGCGGGAAATGGGGTTATATGTGAGCAGATGGGGGCGGAGCTGGGAGGCAGAGCCAGCCATCAGCACAACACCCTACCAGTGTGTTCAGTGATCTCAGTTCACGGCACCTTTGCATCTAATTTTGCCAGAAATACCTGTGGATGACATCATATAATATATAAAATCAAATATATATGTTTTATTCATGAAAATATCCATTCATAATTCGATAGGTATATTTTCCAATTGTTCCACTTACAGAAATACATGAAAGTAGTGTTTGAGTACAAGAATCCAGAGGAGCAATTGCCAAAGAATTTTGCAATACATGGTGCTGCAGAAACTCAGCAGGTTATAGAGCACCTATAGAAAGTAAAGGGTAACCAACATTTTGGGCACGTGCCCTTTGTCAGGTATAACCAAAAATAGCCAGGCACCTGAATAAAAATGTGGAGGAGGAAGGGAGAAGAGGAGGGAAGAAGGGGAAGGGAGAGAAGCACAAGCTTCACCAATGTCTTATACAACTTTAACATAACATCCCAGCTCCTATACTCAATTCTTGATTTTTGAAGGCTAGTATGCCAAAAGCTCTCTTTACAACCCTATCCACCTGTGACACCACTTTCAAGGAATTAGGTATCTGTATTCCCAGATCCTTTTGTTTTACTGCACTCCTCAGTGCCCTACCATTCACTGTGTACATCCTTTCTTGGTTTGTCCTTCCAAAATGCAATAACTCACACTTGCCTGCATTAAATTCAATCTGCCATTTTGTAGCCCATTTTTCCAGCTGGTCCAGATCCCTCTGCAAGTTTTGAAAACCTTATTCACTGTCCACAATGCCTCCAATCTTAGTGATATAGATGACAAACAACAATGGTCCCAGCATCGATCCCTGAGCCACACCACTAGTCACAGGCCTCCAGTTTGAGAAGCTATCATCCACCACCACTCTCTGGCTTCTTCCATCCAGCCATTGTCGAATGCAGTTCACTGCTTCACCATGAACGTCTCTCTGGCTTCTCCCATCCAGCCATTGTCGAATGCAGTTCACTGCTTTACCATGATCGTCTGAACCTTTTTGACTAATCTCCCATGTGGTTACTTGACAAAGGCCTAACTAAGGTTAATGTAGACAACATCCACAGCCTCTCCTTCAACAACTTTCCTGATATCCTCCTCTAAAAATTCTACAAGTCTGGCTAAGCATGACCTACCACACACAAAACCATGTCTTTTCTTCTTTGGCTTGGCTTCGCGGACGAAGATTTATGGAGGGGGTAAAAAGTCCACGTCAGCTGCAGGCTCGTTTGTGGCTGGCAAGTCCGATGCGGGACAGGCAGACACGATTGCAGCGGTTGCAAGGGAAAATTGGTTGGTTGGGGTTGGGTGTTGGGTTTTTCCTCCTTTGCCTTTTGTCAGTGAGGTGGGCTCTGCGGTCTTCTTCAAAGGAGGTTGCTGCCCGCCAAACTGTGAGGCGCCAAGATGCACGGTTTGAGGCGTTATCAGCCCACTGGCGGTGGTCAATGTGGCAGGCACCAAGAGATTTCTTTAGGCAGTCCTTGTACCTTTTCTTTGGTGCACCTCTGTCACGGTGGCCAGTGGAGAGCTCGCCATATAACACGATCTTGGGAAGGCGATGGTCCTCCATTCTGGAGATGTGACCCATCCAGCGCAGCTGGATCTTCAGCAGCGTGGACTCGATGCTGTCGACCTCTGCCATCTCGAGTACTTCGACGTTAGGGGTGTAAGCGCTCCAATGGATGTTGAGGATGGTGCGGAGACAAGGCTGGTGGAAGCGTTCTAGGAGCCGTAGGTAATGCCGGTAGAGGACCCATGATTCGGAGTCGAACAGGAGTGTGGGTATGACAACGGCTCTGTATACGCTTATCTTTGTGAGGTTTTTCAGTTGGTTGTTTTTCCAGACACTTTTGTGTAGTCTTCCAAAGGCGCTATTTGCCTTGGCGAGTCTGTTGTCTATCTCATTGTCGATCCTTGCATCTGATGAAATGGTACAGCTGAGATAGGTAAACTGGTTGACCGTTTTGAGTTTTGTGTGCCCGATGGAGATGTGGGGGGGCTGGTAGTCATGGTGGGGAGCTGGCTGATGATGCCGCTTTAGTTGCCCATTCAGAGCCAGCTCTTCAGCGCTTGACGTCCTGCTTTGCGGAAACTGCCAAAATGTTTGGCCTGGAAGTCAGCCTGAAGAAAACTGAGGTCCTCCATCAGCCAGCTCCCCACCACAAAACCATGTAGACTATCCCTAATTGTATATCCGATCTCTCAGAACACCTTCCAAAATTTACCTACTACTGACGACAGGCTCATCAGTCTTTAATTTACAAGGTTACTTTTGGAGCCTTTTTAAAACAATGGAACAACGTGAGCTACCCGCCAATCCTCCAATCCTCCAGCACCACACCTAGTGTCTGAACCTTCCTGACTAACCTCCCATGTGGGACCTTGTCAAATGCCTTACTAAAGTCCATGTAGACCACATCCACAGGCTCTCCTTTGTCAATCTCCTTGAAAAACGGGGGGACATCATGTAATAACGTAGGGCCAGGTCAGAAAATTTGGCTCCTCTGAGGAAAAGTTTTAAAAAAAGTGAAAAAGAAGTAGAGAGACCAGTTTTTAAACTCATCTGTACAATTAGTAAATAACCTAGAAGAAGAAACACGATGCCGCTGAAAAAGATAAAGAAATAGAAAAGAGTACAGAGAAAATTAAAATACAACAATTAGAAGAAAAGCGTAGACCTACCTTGAAGAAGAAGCCAGGAACTGAGGTGAAGTTTTCTCTCTGGGCAAATAGGGCCTCCCGGCGAGCTGTGACATCCTTGCAGCAACAGGGACATCCTGACGAGTCGGGAAGAGGAATGACCTGACTGCGCGAGGAGTCACTCACTGGCAATCAACAACAATGGGAGGCCCTGTCAGAGTGGCTTACCAAGCCCTCAAGACAGGCTCATAGGCAGTCCGGAAGGCTGTCAGAAGGGGAAGAACAACGAGAACCAGAGAAAAATAGGGAGAGGAAGAAGAAGAGGAGGAAGAAGAACAAAGTTCAGAGGAAATGTTGGAAGAAGAAGAAAGGGTAAGAAAGAAAACTAAACCTATCTCTAAGTCTCAAGACTCAGTAGCTATGATTATAAATGATTTAAAGTTACTAAGACAAGATATGAAAAGTATGTGTTAATAAAGTATGTGAATTTGTTAAAGAAATGCAAAAAACAAATAAAAAAATGGAGGAAAAAAATTCAAAGTATTACTTTGGAAAATGATTTTCTTCAAAAAAAGTAGATAAGGTTGGAAGAAGGATTAGAAGAAATGTATGCAATGAATAAACAGCTGTCTGATAATTTCAATTGAAGGAACAATATTAAGATTATTGGTTTGAAAGAAGGAGAAGGAGGAGAAGATATTATACAGTTCCTATAGCATTGGATTCCTCAGACTTTTGGGCAAGTATATTTTCATGGAGATATTGAAATTGAGCGAGCCCATAGAGCTCTTAGACTTAAACCTCAACCAGATCAAAAGCCGAGGCCCATTTTGGTGAAATTTCTTTGCTATCAAGTAAAGGAAATCATTCTAGAATTAGCAGCTAAACAGGCTAAAAAAAAGAAAAGCACTATAGAACTTGGAAGGAGCAAGATATTCTTTTATCCTGACATGAGCTTTGAATTATTGAAGAAAAGGAAAGGTTTCAATCCAGTTAAAATATATACTGTGGAAGAAGGGATATACTTTCATTTTATGTTATCCTGCAACTTTGAAAGTATTTGTCCAAGGAGGTCCAAGTAGATTCTTTATGAATCCAGAACATGCTTAAGAATTTGCGTAAAGGTTGCCGGACATGCATCGAGAGTTGACCTAAAGAGTGGAAACTTTAAGATGGGGAATTGTTTTATTTTGGTTAATGTAATTTGGAAAGGGTTTCTTAATATTATACTCGGAGGAGCCAGAGATATACTGTCTGGTTCCTACTGAACCGTGGACACTGTTTTAAGACTTTAGTCGCAATCCGAAAAATGGAGGGTGGTAGCATTGTCTAGGGGTTTCATATAGGGGATTTCCTATATTTCTTTCTTATTTTCTTCTATGTATGCAATCAAGTATTATCTTTTTCACTGATTTTTAGGATTTTTGTACACACTTAAGACATTAGTGAGGAGCCGAGGACTGATGAAGTGGAAATATCTTGGAGATTTGAATTGGGAGGTATAAAGCTTCCAAATTTTGAGTACTGTTATAAAGTGATCCAATTACAATCTCTTTCTTCTCCTTGTGAGGAAGGAGGAAAAAGTGATTTGGGCTAAGATAGAAATGAATAAAATAGGTGAGTAAACAAGAATTTGGTACAAAAGAAATTGACCCTGTTTATCTTGAATGATATAAATGTTATTAAATGGTCAAGAAAAAAAGGAATCAAATCTATTAAAGATTGTTATCAAGGCAGATAATAGTATGAAAAATATAGCAAATGTTAGATATAGAAGGATACATTATAATTTCATACACTAGTATCAAATCCGAACATCTAAAATCCAGAAAGCTCCAAAGACCGGCAAGTGGGGACCAGCGGTCGGGGGAGGTGGCCAAGGGACCGGCGGTCAGGGGAGACTGCCAAGCGGTTGGGGGAGACAGCCAGGTGGCTGAGAGACCGGCGATTGGGGAGACTGCCAGGCAGCCGAGGGACCGGCGGTCAGGGGAGATTGCCAGGCAGCTGAGGGAGACTGCTGGGCAGCCGAAGGAGACTGCTGGGCAGCCAAGAGACCGGCAGTCGGGGGAGATTGCTGGGCGGCTGAAGGAGACTGCTGGGTGGCCGAGGGACCGTGGTTGGGGGAGATGGCCGGGTGACTGGAAGAGGGTGGGGGTGGATACGGCAGCACAATTCGGGTGGGCTTTCCGAAATCCAGAAAAATCCAAAATTTGGAACATGTTGTCCCCCAAGGGTTCCGGATAAAGGATCGTGTACCTGTAGATTGAAGTCAGACAGTTCAGAAAAGTGTTTTTTGCTGTAAACAGGATATAGTAATGTTTGTATATTTTACATGGACATGTCCTAAATCAAATTCCTTTTGGACCAATTAAATAGATTATTTTTAACAAGTATTAGACATTCGATATATAGAAATGTGAAATTGTATAACTTTGGAAAAGAATACATATAATTTAATGAATAGATATGATAAATTTCTGAGAATTTGGTTTTCATTTACATAAATAATTTTATAGATAACTTGTGTCAATAGGTTAAAACATGATAAGTACTTCATAACTCTCTGGCTCTATTTCATTTTATTTAACTTTTCTTTATTTGATGTTATTTGTGTGTGTGTGTGTGTGTGTGTGTGTGTGTGTGTGTGTGTGTGTGTGTGTGTGTGTGTGTGTGTGTGTGTGTGTGTGTGTGTGTGTGTGTGTGTGTGTGTGTGTGTGTGTGTGTGTGTGTGTGTGTGTGTGTGTGTAAAAACCAAAACCATATGGTTCAGGCATAATTCTGAAGAGGTGATTTTAAAGTTCAGTTAGTTTTGTTTTGAAACTCAAATTATTTAAATTGTTGCTCAAAGGTAATTATGGAGTAGGTGTGAGGCATCAGACTTCTCAAAACTCACAAATTTCAGAGAATTGTTTCTTCATACAAATGAATTCTCTCTCTTGCATGGAGGTTTCAGTACTTGTTTCTCTTCCACGATGATTTCACAAACACAGTTAGGGTTCACACGAAGTGTTATGTAGAAATGGACACAATGAATCTGTCCTCTTTTCAAAGAGACAGCTGAAGTGGCTCTTCCTTGCCACTGTTTGAGTAGCTCTCATGGCAAAGAGAATATAATCAGAGACCCTCTCCTGCACCAAGCAATGTATTCCAGGTTCACCCACTCTCTGAATGAGGTCTTCAACTTCTGACCTCAGATATTTTTCAGTGCAAAATTAAAATGCAGCTTTTCAAATGTCTTTAATCACGTGACAATTTGATGTTTCTCTCTTTCAATTTTCCTCTCCTGCCCTTTCCGAAATATTGATAATGTGTGTGTGTGTGTGTGTGTGTGTGTGTGTGTGTGTGTGTGTGTGTGTGTGTGTGTGTGTGTGTGTGTGTGTGTGTGTGTGTGTGTGTGTGTGTGTGTGTGTGTGTGTGTGTATACGCACACCTAAATTTTGAAATAAGTGTTATATATTACATAGTTATGTCTTGTTTTGCTATGTATCATCTATTTAAAAAATATAACTGTAGTTGTAGTTATTAGACATACTTAAGTTACTATTTATTAATTAGCTAATATCCAGTACTGTGATAAAACTAATCTAATATATTTTAAAGATATAACCGTAGTTGTAATTATTAGATACATTTAAGTTATAATTTATTCATCAGATAATATCCAGTATTATTATAAAACTGATCCATCTCTTTCCTTTTTTTTTACTTCCTTTGCTTATTCATTTTTCTGGTTTTCTTCTTAGGGGTTTTTCAGTGTGGGAGGGAATGGGTGGGGGAGAAAATGATTAAAAAAAAGTATTGATTTTGATATACTAAAATTTCTTAGTTTTGCATGTATTTTTTGATGCATGTGCTAATAATATAAAATTTGAAACCTCCTCGATAAACTCTATAAGATTGGTTAAACACAACCTACCACACACAAAGCCAAGTTGATTATCCCTAATTAGTCCCTGGCTATCCAAATACTTGTATCGCTTAGAACACCTTCCGATAATTTACCGACTATCGACCTGATGAAGGGCCCAGTCCTGAAACATTTTAATTCCTCTTGATGCTGCATAACCTGCTGAGCTTCTCCAGCATGTTTGTGTATTGCACTCGATCCCAGGATCTGCAGACTTTATGGTTTAACGGCCAAAGAATTTTGTCATCTTCTGAAATTATTCATGGCAGCCAATATATTCCAATGGAAAACCCTGCACAGGAATGGAACAGGGAACATTCCAGAATATTTATTGTCTTTAAAATAAAATCAGATAATCCTTATGTACAGAAGGCAGTGATGTTAGATTACATCAGGTATTGATTTAGTCCCAGACAATGGAACAGATTGATTGGACAGAAAATAGGCAATGAAAGAGTAGAGGTAACACAGAATATATTTTTCTTGCAATTGGCTTCTTGTGAAGCTGTAAATAATAAATTGTTTGTAAGTTCAACCAATGAATCCAATGACTCTGTTTGTGGCTTCCTTTCCTAATCTGACTTTCTATGGAAACTCTTCTGACCAGATAACTTAATTGAAAGGCTGCAGATGGACCTAACAATTAAAAAAAAAGAAAATATTGAATAGATTTACTGTAGATTACTTCCTGCTAAATATATTTGAACAAACTTCCAATGGATTTTTAGTTGAATTAAAAACCTTAAAATCTATCTCTGACCTGACCTTTTGCAAACAAGATGACCATATGTTGGGATTGGATTCTGTGTTTTTTTTTTAAATGAAGGCATCATGTAACATGGAGTTGACTTCAGAGAAATTTTGTTCAGTTTGGTCAAAAGTTCCGTTGTAATTGATACTGAGGCATAAAAGAAAACATTTCATTCTTCTGCACCCTGAAGGCTTGATGAGATCAGAAGTCGCATGAACCTGGTGAAGAGAGAAATGAATAAAATAAAAGGGACTGACAAAATTGTTCTATTTGGAGCCAAAACAAAGCAATGGGCTCAATTGCTCCTTTTTTGTGCTGTAACTCAGGCCAACGTAATATGTTATTGTTAGAAATTGGGGAAATGCAGCGGGAAGGTTGTGGACAACAAGATCCTGTGAAAAGCAATCAATTAAGTAATATGTTTTTAGTGAACCATAGTCAGAATTTATTCTCTTGAACATGTGTCATGAAATTTGTTATTTTGCAGTTGCATTATAGGTGCAAAAATTACTATAAATTACATTTTTAAAATAAATAAATTAGTGTAAAGAAGGGAAAAAGTGAGCTAGTGTTGGTGAAATCTGATGGTGGAGAGGAAGAACTGTTTTTGTACCATTCAGTGTTCATCTTCTGTTTCCTGTACCTCCTTCCTGATGATAGCAGTGAGAAGAGGGCATGGCCTGGGCGGAGAGGATCCTTGATGATAGATACTGCTTCCTTGAGACATCACCTCTTGTAGATGTCCTTAATGGAGTGAAGACTGATGCCCATGATGGCACTGGCTGAATTCACAACTCTTGTAGCCTCTTGCTCCCTTGTGCATTGGCGTTTCCATAACAGACAGTGATGCAATTAGTTAGGATGCTCTCCTACATCTGTAGAAATTTGAAAGTCTTTGGTGACATACTAAATCTTCTCAAACTCCTGTTGAAGTAGAGCCATTGATGAGACTTCTTCATGATTGGCCTAAGGATAGATCTTCAGAGATGTTAACACGCAGGAATTTGAAATTCTGCAGACCTAAAGACTAGTTTGTGTTCTCCTGGTTTCCCCTTCCTGAAGTCCACAATCAGTTCCTTAGTTCCTGTCCGCTTCCTCATTGCTGTTTGAGATTCCGCCAATGACTGTGGTGTCATCGGCAAATTTATAAATGGCATTCGAATTGTGCCAAGCTACGTAGCCATGGGTGTAGAGAGAGCAGAATGGTTGGCTCAGCATGCACCCTTGAGGTCAGCCTGTATGGACTGCCAGTGAAGAGGAGACATTGTTACTGATCTGCACTGACTGTGGTCTTCTGATGAGGAAGTTGTGCATCCAGTTGCAGAGGCCCAGGTTTTGGAGCTTGCTGACTAGCACTGAGGGTCTTGAAAGCTTAACCGTGATTGATGAAGAGCAGCCTGATGTGTGTGTGGCTGCTGTCTGAGTGAACCAGGGCTAAGTGGAGAGCATCTGCTGTGGAATGATTATGGAGGTGGGCAAATTGCAGTGGATCCAGGCCTTTACTTAAGTATGAGTTAATTCTGGCCATGACCAACGTCTCATAACAGTTTAGGTGATTGAGGCATCTTGGGCTTTTCTTGGGCAGCTCTTGAAGACCATTTGAAGCAAGTGACTGAAGATGTCTATGAAACTGAAGATGTCTATGAACTTTCCAGCTAATTGGTTGGCACAGATTTACAGTATCCTGCCAGGTACGCCATCAAGGCCTGATACCTTGCGAGGTATCTTGAAATACGTTCTGACATCAGCCTCAGAGACAGATATCACAGGGTTGCCAGCTTCTGCAGGGATTCACATTAGTACTGTTGAATTAGTACTTGTCAAAATTACTATAAAAGGTGTTCAGCTCATCGGGGAGTGAAGCATTACAGTCATTTATAATGTTAGCCTTCACCTTGTGGGCCTGCAATCCCTGCCATACCTGGCAAGAATCTAACTCTGTTTATATCTTTCCCTATGAATTGCCTCTTTGCTGCTAAAATAGCCTTCTGGAGGTCATACCTGGATATCTTGTAGAGATCTCGATCACCAGTCTTCTTTTAAAATTATTTTTTATTTTATCAGAGAAACAAATAAAAAAGCAGTAAATCAAATGCAATGAAACCTTTGCAGATTTACAAATAAATAGCATATGGTACAGTAGCAGTACAACTTAATTATAAATCCAGTAAATGGTAATACATACAATATTATAAGAGATAAGTAAGGAAAAAATTAAAAGAACAAAGAGAAAAAGAAAAAAAATTCAAACCCTCAGCAATCAAGGTTAAACTTCATATCGTAAGAGGTGATAAATCCAAACAAGTGGCCTCAGGGGATCCAAACAAGCACGTCCAGCGACATTCATCATCGCACCTCACTAGTCAAATTATGGAAGTGAGCTATAAATGGGCCCCAAGTCTTATCAGAAAAAATCTTGATTTTCATGATATTATGCCTAATTTTCCCCAGATTTAAAAAAGGACATAATATCTAATAGACATTAAAGATGTACAGGTGGGAACTCATCTTTCCATTTTAACAGAACTGCTCTTCTTGCTAATAAAGTGGAGAATGCTATAACCTGTCTTTGATTAGAAGATAAAATCATGTTAGAAAACCCAAATAGTGCAATTACCAGACATGGATCTCAAGTGATTGTAAATATGGTTGGAAAAAGTTCTAAAAATGTCACTCCAATATTTTTGCAAATTAGGGCAAGTCCAAAACATATGTAACAAAGAGGCATTAAATATTTTACATTTGTCACAAAGTGAACTAAAATCAGAATAAATTAGAGCAAGTTTGACTTTTGAGCAATGTGTAGCACTTTGAATTGAATGAGACTATGCCCAGCGCACAATGATGAATCAGGCCCAAAATTGAAGTCCATTCTTCCTCTGAGAAAGAGATATTCAGATCATTCTCCCATTCAGTTTTAATTCCACTTAAAGAAATTGGTTTCATATTCAATAGTTTATAACATAAATCAGATATCATGCCTTTATGAGTAAATTGTAACTCAAAGAGTTCATCGATAAAACTTGGGTCAGGTAGAGAGGATCACCAGTTTTAAACACTCTTCTCCTCAGCAGGTTGTGAATCCTTTGATTCATCCACGGCTTTTGGTTGGGGTATTCATAATCTGTGCATGGACACACACTCATCCAGCTGTGGCATATTCATTCAAGTTTGAAGATGAGAACTTGAATATTCAATGCAGACCTGCAGATGCTCCTCCACCTCATTTGACCATACTTACACCACAGCACTAAAGACCGGTATCCTTGGTCTCCAACTAAAAAGCTTATAGCAGGAATAGGTTACACAGCATTTCAATCCTGCTCTTTAGTTCAACAACATCATGGCTGATTTCATGCCTCAGATCCACTTTCTGTTTACTTCCCAAGTCTCAGCATTGAATAAACTGAACACAGCAGAACTCCAATAATCCAACATGCTTAGAACTCCTGTGGTGTCTGACTAATGAATTTTCTGGTCTATTAAATTTTTGTTTAGATATCCAGCACAGTAACAGGCCCTTCCGACCCACAAGCCTGTGCCACCAATTACACCCAAATAACCTCTGTGGGAGGAAACCAGAGCACCCGGAGGAAACCCACTCATACACGGGGAGAACATACAAATTTCTTATCGACAGCGCAGAATTGGAACCTGGGTCACTGGTACTGTCACAGCGTTGCACTCACTGCTATATTCTCTTTATGTCTCAGCTTCAGAAAAGGATGTCCCCTTAAAAAGAGATGAGGAAGAAATTTCTTCAGTCAAAGGGTCGTGATTCTGTGGATTTCATTGCTCTAGGCAGCTGAAGTGCTGAATTAAAGTGCAGGTAGTTCTTAATTAGTGAGGGCATCCAAGGTTATGGGGAGAGGGTTGGAAAATGGGATTAAAAGGAGAATACATTGGCTATGATTGAATGACGGAGCAAATATGATGGGTTGAATGGCCAAATTTTTACTACCTCTTATGGTCTGAATGTTAACACACACTTTTAATTGACTTATTTTAATGTTCTTTCTTCTTTGGCTTGGCTTCGCGGACAAAGATTTATGGAGGGGGTAAAAGTCCACGTCAGCTGCAGGCTCGTTTGTGGCTGACAAGTCCGATGCGGGACAGGCAGACACGGTTGCAGCGGATGCAGGGGAAAATTGGTTGGTTGGGGTTGGGTGTTGGGTTTTTCCTCCTTTGCCTTTTGTCAGTGAGGTGGGCTCTGCGGTCTTCTTCAAAGGAGGTTGCTGCCCGCCAAACTGTGAGGCGCCAAGATGCACGGTTTGAGGCGATATCAGCCCACTGGCGGTGGTCAATGTGGCAGGCACCAAGAGATTTCTTTAGGCAGTCCTTGTACCTTTTCTTTGGTGCACCTCTGTCACGGTGGCCAGTGGAGAGCTCGCCATATAACACGATCTTGGGAAGGTGATGGTCCTCCATTCTGGAGACGTGACCCATCCAGCGCAGCTGGATCTTCAGCAGCGTGGACTCGATGCTGTCGACCTCTGCCATCTCGAGTACTTCGACGTTAGGGATGAAAGCGCTCCAATGGATGTTGAGGATGGAGCGGAGACAACGCTGGTGGAAGCGTTCTAGGAGCCGTAGGTGGTGCCGGTAGAGGACCTATTTTAATCCTCTATTTTAATGTTAAGAGTATTCTAATACACATGAAAATGACAATTACTTGAATTGGTATTTTGGCGATGTGGGGTATGCATGGCATTTATATTCAAGTTCAAAAATGCTGTAAACTTAGAATTTATCCTGGAAGTTGCCATGGAAACATACTATGATTAGCAATAAAATTGAAGTCATGGTTTTGCAGACAAAATAGTCCACATGCTATAGTGGTAAAATGTGAAATCAATTTTTGTGGTGTAGAGTCAGCTCTGATTAAAACAGATAATGTTAATTTCTCTTTACTATTGTGCAATCATTAAAAGTGGAGAGACTTTAAATCCTTGTCAGATTTGGACTGGCCAAGAGTAGAATACTTTACACTCTGTGCCACTCTTTTTCAAACAGATCTTTTGGCATTTTTTATGTGCCGGTACTTAAAAAGATATTTTATTGCATATTGACTGAGAACTGCTTATCCTTAGATATTCTTTAACAGTAGTATTCCCCTATTAAAGGAGCAATTGAATGAAACATTGATCTCCTCCTAAAAATAATAATTTGATTTATAAGTGAAAAGTGACTTCTCATAATTTCAGCACTTCCCAAAGTACTTTACACCCACTAAAATAATTTTGTATTTAGTATATATCACAGGAACCGCAACAGTCAATTTGGGCATATCAAGCTCCTATGAACAGCACTGTGTGAATAGCCAATTATCCCTACTATTTATTGATGTTGGAGAGAATAATATTGACCTGGACTTTGGGGATAACTTTTTTGATCTTCTTCCAAGTAGTACCAAGAGTACTTTTGCACTCACATCCACGACAGCAAGCAGGGCCTGAGTTTCACGACTCATTGACACATAGCTCTGAGAGCACTGCACTGAATTATCAGACAGGATTCTATGCTGTAGACCCTGGAGTGGGGTTAAACTCCTTTCTTAGATGTAGAAGGATTACACATTGGAACAACAGGGTATTTGTGGGCATTAGTGTTGGGGCTACAATGTATGTGTGTGCATCATGGTCTGGAGAAACGCTGTTTCGTCTGGATGTATATGTACAGAGAGATGATAATAAACTTTGAACTTGAACTTGATTGTGGCTGCAGTTCAGTATTTGGAGGAGACACTTAGAGTAAATGGATAATGAAGGGAGAATCAAGATCAAACAGCAAGTGGAAACATGAAAGGGGTTGTGGTAGTGGGGTGTTTTTTTTCTTCTGAATATTTTTTTCATAAATATACTTATCAAAATTTTCCATATTCAAGATATGCATATATGACTTTTTCTTACAAAACAAAACAAAATACAACCCCCCTGCCCAACCCTTTTCACGGTATAAATCCGTACACTATCAGGGCTTACTGTTGGGTTTTAAAAAAAGAAAGTCTTCATCGGGGAAATCACATATTATTATAATAATAACACCTTTTTAAAAATTTATATTTGGGCCCCTATGTAGTCCAAATATGGTTGTCATATTTTTATAAATACACCATATTTGTTCTTTAGATTGTATGTGATTTTTTTTCCATAGGTATACAACTTTTCATTTCATCTTCCATCGTGCAATCTGTGGAGGCGAGTCAGATTGCCAGGTAGTTAGTCTTTCCTTCGCACATGACTACATAGCACGTACAAATGTTCCTATTTCTATTCCACATCTAAAACACATGTCTGATATTTCTGATTTTGCTTTATCTAATGTCTGTGGTGTGAGGTATAATTGGTGTAGAAAATTAGATTGTTCTAATCCGTATCTTGCATTTATAATTGACGTCATGCTATCCAAACACCAATCAGACCAGCATCTTGGTAGTGGGGTGTTCTGATAAATCAAGGTTGAACCATAATAGTACTCATGGATGAGTGAGTTGTGATCTTGCGTAGAATAAGATTACAGATCAATCAGGATAGCAATGAGGAACAAGCATAAAAACTAAATGGCCTACCATTGTTTGAGCACTAATACAATGACAGTCAAAGGATGTCTCCTTTTCCTTGAGAAAACCAAACAGCAAAACAGCTGGAAACCCTGACTTACCCACCAACAATCATTGTTTTCCAGAAGCTAATATGTGGATTTTAAAGTCAACCCATTTTGGGGTAAAATAAATTCTATGACAATTCCTCCTTAAACTGTAAGACTGATGAAAATTATTTTCAAGAGCCATGAATGTCCTTGGTGCCTGTTACTTTACCTTTCACTTGTAAGCAGTATGGCAGCCTCCATGAACTTGTTTAGCTCCTTCTCATATAGATGCAGTAAAATTTGCATCTGGAACATGAACTGACAAAGTCTAAGTTAATAACTCCTCCAATTTTCCTTCAGAAAATAAGAATGATTTGCATTTACATAGCTCTCTCATTTCTCTTTCAGAATGACTCAAGTGCTTTTGAAGTGCAGTCACTTGCAATGTGGGAAGCCAGACAAGCACTATTGCACCCATCCTGAACAAAGTGACATAATATAGACCAGAGAATTTGTCTTGTAGAGTCATATAGCGCAGACGACCAGAGATATGTTCCATCATTTTTTTTTGTTGAAGCAGGGTCATTATATTTTTCATATCCATTTGGGAGGACAAAGGGGACATTGTTTCAATTTCTCATCCAAAGTTCAGCCCTTTAACAATGCAGTACTTCATTACTGTTCAGCCTAGATTTTTGGACTCAAATCTCTGGAGAAAGAATAGAAACCAACACTTCTAAAACAGAGCAGACATTTCTATCCACTTGGTCATTAGTAGAGAATCAATTTCCTCTGAGTACGATGATAATTTATGAAGTTCAGACCAGGACTTGAACAGGATTGAATAGTGGCATCTTGATTTAGTAACATTGCCTTCAACATACTGGTAATTAATTTTCTAGATGGGATCTAATCTTCCACATGATTTTCCTTCTTAAAATTTATTTTTAGTAATTTAGGGGTTCATTGGTAAAGCCAGTAATGAGTGATGAGTAAATCTGGACATTGCACTTTTGTGTACGAGTCTATTGTCACACATAAAAGTACAATGTGCAGATGCTCAAAATTCTTACTTGCTGAAGCAAACAGGCATAAAAGATACATCAACTACAATCATGGCTTAGCTTCCATCACCACTTACAACTCCTTGAGTGCATCCACCAGCGCTGCCTCTGCACCATCCCCCACATCTACTGGAGTGACTTCGTCACCCACACTGAAGGGGGCTGTCCACAACTGCTGCAGTCTCGGCAGTGGCTGACGAGGCCAATATGAGACAGACATGCCCGGCCACAGTGGCTCCAAGGAAAATTCTGTTCGGGGTTTGGTGATGATTCTTCCTCTGTCTCCTTTTGTCCTCAAGGCCAGCCCTGCATGTGTTCTCAAAGGAGGAGACAGACTGGTGAATGGTGTGTCGCCAGTCCGCGCAATTGGAGGCTAGAGCAGACCACAGGCGATGGCCAATGTGACAGGCACCAAGGGATTTCTTCAGAGAGTCCTTGTAACTCTTTATCAGAACCCCTCTGTCATGGTGGCCAGTGGAGAGTTCACCATACAGTACAATCTTGGGCAGGGGATGATCCTTCATCATAGAGACGTGCCCTGCCCAGTGTAGCTGTGTCTTCAACAGCAAAGTCTTGATGCTGGTAGCCTCCACCTGTTCAAGGACTTCATTGTTGGTGATGAAGTCACTCTAGTAGATGTGGAGGATGGTGCAGAGGCAGTGCTGGTGGAAGCACTCAAGGAGTTGTAAATGGTGGTGGGAGGTGAGTCACGACTCGAAGCCATACAGGAGGGTGGTCAGCACAATGGTTCTGTACACACTGACCTTTGTGCCTTTCTTCAGATGCTTGTTGTTCCAGACTTTTTTGTACAGCCTGCCGAACGCACTGTTTGCCTTTGCCAGTCTGTTGTTGGCATCGGACGAGATGGTGCACCCCAAGTAGCCGAACTGGTTGACTGTCTTCAGCTCAGTCTCGCCAAGGGTGTTGCGGGGAGGGTGGTAATCTTCCTGAGGTGCGGGCTGATGGAGAACTTCTGTCTTCTTCATCTGACTTCCACTTTGAAGAGCTCAACAGCTTTTGCAAAGCAGGATGTTACACGCTGCAGGGCTGTCTCTGTATGGGCAACGAGGACAGCATAATCGGCGGAGAGTAGCTCTCGAAAGAATTGCTCTAATGTCTTGGTGTGGGACTGCAGTTGCCTCAGGTTGAACAGGCTATTATCGGTGCGATACAGTGAAGACGCTGTTTACATCCGGTACCGCACGGATGGCAGTCTCTTCAATCTGAGGCGCCTGAAAGTTCACACCAAGACACAAGAGAAACTTGTCCGTGAACTACTCTTTGCAGACGATGCCGCTTTAGTTGCCCATTCAGAGCCAGCTCTTCAGCGCTTGACGTCCTGCTTTGCGGAAACTGCCAAAATGTTTGGCCTGGAAGTCAGCCTGAAGAAAACTGAGGTCCTCCATCAGCCAGCTCCCCACCATGACTACCAGCCCCCCCCACATCTCCATCGGGCACACAAAACTCAAAACGGTCAACCAGTTTACCTATCTCGGCTGCACCATTTCATCAGATGCAAGGATCGACAATGAGATAGACAACAGACTCGCCAAGGCAAATAGCGCCTTTGGAAGACTACACAAAAGAGTCTGGAAAAACAACCAACTGAAAAACCTCACAAAGATAAGCGTATACAGAGCCGTTGTCATACCCACACTCCTGTTCGACTCCGAATCATGGGTCCTCTACCGGCATCACCTACGGCTCCTAGAACGCTTCCACCAGCCTTGTCTCCGCACCATCCTCAACATCCATTGGAGCGCTTTCATCCCTAACGTCGAAGTACTCGAGATGGCAGAGGTCGACAGCATCGAGTCCACGCTGCTGAAGATCCAGCTGCGCTGGGTGGGTCACGTCTCCAGAATGGAGGACCATCGCCTTCCCAAGATCGTGTTATATGGCGAGCTCTCCACTGGCCACCGTGACAGAGGTGCACCAAAGAAAAGGTACAAGGACTGCCTAAAGAAATCTCTTGGTGCCTGCCACATTGACCACCGCCAGTGGGCTGATATCGCCTCAAACCGTGCATCTTGGCGCCTCACAGTTTGGCGGGCAGCAACCTCCTTTGAAGAAGACCGCAGAGCCCACCTCACTGACAAAAGGCAAAGGAGGAAAAACCCAACACCCAACCCCAACCAACCAATTTTCCCCTGCAGCCGCTGCAACCGTGTCTGCCTGTCCCGCATCGGACTTGTCAGCCACAAACGAGCCTGCAGCTGACGTGGACTTTTACCCCCTCCATAAATCTTCGTCCGCGAAGCCAAGCCAAAGAAGATCATACACTGTACAATCTACAGTTGCACCAAAATTCTTACTTGCTACAGCAAACAGGTACGTAGGATACATCATCTACAATGGTATGCATTTAATTAGCATAATATGCCATTATGAAAAAAGAGTTAATAAATATACAAGGATAGATAGATACCTGTTCACATTTGAAGTTAGTGCAAATAAAAGTAATATTTCATTAGTACAGACTGATCTTTTGGTTGTCTGGGTCACATTTATGGTTAAAGTAAGAATAATATAAGGAGAGATTCAAGATCCTGAAACTGTACTTGCCTTAGAGTTGCTGGAGTTCAGGGTTTTGTATCTTCCGTCTGAAGGTAGCAGTGAGAATAGTTTGTGACCAGGATAATAGGGGTCCTTTATGATGTTAGTTGCCTTCTTGAAGCAGTAGCCCCTTTCCCAGTGCTGATTCTGTGGGGTAACCAGCTAATTTAACGGGTCCATTCCCAGTAATCGCTGAGTGGCATATGCCCCAACCTGACAGGGCGAGTTAAATTCAACTGGGCTCTGACACGATGGGGGCAAGTGTCAGAGCCTGGCTGAGTTAACTTATTAATTGCTTCTGGTGGTGTGAAAGCACAACCCGCTCTCATAGGGTCACTGCTGGAGGTGGGACCCCCCACCCTCTTTAAAATGTTGGGTTCCCAATTAACATAGTGGAGTGGAAAAGACTGCCAAGGTGCAGCATGCCTGGTAAATTTACCTGCTTCATAGGAGGGTTGGCAGTGTGAAAGGGGCTACATGTCTCACATTGAATGGATGAAAGATTGGAGCCCACAGTGGACCTTGCTAGGTGTGCCACTTTCTGCAGCTTCTGTGCTCCTGGCAACTGCACTTACCAAATCAGACCCTGATGTAACTAATCAGTATACTTTGCACAGTACAACTGCAGAAGTTCAATAGAATATTCACTGATATGCCAAATCTCCTCAGACTTCAAGGAAAGTAGAGGTATTGGTGTACGTTCTTCATGGCTGCCTCGATGTCCTGGCTACAGAAGAGGTCTTCCCATATGTGGAACTTGAAGGAACTGGCCCCCTCCACCTCTGTCCCATCAATGAAGACAGGTGGCTGGTCCATTGGCCCCTTCCTTCCTAAAGTCAGCAATGGGCTCCTTGGTTTTGCTGATGGTAAGAGGCCTGATTGCTGTGCACCATTACACAGTCAGATTCATGATCTCCATCCCATATTCTGACTCATGATTTCCTATTATTCAGGCAATAATGGTGGCATCGTCAGGTAATTTCTAGATTGTGTTGGAGCCAAAGTTGGCCGTGGGGAACAGAGCAGGGAACTAAATATGGAGCCTTAAGGTGCCCCTGTGTTGATGCTGACTGAGGAGTGTTTGTTGTCTATCCCTAATACTTCCTTTCAATCTCATATCTTGCTATTCTTTCATTTCCTCTTCTATCTTATCAGATTTGAACTTGAATAACCACCATCAATAAAAGTTTCCACTTTAGTCCTAGACCTTAACAACATTTAAAGTTGACACAATGCTGAGCACTTTTTGAAAGCCCTTTATGCTCCTTATCAACTGATAACTGGCTTTGACAATTTCTGCTTTTAACTTCCTTTCCCACATCTATTCCCTTACGAACTTAGAGAAGTCTGTATTTATTCATCTGCTCTAACCAAAAAAGATCAGTAAGGATTGATGCGGTAAAATGGGAGCATCAATGAGATCAATTTCTAACTCTTTGACCTCTCATCACCTTGTCCTTACTGTCAAATATCAAGCCTTCACTCTCACATTCAAGTTTATTATCATCTGACTGTACATATACAACATGATAAAATGCATCAACAGTACATAATCTTTGGCTTGGCTTCGCGGACGAAGATTTGTGGTAGGGGTAAATGTCCACGTCAGCTGCAGGCTCGTTTGTGGCTGACAAGTCCGATGCGGGACAGGCAGACACGGTTGCAGCGGTTGCAGGGGAAAATTGGTTGGTTGAGGTTGGGTGTTGGGTTTTTCCTCTTTTGTCTTTTGACAGTGAGGTGGGCTCTGCGGTCTTCTTCAAAGGAGGTTGCTGCCCGCTAAACTGTGTGGCGCCAAGATGCACGGTTTGAGGCGATATCAGCCCACTGGCGGTGGTCAATGTGGCAGGCACCAAGAGATTTCTTTAGGCAGTCCTTGTACCTTTTCTTTGGTGCACCTCTGTCACGGTGGCCAGTGGAGAGTTCGCCATATAACACGATCTTGGGAAGGTGATGGTCCTCCATTCTGGAGACGTGACCCACCCAGCGCAGCTGGATCTTCAGCAGCGTGGACTCGATGCTGTCGACCTCTGCCATCTCGAGTACTTCGACGTTAGGGATGAAAGCGCTCCAATGAATGTTGAGGATGGAGCGGAGACAACGCTGGTGGAAGCGTTCTAGGAGCCGTAGGTGATGCCGGTAGAGGACCCATGATTCGGAGCCGAACAGGAGTATGGTTATGACGACGGCTCTGTATACGCTTATCTTTGTGAGCTTTTTCAGTTGGTGGTTTTTCCAGACTCTTTTGTGTAGTCTTCCAAAGGCGCTATTTGCCTTGGCGAGTCTGTTGTCTATCTCGTTGTCGATCCTTGCATCTGATGAAATGGTGCAGCCGAGATAGGTAAACTGGTTGACCAACAAGACACAAGAGAAACTTGTCCGTGAACTACTCTTTGCAGACGATGCTGCTTTAGTTGCCCATTCAGAGCCATCTCTTCAGCGCTTGACGTCCTGTTTTGCGGAAACTGCCAAAATGTTTGGCCTGGAAATCAGCCTGAAGAAAACTGAGGTCCTCCATCAGCCAACTCCCCACCATGACTACCAGCCCCCTCACATCTCCATTGGGCACACAAAACTCAAAACGGTCAACCAGTACATAATTGTCATACAGGATATACATAACATTGAGACTTCTGGGATGGTACTCGCTGAAATTTAGAAGAATGATGGGGGATCTTACAGAAACATATAAAATTATGAAATGTGTAGATAAAATTGAGGGAGGTAAATTGTTTTCATTGGTAGGGAGACCAGAACAAGAGGACATAATCTCAAGATTCAGGATGGTAGAATTAGGGCAGATGAAAAGAAACTGCTCTTCCCAGAGGGTGGTGAATCTATGGAATTCACTGCCCATTGAAGCAGTAGAGACGACCTCAGTAAATATATTTAAGACAAGGTTGGATAGATTTCTACATAGTAGGGGAATTAAGGGATATGGGGAAAAGGAAGGTAGGTGGAGATGAACCTATCACCAGATCAGCCACGATCACATTGAATGGTGGAGCAGGCTTGATGTGCAGTCGATGTTTCAAGCCTGAGCCCTTCTTCTTCCAGAATGCCAAGATTGACAAGCACCCCAATAAGAAGGTGGGGACAGGGATGGGGGAAGGAAGGAGGAGCACAGGCTTACAGGTGATGGGTGAATGCCAGTCGGTGGGGGAAGAAAGGAAAGGATCTATGCAATGATAGGGGAAAGGGGCAAAGTGATTAAAAAGATTCTCAGTAATAATGAGAAGAGAAGGGGGTGGGGAGCTGGAAGAATGGTGAAGGGCAGCGGAAGGAGAAGGAAATTAAAGGAATCAAGAGGGATCAAGAGGGAAAAGTGAGAGCAGAAGAAAGAAGGGGGAAGGAAATGATGGGGAAAGGGGTAACAGGAAATTAGAGGTCAATATTAATGGTATTTGGTTTAAGACTGCCAAGGTACAATATAAGATGCTGATCCTTCAATTTACATATGGCCTTAACCTGGCAGTGCGAGGTCATGGACATGTCAGTGGAAATGTAATATTTCTTGCAGTGGCAGGAAATACACCTGCGCAACAGTTGGTGGGAGGGGTGAGTGGATGATGGAGTTGTGGAGAAAGTGACCCATACAGAAAGAGGAGAGGGGAGGGGAGGCGAAGGTGTGTCTGGTGGCAGGATCATGCTGTAGGTGGCAGAGATTGGAGAGAATGATATGCTGGATGCTGGAGCTGGGGAGGTGGTATGTGAAGCCAAGGGGAACCCTACCTTTGACATGTTTGGGGGAGGGGGGCAGGGTATATGTGTGACATTTTCTGAAGAAGAGGACATCTCAGATGTCCTGGAATGGATGGCCTCCTCCTAGGAGCAGATGTGATGAGATGGAGGAACTAAGAAGGAATAGAATCCTCACAGGAGACTGCAGGCAAAGAGATGTAGTCAAGGTAAATGTAGGAATCAGTATGTTTATAAAAGGTATCGGTAGATAGTTTGTCTCCCAAAATGGAGAAGGAGAAATTGAGAAAGGAGAGAAAGCTACCAAAGATGCACCAAAGATTCAAGTGAATTTAAGGTCAGGGTCGAAGTTGAGAGCAAAGTTGATGAGCTCATCATGGATGCAGTAACAGCACTAATGTGGTCATCAGTATTGTAGATGAAGAGTTGATGAAAGTTGCCTGTGTATGTTTGCATCATTGGATTGTTCCACATAGCAAATGAAATGACAGGTATAGCTGGAACACATGTGTGGAACCCAGAACTACACTTTTGTCTTGGAGAAAGTGAGGTGAGCTGAAGGAAATTATTAAGGGTAAATATGAGTTCTGCCAGTTGGAGGTGGGTGATGGGTGATATTTGGACTTTTCTCTAGGAAGAAGGAAAGAGCCTTGAGGTCTTCCTATGGGGAATGGAAGTGTTTAGAGACAGGATGTGCATGGTGAAAATTAGGCAGCAAGGATGGCACAGTTGGAGCAGAGGTTTGCACAACATTGTTACAGGACCTGGGTTGGGAACTGCTGCCTTACTGAAAGGTGTTTGTACCTTCTCCCTCTGTCTACATTAGTTTCTTCCAGGTGCTTTGGTTTCCTCCCATATTCCAGAGATGTATGGGATTAGTAGTTAATTAGTCACATGGGCAGTGCAGGCTCATGAACCAAAAGGTTTTCTTACCATGCTTATCGCTAAATTGAACTAAATTAAATAAGTCAAGGAACTGAAAGCCGCCAAAGTGATGGAGAGCATGCAAGGTGTCCCCGATGTAGGTGGGGAGGGACTGGACCAAGGGAGACAAAACAGAGTTGAAGTATTATGATACCAGTTCCTGGGGGAAGGAGCAAGTGGAAATAATGAGTCTACTGGGGCAGTTGAGTTTGTGGATCTTGGGTAGGAGGTAGAACTAGGCAGTGCAGGGTTGGGAAGAATGATTACCTAAAGTGATCAGGTCAGGCTAGGATCCTTTAAAACTCCTTCCTCTCACCTTAAACCTATGGGCACTTGTTTAGATATCACTACCTTGGGGAAAAGATTTTGACTGTCTCCTCTGTCTACGTTTCTCATCATTTTCCATACCTCTATCAGGTCTTCACTCAACCTCGTTCACCCCAGGGAAATCAAACCCAGATCTCTTCCCACAATTAAGTCTTCATATTCAGGCAATATCCCAGTGAATTTCCATTACACACTCTCAAGTGCATTAGCAACCTCCCTATAGTGTGGCTACCAGAACTGCACACGATAGTCCAAATGAAGCCTGACAAATGTTTTGTAAAGTCACATCATAACCTTGCATTTTTTATGTTCTCTGCCTCGAGGTAAGAAGACAAGTATGCCGAATATTTTCTTCACGACTCAGTGTTGCCATTTTTATGGAACTGTGGAGATTAACTCTTAGATCTCTCAACCTACTGCTTTTTGCAGATGTCCCACCTCTATTTGTTTTCTTAAAATTTAATACCGTGTATTTATCCAAATTAAATTCTACCTAGCAAAGCTCCACTCAACTTTCCTCTGATTTATTTGTATGTATATATCTATCACAATATATCACAAACAGTAAAAGTTTCAGTACCAATCCTTGTGGGGAACCACATGCCACAGATATCCAATCAGAAAAACATCCTTCCACCACTACCCTCTGCTTCTTATCACCAAACCTGTTTTGGTTCCAGTTAGCCAGCTCACCTTGAATCCACTAAGCCTGAAACTTCTGGCCAGCCCACAATGCAGGACCTTGTCAAATGCCTTACTGAAGTCCATATAAACATCTACCACCTTGCCTTCATCAATTTACTTTATTATCTCCTTAAAATATCAAATTAGTGAGGTAGGATTTCTCTGCACAAAGCAATGATTAACCTCAGCTATTCCAAATATATAGAAATACTGTCCTGATCATTTCCCTACCACTATGTCAAGGCTCACTGGTCAGTAGACAACAGGCTTATCCTGCTGCCCTAAAGTAAAAGAAGAACATTCTGTATCTTCAAGTCTTCTGGCAACAAAGATACTAAAATCTCTGCCTGGGCCCAGCAATCTCCTCTCTTTTTTCCTGTAGCATTCTAAGACAGATCTCATTTGACTCTCTGGATTTATCCATCAAGCACCTCCTCTTTCTTAACACAGACCTTTTTCAGACTATCAATATATTCCTGCCTGGACTCACTACCCTCCATACCCTTCATCTTGCTGACTACAGGTGAAGTATCCATTTGGGACCTCACCCACATTCTGTGGCTCCACATATAAACCAATCCACTCTTTCCATAGCTACTCTCTTGCTTCTAATATAGAATGACATAGGTTTCTCCTTATTATTATCTGCAAAGCTATTTTGTGCCATCTTTTTGCCCTCCTAATTTCTTTCTTCTTCATATCCTTGATGTTGTAAGGAATATAAATAGTCGGCAGGGCCCAACAACTTCCTGAAAAGACCTAATTTGCTCAATCTTTCCTTGTATTCCAGATGCTGAAACCCAGGCAACATTTTTGTAAATCTTCTCTGTACTCTCTCTAACTTGTTAATATCCTTCCTATAAATCGGTGACCAGAACTGCACACAGTACTCTAAATTTGG